>NC_141990.1:187581886-188781886 GCF_049901715.1 Pseudonaja textilis
TTATGCTAATAATCTGCAATTTTTTTCCCATCAGCTATAAAGACAGAGGCTATATAGCAGAAAATTTCAGTGATATTCTGCAAGAGCCGAGCTGCGAAAACCTTCCTGCGCTCAGCGGCAGTTTCCAAGGTCCCTGGAGCCCACTTTTTTCCCGGGTGTTCTCTGGATATTTACTCCTGTGGCAGGGCTATTTCTCACACCAACATCCCCGAACCCAGCCCTCTTTTTCCAGCGTCTCCCCAACTTTTTCCGGCAGCAATTTGCTGCACCGAACCTGGAGCTAAAGCGAATGAAGTGAGGTCGGGATTCCACGGAACATTGACGGCTAAGAGGTAAGCCAAGGTGGCGGGAAAGCGTCTTCCCGGGGTGGGGTATAGAGTGGGGGCAGTGCCTTTGCTTTTACATATGCATTTTGACGCTCGATTTTCCCGCTACGGAGAGGAAGGCGGGGGGGCAAAAAAAAAAGGACACGGTTCATTCCTCGCCTAATTCTTCGATCGAAACTTCTTGTCGACTGTCGGGATTATTCCAGGCGTGCGAATGAAATGTGGATGCTTGAGAGAGCGTTGTGGATGTGCAAGGTTTGGGGAGAGACGAGGGCTACCCTTGTTCGATCTCTGGAAGTGTATATCGAAGGAGGGAAAACGGGGAGGGCTACACCCGTTTTAGTATCGCTTAGTTGTCCAGCCTGTCAAACGAAGCCCACTTGGGGTTTGTGCTGTTCTGTGCAGTAATAGCGTCGCCTGTGAACTAAGCTGTAGGTATGGCGGGGAGGGGAGGCGGAGAGGGGAAGAGAGGAGGAGAGGAGGGTGCGACGAAGTGAAGCTCTGGGGCTAGTGCAGCTGACCTGGGAGACCAATGATTTGCCGACCCCGCCTTTGCCCTACCTGATTTTAATGGGGAGGAAGAAAAGGACAGGATGTATAGTGGAGAAATGTAAGGCGAGCCCAGGAACGAGGAAGCCCGTTTATTTCTTGATTGCCCTTTGGTTCATCTTTGATCTGCGCTGATCTAAAGAGCTTTGTCTTGTAACTTTAATTGACCATGCTTAAAAAGGGAGGGGAGGGGAGTTCGCGTGGCTTTGTGCATGCGCATGATGTGATACGTCTATCCGGAGATAGAGATAGACACTCACATACATAAACACACGTATGGTGACAGTTGCAGACTTGGTTGGAAAGATCGCAGGCAGCGGGAAATAACATTCTCTAACTGCAGACGCCCGAGAAATGAGAGGCGGGGAGGGGGGAGAAAACCAATGGAGAAGACGACCACTAGAGAGAAAGCCGTGCGGTGTCCGCGAGGCGAGAGCTAGGGTTGGGACCACAAGAAGGCAGATGAATGCCGTCTGGATGGGTTCCTTAGATTTCAACTCTTTCAAAATGCAGGACGCAGCTGCCTTTCCTGGGGGAGGCCGACGCATTTCCAGCTAGGGAGAGGGTCTTTTAAGAGGGGGAGAGAGAGGAATGAGATTTGATTTGGGGGAGGGGGCGCTATTAAAGAGGGATCTGCGTGCCCATTTCGCGGGAGTCTGTCTTCATTACTTCAACATTGTGCATTTGCTAATGCGAAAGGGCCCCTTCCTTTTCACAAGCCTGCGCCTTACACCTGCAAGCAATTTGGCGCGCTCCAGTATAGAGAGGGAGAGATGGCAGTTCGCACGGATTTCATCTCTCTCTCTCTCTCTCTCTCTCCCTCCCTCTCTTTCTCTCTCCCTCTCTCTGTGCCTTTCTCTCCTCCCTTATTCCCCCATTCTCAATGCACAGCAAATTTGGCTTTCAGTGCGTTATCTCTTTTGTTAATGCAAAAAGATTCCCCGGGCGAAAAAAATTGCTCATAATTACCAGAGAGATGGGGAAACTGCATTAGAATAAATAAACCTGAAATTACTGTAATTATGCTGTGTTTGATGGGCTCGGCTTGTAATCAAGAAGAGAATACAGTGAAATGATGCTGACCCTTTTGGGTTTTGCAGCTGCACGCGCACTTTGGGGTCTTTTTTAGGAGAAAAGGACTCATTCTGATTATCATTAAGCTGTGTGCAACCTACTGCAGAAGTGTTGGGAAATGAGAGGCAGGCGCTTCTCTCCCTCTCCCCCTCCACCCCCAATGCGGGAGAGAAATTACCTATTCTTAAATTGCGTTTTTACCATTGACAGATTTATCCGGTAGGACTGTGTTGTTTGCGAAGAGACCGCGGTTGAAAAAGGCTTAGTCCTCGGCATCAATTTTTAATCATTGTAATGAGGTATTGTTTCAATAGAAGCCCCTTCGGATGATTCGGGGTTTAATTAATATCCTCATTATGGTGAATTTCGAATCAGATATTTGATGAACTACTTGTCAGGAATACGGCAGAATTAATGAGCTCTGCGGCGGCGAGATTAGCATTTGCCAACGGTACGGTTATAACGCGCCGTAAATTAAGCCCGCCTTCACCGGGACAAAACTAATAATTTCTCCATTTGGACGGGTTAGCTCGACTTGACTGAATTAAGGAAAGCCGGGGCGTTGGAGAGGACGAGTTTGTTTGACCACGGGGCCTTTTCAGATGCCTTTTACCCTGGCTCGCCCCAGAGTCGATTCGAGGCCTTCCTACTGGAAGGGCCGCCCAGACAATCCCGGACTGCCGCAACCACCTTCCAGCGATTTACCTCCGTCTTTGGACACAGGAAAGCAGTCCTTGTGCTTGCAGAAAGCACCCCGGACAACTCTCCTTCCTCGCCGCCAAAGATACACGGGGGCCGGGCATTCTCCCACGGCCGGCGTCGCCTCTCCTTCAGAGCGCAAGGCCCATCCCCGATCGGCCCTGTGTTTCTTGCGCCTTTTCCGCCTTGCATGCGCTCTCCTCTCTCGGCAAGGAAGTACGTTAGCCGGAGCCCCATCATCCGATCACTCATTGCCCAGAATTGAAAAATGGGTGCGTGTCAAAACAAAAATCGATACGATTTCTCACCCGCTTCCTTCCCTCGAGCAACCTCCTGGAAAGCCACTCCCCACCCCCGCCCGATCCACACCCACTTTAGCCTCTCCTCTCCTCCGGCTTCTCTCCCACCCCAGAAGAAACTTGCCAGTGGATGCGCATCTCAGCCGGAAGGCAGGCAAGGGCGGCTTTCTGCAGCTCCGAGCCGCCGTTATCGTGTTGGTGTCGAGCTGGCACCCGGGGCCGGGAGCTCTGATCCCAGCCAAGATCTGACGAGCTTTCCTTCGACCCGCCCGCTCGCTCGCTCGCTCGCCCGCCCGGTAGGTCCTCGTGATCTTTGCCAGCAGGGTTCGGCCCGGGGAATTCGTTTGCTCTCAGGCTGAACCTTGAAGGCGGGTTTTTAAGCCTCTCTGTCTTAGCTCCAGGAACTGAAGGGTCCTTCCTTGGAGCAGAATGGTTGTCTGCCTTTTGGGTTTATATGGAGCTGAGAACAGAGATTTCACGGAACATGAGGCAACGTTGGGAGAGATTCTGCTTTAGCTCTGAAACCTTGTTTCAGTGGGGAAGGAACAAAGGAAGGAAGGAAGGAAGGAAGGAAGGAAGGAAGGAAGGAAGGAGATTATTAGTTCCCTGAAATCCACCAAGACTCTGAAAAGATAAGAGGCAAAGATCTCCAAGTTGTTCTAAACCAGGTTCTCCTTAGCATCCATTTCCATCCCACAAAACTTAACTGGTAAAACCCCAAGCAGAGAAGAAAACCAATCCCAAGTTCCAATCGCCAGGCCTTTCTTCTTTATCTGCTGCTCCTCCAGTTACCCACGCAAACTCTCCTCGAGTTTATTAGCAAGCTGCTAATGCCTGCCACAGGGGGAAAGGAGTTACCGGTTGCTTTTCCCTGTCTGCACATCCCCAGCCTTTCCAGGGACCCGTTGTTTCCAAGAGAGGAACCTGCGCCTTATGCTGGAGCTGCTTCCAGACTGGGTGAGGTTGGAGCTTTGGGCTACTGCAGGAAAAGAGAGGAGCACCAGACAGTTGAGAGGGGCTGGGATGGCTTCCAGGCCCCCCAAAGAATAGGAGGCACCAGGAATAAGTGCCTCGGCTCCTTGCTAGGCCCCAACATTCCTGGGCGCACAACTTTCCTTTCTCCATTCCATTTGCGATCCTGATATCCTGATCCCTATCCTACCATTTTTGTCTGACACTCCCTGGAGACAATTATTTACACCAGCTTTGCTCCTGAAGGCCATCTGTCCCGGCTCCTAGCGGATAAGCTAACATTACATCCATTAGGGCCCAGGGGCAAAGAGGAGACCTCCTCGCAGACCTACCACTGGATCAGGATCAGTCAGGTCATTCCTGAGTGGCCCTTCACTGGCCTGGAACTCCTAGGAAGAGTAAAGCCCAAGCAGACTACAGTAGCAGAGGACAGGCAAACCAGCATTTCATGGACACTAAGTTAAGGATAACAACAATAATACTCTCCCGATCAAATATTTATTGTTGTTATTACTTCCTTTCCCTTAGAGCCCTCCATCACAGGTGAGATCTCCTTTTCTGGGTACCAAAGGCATACCCCTTCAGGCTGCCCCTTCCCACACCCAAATCCAGAGCTCCAGATCCACTGCCCTTGGAATATTTGAGTGTCATATATGCTAGGCCGTGAGGAAATTCACCCAGCCCTTCCTGCTTTGGTCAGGATTGGGAATAAGCATTGCCATGGCCCCTGGGCATCTTGATAAATGTTTCTGAATTGGATTTAAAAATGCTTTTGTAGCTACTGTTGTGCTGGAGTGCTTTCTGGCTAACCGGGAGTCTTACCTTGTCCTCCTTTCCACCTCCCCGCAATAAAGCAAAGGCAAGACCATTCTCACTATAAAACCAGACTCATAATAAAACCTCAGAGAGAACTGCAGGCTTCCAGGTTATCACATCGTGGGAGATAATTTCTCCACGTGGTTGGTTTGCTTCTGTTTTGCCCCAAGCAAATTCATGAAAGATTTCATATTTTTTAAAAAAAGGTATTTTTATAGTTATACCCAACTAAATGGGCCTGTGGAGAAAGAAGAGAAAGCAAGAGAGAAACCAGAAGCATTTGTTAAAAGCCTAAGCAATGCTATTAATTAGTCAGATATATTGACAAGCATTAGTTTTTGAACTCGAACATGGGTGCTGGGAGGGCACGCAAAAAACAAAAAAAAAAGGCTGATGCGTGAGTGGAAAATGAATGGGAAATGATTCAAAACTTAAAACTTTAAAACAGCCTGAGGACAAATTAGTTTTTCATTGCGTGTGTGTCTCTCTCTGCCCCCACCCCCCATGGTGTGCTTACATTGTTTCAGAAAAACCACCAACTAACTGAGCTGGCCTCCAAAGCAAATTATGTTGAGTGAGTGTGTGTGTGTGTGTGTGTGTGTGTGTGTGTGTGTTTGTTTTTTGGCAAACTTGCCACTCGTTCATCCCCTCCCCCCCTTAAAGGAAGGCCAACAATAACATCCGATATAAATGCCATCCAGTTCTATAACTGCCTATCAAAGTAAAGTGCTTAAGCTTGTAGTTTAGAAGTTTTCCAGCTTTGGAAAGAGATGACATCCCTTGCACGTGTCTTTCAAAACTGCCTGTTACCCTTTTGAGCAATAAACGAAATAACATTAAAATAAAATTATATGACATGTTTAGCCACTTTCGCCCCATCAGATTTTGTGAATCACAACCCACTTTACACTTCGTACATTTCCGCTGAGATCCATGAAAATGAATCCGAGAAATAAACCCCACCGGCTTAAAAAAAAAAAAAAGCCTGTAAGACTAGGTTTCTGCAAATGCGTTTGCAGTCCGAATCCCACGGCCTTCCTTGGATCCCGAGGAGCGAGCGCGCGCGCGTATGCCCCAAAGCGAAGAACAAGCAGCAGCCATAATGAGAACAGTCCCTTCAGCGTGTGTGCGGTTGGTTTGAAACAAACGGCCTGAACACAGCATCACTTTTGCAAAACAGATCCGCCCATAAAAGTTTATTTTTAAAAAATGTTTAGGACTCTCATAGTGGTAGTTTTAAGTCAATAAATAATAATAATTTAAAAAATTCCCTTTCCCATTCGACAAAAGGAAAAAAAATGTACACCGAGAGGACTACAACGAACACAGAAGGAGAAGGGGAAAGAAGGAAGGAAGGAATGAAGGAAAGAAGGAAGGAAGGAAGGAAGGAAGGAAGGAAGGAAGGAAGGAAGGAAAGAAGGAAGGAAGGAAGGAAAAGTTGTTCCTTGGTGAAGCCCAGAAAGGAAGGATGAGTTGAAGGGAATGGCCAAGTTTCATTTGAACAGGACAGAAAGACGGACAAGAGAGAGGACCCTACTCCCCCTCCCTTCCTGGGACAAACAGGTACTTTGCTGCCGGCGTCCTGATGCCCATGCCGAGGGCCGGGTTCCGCGCTGCTGCTGGCAGCCTGTCGTCCTGCATGGCTGAGGGACTATCTGGGGCCGCGGCGTCAGCTGTCTGCAGTGGGAACCAGCCCCGCCTGGCATCTGTGCTTGTCCCGGGAGCTGCGACCCAAAAACCGTCGGCGGCCCAGAGACGCTCCTGCTGGCTCAAGCTTCTCTAAAGGCGGACGAAGGCGGCTTCCTTCTGCGATGCGATTTCCCCAGACCAACAAGGTTGCCTTTGTTTTCTTCCTTCTTCCTTCCTTCGGTGGTTCCAAGCCGATGGGGCGATCGGCTTATCCGTTCAACGTTGCAAAAGTAAAAGAAAAAGAAACAAACAAACAAAAAAAAGAAACACAAAAGCCAAAGCAAAAACAAAACAAAAACAAAAAACCAAAACAACATAAACCGGAGCCGGCCAACCCTTCGCTCCTCACATCAGCTGAGGCTGTTGCATAGTCTCCTGGTGGGCCGAAGGGTACCAAGACGTGTAGCTGGGGATGTAGGTGCCCGGGGTTCCCGTGGAGCTCTTACCCGACGACGAGCCGGTGTTCCAGACTGGCGGCCCGGGCGGAGAGCTGGCCGACAGCGACCTCCCGTTGGCCAGGCCGCTGCTTTCCAAGGCGGCTCCTCCTTGCTTCATGAGCTTCTTGAATTTGGAGCGCTTGTTCTGGAACCAGATCTTGACCTGCAATCCGTCCCAGGAAGAGAAACGGTCAGAACCCATCGGGAAAGTAATAAGCCTTCCCTACCCAAGCCACCCTCGGGCCCAAGAAGGGAGCTCTCTCCCCCACTCCCGCCCCACCTTCCTCCGAGGAATCCAGTCTCGGCCCCAAGGCGCCAGGCAAAGTTTGGAAGCGGCCCCGGACAGAAAGGTCGATGGAGCTGGAGGCGCGCTTCCACTTTTCCTCCCTACTTTAATGGGGGGCGGAAAGCGAGTCAGCTGCTGTTCCAAGACTAACCAGGTCGTTTTTAACTGTTCCCCCTTGCCCAGTGTCCAAGGGCCGGGTAAAGGCCAATAACTTTGTTTCCCCCAGTCCACACGTGGCTAAGAATCGGGGTGCCGCGATGCTCAAGACCTCGGAATGCGGCCAGGATAGAGAGTAACTGTGCCCCAAGACAGCAGACTCCCATTTCTAAACCGGGAAGGGGGCCCAGGCCAAAGAAAGTGTCGCGCCAATGAAAATCCCGACGGTTTTTAATTTCGAGGTTTGAGGTTTCGACCTAGAAAGGGGTATAGGGGGAGGTAGGCATGAATGGTAGCGGGTGGGTGGTTTTCCTTTGGATCGGATTTCTGGAAAGGGAGCCGGATTGTTGTTTGGCCCGGCTTTCTCCACGTCCCGAAAGG
This sequence comes from Pseudonaja textilis, assembly GCF_049901715.1. Classification (NCBI taxonomy): domain Eukaryota; kingdom Metazoa; phylum Chordata; class Lepidosauria; order Squamata; family Elapidae; genus Pseudonaja; species Pseudonaja textilis. The sequence continues at coordinate 187,589,571 of NC_141990.1, forward strand.
ACATTTCTGGACCCTGAGAAACTCGGCCCTTCAAACCTCTGGTTCCTATCTGAGGAGTATAGAGACCTATCGAGCCAAAGGTGCCTTGGAAAGAGGAGAAGCGAAGCTCGACCAACAAGGCTTCGTAACAGCCCAGCTCAAGAAGAAGGAAAGCGACGGCAAAGCAAATAACGTGTTTTAATAATGTGTTTTTAGGGCGCTTTCCCAGATTTGGGGAGATGGCTTCATCCAGACACGCGATAAGAGAGGAGGGAATCCTTTGGGGAGATTTTTCTTCGGCTCGACCGGACCGCCCGAAACTCTCCGCTCCTTCTTTGCCGAAGGAAGCCCGGGGTCGGAAAAAACCAACCCTCCTTGGGGGGGACAGGGGAGCGTCTCAGCGCTGGGATGAGGAGGGGAAACGGCCCCCGCTCTGCCTACCTGAGTCTGGGTGAGGCCCAAAGAAGCGGCCAACTCGGCTCTTTCCGGCAAAGCCAGGTACTGGGTCTGTTGGAAGCGCCGGTTCAAAGCCTGGAGCTGCAAGCTGGAGTAAATCGTCCTGGGTTTCCGGATTTTTTTCCCTTTGCCGTTAAAGCGCACTTCGCCGCCTTCCACCACGGTGCTTTTCTCAGTCTCGGTCCCTGGAAGAAGTGACAAAGGAGGCCCCCCCGTGAGAGAGAGACCCGGACGCCTCGCTAGCTAAGCCCCACCGGCAGCCCCCGAAGTCGGGCGGAGGATGAGGCGGCTGTGGTGCGTGCAGAGGAGAAGGGATTGTTGGCAGCCCCGCAGTTCCATCGCCCGTGGGGAAGGGGAAGGAAGGGGAGAAAAAGGAAAAGTTTTTCTATTTTTACAGGCGGCGGCACTTTAGGTTTAATTACCCTTAATTGCATACATTGTTTATAGCGCGACGCAATAAATAATTGCCGAGTCTAATAGGCGCACATCTGGGGGGGGGGGAGAGTTGGAAAGAGTGCAGAGGAAATGCTTTCGGGGCTTTGCCAGCCGGGCCTGGTGTGGCTTTGTGTGCAAACTCCAGAGATCTTGGAAACTAGGCTGTTCCCTTGAGGGTAGTTGGGGCAGAAACCAGGAGGTTTTGGGGTTGGGGGCGGCGGCGGGGGGAGAAAAATCTTCAAACAAACCCCATTCAGTTTGGCTGCATTTCTTTTTTGTTTCTCTTCCCCATCTTTCGCGGGGGGAGGAAAATCCATTTAGGGTTTCTCCCCTCCCCTCGCCCCCACCTCCCTACCGACCCCCCTCCCCGCCCTGCCCTCCCCTCCCGCCGGCAAATGGCACGTACCTGTCTCCTCTAACCGAGTCTGAGCCAAGCTGGTGCTGTTGGGGTAGGACTGCACCGAGCTCATGTAAGGGTTGCCCGAGTGGCTGCTGACCGAGTTGACATAGGGGTAGCCCAGCGGTCTGGAGAAGGAGGATGCGGCGCTGTACGAGGTGTCCGGCTGCGAGTGGCCGGTCGAGTGTAAACAGTGCATGGAGTAGTGGCCGTGGGCCATGGGCGACGGAGGCATTTGCTGCCCGGGCGGGCCAAACTCCATGAAGACCGCCTTGCCTGAGACGGGGCTATTTAGGCTCTCTGGCATGGTGGTCATGGTCATTGCTCGCCGCTGACTCGGGTGTCTCTCCCTCGCTCGCTCTTGCTCTCTCTCGCGCTCTCGTCTTTGGGGGGGCCTCTCTCCCGGCCTCGCCGTCCTCGGGACCCAATTTAAGAGGCCCGGGGCTTTTCACTTTCCATTCATAAGAAAATGGAGTTGGGCTCTTTGAAGAAAAAAATAAAAAAAAAAGTGTCTCGAAGGCATGAGATGTGCTGGGGGGAATCTACACAAACTCGCCTAAAAGCTTTGACTCAGCCAAACGCCATGAATATGCATGAGCTCGCCGAGCTGATTGGCCCGCCGTCTGGCAGAAGCGCTCGCGATTGGCCCGAGACGCTTTTAGGGGGCTTCGCCGGCTGGACCGGGCGAGCGAGAGACGGACTTCGCCTGGGCGGAGGAGACGCTGCCGCGGGACCCTTCCAGCCGCCTCTCTCCACCCCCCCCCCACCCCAAGTCCATCCCCCCCCCTCCCCCGCCAAGGATGCGGAAAGGAAGACGGGAAAGATTCGCAATCCAGGCTCTCCTCTTCTCCGCTGGAGAGGATGAAGCCCGGGCTCCATTCCCTCCCACCAGGCTCTGCTTGACTTTTCCGGGTTATCCCTACCGGTGTGTTAGGGGTATATGTCAGTTTGAAAAAGAAGCATCAGGGTCTCCCACCCCACAACTTCTCCGGCTTTGCCCTTTTCTCCTGCCCCCAAAAGCCTTTCAGGTGCGGTTGGCGGGTGGAACCGTTTCTCGGAGCGGCCACTGGGCTGCGGGCCGGTCCTCGGGCTTAAAGCAGCCAAGCGAGGGGAGCGCAGTTGGCAGGTGTGGCGGGGCGAGGCCGGCCAGGCCCCTCCTTGCAGGCGCGCGCAATTCGCGGGGCAGGATTTCCCCGGGGCTGCATATGGTGCGCGAGAGGGGCCAGCGGGAGCGGCAGGACTAGCCAAGCGCCCCAACCTGGCCGAGGAAGGCAGGCAGGCAGGCAAGAAGGAAGGAAGGAAGGCAGGCAAGAAGCAAGGAAGGAAGGCAGGCAAGAAGGCAGGCAGGCAGGCAGGAAGGAAGGCAGGAAGAAAGGCAGGAAGGAAGGGAAGGAAGGGAGGGAGGGAAGGGAAGGAGGGAGGGAGGGAGGGATGGATGGAAGGAAGGAAGGAAGGAAGGAAGGAAGGAAGGAAGGAAGGAAGGAAGGAAGGAAGGAAGGAAGGAAGACTGCTGGAGGATCGGAAGCCAGAATTGTGCGCAGAGGGGCAAGGGACCAGTGCTTCTACTCTCCTGACAAGACACGTCACTCGTGGGGTCAGGTCAGGTCATTTTAACAGCTTCCACGCATTGAGTTGGTAGCGGACACCTTGCAGTCTTGAAGTGGGTGAAGTCAACTTTCGACTCGATTGGGATTCAGTCCAGTGTACGAGGGGATGCCCACTTTAGAGTCAGGGCCACGGGATTTACTCCTCGCGACCCCATTCAAAAGCAATCTATTGTAAGACCTGGTACACCTTGGTTCCTTTGAAGTTGAAGTCCTGAGGGGACTGTGGGAAAGCTGCTGTGTCTAACTGCCCCGAGCAGCAGGTTAGTTGCAGACTAATTTTCTGAATAGTGGTCGCTGTGGACGGTTTCTCAGAATTCAACCCAAAGTAGTAGGCGGTTAAGAAGGAAGACCTGCCGTTGGTGATAAATTCTAAATAATGGGCACCTTTGCTTTTCTATGAGTTTGCCTGAGCAGCCTGAGGTGGAAAATGGAAGGGGGGGAATCACAACTTGAAGCCTCCCCCCCCATACCCGCGCGCCTCTGTGAGAACAACCGGGCTACTTTCGAATTCAAGTCGCACAGAAAAAGGGGAAGGTTGGGGCTGAAGTGATCCGGTCTCTCTCCTTCCCTCCCTCCTTCGATTCCTTCCTTCCTTCCTTCCTTCCTTCCTTCCTTCCTTCCTTCCTTCCTTCCTTCCTTCCTTCCTCTCTTCGATTCCTTCCTTCGATTCCTTCCTTCCTTCCTTCCTTCCTTCCTTCCTCCTTCGATTCCTTCCTTCGATTCCTTCCTTCCTTCCTTCCTTCCTCCTTCGATTCCTTCCTTCGATTCCTTCCTTCCTTCCTTCCTTCGATTGCCTCCGGTTGAGCAAAGCATCAAAATAGTTTCCACGCAGTCGTCAGGCGAGGCCTCCAGGGTGCAATCTCCACTGACTTTCCGAGGTCTAATAATTAGAAAGCACCGGCGGCTAATTATTTCGCTCCTCATTCACGATCTCTCTCTCTCTCTCTCTCTCTCTCTCTCTCTCTCTCTCTCTCTCTCTCTCTCGATGCCGGGCGGAGCAGGCCGTCCTGGGGAGGGGGTTAGGGGTGGGCAGAGGCTGATCTTGCGGAAAGTTCACACGTGCAGCTGTATTAGTTACTGATTCACTTGATTAAATGCTAGTCTCAAGTGCTCTGATCCACAGCTGAAGGCGCCCCCATTAGCATAACACTGATGTTTAATTCTCATACGCATAATTAGCCATATATTTAACACTAATGGCGGCACGCGAAGCCTTTGGCGTGTTTAAACAACCGGAGCGGGGGGGGGATATATGAATATATGTGTGTGTGTGATGTGTGTGTGTGTGTGTGTGTGTGTGTGTGTGTCACACGCACACTCACTCCCCCCCCCCCACGTGCACGCACGAGCCCCCCGAGACACGCACGCGCTCCTCTTTGGCCCGAGCTCCACTTCTCCGCCTGCCCTGCTCGGTTCCACCTCGGCGCGTCGAGGGCGCGCACGGAACCCCTCCGGCTCTGTTGTAATCAAGCCCACTTTTTTTTTTTTTTTTTTGGCAAAGGGAGATCACCAGTAAAAATGAACATTCAGACAAATTGCATCGCGGGTGGCGTTATAGATATTAATGGGGGAGGCCTCCCCTCCCCGCCGGCTGGCTGGCTGGCTGGCTGCTTTTCAGAAGCCGGCGAGCAGCTCCTGCGCTCGCCGCGAACTAGAAGGCGACGGTGGCGGGCAGAAGCCAGAGCTGCGAGACCGTCCCGTAGCGCTCCCCGCCCCACCCCTATAGCATCCACTTCCGAGGGGCTCTGGAGAGTCGGGCTAAAGCGGGGCCACCTGCCTCCCTGGAAGTCTTTCCGAGGCTTTGGAGCCCTTTCGTCCCTCCCGTCCCCCCCAAGCGCGGCCGAAAAGAGCGGCGCCCCTCGGGTGCCCACATCGCAACGCTCCTGGCGACTCAGCCCGCCCTCGCCGCTTGTCCTCTCACCTGGACCCGGAGCGCGTAAGTGTGAATGGCCGCTAAGACAGGTCTGGCTCGCGTTGGAGGAGAAGGGAGCGGAAGGGAGAATGTTTGCCTTGGAAATCGAGCCTTTAGCTGGGGGTGGGGGGTGGGGGTGGGGTGTTGAAGTGGCCGAAAGTGTTTCCAAACTGGGAGAAAAGTTTGCAACTGGTTGGAAGGGGAGTAGAGGGGTGGGGCAAGTTGCCTCCCAAGCCCGGAACCCCGGGCATTTCTTGGATACGGAATAGCATATGAGGGCGGGCTCTTGCTCCTAGTCCTCATTGAGGCTAATCGGATGGCTTTTCCAGCTGCGATGGAAAAGAGATGCGTTGAGCAAAAGAAAAAAGAAAAAAAAAAGAAAAGCCCTTTTATAAAGAGGGCTGTTCTTGCGTCCCTAGCAAAAGCCCCAAGCCTGCAGATTTTCTTCCTGCGAGAGAAAATCAAAGTTTTCGAGTGAAGCGCCTAGTCGGGTTGCCAGAGACGCCCTGAGATAGAGGAGGGTTAATTTTGCACCGGCCTTGCCAAGTGGGTCGAAGGGAGTGTGTGGGGGGGTGGTAGTGGTGGTATTGCACTTCTCTCACGCGCGCTGGAAATCTGCACCCATTCCGCGCGGATGCACTTGTCTGAATCACGCAATTCTCTGGCGGAAAGTCCCTTCGGTTTGCGTACGATTTGCTATGCTCAGGCGGCGGCGGCATCGGTTGGGCCCTTTCACTGAATTAACCCAGCTGAACTCAGCCGGATGTACTTTGAGGTCGAAACTGATCGGGTGTTCCTTTCCGTCGACATTTGACTTAGAATTTGTTTGAAATTCGGGGGGAGGGGGGGGGAGAGGGCCGAATCCACGAGCGGGCCATTTCATCAGGTCTGGTATCGCAGCTTTGTAATCAATTCTAATCAAACCTGCCCAAGACTGGCTTTTTATACTGGGCGTACCCAGCTGCCCCTTTCCTCGTCCTCTGTGGCCACAAACCGAAGGATTCCGATCGCCCCAAAGCTTTTAACTTCGTTGAGATTGAACTCTCTCCTGGGGGGAACTCCAGTCCTTTCCTCCCTAAGGACTTCGGAGAAAAGGCGTGTAGAGATTGCACGTGCAGAAGACGCGCTGTGTATGTGTGGAGAGAGACCAGAAAGTGGGCTGCTTTGATAGCGCGAGACTCCGATTTGGCTTGGTTTTTTGTTTTTTTTCTGCAAAGGGACATTGTTAAAGAATTGGGTCAAAGTAGTTCTGTGAGGCTGAAGGCCCTGAAGGGCTTGAGAGGTGTTCTGGGAGGGGCAGGGGGACAGAGAAGGAAAAATGTTGTTTCCTCTACCAACTTTGTATTCAGATCCATAGCAGAGGGAGGGAGTTGGAAAGGAGAAGCCCCCGCCAAGCACAAAACTTTCCAAACTTTGTTATTCTTTTCATTGTCCCAATGACAGCAATGACACACACTCTCCCCACTTTCTCCCCTCCTTCCCTCTCTCTCTCTCACTCACACACACAAACAACAAACCTTTCTGCAATCACCTTAATCATTAGGATTATAAATGTGTATCATAAATGCTGCTACCTCAGTCTAATTGCTGGGCAAACAGCTTGTTACCACAGCAGTTGGTAAAATCCTGCAGTCCTAATAAAATTAACCCAAGGGGGGAGTAACGCTCTGGGAAGGCTGCAATTAAACAGAGAGAAAGGGAGAGAGAGAGAGAGAGAGAGAGAAAGATGCTGGCCCAATGCAGAAGATGTACCTTTAAGCCTATTGGGTAGTAAGTCTCTTTGGGTTCCATAGACTCTTGCTACTTTTACATCAACCCTTAGCTCTTCCACTGAAATAAGTGGGAAGCAGTGTTGTCTACCTCAGACCCAAATTGGTCAAGACACTTCAAAAGTGTTCACTTGCTTAGGAAGAAAGTATTGGGCAGCTACTCAAAGCCTGTGAGATTATCTTTTTACTCCAACCCAGTGTGGAAGGCTAGTTATATTTTACACAAACAAGGCCCTTTCTCATTCTAATGCCATGTGCATTATATTGGTATAGCCTGCTAAGCCTTGATTTGGCTTCATCAATGTTTTATGGCATAAACCCACACTGGGTTGGCTTCAGGCACCAGCGAAATCATAAAACATAAGTTTGTAAGCACAGGTTAATCCCAAACGCAAGGGTTGGCGTGATGGTTTAATGTTCTGTGTAACTCCAACTACAGGGAAGGGAGAGAGGGAGGTTCCCAGAGGAATACTGAAGGAAGCAATGCAATCAAAGAGTTTTGTGCCACCTTAAAGCCTCATGCATTTATTATATATAAATCCCCTATATATAGGGGATTGCAGCGCCATGGACTATAGCTTTCCAGAGCTGGTGTCCTCGGTACACATCTTTTAGTAGAAAGAAAGGCAACACGGGAAGTTCAGCTTGTCAAAGAGCCGACTGGTGCTCTGAACTCAAAAGGGCCCACGAAATGTGAAGCCAGGTGCAAGGAAGGATCTTCAATCACTCAAGTCCTTTGAGGCAAATGGGTTTAGGTTTTCTTTGCTCAATTGACTGGGTTGACATGCTGGTTCCTGACTTTACCTTCCCAAGGGGGCTGGACTAGAAGACCTCCAAGGTCCCTTCCAGCTTCTATTCTATTCTATTCTATTCTATTCTATTCTATTCTATTCTATTCTATTCTATTCTATTCTATTCTACTCTATTCTAGTCTAGTCCATTCTATTCTAGTCTATGTTATATTCTATATTCTATTACATTCTCTTCTCTTCTGTTCTGTATATTCTGTTCTGTTTTCTATTTCTCAGAGTCTTTGTTGCTTAAAGTGTTGGGGCATCTGTCTCTCCACTCCCTCCCCCCTGAGTTGTCCAGGAAATGAGGGAATCAAATTTGCCGAAGTATCCAACAGCACTCGCTTAATTTAGTTGCTGAATTAATCCCTTTGCCGAGTTCGCAAGAAACTAACCAAACGAATTGAGTTTGCCTAGCAGAGTGAGCTCCAGTCCTCATCCAATTTTGCAAATACTGGCAGTTCACGTGAGGCGCGAGATGCCTGGTGTCAATGATTTAATTGAGCTATTGTGAGAATCCAGCCCAAAAGGGGGATCTTCCACACTGGTGCTGTAAGATCTTCCTTTATACGCAACCTCACATTGGTCCAGGACAATGGAGATTGTAGTCTAGCACCTCTGGAAGAGCGCCAGTAGGGAAAACTTTGATATATCCTCTTGAACGGTTGCTTCAAATGGGGAAAAAAACCAAAACCAAAACACTACTTTTAATCTTGGAGCAGCGACCCTCCACTCATTCATAAGCAAGGAGGTCTCGTTGTTTACGAAGTGATCGTGAAAGCTCAGCCATTCGTAAACTAGGATTTTGTGATTTAAGAGACTTGTGCGAATCCAATTTTATTTAGTCAACCTTGGCTTTATCGCCAAATTGCATATTCCTAGGGCCTCATCAAAATTTGACTTCTGTCTCGGAGACCTTTCTTATCGGAGTACACATTACCAAATTTTAATTCACAACAACCAGCACTCGAAAAGAATTTATTACCGGAGAACGATCAGATCATTTTTTAAAAAATAAAAACTTAAGCGAAACTAAGTTTATTATTATTTTTGTGACTTTGGGGAATGCGCCAAAGCGGGGTGGGGTGGGTGGGAGGAGGGACTCATTCACGAGCTTGTCAAAATCTGGTTTAATGTGTTGTCTATAAAATTTGGGAGCTGTCCGTCATTCCACAATTTGCTTTGATGGTTACTCTTGAAATCGCCCACAGGGGCCAGGTTCCATAGTTGGTTTCATAGAAGGAAAACTGGCAAACGTTGCTTAGGCTCGACGTGAAGCGGATAACTTTTGGTTGCGGTGGGTCGGGGGGGGGGTGGGGGTTGGCGTGATTGTTTCCAGTCACCCAAGTACATTTTGGGTGACTGAGGCCAAGCCCAGCCAAGAGATTCCCTTCTCCCTTCCCAGCTCGTGCCTACTTGCCCTATCCAAAAAAACCTCATTTGCATCGGCAACTGCACCCTGTCCCCCTTTCGCTCGCTCCATCTCCCACAACTTTCTTTGCTCACCGAGCTTCTTCCCTCGCCCAGGTTCGCCTTTAGCTTAGCCGATCCTGCTTCAAGCTTATGCGGGACCCTCTCCGGCTTGCCTCCGCCTCCCAATAGGCCAAAGAGGGCCGGCCTGGAGATGGATCTCCAACAGCGCCCCGAGAAGGCCTTTATTTAATAAACGGGGTAGCCAGCGTCTCCCAACTAGCAGAAGCCACCGCCACGCTGCTCCTTTGCAGGCAGAAGGGAGAATGGGCGAAAGTCAGAGAGGCAGCCCTTCTTCTGGGCATTCCAAGGACTGTCTTCAATTTCCAGGCCTCCAGACTTCTCCGTTCCTTGAGAGATTTGGCTTGGGATTTGGGGCACCGAAGAAGACCCAGATCAAACAATCCCTCTGCCGTAAAGGTGTGAGGTCAGGCTGGCGTCCTGGGAAAAGGCGCACCAGTTTAGGCAAGATCCTCTTCCTCAAGGAATCATGTCATCCTCGGAGTAACTAACAAGTAATACAGTAAAAACCACTCCCCCCCCCTTTTTTTTTAAGTAAAGGAGGCTTGTTTGGTCTAAAGGTTCTGATATACAGAGAGCTGAATGGTTGCTAAAAATGTAAGTGGCCGCAAAGCCACAAGAAATAAAGTTTGCCCCTTTGCTTTGCTGTTGTTTGCATGTCTTTGAAAAAGCCCATTTGGCTATGTAAACATGTGGGCATTGCCACAGGGACTAGGAACAGCCTTGAAACAAAGCATAAGAAACCCCCCCTCAAAAAAAGGGGGGGGGGAGAGAGACACATCCTCACTTTTTTTTTTTTTTTTAGGAAAAGGGGGATTATATTTTTCATAGTTGTGGAGTAGAAGAGATTACATGCTTTGTTCAAAGATTATCCAGTTTACATCAGTGTCCTTTGAGGATCATACAAGAAAGCCGTTCCCCTAAATAAATAAATGGGTTTTGATACAGCCCTTCGTGCCAGCTTCTCCCGGGAGCACCGCAGGAAAAAGGTTCTTTTGCCAGCTGGTGGCTCTTAAGTTTCCTCAGCCAGGAGGGTCAGGATTTCTGCTCCTTTGTCTGTAATGACGATGGTGTGCTCAAACACAGCTGATCTGAAAGAGAAGCAGCAAGCAGCGAGTTAGGGGATAAGGTGGTCTTGGAAATCTATTTTGAACGAAAAATGCAGGAGGACTTCCAATTTGGGAATGATCAATAAACTGAGAATTAAAAAGACAGCAGGAAAGTTACCACCTTTTGAAGTCTGCACTGATCAGAGTCCAACCATCCTCCAGGAGACAACATTCGGTCATTCCTTCCATTATTACAGGCTCTTATAGGACAAACAGAAAATTAAATGAGTATTGTTATAGTGATTTGCAAGTTTGTCCTTCCCAACCCACAAGCGCCAGTTTGTCCAGATAAACCATCTTGAATTTTACTAAGCCATCCCTCAAAAAATCCCAATCACGAAAGCAGTTGCTATCGGTGGAAGAAAGCAAAGTAACCAACCGTCAAGCTGGATATGCGTTCCTATTTCAAAAAGGTGGAAGAAGGGCATTTTAATCAAGCTTTAATTAAGATCCTCATGGATCATAACAACCAAAGCCCCCATCCACTTTCCTCCAAAGAGCAGGCAGGATGGAAATATTTGATTTTTTTTAAAAGCGGGTTTTAAAATGTTCATTAAATCAGCAAAACAACAATTTTCTTATTTCGCCTTAATTGCTGTACCATTTAGGCACGCCGTGAGTGAGGAATACATTTTTTCCCTCTCTTTCCACCCCCTGATAAGCTCTTGATGATTGGTATTTAGCGTGTTCAATCTCCCAGGTGAGGGCTGCTGACTGGCTACTCAGCCAAAAATGATAGAAGGGCAGCTCCTGGGCTCCAATAAAGGGGCATAATTGTTCCCAGAGAGTTGGGTGGTTAATCTGATATTCGGGAGGAATCAGCCTTCAAACTGACCTCTTACTGTGAGCTCAGCTTCCTTTCTTCCCAAAACCCACTGTGCTGTCATGACACAATCTAAATCTATCCTTAGGATGGACTGAGGAATTGTCAGTTCTCCAATTCTCCCTTGCTTGGGGCCTCCCTGAGCAAGCTCTTCCTTGAAGCTTCCGACCAAAGGTGCTACTCCACGTAGTAGTCCTGGGCAGCTGCTCTGCTCTGGGCAAATCCAAACTATCTCAGGTAATGAAGCCATCACACCTCTGGATAGAGAAATGGGCAGCATACCAATTTAATAAATAAAATCTCTATTAAAATCAGTGATATTTTTTTTAAAAAAATTCAAAACTAACAAAATGCAGATAGTGTCATGAAAATGCAAATAGAAACCGTATCCAATGAGTTTAGAATAACTATACTAATACATTCAAGATTCAAACAGAGGCGCTTGAGTATTGTTCTATTAAAACAATAGGAGTCCTAATGACTCTGGAGAAAGAAAATCTAATTGAACAGTAAGCTTGTGCAACAGTTTCAACTAACCTATTGTGAATGCCATTCCCTTCTCCATTAATACATCGTTTTCGTTTGCTACAAAATAAAAGAGAAACTTTTTAAATTACCCAAGTAAATAAAAAGATGATCTTTTGCTAGAAATTTGTGTTTTCCTCAAACAGGCTCATCCCCTAGCTAAGCCCATCTTTGCCCTGCAAAGCTTCTCATCGGTCCTTGATTATTCTGAATTCAGAGGAAAAGGACTGGCCAATTTGAGGCTTGCACTTGATTCTGAAACTACAGTATTTTGGGGGAGAGGGGAATAACCTAAGTATTCATCTCTAGCCGGAATGACAAATTATCAGAGGAAAAAAATACATTCAGATTTTAAATTAAAATTACCCTATGTGCTTGAAGAGTCAAAGAAACTAAAGGAGATCTAGGTGAATGACTATTTTACACAAAGAGTGGAATCCACCTATTATCTTCACACCTGGATTCCTCAGTATCATTACTTGAAAATAAATAACACATGTTACTTCCAAGCAGAAGTGAAAAAGATGCTAATATTCTCCCTCTATCCCCTCCCACCCACCCCCCAGTTTTTAGTTAGTCATTTCAGATTTAGGACCAAATGCTGCTTCTGTTCCAATCCCCAACGTAGGAAAAGGTGTGGGGTGCTGAGGGATTTTCGTCAAGAGCTGCCTTTTAGCAAACACATTTTTATGTGGAAAAAGTAATCTGCAAAAATCTGAAGACAGATGACAAAAGAAACGTGTGGCATTCAGTATGAAAATTTCTGATTCTGCTTCCCCACAACTGCTCTTTGCACACAAGCCATGTCTCAGAGGAGGGCCAATCCTATAGTGTACCCTCTTTCTTCCATTAACATCTAAAGTTAATGGCCTTAAGTCAATTGCTGTAGATACCAATTTGGGGCCATGTATTGTAGAAAACTGTCTTTTCCCAACCTGTCTCCTGGAGACGGACAATCCTAACACACTTGGAAGGCACTAGTTTGCACAAGGCTGCATGAAGTCATAAGTGGATTTAGCTTGGCTTGATGCAATGTACAAACCTCAGTGATAAGTGGTTTATTACAGCAGGAATCTTGTCATAAAGTTAGTGTCTAAAAACCTGATATGACTGGTTCGACAAACCATGATTTATCATGATGAGCGGGAACTACAAAACCTTCTTTGTATTTGTCAAGCAAGCCTGGGTTTGTGAGAAACCAGAAGACCCTAGAGCTGAGGTGTCAAACTCGCGACGACACGTTGTCGTCACATGATGTATCGCAACTTTTCCCTCCTTTTGCTAAAATGGGGGTGGGGATGGCCAGCGCATGACACATCTGGCCTGCAGGGCTGAGAGTTTGATACCCCTGCCCTAGAGGCTTATCACCAGTGGTATGCATTTTGAATTAGCATGGAAATAAAAATGTCTCTCCCACAATTCTGGACACTGCTCCTATTTGATCATGTTTCTGACTTGTTCATTTGAATTTTCCCTTAAAGTTCATTGAATAAGCAAAAGGACAATTATTTCTAAGAAGTGACAAAATGTGTATGTACTGGCAGGAGCACAACCCTTTTGCAGTTTGATGCAAATATAATGTAAGGTTACTCAAAGGACCATGCAAAATTAAGGAGGGGACCCTCTTACCATGATGCCAAACTTCAGGATTACTATGTAAGTTCGTTCCTATCCCATGACCACCAATGTAAGGGCAGACTTGAAAACCATTTTGATGGGCAATGTTGCTTTAAAAAAACACAGAAATGTTTAATACAACAAACAATTTCCAAGTTCAGAAGAATGCAGTTCATTGAAGATATCATTACCATGTTCTCACAAAAGAACACAGCTGAGGATCCTGACACTACCACTTTCTGACAGAAAAACACATTCTCGCATTTTGCTAAAACTCAAGACTTCATTTCATTTCTGAAATGGCAGAATACCCTGCTGTTCAGGCTCTGTAATAAAAAGAGAAAAGGAGATTGGGAATGTTATTAATGGGGTTTTCCATCAAGAAGTATTAATTTGTGGTAAGAACTTTCCAAAGATAATCCTGTCTTTTGGAGGGTTATCCTGTCTCTAAAAATCAGGAACTTTAAAAAACAATTACATTTGTCCAGGAACTGACAAGAGGATTACCAAAGTTAGAATTACTTCAAATCCACTAAGCATTATTAGATCAGTGCTTTCATTATTTGTAAAGCTGAGAGTTTGTATCCAGAATTGTGCATTTTAGGCATACAAGCATTTATAAGAGGAAGATTTTGCAGCCATAGTGCTTCCAATTCTTGTTGGGTGCTTTCTATAATCCTGCCGTAAACAGAGATAAGAGATAATTTGTTTAGTTTGTATTTGACTATGAACTTACCTGCTTTCAGCTTCAAAGTATTATTTGAACCAAAATTTTGCCATAGTTCAAAATTTGCAGTCCTTTGAATTTACAGTACACCTCAACAATTTAAAATATATTAGGGAAAAGATTACACAAAATGCATATATCTGTCAGTTTGCTCAAGTGGTTCAGGCATTAGGCTAGAAGCCGGAAACTGAGTTTAGTCCCGCCTTAGCCATGAAAGCCAGTTGGGTCACCTTGGTCAGCCACTTTCTTTCTCAGCCCACCACACAGGACTGTTGTTGTGGAGAAAACAGAAGGAGGAAGGATATGTTCACTGCTTTGAGTTATTGGAAAACATAATAAAGGCGGGATACAAATAAATAAAAATAGGCAAAATACATTGCATTTTACAGGAAAGAAAAAAGCACACTTGGAGAAATGGTTTTCAAAACACATATACTTGTTTAAATCTGATTTCTTTAAAAATAAGTTCATATGTTTGATGAAGCAAGCAATCTATTTGCAAAAGTAAGAAAAGCCCAACCAGAAAACCCCAAATTGATAGGTTCATCTCTGGCTTTAAACAGAATCACAGCCATGACATGGTTCAGTTGAGTGGAGTTGGCTTTATCTCCGGGATCTGTAGAATCAGACGAGCTGGGTAACTGTGGCTTTTCATTCAAAAGAAACTCAGAAACCTGAAGATTGCAGTTTTCCTTTAAAGGCATCCCCAGAGCACATGTAGGAAGTACAAGAGAGATGACGGGCAACTTCTTTTCTCAAATGCTGTTTCGTGCACTTAAATAAAAACTGTGTTGCTGTCCCCACTGGATTACATTGGAACTTAAGGCCTGGCAAAGTATTGTGGCCAAACCTGCCTATGGAGTTTTAAAATAAAATATTTTAAAAAGTGACACTTACCCACATTGGTATATTGGTTTGCAAAGGTTAAAGTTCTGTTAATGGCTTTGTGTGCTTGTGGCTTTATATTTAAAGTAAAGGTAAAGGTAAAGGTTTTCCCTGTCCAATCATGTCTGACTCTAGGTGATGGTGTTCATCTCTGTTTCTTACTGAGGGAGCCAGTGTTGTCTGTGGTCCATGATTATATGCTAAGGTGCACAAAATGCTGTTACCTTCCCACCGAAGTGGTACCTATTTATCTACTTGCATTTGCATGCCCTCAAACTGCTAGGTTGGCAGGAGCTGGGACAAGTAAAGGGAGCTCACCCTTTTGTGTGGTGCTTGGGTCTTGAACCTAGACTCTCAGCTTTCCGGCAGACAAGCTCTTTAAAACCGCTGACCAATCATAGCCCCACAGCTTCAAATACAGTACAATGAACATTACACAAGAATTAGGCATGAGGTACAAGAATGATCTTTTTCCATTAGTTAAATAAGGGTGAACTTTTTGCCCAAAATATTATGTTGAAAGCATAACAGGAATTAGGGCAAAGCTTACCAATTGTGAGTGTGAATCTTGAATGTGAAAACACCATAGTTTAGCAATCTGAGATGAGAATGCAAACAAATGTTGCAGCACATTGGGGTAAGGAATTCCAAATATTCTGATCAAATTCAATCACTGCCAGCCAGTCTGATTAATAGCAAGGAACAGTAGGAGGAATAGTTGAAAACAACTGGATGGCACTCTGCTGCTTACCCTTGTGGTACAATTTCATCATCACTAACAGGATGTGTCGTCCTCTGGGTTAATAAACTGTTACGGGTTCAAGCTAATTCAATTCCTACTGTTGCAACATAAGAAAACATACATAGCTCAGGATTGAAACATGGAGCCCCTGGATTCCACAATTCTCATTGTCTTTATATTTTCCAATTCACTCCGCATATGGTGGCTTCTAATGCTGCTAACTGGGTTTAATCTTATTTTGATTTCTCTTTGTTAAAAAAAAAGAAAGAGAGGACCTCTTTCAGTTCTCTGGGATTGTATATGAATGCATATAACAGTAACCCATTTGTTATTACTTGGTGGCCTCATTTTAGCTCCTTTTTAGAGGCATTATAGGAAAAATGGGTGCTACATATACTTTCACATCCCAAATTCCCCATTTCTTCACATCTGAAGACAGAAACCATTATTTTATAGAATATTCAAGGCAAATATCCCTTAATAATGCCATAGCAACTGAAAGTCAGTCATGTAAAAAGGAAAGAGAGTTGAAGACATGGCCTTATTGCTCCAGTTCTTTCATTAAATAAAGGCCTCTATTTGTATATACTGTGCACTGCCCCAGGAACATGATAGAGATGGCTGTGACCGCTGGCACTCATGCGTTGAGTCCAGTGCTCATTTTAAAAAAGAAATTACATGCACAAAAAACAGCAGTCTTAAAATGCTGCCGTCTATATGTAGAATTATGTCTGTTGACGGAGTTCAGTTGGCATGAGGCTCTAAAATATTACAATTTGGAGGTATTGTTGAGAACTCATATTAAAAAAAACAACAACCTTGAATATTCTTGTTGGTTCTGTTTCAAGACATCCACGTGTGTCTATAAAGGCGAGGAATTGGTTTCTTTTCTCCCATTTATTTTACACATCACATGAGGCCATGCTCTTTGCTCCAATGCTCACGAGCGCATGGCCACAATCAAGTGCTACCAGGATACAGAAGACACCCAACTACTGCAAAGTGGAGAAGTAGGTCAATAGCTTTTCATTATGTTCACAGATAACACCTTGAATGGATTTTTCTGAACAGGTTCTATAGATTAGCTACTGCTTGCCTACCAACACACCCACAAAAATCTTTAGCTATTACAGTATTTTGCGTGATTCTGGTGCACAGCAGAGTATAGATCTCAAATGCATGATAGCTGAAATGTCTTTATGGATCACCTAAATAGTCACAGGGAGTTAAGTAATGACACAAAGAAGCAGGCACATGGAAGTTAAAAGATGGGGTAGAAAATCAGTCTTGATAGGATTTGAAAGGTTTAATTGGAGCCCCCCAAAAATGAGAATGAAAAGAAGCCAGAGAGTTAGCAGTGTCCACACTTACACATAAAAGTGAACAGGCTAAAGAGAAAATAAGAAGTCTGTTTCTTCAACAATGGAGCAACAGCCTTTTTATATTTCTATACTTTTCTCCAAGTTTGCTAGTGCCAAAATAATTTTATTTTTTATTTGGGTTTATTCATGCCTATTTTATCTTGCAACATTAAAGTGCTTTTTTTTTTTTTAGAAAAAAAATTATTCTTAGATAGGATAGATATTCAAAGAAGTTTTTGACTTCCAAATTCTTTAATCCTAACTCTATAGCTTTATACTAAGCTGCCATTGGTTTTGGAGTTGAAATTAAAACACACAGATCCAGGCACCTGAAATTCTCCCATCTCTGCAATAAAATCAGTGGCTGAGAGAGAGAGAGATGTTATTATGGTTATGCAAAGCCTCCATTCAAAGCTTAGACTGAATCATCCCTTCTAATTAATTGCCACCAAACTAGTTCAAATAAGACCTTACACGATTTGTGCATTCCTAGTTGACAAATATAACAAGTGGTATGTAAACTTCAGTATGAATGATTTATGTGGTTTATATACAATGCTATATACAATACAGTATATAACCACCGCTACACTCAAAGCAATTCCATTCATTTGGATGCAGTTTCTAATACGTGTCTGAAATCAAATGCCCATTTTAGATCAGTGGGAATCCTGTAGTCATTTAGTGTCACCATTGGATGTGCTATTGTGCAAGATTGACTTGAGGCGAAAAGTAAGCACACTTCACCAAGAGCAATTTAAACTCCTATATTGGGTCTAAAAATCTGACCTAATATAGTTTGATATATATAAATCTGCTTTACGTTGTATTTCTGGCCTTTAAAATTGATTAGTTCAATGATCATGATGAATGGAATAGCCTTTGACAACCAAGCTCATCAGACCAGAGCTGTCTATATGTACAATCTTATTACACTGAAGGAAATAAAGGGTAATTCTCTGACTAGAATAAATTTCTTATGGAAAGGAACTGCTTTGCACAGCCATCCAAAAAGCAGGAAGAGACACAAGAAAGTAAGAGACATGGAACCCGGGGCAAGAACCTGGATGGGAAGGAGAAGACATGAGTGGTATGAGAGAGAGAGAGCTCTGTCTGTAGATTTAGATAGTCTGAAAACATAGGAAAGGAACTGAAAACTGAAAAAGCTGAGGAAATAATAGGTGAAAGACCCAAAGAGAAAGGAGGCAAAGTAATATCCCAAACGTCATGCAAATTATAGAGCAGAATGAAATGGCAAGGCTGTCGTAGAGAGATTAAACCTAGAAGTCAAGGAAACAGAGCTCTTAGTTCCTCAGTTTTGAGTAAGACTGAATTTTGCAGGGGGGAAAAGTACAGTAAATATCAATTTAAATTTCTCTAACAATTATTTGGCTAAAACCCTCTAGCCGGTATCTTACCAAAGATGTAAAAGCCAATTGTAGAAATATGAATATGTCAAATCAAACATGGAACATTTAAATGTATTAGAGAAAAACATGATTCTTTAATTTGGAATAATTTATTTATTGAATTTATATTGCCGCCTATTTGCCCATGACGACAATAATATTAATAATATTAATTGCATGGAAAATTGACCAGCAAGAAATAGGAAATGTGCCTTCTCTATCGTAGCCCTTGCGCTCTGAAATATTCTCTTTTATGGGTTAAGGATGGCCTTTTGTAAGGTCTTAAAAGACCTGGATTTGTGCCTGGGCTTGGAGCCCTTTATGTGTGAAGGATCCCATTTCCTGGTTGTATTGACATCTGTGATTACTCAGGTAGTCCTTAATTTACAAACATAATTGAGCCCAAAATTTCTGTTGCTAAGCAAGACAATTATTAAGTGAGTTTTGCCCCATTTTACAACTTTTCTTAGTGAATCACTGCAGTTGTTAAGTTAGTAACCCGGTTGTTAAGTGAATCTGGCTTCCCCATTGACTTTGCTTGCAGGTGGTCACAAAAGGGGATCACATGACCTCCCCCCCCTCCCAGGATGCTGCAACCATGATAAATACATGTCAATTGGCAAGCGGTCCAATTTTGATCACATGACCACGGGGAAGCTGCAACAGTCGTGTGAAAAACGTCACTTTTATTCAGTGCCGTTGTTAACTTTGAATGGTCACTAAACAAATGGTTGCAAATCAAGGAGTACCTGAAGTTAATTTTGTATTGTTTTGTAACTGTTTTGTAATTGTTTTATGATTGTTCACCACACGATCACTTGCTTGAGATGGGCAGCTTATAGAAATCGAATAAATAAACCTGTGACAGACAACATGTATGCACAGCATTTGTTGGCTATACAACTAAAGCCTCCCCATCTTTGTTTCACTGAAAACAAGTCCTCTGGACTGACTTTTGTTGACTTCCTGCGATGTTTCTCACTGCAAATGATTCAAGGGGACACTTTCAAAAATCATTTATTGAAAGTAAATGTCCCCCTTTTTGAAGCACTGGGGCAACTGCCACCTCCAGAAATTTCAGCTGTGGTTTTTGTGGGCTGCACCAACCCTTCTTTGCATGCAACTGCCCCAGAGCACACAGCTGTCTTCCTTCTTGGGGGTGCCCTCCCTGAGTCTTTGCTCGTGCTCAGGTCTTTTTATGATGCATCTCTCTGAATGTTTTGCGTAGCCTAATACAGGGGTGTCAAACTCGATTTCATTGAGGGCCACATCAAGGTTGTGTTTGACCTTCGGGACCAGGGAGGGGCGTGGCCAGGGAGGGAGTGGCCAGCTTGATTTCACTCAAGGCTCTATTTTCGGCCAGATCAGACCTCCCGGGCTCCATGTTTGGCTGCGATGGCTCCCTGCATCCCTCTTCCAGAAAAAACAGAGCTCAGGGAGGGCCCCCACCAGCTCCCTTTTTACTGGCACCATGGGAGAGTCCTTTGCTATTTCCCAGGTGGGCTCATTGGCCAGATCTAAGCACCCTGTGGGCTGGATCCGGCCCCCAGGCCTAATACCAAACAACGAATGCCTGTGCATATTAGGAGCACAAAAAACTACACCGCCAGTAGAGAAGACCTACTTGATGAGGGCTACATTAGGATGGTGATCAATTCTTAGGTAATAATGTATGTGCTTGTGTGCGACTGAGAGAGGAAATTGGGTTTTGAATAATGAAAACATCAAAAAAATCTTCCATACATTTTAAAAAAGGTCCATGCCTTTAACATCATTTGATCTATGGCTGTCATTTTGTAGATGTTTGGTGACAATGTTTCTTGCCTTGTTCTCAATATTTTCGGCTGAAAAAAAAAATTGTCAGAGAATCCTTTTGACTCCAGGGCAATAGGAACAAGTTTCTTAGGCAATTAGTACCACACATTCAGTGTTAAAGGACCTTCTATGATAGCAGTTTCTCCCACTTTCCATGGTAGAGTTGCACTGACAGCTATGGGACTTGTAGTCCAAAATATTGAGAGGTTAACAGGTCGGGGCAGGTGGGCGGGAAATGAATGCGAAGGGCAGTATTTATTTATTTGATCTGATTTCGGCACTGCCTGATTTAAAAATGACTCTGGGTGGCTCCCAATACAAAGAAGACAAGGTTAAAAAAAATACAGTAAAGGAAATGAAGGCAATAAAATTCAAGAGAAGACCCTGAACCTAGGCAGCATGATGTCAAACACAGCTAACCAGGGCTTCTACCTGTTCGACTTCAAGGCCCAGGAAAACAGCCAGACTTTAAGGCCTTCCAGGATACCATCCAGATGGGAGATAAAATCTATTGCAAATCCGGCCCCCTTTCTTCTTTTTTGTGGATCAGCAGCAAGCAAGGGCTAATGTATAAATAATCAGAGCGGCAGTGTAGTATACTTCTGCATGGTGTGTCTTATTGAGCATCTATTCTAACAATAGATGGGTATCTGCCTAAGCGAAGTCTCATGCTGTTTTACTGTACTGCAAATTACACCTGATTGAAGAGGACAAATTCCTCTTATTTTGGCGTACTATTTTACAAAAATGTTACATGGTCCAAAATGCCAGCAACTGGAACTAGGATCATCATCTTTATCAGCTTGAAAGACGATAGTGAAGTTTTCTATTATGGTGCTTCACACCAATTCAGTTCCAGCGCTTTATTCACACTTATGCCAAATCAGTGAATTTAGAACACTCAGATTTAAACAAATTGTTTCTATTTTCTTAGTTGAGTCAATAAGGTGTAAAGCAACAAACATTACAACTGAACTGGATCAAGCTGATCCAGATTATGTTGCTTTCCGTAGCTATATTTTATTGGCATGACAACAGTATTGAAGACAAAGGCTGTTTAACATTATCAACACAGAAAAAATGTGATGCATGTAGACAAAATTGTACAGGAGCAGCATTGCATTTATTTGTCTTCAACACTTAAGCACTGATTCCACACAGTGTCAGATTACAGATCTTTATTTTTTTACTGATTTTATTATAATTTCATTGATGAATTTGAGTTGCCTGGAGTCCTTGAGAGTCAGATGGCATGCAAGTTTAAATAATAATAAGTAACAATGATCAATAAATATTAGATGGAAATTATTATCTGGCTATGCAACTATGATAATTATAATTTCCTTATATTACACATGATTTGGCCTTTCCTTAATATATTTACTTATCCTACTCTGGTATTAGTCAACATTTTTTGATACCCCTCCCACTTCAGGTTTTGTTTTTACAGTGGCAAAACTGAGCATAAAAATAAAGGTCTGTAGAAAGGTTATTATTCATTAATGACCAATATCAAAATCAGCATACTTCAGGCTGTCTGGTCCTTCTTTAGCTACTTTCAAAGTAATATTTAGATTGGGTTTTTGGATAAGGTCATGATGAGTTGGGCTTGCAATCACAATGAGTATGATCTGAGAACAGACTAACCCAAAATAAAGGGTGGAAAAAACCCCATTATGGCTCAAGTATGCTGCAAGAATGTTTTGTTTGCAATAACAACAAACTGATATTTAGTAAATGTGGCATCAAAACCCAGGTCTTATTGTCACCTTCTATACAACTCAGAGATGCATAAGATCTTGTCACACAGCAAAAAGGAGACCTTGCTTGTGACACTTGGATTGAGTAGGAAGCATTTCTACAGATTAGATGCTGACCCACTTCCCTTGTTTAGAGCCTCAGCCCAGTGCAAGTGGCCCGAAGATAAAGGGGTAGATGCCCATGGGCTCTATGCTTGTGTAGAAACAGGGCTCTGTGGAGGCACTTCCCACCTCATTTAAGATCTAAAGAAAAAAAAAAACCCTGGTAGTGTGAACACTCTTTATAAAAACTTTAGAGAAAACGTTTGGGGTTTCCCCCCCTTCTTTTTCAAAATGTTAGGATCGATAACTTAAATGGCAGGCGAAGGATAGTATGTCTACAGAAAATGGAAGACTCTCTTGGTTTTCAATTATTGGAGGCTGAACTAGAAGTCCCTTGCCTTCTCACCCCATGGTCTGTGCTTCAGCAGATCTCATAGAGATAGAAAAGCACAGCGAGGGAGTGACAATTAGTTCACTTTGGGGGAACAGATGTTGAGCTTCAGGTGAAATAAAGTCTATCTGAAGTATTTTATTGTTAAGAAGTTCCCAGTTACCTCAGTTATTTTTTTGCAGTTGGAAGTAAAAAGCAGCTTTTCCTGAAAAAGTTAGCTACAGAAGGGCAGAGGTAGCTTGTACTCTTGGAAAACCCAAATCAGGCTCTGATCAGGGTTAGTCAAATGTTCATTCATTCATTCATCAAATTTATTTAGCATCCCATCTCATGAGAAGTGACTCTGGGCAGCATACAACAATCAAATAAAAAACAATATATACATAAAAAATAAGCATTTAAAAAAAATAAAAAGTCAATATTAAAAAAATAGAAGTTAATTCAAATTGAAAATATACAAATGCCACCAGAGATAATGTATATAAACACTTCAATAGTAGAGCCATTGAGATTTATCTCCAATTCCCCAGAAGCTCCAAGACTGATGACATAACCAGGTCTTGAGGGACTTCTGAACAAGAGATGGAGCTAACTAATTTCAGGAGAGAGAATGTTCCATAAGGAGCCACAGCAGAGAAGGCTGGCCACCTAGGACCTACCAAATGTAAGTCCCTGGCAGTTGATGTCTGCAGTATGCCTTCTCTGCCAGATATAATGAGGCGGGCTGGTGGTATAAATGGGAAGAAGCCACTACTATATGCACTGTAACATGGAGTAGTTTCAGGCAGAGATTGATGGAACCCATCACCTTTTCCCCTCCCACCCAGTAATACTTACCAATGAGAAAATAAATGAGTCACTCCCCTGAACATATGATGGGGCAGAGTTGGATATCACAATGCCCTCCATCCAACTGAAACTACCCTTCTTATTTGGAAATTGTACACTACCCTCTCCAAATAATTATTTTCGCTGCCTCTTTGTAAACCTGCTTTAGAAAGATGTGGGACTTACTTTCAAATCAATATGCAGAGCAGTCAGATTTCAAGGAATGCAACCAATGGAGCATCCCATTGGTGTTTATTGGAAGGGGAAAGGGAAGAGACTTTTAGGGTATGTGCCTTTCTCTTTATTTTTCTCTGACGCCAGTAAATATTTGAATTCAGTAAATCCCACGGTAAGGTTCATATAATCTAAATATATAATCAGGATTGAGTTCTCCTTAGTTCAGCATGACTTACTTCAAGATCTTAGCCAGAATATGATCAGGATGCTCTGTGCACTTCTTTCCACTTGCCCTCATCTCACCTGCCCATCAGAGGAAAATGTTGCTGGTCAAAAGATCTGCCTTTCTCATTTTTGCTTACTGATGGGAATATTGAGCTCCTTGTAGACCTGTTGGTCTTAGATGAGATTAGTAGTCCCATACCAGACTCCACCAAAAACGGCTGTGAGCTCTTCAACCAGACTAGAAGTCAGACTACAGGTCAAATGGACTCCAGCTGCCTGCTGACCGCCTCTTCCTATATTAGGTTCTTCCACTAAAGCGGCAGGGAAAGCACCACTTTCAAATCAAATGCTATGGACTGGCTTCAGTGGGTTGGCAAGAAGATGGAAGTACCATATTGAAGACCTTTGCAAACAGTGGGATGTCTTAATGTCATGGCAACCAGGACATATGGATGAGCATTTAGAAAATTGATTTGAGTCATTTGATTTTTTTAAAAAAATTCAGGACAAAGGAGCAATTCAACAAAGGATATCTTGGAACTTCCTCATATAACAGGACTACCTCATACAAGTTCACAGTGGATTTGCTTTTCTGAAATATTTTAATAGCCTTCTGCATACAAAAATAACAGGTCAAGCTAAAGCTAGACTGTCAGTGCAGGTAAAGAAACAATTGGAGGCATACATGAACACACAGTGGAATTGCAAATCCATAGTGCAATTATCTTGCAATCTTTGTTCTAGGTTAAACAGTGCATTATCTGTCACATGCCAAATTTCAGCCTGTCACAAGATCCCCTGGATAATGGACAGTCTACAAATATTTTTAATAAAAGTAAATAAATGGGTATATTTTTAATTAAAAAAAGCTCATGTTCGCAATACTTGAACGTATGTGATTAGAATGCATTAAAAATAGAATTATGTTCATGAAACCAACTACATCAATAAATCCACAATTCAAAAACCTGACTACTTGATGCTGCTCAGGTTTTCCCATGTGAACCCGTATCCTCTTCCTGTGTGAACTGATTCTAAATTAGAGATTAGGTTATTATGATGCAAGAAAAAGCAGCCTCAATTTACCCATGAAAATATAGTACTGAACTAATATTTCTACACATAAGGCATCTATTCTCCATGGCTGGAATCAAGCTCCCTTTTTTATCCAACATTCTGGTCTGAAAGATGAGTTTACATATTTATTTTTCTTTATATTTTATATGTATTTCTCAGAGGAACAAAACGTTTGCTTGTTTCAGCTAACAGCAAACTACTTTGTGGGGAGGATGAAATCTGAAGAAGACGGTAAACTATCGGATTTAAAACAACAATCCTTTTAAGGGATTTAATATCAAGAGGGAAAAAATGAAAGCCACTCCAGGAGAACGGAAGGAGACCAAGCCATCATTAACATTTATATGATGGAGTCAAATGCTAATTTCTATTAGTGGCATCAGAAAGAGAATTTGTCCATATAGCCTCAAATGATTCATCGAAGGGTTCTGGGACCACTCAAGAGGGCGGATGGGCAGGACAGGAACACCCCAATGTACAAATAGAAAATCAATACAGGAAGACCTAGGTCTTAGCATTTGAAGGGCCACATATTATTGGCAGTTGCCTTGGTTTACCTCTACAACTCAACCGCACAAATAGCAATGCAGATGTACTCTAATTTTTAAAGATATTTAAACAAAGGATAGTTTATGTTAATTTGGTCAGCGGTATTGTACTGGCTTACCCAACTGTCTGCCGGAGGAGTTTTTAGGTATTCCTTCTATAACAGTCCTAGACTAATGGAATGTACAATTTCTGGGATTCCCTCTAATGACAATGAACGATGAGGTATAATTAACCATATTTTTGAAAACCCACAATTGTGGACATTCTTTGTAAAGAAAGGTACATTTTTGGTTTCAAACTAACACAAATTACTGTATTTTTCTTACTCTGCCGTTGAACTTTTATTTGAGGTGTTTCATTTCTGAAAGGCAGTCTTGATGGATTGAAATAAAAGATAATTTATTGCAATGCTTACTTTCAAAGGAGAAGGAATGTAATTGTAATTTACAGTAGCTGTCAAAGAAAATCTATCACTGATGACATTAAAATGACTTATTTTGCCTGAGCCACTTATTGTTTAAATGTGCATAATCTGATAGAAACAGATTTCTCTTTTTTTTTAAAAAAAACCTGCTTTTGTATTGTTCTAAGGTAGTATCAAAACATTGTATTTATAATTTAAAACATTTAGAAACCATTTATTGATACTCTTATCTCAATAATGTTAACAACAGAGTTTAAAATGCCTTGATTTAACTATGCTTATATTTGTTTGGTTCTGTAAGTCATTTTCAGAGATCCAGATTCTTTATTTTAAAAACTGTAATTTGTATGTGGTTGTAATAATCACATTAAAAAGGCTATGGTATATGTAAAGAACACTCCAAAGTGATTATGATCACAATACTTTCCATTTGAATTTTGGTGAACAATGTAAGGGATTTCAGCAAAAAGCAGTTTGATTTTTCACCTAACAAATAGCTAATGTGCAATACCAATTCATAAATATTTTTATATGTTTGACTGAATCTAGCCCAAATTAAGCCATGAGCCTTTAAGATCAAATCATAAAATTACAGGATATTCTGGAATTCAGACCATATTCACATCGATCCTATATATTAATATGTAGGATGCACAATGGTGCCTTTAAACAAAATCTATAAACATTCTGAACACATGGCAGATAGAAGACATAGTTAGACCTTAATAAGTATCACCACAAACATGATGAAAATTTTACACATTTCCCCCACCACTTTGTAATTTTGTTTACGCGAGTTTTAAAATATTAACGTTTAGAGATATATGACAATTTAGGCCAGAAAAATCTTTAGTTGCATGAAAATTTAAATAAAACTAGCATATATAAATTCAAAAGGAAATATTAAAGGGAGAAGGTGGGGGGGGGGGGAGCCAGTTGATTGTGATTTGTTATTCTGTCTGCAATTGTGACTATGGATCAATCTGGTTAATTTGCTTTTCAACAGAGCTTTGCATACATATTTTCATGCTGCGAAAATACTGACCTCTGCATCAACACTATACAGGAAAAAAGGGAGAGAGGGAGGGGAGGAAGGAAAAGGAAGGAAGGAAGGAAGGAAGGAAGGAAGGAAGGAAGGAAGGAAGGAAGGAAGGAAGGAAGGAAGGAAGGAAAAGGAAGGAAGGAAGGAAGAGATTAAAGCTACTTTTAGTTGTGATCCTTCTGTGTCTCACTTTTAATGTAGCCAGAATTAATGGAGTGAATCTAATGAAACACATTATCCAACAAGGCGCTTTCTCCAATTTTTCAAGTTGAACGCAGCACTTCGCCAGCACTGGCTGGAGTTCACCTGCCTGTTGGTGTGGCGTGTGGCTCTTTTTTGTAAAGAGTTAAGTCGTACACAAAAAAGGGGAACAAAGGTCAGCACCCAGTCGCCACTTGAATGTGAGATTTTTCTTTTTATTCCCCTTGATGTATACGAGGCTCTGTGTTATTAGTCTTAATGATGGAAAATTGTAGTGTTGATACAAATCTTTTTTTCAAAGTAGTAGGCGGGAGCTCCATTTGTTAGTAAGTTTTTTTGTGCCTAAAAGCCATGGACAGTACATTTATGTAGCAGTAAAAGGCCTAGATGCTCTTTCCATAGCAGAGCTAATTATTCCCACTGTGACCTTCCTGATCTACCCTATTCCTAGCACATCTCATCTGCACGCCTGTTCTTTTGGGTAGATGGTGTCAGAGAATATGAAAAACCCTATAATGAAACCATTTTCATGATGGAGAAAGGCTACTGGAGTTGCACTTGCTACAAAGAGGCTCAATTATATGAGTAATTGTGATAATTTTCTACATTCATAGCCTTCAATGGGGGGAAAAAAAGAACGAGAGCCACAAAGGAAAATTACTTTTACAAGAAAGTACAGAGAGTAAAAATGGAAGAAGAGACCAAAAAAAAAAAAAATAAAGAGAGGGGGAAGGGAGAGGGGGAAAAAAAAAGCAAGGAGGGGAGAAAAGTTTAAAAAATAGATCTGGTAGGAAGGAATAGCAAGACAGGGAGAACAACACAACTGCTCAAAAAGCCTGTGTGCAGCTGTGTTGCACAATTAAATTGAATTTTTTTTTTCCCCCTGCAGTTGATGAATGTGACTACTGCAAATGCGCCTCTGTAGTTAGCTATCATTTGTTGTTCTGTGACAGGAAAAGGATAATTACCTCTCAGAGAGAATCAAAGGCTGACATGCCCTTTAGACACTGCCATGAATGCCGTGCTCGAGAAAACGCTTGAATAAGAATCTTGTCTTCTCTGCCCCCTTCCTAGACTCGAGCATAAATTTTGTTAAAATGCAAGCGCACCACCAGTAAATGTGTTGAACTCTAGGTGTTCAGAAATACGGAGGTGCATCCATCGACTCATCCCATTTGCAAAAATAAAACTACATTTTGAATTCACTTCTATTATATTCATGGACAGTAGGATAGTGAGATATGCATTAAATTTCTTTTCCCAGTAGGGGTCTGATTCAACATTTCCTACGAAGGAACAGTAAAGACACTATCCTTTTTCCCCAGGCTAGTTAGCCTGTAATTTAAAACTGTCAAAAACACAATTTTATACAAAGTCTTCAATAAAAGCTTCTTGGATATAACCCAAAGTGGTTTTGCTAAAGTTTGATTCAGACTCTGTTACAATATTTTTAAAGCTATAAATACATCAAACTGATATTTTGCTGCTCTCTTTTCTTATTTTTTGTAAAGCATTTGGGAGATGGGGGGGGAAGTATAAAAATAGCATATTCTCAGGATGCTAAGCAATGCATGTTTTATAGCCTTAAGATACATATGCCTCTCCTAATAGCATTAGTATACACGGGCAAAAAATAAGATGGACTCTTACAAAAACGACCCGTGCAGAAATTATGAAAAACCTTGTTAATATATTTTAACCAAGTTGAACACAATAGGCCAATATATCATTATCAGGTTTTACCAAGGTCAGAAGGAGTCATCTTTTTTCTTTTCTTTTGGCGTAAAGGAGAAATTTTCCAAGTCCTTCATCACATTTACAAACACCTTACTTATCATGCAAGAAACAGATGAACTTACATAAATCTTAATATAGTCATATTGTATTAATGCAATTACTAAGTACTAGTAATTATATTGGGGAAAGGGTGAGTGTGATCAGTTTTAGAAACATGTTTTACTTTTTTTTTTACACAGATAGTTTTTCCTGACCTGGTCTTGCATAATTCACCATTTAAAATCTTTTCTAACCACCTTTGGAGAACAACGGAGTTCACGTGGTGATATCAGACGGAAATGATGGTTCTGAATCTTAAAACATGCCATCGGCTTTAAACCAAGCCACCAATGGCCTTTGTCCTATTTGGCCAGCTTTCCCATTACTCCTCAGCATAAGGCTTACCTGATTGTGTTTCCAATTACGGAGAAAGGAGCCCCAGGTCTGCAAACTGCAATTCCTTCATCTCTGCATTTCCTGGCAACCTCCACTAACTTTTGACCAGCCTTATCCACATTCCCCACTAACAGTGTTTCGGATGTATCACCATGGTAGCCGTTGAGATATACCTAAACAGATGCAGAAATGTAAAAAAGAAACACTTCTCAAGGATGGAAGCTTAATTAGAGAACACCTTTGGGCATATTTCAGGAGCAGTTCAGCATAACTTGCAAAACCAAAACTGCCCAATTAAACAGGAAATGACTTTTGAAAAAAAAGGAGGGGAAAGAAACAACGAATTTTCTCTATTACTCTGATCATACAAGCAGCTCTGAAGACAGCATTACAAAAACATTGGAGGCACAGGTTTCTTTCCCAGATTCAAGCCACAAAAGCAATAATTTCAAATCAAGGCTGCAGTTCTGTACAATTAGGTTATGCAGGTTCCATTGATGTCTATAGGATCTCGCAGTGAAAAATATCTCTTTTTTTTTTTTTGCCAAGGCAGAAGAGAAGATTTGACTAGGGACAAATTCTCCAGTAAGTAGAAGAGCCGAAGTAGGGACTGGGAAGCCTCATCCACTGTTTTAGCCACAGCTGGTTATCGGTGTAAGGAGAAAAATCTGTATGTCAACTGTACTTTTCAGTTGAGATTCTTTCCTCATTTACTGACAAGTGACTGAATTCATGCACATTTTAATCTCATGGTTCTTGCGTGAACATTCCTCTATTATCTGTTAGGTCAGATTAGATCTGCTTGTGATAGAAAATATAAAGTGAGCCAGTAAAGAATACACAACAGCAGGCCTAGCTTTCAAAATATTAAAAGATACGGTAGGCAGCACATATGGCCTAAAGAACAGGTTACAAGTTTTCCTTAAAAATCTATCATGAACTACCCTTGTTATTTGCATTAGTATATGTGCAAAATAAATAAAAACCAAATCATTATGCAGAACTGCAGAGGGCACTTATTTATTTTCATACAGTTAAGCCTCCGTTTAATGGACTCCCACAGCAGACTTTGGATGCCACAGACCAAATTTGCATCCAAATATTTTCCCCCCAAAAGGATTAATTCTGCTGCATCAGAAATAATTTGGGTGAAGCAGTTACATTTGTTTTTAATTTTGCCACATTCATAGCAATTTATGTAATATATCCATTGGTATAATTAAGCAAAATGACCAACTACCACCATGGTACTTTCATATTTAACAGATATTTGGGAATAATGGAATCCCTCCTACAAATGGTCTATTAAAATTAAGAGATAGTGTATTTAAGAACTAGGCTAAGTCATTATCGGTATGAACAGCCACGCTTTCAATACTTTTGGACTCTATTAATTCAAATCTAAGCCAGCATTAACAACTCCT
The DNA here is from genome assembly GCF_049901715.1 of Pseudonaja textilis. Lineage (NCBI taxonomy): Eukaryota > Metazoa > Chordata > Lepidosauria > Squamata > Elapidae > Pseudonaja > Pseudonaja textilis. The sequence goes on from NC_141990.1 coordinate 187,619,733, forward strand.
TGTCATTCAATGTTTTTTTAAGGTTATTTGATAGTCTTCTTTCATAAGTCTAAGCATGGATTTTCATGCAACAGGAAACAACTTTCTGAGACATAAAAATATTCCTCTTGTCACTGTGATTTTATAGAAGTGGAACTTTCAATAACTGAAAGATTTAATGTTAATGATTTATAGATTCCTCAACAGATGAGGACCTTCATGCTAACCACTGTAAAACTTTATATCTGGGATTAAAGAATACAATAAAATAACTGATCAATAAAAGAGTAGCTGAGAAGCATTGTTTTGACTGCCTCTTGCTTTCTTAAATGTTTCTTTTTAAATTAATGAAAACTAGTAAACATAACCCCATGCAAAATTCTACAATATTCTACACCAGCTTCCATTAAAATACTCCTTATATACAGAGAGACAGATTCTCAGGTAAATATACATGAAGTTTGGTGATAAGAATAATTATTTTCATTTGCTAAATTATGATGGTCTATTAGCATATAGAATAACTGTGTGATCATTATTGGTTAAGAGCTGTGATGGGTTGATGGCCACTGAAGTAAACTAACTGGTTTCTCTAATTTTTTAAACAACATATGAAGCATATAAAACATGTTTCAAGGCACTCACTATTTTTTCAATAATAAGAGAACTTTAGTTCATTCTTTAAAAATCTGCAGTTACAGAAGAGCATTTACATTTGATTAATTATTTAATCATTTTATCTTATGTACAATCACAAACAAATCATTCTAAAATGTCATGTACTGTAACTGTCCTTTTTTTGGTCCATAATAGTTTTTTCTACCTATAAAATAGCCTAGTTATGTTATTTGGAAAGATCAAATAATGCTTCCTCAAATTCATTTAATTCAACAAAATATTCCAGAGCAGCAAGCTTTTCAATTATTATACAAAAAGGATAAACAATAATTGTAGAAGTGGGTTTTTCTTGGATGTTTAATGTGTCATCATTTTACTGTAAGAGCAAGATTTTCTGATAAGGAAATATTTGAAATTAAAATTTAGACATTGTTAGATTGGATATAAAGGTAAATATGCATGTCACTTCAAAAATAAATTTATAATTAACAAGATTTTTTTCAAACAATCAAATGTTCTTTTAACTAGAATTTAGTGAGACCAAGCAAGTAAATATGGGCTGAAGGCAAAGTTTTTTGTATCTTTTTATTCAGCTGCAGCCTATAGTCACATATAGTCACATATGGAAAGGGATTAAGCTTCCACTCACTGCATGCTGTGGTTTTCATCTGGGCGAAACAAAAACATTAAGAGAGCAGCATTCATATGCTGAATGCACTGTGTGACTTGCCTCTTGCTCTCAGTTTCAAAATATGTTTACTCAAAAGTAAGTGGCACTGTATTCAATAGAATTCACATCTTATTGCTGAGGGGGGGTAGAAGGATGATCCCTAAGCAGGGAGAAACTGGCATGAGCAATAAATCCAATGAGTGAAGAAGTGATAAAAAATCTGGTACATGCAGTCTCGGAAGATTTTAGTTTCCATTGCAAGCATAGGTGCTAATATCTATGGTTGTCCCAAAGGTGCGTTTTCAAAAGGTAACTGAACTTGATTTTTTTCCCCCTTGAAAACGTTTTGCTTCTCATCTAAGAAGCTTCTTCAGTTCCGACTCAAGAAAGCTTGTTGGATGAGAAGCGAAACGTTTTCAAGGAAAAAAACAAACAAACAAGAAAGTCCGTTTGCCTTTTGAAAAAGCACCTTTGGGACACAGGTGCCATTGCAATTATATACCTAATTCAAAGAAAACTAAGAAACGGGAAACATACACAGGAAGCAGTAATCACAGGTAGGAAGCAGAATTGATTACCTTGCCAGATCCGGAGAGATGCTGAACTTTCTATTTTTAGCCAGTTCCTGTAGCTTTCATCAGGCAAACAGCTGTAGTGACCCACTATGTGCACTATGACAGCTACAGGAAATGTCTGAGTATGGGGTGTTCAAGTCTTAAAGGGAAAAATCCTTAGGCAACAAACCCATGGGAGAATGTGCAAGCCACTGGATGTATAAATAAATGAACAACAAACACCTGGAGCAGCAATGCACAGCTGGAGGCCCCAGGAGCACGTATGCCTCCCTCTACGTTTTGAAAGCTGAAGTCTAAAAAAGGCCATATGCAATGCCCTAATGCATACCGTCTGATGTCCTGGAGGTGTTTTGGATTATAGTTCCCATAAGATATAGTCAGCATGATGAATGATCAGAGCTTATAGGAGTCAAAACATCTGGAGAGCATCAGGTTGCCTATGCCACTGTTTATGAAATCCCCAACTCAATGCCCTAATACATGAGAATATACCCTTGACATTAACCCATCAAAGGCATCTGGAAAACTTAGGCAATCCTGGGAAAAGGACACATTTTACATAAATGTATATAGAAAAGCATTTTTCATAAAGTAAGATTTGGATCCCTTGAACGTGTATGATCAGTGTAGGTGGCCATAATTGGGTGAGGAACAAAATGTTTATCTCTTACTCGGTCTTCATTTTTTCCTTGCTCCAAATCTTCCAATCAAGTTGTCCCCACCCTGTTAGGTGAAAGATGCATACTCAGCAGGGTGAAATATCTTTGTATAAGCTTGATTATAATGTATTGGAGAAATTGAGTGAGGGAAGTTTTTCTCAAAAATACATTTGAACTGGAGACCAGGACATAATTACACTGAAGAAAAACCTGGTTTAATAGTGGCAGTGCTGGAGGCAAAAACAGGTCTAAAGATGGAAGGGCCATTTGTCAGAAATGGTGTAGGGTCTCCCGCTTGGGTGGGGTGGGGGTTGGACTAGATGACCTATAAGGTCCCTTCCAACTCTGATTATCTGTTATCTGTTAAGGCCTCTCTTTATAGATTTAGATTTAGCAAATTAGAGTAGCAAGCAGTATCTGATTGCCATAAACAATAACAAGTTTTTGATTGGATACAGTATACCATGTATCTGATGAAGTCAATAAGGGAGGCAATAAGGGGATACCATGAGGTGATGGGGCAGGACTACAAAGACAACGGGGGCTTTGAGAAAACAAAGAGGCAATATTTGATGAACATGTTTTTTATATCTTGTTTTGCTTTCCCAGTACCTTGGCCTTCTAAATGTGTTATTATGTGTTATCAAGAGTTTAGTTTTCTGGGAAGGTATATTTTGGTGGGGGCTAATTTTAGCTCCCTCCGCATTCTCCTTTATCAGGTCACCATATTGAGATTAAGGTTTATATATACATTTTGAATACTTGCACTTAAATAGTTGATATTAAAAGTTTTAGTGTTGTATGGATTATGGTAGGTATGTTTAATCCAAAACCCAGAGATATTGTATTGGTCAATCTGGCTATTTTGGTGGTGGTGGCTATAATTTTCTGAAAAGGAATCTTCCAGAAGAATAGGATTCTGATATTCTGAATAAAATAGGATGTGCTCCAAACAGAAAACCAGGAAACACTTCCTGGAAGATACACTACTGAAGAACAAAAATGGATGGATAAGCTTCTTTGGAGGGAAAAAAATAATAATAAAATGTTCTGGGGATGAGAACACAGAATTTTGCATCCAACCACAAATTAATACTTACTATAATATAATAATCTGTCTGATCTAAAATATACTAAAAGTATAGGCCGTGGCTATAATTCATAAGTTACACACACACACAAACAGGCATTTTAGATCAGTACTCTAAAAGCCACTATTAGCTGACTGCAAAAAAAGAAGCAAATACTGAGAAAGCAATAACTATGATTTAAAAAAAAAGACAGCTGATAAAACAAGTTCTGTAGGATGGAATCAAACTAAGCCCATTATTAAAATCGAGGAAGAACTTGTTTCAACGTTTATAAATTCAATTCACACAGGATTTCAATCTTCAACATTTTGGAGAAAATATATTCAAAATTTCAAGAATTGTAGAAAAATATGTTAATAACATTTTTTGAAAGGTTTACTTTTTCTAATAAGGACATAAACTCATGTTTTTTTTGCTCACACCGGTATATCAATCCATTTTATAATGAAGACTCATCATAGCAAATGTTTGTTTTTGTCCTGTTTTAAGTCTACATATGTACCTTATGCACCTAATGGGTTCTATAAGCCAGATAAGTCAAGCAACTGGATCGAAACGGAATCAGTCCCACGGGGATACCTGAGTACTTTGGATTAAGTGGGCTGTGGATCAGGTTGTGCATTCATGAGTAAAGAGTTCATGGCTCTTATGCCACAAACAGAACACAACGCTACCTTTGAGGATTTTAATAAATGTAGGGAACACAGCCAGCCAAAGGGTTGCTGTCCAAATAGACTGACACACAGGCCAATGTAGCCTCTAATGACAGAGTAAGATAATGACAGGCCCCACTCAAAATCAGCAGGAAGAGGAAGATCAATCTTGGCAGAGTGAAGGAAAAATGCCGGCTTTCTTCATGTTAGCTCATCTCATACATATTTGCCTTCAACTGCTGCCCCAGTACTGGGGCGCTCTGCATTAACTACACGGTGGATCAATAACAATTACATCTTCTCAAAAACATGACACATAGCAGGATTGGGCTGACATTTCACTTAGGCCAACACTGATCTCAGTGAATCTGATTCCAGCCCTAAATTCAAGTCCAGCCTAGATCTAGTCAGAATAAGCACGGGGAGAGGAAAACAATAACAATACAAGAGGACACTAAACTGGTCTTGCTTTAGCTTTGGAATAAAACTAACTGCTTTTCTCTTAGCTTTGGAGTAAAACCCTTGCACATCTGGAATTTGGCGTTCTTCCTGCTGTGATTATGAATTTTGAAAACTGATCGAAAGCAATAATAATAATAAATAAATTACTTACTGTGACATCAATGTTAACAATATCACCATCCTGGAGAGGGCGGCTTAAGCATAATCAGAAAAGAAAAGGGGAAAAAAGATACATTTAATGGTGACAGGCAAATCTTAGTTAAGACAGAGTAACAAAACAAATACACTTTATCCCATATGCCACAAAGCCACACGAAAAGCATCATTATAATTGTCAAGCAGAATGGAAGCAGGCAAAGGTGATAACTACTTTTAGTTACCAGTTCAAGTTAACCCCAAACAATAATTTAAATAAAAGAAAGAATCCATAATATAAAGCAAAGGAACAAAAATCACCATTATGATTATCTTATCATCATGGAAAGACTGACATTTGGCACCTCTTATTTTCTGAACAGATAATATTCATTAATAATTAGAAACATATTCATGTATAATTAACACACACACTCCACCTTTAGATTTCCAGAAAATTAGTATAATTTTTCTATTGAGTGACTTTTCTGTTTTTGATGATATATCCCAGACTGAGGTACTGTACCATGCTGGGAAAAGAGATGGCGAAGTAATAATCTTTGCTTTTATTATTATTATCCCCCTTTGATAAGTGCCAACATCATTTTCTTACTGCACAGCAACGAGTGGTACTTGGTTTTGATAAAATATAGTAACCAAGCCTGGCTGCTGTATTCATCTTGATTCATCTGGGTTAAAGGAGAATTTCCATGCAAACCACATGGAAAATGTAAAGATCTGTAATGTGGCATATTAAGTAGGCTGAATGGACAATACGCTATGAAAGTGTAACATGGATATCCACATAATCTTAATTTGAATAACAAAAACATGAGTACCTGTCAGGAATTCCATGGCTTACCACGTTGTTTACTGAAGTACACACAGATTTTGGAAAACCTTTAAATCCTAGAGGTGACGGGTAACCATTGTGCTTGATTATTTCATGGTGAACCAAATAATCTATTTCTTCTGTAGTCATGCCAACCTGAAAGATCACAATTTCAAATTTGTGCTGAATTAAGTGCCTAGTGCAGTCTGCATATTAAACAAACATGGCTAAAGGCTTTAAAAAAACAACAACCACACACTCTATTTCTATAGAGTCACTTAGTATCAATGCATTCTTCCAGGATGCATTTGGAATTCTCTAGGACCCCCAACCATCCCCTTCCAAAATACTACTAACAGGCAAGGCCGCCTCTCCAGGTTTCCTTTGATTTGCTTTATATGTGCAGCAAAAGGTCAGGAAAGCACAATGAAATATATTCTACCACTTTTTATGGCGATGACGGGTTGCATACGTGAATGCTTCTCTAAATAAAGATCTTGTCTCAGGTAAACAACTACCTATTTTGAAATTTCTCCTCTCAACATGAAGTATTAGCTTTTTAGCTGCAGGAAAGATTTGAGATGTCAAACACTATTCCATTCCTTCAAGATCTTTTGAGGGAACACTGCCAGTGAATCCTGCTCCAGCTGTAACTTTGACCTGAAGTGGAAGAAATGGATAGTGCAAATGGCATATTGTGTCAAGCTGCATCCAGACTACTTGGAAGCTCCCATATGGAACAAGAAGGGCACCTTTGCTATACAATAGTCGGAGTCCTAGGAAATACTCCTTTTTGTCCTTGTTCACATGGTTTAAATGCATTCTATCCATATAATCCTCTTTAGCATTCCCAGTCCACTATCAGGCATAAGAGAAAGGCAATAACATGGTATCAGGCCTTGCCTTTTTGCTCATCTGACGTTCTAAAATTCTTGTGTATGATTGTTGAAAGTGCTATATACATACAGAAATACAATATGGTTCTCCTTTATTTTATTTTAACCACATCTACATTTTCTCATGCAATCCTCTTTTTCTTAGCAGCTTAGGCAAAATAATTTTATTTTTCCCACAACTAACATGATTTTTCCCTGTGCATTGCTGGCTTTAGAATTGCCATCCCATTTTTAAGATTTCAACCTGTCCCTGGAAGCAGTGTCTCCATCAATGTAAGCAGCAGATATTCCAATATTAGCATTTCCAATCCAGCACCCCAATTTTAGATACCTATCATTTCCAGAAACATTCATTTTTGCAGCTCAAATTTTTTAGATTTTGAGTTATACTGGAATTGATTATTTCTTGTAAGAATTTGCAACAAGGGTACATATCATGTTTGAATATAAGTAAAATATGGGAAAATGTACTTTAAATATTATCATTGCAACTCCTTTTCCTGGAACAGTGCCAAGATAGGAAATAGGTAGGGCTGAACTCTGAAATTTAGTAGAAAAACCTCTCTCATTGTCAAGAAGTGCCTTTGAGTGTTCCTGTGAAAATTGGCTGTGATTTGAATGAGCTATAAGCCCATGAATATGATACTTTAACAAAGGAATTATGATGGGTATAAACTATCAGTAGCTTTCTTACTTTACAAAGATGTGCAGTTACCTGCAACATAGCAAAAGAGTTAGGAATTAGAAACCTGCAACTATTGCGGAATCCCATTTTTCATTAAAACAGATATTGTGACTGAAGACAGGGGGAAACAAAGAGATAAGTTGTTATCTCATAATACTTGGATAACAAAGTTTGGGCAAAAGATATGATGGATTTCAGCAATTTGAATCTATTACTTTTCTTTCACAGTAAGATCCCATCAATTCTAGAGATAGGCCGTGACCTCAGTGCCTTCCAGCTAAGATGCAACCGCTATATAAACAAGGCAACAAAAATGCTATCTATTGGTATATATGGATGCTAATTAATTCTCCAATTACATATGTATAATTGTACATGTTTAATTTATATTTTATGAGTGTGTTGGTCTATATGTATGATCTTTGGAGGGGTTTTTTTAAAGCTATAGTTGAAATAAAACCACTGAGTAAACAATAGTAAAATTGTAATAAGGGAAAGAAAATGATAATAATCATTTTAGTATACAATATAATATAAAAATTTATCAATTCGCATATAATAATGAAATGAAAATGCATATTAATATTCAATTATATTTCTGTGAAAATAGGTTAATTGAGAGATAGGGAAACATTATTAGGCATTAATTTCTTGAATAATCAGTACAATATTCAACATACAGATTCTATTTGCTGAAAAATCTTGGATTTTACTAGTGCAAATCTGCCTGATTTTCTGTAATTGTATTGCTTGCCTCAATGTAATAATCCATACTTATAATTAGTAGCATTTTGTTTGTGATTAATTTTGCTGCCATCAAAATTTGTTTTCATTGATTGATGTGCTTTATGTGCATCACACAAAAAAATAACATGGATTTTAGATAAAAAGCCTGTTTAACCAATCTTTAGTGATATATGCAAATATGACTACATAAGTAACATTTTGCACACTACATTAAGTATGGATTAATTCTTTTTAAACGTAACCCAAGTACAGTTTGACATTACACTTGTAAATATCAATTTCCAAAATAATATTGTAATTGCTTTCATCCAAAACAGACAGCATGTTTGATAAGACATTTAATAATTTTTACTTCTAAAGTTCATTTTAAAAAAATGTATTTTATACTAATCTTAAAGTCACTATTTGAGAGTCATTATAACATTATATATGGTACTTAAAATCTGCCATCTGAATAAACTGGAACCACGGCAGTTTGTCCATTATATAAAATCACTTTTTCTAATACTCTTGTTTAAAGAGGTAACTGGCAATCTCTGCCTATCAAAACCTGAGCACACTATCAATCAAAATGTATTCACAAAAGCCTATGAAAAGTATGTTTTCATAATCCATTACTTTTAATCTTAATATTATGATGTTTTTTCCTGATAGGCCAAGACAATTTTGATGGTTGCTGTTTACATCTATGCATTCCAATATTTATTAAACTTGAGGACATGCAATTTAGTATCGTAAGATGATTTTGCCACTTCCCCAGGCCATGCCTTAGAAGAGTTTCTCCCAAAGTTGTCACCAATTTAACATGAGACCAGTTGCTTCAAAAGTAATTTATTTAAGTTTCTTTTTATCAAATGTACTGTCTGAGGAGTCCTTGGTGCTCTCTGAGATTGGTGGTTTTCTTGCAGATGTTTCATTACCTAAACTAGGTAACATTATCGGTACTTGTCTAGCACTGATTATTACGGATGATGTTACCTAGTTTGGGTAATGAAATATCAGCAAGAAAACCACCAAGCTTAGAGAGCACCAAGGACCCCTCATTTCAACTCTGAGCTACACATATTCTCCTTTATCGGTAATGTACTGTCTTTTCTGGCTTTTTGTTAGAATGTGATTCTTGCAAATAAAATTCTTGGCTGAAAAGAACTGCATGTTCTTGGTTTTAATTGATCTCCCTTATTACTACCATTCTCTCATTACCGAATCAAATTGTATAATATTTGCATCTAACATGAGTCCTTTAGGTTTTAGTCTTTCCTGTATTGCAAGTTCTACTTCAATTTATTATCTGATAATACAAAGTCAGTTAATTAATTTTGCCACAGTGCCAGGTCTTTAAAGATATCTCACCTGGGACATTTTTATGGTTATATCATTTTTAATCACACAATTCTATGAAGTCAAGCATTGTTCAAGTTGTGCGTGTGTGTGTGTGTGTGTGTGTGTGTGTGTGTGTATTTTCCCCTATAATTGTGTTTAATTTAGAGTTTGTAGTTCTGAACATTTCAGGCTTGGTTGACCATTTCAAGTTATTCAATTTGTTTATTTTTTCATTGTCACAGTCTTAAATATTTATTTCTATTAATTTCATCTTGGCTCTGTTTAATTTGTAACCTGCAATTTTACATGATGTCATAAAATACTAGGTCTTCATTTAGCCACCTGAATATAATAGATGTCATTTAATATAGCTTAATAATATGATCCTCTCTAATAATTTTACAAATGGCTCTCGGCTTAGAACAAATATTGCCACCAAAACTCTTTGAGTAAAACTAGGAACTAAGTTTTTGAGTAAACTTAGCAATCATGCATTAAAAGGATCTGCCCTTTTATGGACTGCCAATTGGCTAAAAGCAGAAAACAAAAAATAGTAGATGGCCACTTTTCTCACAGGAAGAAATAAAAAGCAGAATGCCTCAAGGAGCTGAATTGGGAACCATGCTTCTTAATTAGTTCAGAAATGATCTTGACTGGGAAGGAAGTCATGAGGAAGACCAATTTGCAATTATAACAAACCGTTCAGAGTGGTAAAAACCAAAAGCAAGCACAAAGAGCTCCAGAAAAATCTATTCAAAGTGGTGAATCGACATTGAGAGGTAAACATGGTTACATTTAAACATGTATGTAAAATAATACACACAGAGGCAAACTGTCCTAACTTTACATATAAACTGATGGTAGTCTGAGTTGTGTGTAACTAACCAAGAACAAAATATTAGGGTCATAGTGGATAGGGTAATGAAAATGTGAACTCAAACTGCAGCAGCTATGTAAAAAGACAGATTCCACACTAAAGAACATTAGGAAAAGGCCTGGAAATAACATTAGCAATATTGTAACAATCTTGCACAATTAAAGAACAGTTTAGTATAATAAATTTGTGGGATAAACATATTTATCATCCAGGTCTATCAAAAGCCTTCTTAGGAAGGAAGATTTAGTAAGAAAAGCCAAGGGTTTTTTTCAGCATAGATGAACTGCATAATTAAAAGAAATTCTAAAAGTTGGACTACTCTGAAAAATCCACTGATAGATGCAAAGTAGATATAAAATGGTATTACTCTCTTCTTGGGGGGGATCTCTTTTTCCACTTGCTTCTCACTTTGAGGAATGGGATGGAAAAGTATAGATCAAGTTGGATCAAGTATGGATCCAACTTCCTGTTTCCATTTCAAGAGCTGAGATTATCTGATTTTGGCAGAATCCAGCAGTAGAAGCATATCCAAGGCCTGTTTTTTCCTTTTGAGTTTGAAGTCTCCAACCGTGGAATGGGAAGTATAAGGGATCTTCCTCTGCCATTTTAAAAAAGAAAGAACTGATATATAATAGTAATAGCACTTAGACTTATATACCACTTCATAGTGCTTTATAGCTCTCTCTAAGCGGTTTACAGAGTCAGCATATTGCCCCCAACAATCTGGGTCCTCATTTTACCGACCTTGGAAAAATGGAAGGCTGAGTTAACCTTTAGCTGTTCAAAATTGAACTCCTGGAGTGAGCAGTGAGTTAGCCTGCAATACTGCATTCTAACTACTGTGCCACTACCGCTCTAATTAATCTACTTTAAAAGACATTATTAGCTGGACATAGCAGAATTAACTTCTCTAGAAGTAATAGTTTATTCTATTAAGTCTTTGAATTAATAGAGGCATGTAACAATTGTATTTTTAAAACGTTGTGGTAAATTAGAGTCCTTTTCTGGTGTATACCTAGTTCTATTTTTTGCTCATTCTGCACAAAATTCAATTGTGATCAGAGAGTAATTCAACTATAATTACCAAATTTAGTTGGAAAACCATAAAGACCAATACTTTTATTTAACACTGAGCTCTTTACTGTTTAATCTTTTCTTTATGAAGGATTTTTTTAAAATTTTCTTAATTTTGAGATTTTTTAAGAAAAGAATTATTTTACTTCACACATTACATGATGCATCATTCCTCAAAGAGGTTATGAATGTATTAATTCATATAATTTATTATCATTAGACTGCATTAAAATAATATTGATGAAATGAGCCTCTTCTTTTGCTGATTTGTTACATAAACAATTTATATTGAACAATTCATTCTACATTTTTTCCTCCAGATACATCTGGTAATCCTCAAGAATTCTGCTTTTGTGAAGTTCACAGTTTTCTACTTCTTTTGTTTTCAAAGATTCAAACATACGTTCTATCTCAAAACTCTTTCATTATAGCTATTTTATTACAACTATCTTTCATATTGTATTTCTTTTAGTCAAAAGTAATGACATAAGCCTTATATATACTCAGGATTGCATGTTGATCAACTTATAAGGTATCACATATTGATAAACAAATTCTTTCAATATTTCACCTTTTGTATACAGGCTGAATCTTGGATTTTGATTCACAAAATTAAGGAGGTGTAGTATGATAATATATGAGATTTTTTTTCAACTTTTCTACTGTTAGAATAAATCTCATATCTTGTCATCAAATCATATTAGACTGTGGGAGCTACCAGAAGCAAATGTATTCTGTGTAAGTATGATGTACAATCTGAGAGAAATAGAAACACAGTAATTCAATGAAGTGAACTTTTTCCAACATTTTTTAAGCAACATTTTTCCAACATTCTTTAGCAGCATAACATATTCTGTTAAAAATCACTCACCATCATGATTTCTCCTTTATCAGATTCAACAATTACATTCAAGAACACACAGTTGGGTTTCTTGATAGATAAATACATATTAAAGAAATCATTCTATCTTCTAAAATACCGATGATCAACATATATCTTCCATTAACATGCTCCTTAACATTCAGGGTTTAGAATGGAATCCAATGGCATATTTGCTTGTCTTTGTGGAAACTGTTTTTGCAGATAAAATAAGAGGGATGTGATCCCTCCTTTAAGTTATAGGCCAGGTACCTTTAAAATTAGATTCATATTTTTCAGTCTGCCTTATTATTATTATTTCCTCCATTTTAACTCCAGTCATTGTCAAATTCTGTATCCCACCTTTTCCTTTCTTTCTTTCCCATCTCATATACATTTTTCCCTTTCTCTCTTTTTCTTCTGGCAATTTCAAAAGGTCTTGATCTATGTAGGAAACAGACACATACGCACAAATTCACTTTCTGTTATAAACAAAGATATCTCTTGGATATTTTACAAAGAAAAATCACATTCAGTTTTAAATAAGTTCAAGTTTAAATAATCCAAGTGGGTTTTTTTAAAAAATGGCTAAGGCAGTAGAATGAAATATTTCTCAATGGATTTTGTATGGAAATTGCAATAGCAAAACAACAGAAAAGTATTCATTTAGTACCTTTGGGGATAAGATATGTACAGTATAGATTAAATCTTTGGACATTACCAGTTTTGTTGCAAATGGAATTCTTTGTTCTATTAAAAGCAGACTATGAACAAAAATATTAAACATTCTCCTAAATCTTGCATATTATATATCTATTTGCCTTGGAACCAGTGTAATATATAGAATTCTAAGTTCAGTTTAATATTGCATTATTTGTTCAGTGCAATATTAGCGAATGTGTATATTTCATTTAAAGAAGCTAAAGTAACATTAGTTGACTTTCACCGACTGCTTTTGTTGTGATTTTTTTTTCATACAGAATCCCCTGGCTTTTGCGTCAAAACTTTGGCTGCACTAATTATCATATTGAATAATATTAGATTCAACAGCAGCTTGACATATATATGACATCAGCAAGATCTAATACGAATATTTCAGGTTTGGATTCTGAAAAAGAGAGTTCAGTTCCAGTGTCTAGTAGCGACTGAAAAATGATCTTAAAAGGAATGAGTTTTCAACTTTCAATGTACAATATCCTATATTTTAAAAATCAGTGATCCCTACACAAACTTTGAAGAAACTGCTTAGGTTATAAAGTTATCAGTTGGTTTTAAAGCCATCATTAAAAAAGAAAGTTCTTCCTAACTAGCAGAGTGCTTTTACTGATAGGTCAAGTAACAGTTCAACTGGCTCAGCTTTTTAGAGAAAATGAAGTATGAGGAAAGGGTTAAATTGTTCTCTTTTTAGTGTTCCTTTTTTCCTCTTTATCCCGTTTTGTATTATTTCATGCAGTTCTTGCTGGATACCATTCTCTCTAATAGAAAACTCACTGCCAAGAAAAATGGAGGCAAAATTAGTTTGCAGAGAAACCAGAGGGGGATCTCGGCATGCTTGAGGAAACCCTGAAGTCTGCAGAAGTACACAGCTTATTTTTCAAGAACCATCAAAGTCCCCCCTTCAGTGTACAACCTACCAAGAAGTGGAGGTATGAAATGATGGAAAAGAAAAATGGGAAACAAGGGATACAAATCAGCCTGTTTGAATACCTTATCGCTTATTCATTATCTTGTAAAAAGGTATGAACGGTAAAATATAATACTGAACATGAATCCGCAGAATGAAACATCCAATATTATGTTATTGTTGTTCCTAATCCTTTTCATCTGTTCTTTAATCTATCATATTATATAAACACACACCTCCTTTCTCTTCTTTGGGTTGTCTGAACTGTCATTTAACAAAACCTTTCCTTTCTGCCGTCTTCTAAGTTGACCGTATGTTAAGACTCTACTCATTCAAAATTGTTTATCCCTTTTCTGTAATAAGGTCCTATTTTTTCGCTGTTCTTCTTTCCACTTCTTAAATGTTTTTAACATCATATGGGCTGTTGTTTGATTTCGTTCCATTTAAATAAAAAATAAAGACATCTCTCAGTCAAGCCTGCCTATTAATGGATTCATCGATGCCAGGGATGTCAAACTCCATTTCACTGAGGAGAGCTTCAGGGTTGTGTTTGAACTCAGGGGAGGGGGAGAGGGGAGAGCCAGTTTGACACTGTCGGGGGAATGCCTGTGGTGGCCTGAGGGCTCTGCCAGCGAAAATGGGCTCCCGAGCTCTGTTTTCGGCTGGGATGGTCTCCTGCTAATCTCTGCCAGCGAAAATGGAGCTCGGGGGTGGGGGCGCACATGGCCCTTGCAAGCTGTGTTTTCAGTCTGTGTTTTCCTGCAGTCCTCTGCCAGCAAAAATGGAGTGTCCCCGAGCTCTGTTTTTGTTGGCAGAGGCACCGTGGGCCGGATCTTTGCTCTTTCCAAGGCGACCCCATGGGCCAGATCTAAGCACCCCGTGGGCTGCATCTGGCCCCCGGGTCTTCAGTTTGACACCCCTGATCTATGCAGTTTTCTGGGCAACAATATATATAAGGGGGCTTGCCCTTGCCTTCTTCTGAGATATTCTTTTTAAAAAATTTCTCCTCTAGCTTACAGTCTGGAATTCCGTGATGGTCTTCCATCCAAGCACTAACCTTGTGTAGTTTCCAAGGGCAGGAAAAATTGAAAAGGTGTAGGATTGTGTCTATGGCACACATCTGTTGATGGAATGACATCCACCACATCAATACTTCTATGCAAAGCTTTCTGTGTCTTGTGGTTGCAATTTTTCTCTTTCTTTTTTATTTCTCTTGTTTGAATTATTTGATTTTTATCTATGTTTATTGGTTTTAAAACACACATTTTAAAATATCAGTTTACAATCATCCATTACCCACCTCAGATATTTCTTTCTCTTGGTTGAATTCAAATTCTTGACTCTTCGTATTTTTCTATATTGCTTCCATTTTGCCTCCTCCTCTTTTGATTTCAACAATCTTTTAATTTCTTTTGTAAGTTTGGCCTTGTCTATTGTTGTTTTTCTGAAGATGTTTGTCACAGCATCTGAACACCACTGATCTGTTTATATATTTTTTTTGCTTTTTTCCATATAGCCTTACCATTCTTTCATTCTTAAGATGATTAATTCTTCACCTATTCAAGTCAATAACCTCTATGTAACATTCAATTCTCATCTTAATTTTTCTATCTAGCCAGTCTCTCATTTAAACTTTTTGTTTTCATCTTTGGAACATTGGAAAAATTGGTCTTACCTTGTGACAAAGCTAAAACTTTATAAAGCCTCATCTCCATTACTGCAATATTCTTCTAGGGCTTCATCATTCATATCTTGTACTTTTCGTTTTGGTCCTTAATCTAGCTGCTTGACATATTCAAGTGCTTGTGATTTCAGCCATCTGATTCTCGCTTTTTGTTCTCTATTCTAGCTCTTATTTTCCTTTCATCTTCACTAGAAACTTCTTTAGGTTACATTTACATCTCGACAGGCTCATGCTGCTCATTCTAATTCATCTTCTTTCTACACTGCCCTCCATTTCTGTTTTCCATCTCTGCCCCCTTCTCTGGCTAGATGGTCTCAGTTAATTTGTTGATAATACTTTATGCCTAAAGGATAGGTCAGCAAAGAATAGAATAGAATAACTTTATTGTCACTTTGAATGTACACTAATCAGCATACATTAAAATGAAATTTTGTTGTATACAGCTCTCAAAGGGTCACCACCTTCAAAATGCACTACATAACCATGACAGAATAAATAAATACAAAATTATGCATATACACACATATAACATAGTCTAGTTCGAATATATACATATACATGGCGAGAAAAAAGAATCTTGCGCGATTACCAGATGGATGGCATAAAGAACAAAGCTGTTACAGAATCTGGTAGTCCTGTTAAAAATACTTTGAAACCTTCTTCCAGAGGGGAGCAACAGAAACAGATCATAAAGTGGGTGTGTGGGGTCTCTAACAATACTTCGAGCTCTAAGCACATAGCACTTATAAGCAGTATCCTGAATAACAGGAAGCGAGCTTCTTATAATTTTCTTGGCTGTCCTTTACCACTCTCTATATGGACTTTTTTCTGAGGCACTTTAGCCACCAACCAAACAGTGATGTAGTTTGTTAAAATGTTCTCGATCATGCCTCTGTAAAACGTGGCCAAGACAGAAGAAGAAAGATCTGATCTCCTCATCCGATGAAGGAAACGTAGACGCTGAAGAGAGCACAGTTCAAACACCATCATGTTTGCCACTTGAATGGAACTTTGCAAATTTTTGATTAAGACAAGGAGAACCTCTTCCCACAACAGAAGTTTTTTCTGTCCATTTCATGCAAAGATAAGCTGCAAAATTTGGGGGCTAGGTGGCCTTTTGGTCCCTGAGTACATATATTTATATATCCCCTGTTGTGCATTTGTCAGTTTATAATTTTGAAAAAGTGTCTTCAGTTTAGGAATAATGAGAAATTATTCTGGTCAATAATGCTGAAGGGAAGCATGTAGGGCTTATTTCTCTGCCCTCAAATCTTCTTTAAAAGAGCTAAAATACATGATTTTAAATTATTACCCAAATATTACCATCAACATATGCGAAAAAGTAGTTAAGCACTGGACAGGTTCAGCTCTTCACTAGTATATGGAGTTCGTTGGATAGATTTGAGTTAGTCCCTCTCCTTCAGTCAAACCTACCACACAGGATTGTTGTGGAGATAAAATGAGAGAAGACCTCGTATGCTTTGGAAAATCTGGGGAAAACTGTGGAATGTAAACATACTAAGTAACCATACTTTTAAAAATTGTGTGTTGTTTTAAAATGTGGTTTTTTCCCCTCTACTGGGATTGCATTTTTTATAGATTTAATGTAATAAACAGTACAGTCATTGTGCCATGGTATGCTTTTACAAACAAGTTACAAATCCAGAATTAGCCTAGAGAAAGAGGAAGACAGAAAAATATCTACCAAAACAGTATAGGTAATTCTCAACTTACAATTTGTATAGTGGCCATTCAAAATTACAGTGGCACTTAAAACAGTGACTTATGACTATTTTTCAAACTTACGACCATTACAACATTGCATTCCACATGGTCACATGATCAAAATTTGACTGCTTGGCACCTGGTATGTATTTATGAAGGTTGTAGTATCTCAGGGTCATGTGATCACCTTTTGTGATCTTCTGACGAGCAAAGTCAATGAGGAAGCCAGAATTCATTTAACAACTGTATTACTAACTTAACAACTGCAGTGATTCACTTAATAAATGGAGCAAAACTCACTTAACAACAACTTAGCAATAGAAAATTTTGGCGCAGTTGTGGTCGTACATAGAGGACTATTTGTACTGTGCAAATCAATCCAATGTAATACCTGTACAGCTGAAAATCAAGTTTGAACCAAGAATCTGCCTGTGATCAAACAATGGAGATGCTCATCTGCCTTCACACAGAGATAAGTAACACAAATTGCTGATACATTTATTCAAAAGAATTGGACACCAAACCCTGACTATTAAACCGCAAGGATTTTAGAAAGCTTCAGATACACAATAAACTCTACTCAACTTTGAGCAGAGCAAATCTAGAGTTTAATAATGTGCTTTTAATTGTTCAGTTTATAAAGACAAACTCTTATTCTCCTTTTTTTTTTCCTATAGTCAAGGCAGCAGAATTTCTGTATTTCTCACAGGCACAAATCGTTGTCTTCTTCTGGCCTTCCACAGTGTGAAGGAGAGGAATTTAAAAATTCCAAACATACAAGCCGAATAAAATAAATACTTGAAAAGAAACTGCTTAATTTTCCAGGCATATATTGGAATTAAATTTTGGTTGCTTGATATGGAAACAGGCGGGGTGGGGGTGGGGGTTGGAGAGGGATCAAGGAGGGCAGCTTACGAATAAGCAAGCTGGTCTGTTGAATGAAGCATGTGAAAAGTAGGAATTCTATTGTAATCAGTTCTGCGGAGTTTATGATGTACGATAAATAACTGTGAAATGCATATATAAAAAAGGAAATGTTATGAAATTTCAAAAAGCCAAAGCCAGGAGCTGTCAAGCCAATGTTACCTTTACACTCCTCCCAGCCAGACGCAGGACACGACGGGCCAGCTGACAAGCCTGACGAAGCCGCTGAATCTGATCTTCATTCTTAAGGTCTATTTCGTCTCCCATGTCAGGCGGAGCGCCTGTCGTCACATAGTCTGGCTGCTTTATATGCTTGGAAATGAAGGAGCAAAAATGAAGATCAGAACACAAGAGCATGACAATGGGATCATTTTCTCAGATAGAGCCCCCCCCCACACTTCAGCCTGTCTTATTGGTTGTCTGAATGACCTTCCTAAGCCATCAGGGAAAACCCTGAAGCATGCCCCAGTATTTGTCTCACTGCCCTTTTGAACTTCACAGTGTTTGTTACTTGCAGAGCCTACAACACTGAAATTCAGAGTATCACAGCAGCTTTTGGCTCAGACCAAAAGTTCCTAATGGTACTCCAACGGTTCCAGTTTGCCTTTTTTTAAAAAAAGAAAAAAAGAAGAAAAATCCACTTTTTCCAAACAAGCCAGGTAACTTTGCAGAGTCCTGAACTGACATATCAATGAAAAGGGAAAAGCCTAAATCCCGAATCCCATAAAAATGGATAAGAACTCTGACTCTGTTGAAAAGAATTACCAATGTAGCAGTTATTCAAAATTATTTTATGTTCTTGCACATGTATAACATAGAGTGTGTGTCTAGGTCTGTGTATATGGATATGTGTCTTCATGTCTCTCTCTGTGATGACTCGGGGTGTGGCACAAAGGCAACACAGTCACATAAGTAAAAAAAGTCCCTTTAAAATCTCAAACTTTGCCCCCAATGTGCAGGTTACCTTTGGTTGGAGAAAAAACTCTCCCAAGTAAAGTCTTTAAGTGGAGGAAATTCAGTCCAAATACGAAGTACATATATACTGTACATAAAAATCCACACAAACCATGCTGCAGCAATTAACTGGACAGGGCAGGATAGGGAATTGCAAACTTCAAAGGCCAACAAAACACACACAGTTCGGAAGATGCCAGGAATGCAGATAAGCCCTGATAATCAAAGATAACTCACGATTTGCTTCCTATAAGTTGCTTTACGTAGCTTCCCTTTCTAAACATTGTATTCCCAGCTGCAGCTAATGAAGGGAATCAGGGCCCTTTCCTCCCCCATAAGCCACGCAACTCATGTTGCTCTCTTCTCCATTCCTCCTGGTGTGCCCTAGGATGAAGAGGGGGTGGGCCTGAATCTTCCTCCAAATTCCCTCTGCTTTGCTCTACCTCTCCCCTGCTCTGCCCAGCTGGATTTTTCCCTTCCCCAGTTTCTTCCACAGCCAATGGAGCCACACTCCCACTCCCTGTCAGCTGCTCGGCCTCCCACTTGGACTCAGATTCCAACAGGGGCATGACACACTCTCTCTCTCTTTGTGCATATGTGTGTGTATATGTGTATGCATGCTTAAACTATGCCTAATCTGTTGGGTTTCTTACATGAAAGACATTAGACCTCAACACTGGCCAGTATTTTATTCATTTATTTGTGAGATAGATTTCTATCCCTCCTTTTCTTCAAAAGCTTAAGATAGTGAACAATGGCCCAAACCATTAGAAGCTTCCGTGGGTGGCTGTGTGAATCACCTCTACCCTATCCAATCTTGGCTAGGTGTAATACCCATACCAAAATAGCACCTTACCCTGTTTCCCTGAAAATACAACCTACCCTGAGAGTAAGTCCTAGCTTGATTTTTACATGTATGCCCAATATAAGCCCTATCCCCAAAATAAGCCCTAATTAAGATCCCGCCCACTCGGGAAAGCATGGGTAAAAATTAAGCTAGGGTGGGGATGGGGAGGGCAGGAGCTGCCCTACTACTGACCTTTGGACAGTTGTAGCCAGGCCTCGCACACCCAACACCTGCCTTGCCAGCCCATTTCTTCTGCAGCTGGCAAGGCAAAGGCTTTCCTGAGGGCTTCTGCAGCCGGTAACAGAGCTCCGGATCGTTCCGGAGCTCTATTATCGGCTGCAGAGACATTCAGAAATGCCTTGCTGGCCGCAGAAGAAGTTCCAGAAGGCCTCTGACAGCGAAAAGGAGAGTGAAGAGGTGGTGGATGGCATCTCCCAAAAATAAGACCTGGTGCCTTTTTTGGTAGCAAAAAAAATTTATAAGACACAGTCTTATTTTCAGGGAAACATGGTAGCATTCAATGCCTAGGCAGGCAGGAGACTTTTCTTAACTCTTCTAGTTCAGCAGGACCAGAATCCTCTGAGGGGCAAGTTATTCCCAATCTCACAACTCCCCCAAAGCTGAAAAAACCCCAACATCCCAGGCTTTAGACTAGACTCACAAATTGTTAAAATAAATGAGAAGATGACAGTGACAGATCACTTTCATCAGCTTATTGCAAAGAAAAATAAGAACCCATCCATGTTGTCCTCAGGGATCAAATTCCACTCAAAGAAGTTTACAACAGGATACACACAGAGACACACAAACGCACAAATAAACACAAACATATTTCCAATATTTTGAAAGTAATAGTTTACAAATTACAAAGTAATTTCGATGATAAAAGCCATCACAATTCAAAAATTGTTAACGAACATGAAACAAAAACAACATGACCATGCATTTTCTAAGAATCTATCTAAATCAAAAATTAAACAATGAAATACATCAGTTATTTGAAACATTATGCGGTCTTTGCTCCTTTATCTTCCTGCATGTCATAAGCAGTATAATAATAGTTTGTTAGGATATATATCATGACAATTGAAGAACTTTTTAATAGGAACATTATTAGCTGGCAGCATGATACTTAAAAAAAAAAAACTTATGATGGCAAAAACTGTTTTTAGATTTCCTAATTTAAAAATGGATATTAAAAAGTTGTTGATGTATGGCCAATTCCTCTTTACATGATTTATAACAAATTTCATTATTTTTTAAACAAGAGGCTAACCAAAACATTGGGACGTAGCAGCAGCAGGAGTATCAAATTGAAACTGGCTGAGAAATTGACTAAATGCTTTCTTTACTATAGCAGGAACTCGATTACTTTGTGCATGTTCAAATCCCAGCCCTGGTAACAAAATCATGATTCAAACTGCTAGTTGTTGGGATGTACTTCATTATCCATCTAATAAATCTCTATATTGACTACGGAAAGAAGCAACAGAGCAATAGAAATGTAGTACCTTGGGAACTGGATAAGGAGGAGAAACATCAGCTGGCCAAACTACCTTATAAGCGTTTTTCTGTCTGTGGCAAAAAATATATCTTCTTTGATGAATGCTTGATGGGTATAAGTAGATATGATTAACTGATGAGTAGAAAACACGCTGACAGCCAGTCACATGGCCTGTGGACAAATATATATGGTACAGTATCTGCATCAATGGAATAAATTACCATTTATAACCATGTAATCATATTAATGACAACATTAATACTTTTTAAAAGAAATTTTGGCTTTGTTCTACCCTTGTAAATATACCATATGTACAATCAGAGAAGATGATCGCTCAATATGACATTGATATGACATTGAGATCTAGTGTGGCTCAAAACAAGACTACCTTTTATTTTTAATCGATTAACATGTCTGATAGAGGATCGTGGCTTATCATCAGCCGCATCATATTAAATTCCAATGAAAACCTGGGAGGAACCAAGATACATCACATTCCCCTAATCTACAACCAGCAAGCTGGTTTATTTTATTATTAAGCAAGCTAGTTTATTTAAAAGGAGAGTAATATCACAGGCCATCTATTGTGAGTAAAAGTACCCCCGTTTTCTAAGGGGAAAAAAAACAATTATGCAATGTTGGCTGAGCAAATGCTAAGCAAGGTCAGATTCAGTTAGCATTTGGATGGGAGAAGATTTCAGGATTGAGAAGCTCAAAAACTATACTTGGAGAAACTCTATGAAGAAGGCAGGAGCCAAGCTTTAATTCAAAGGAGACTCTTATCTTTTAATGCCATCTATATTCCCTCTTTTCTTTCTTTCTTTTCTCCAAACCAATAAAAGTAAAAATATTACATTTCTCCCCCATGCAAATGATAAAAAAAGGTTTCATCTAAATTTTACCCTACAGTAAAAAGATACACTTTCTATTGGCATTCTGAATGGTGTTTTTTTTTTTTTGGTAATTACTAGTTCTACTTCATTTAGCCATCATTTTCAAAATGGCTGCACAGCATGCATATGCACACAGTATAATATTACAGAAAAGAACACCAATAATAAGTTAGATTTCACAACAAACATATACATTTCTGCTTGGACGATGACACATTCTTAGCAGGAAGATAAAGGAGCAAGCCAAAGACATCTCTGAATCTAAGCCTTTTTGCTATTATGAAGATGATAGAAATTGTACAATATTGTAGGGGGGAAAGTGAAGAGGGGAGTCAGGCAAAAGGATAGCAAGGATGGAACTAATACTGGTGTACTTGTTACAGTAATAAGGAGCAGGAGCGAACGCCCCAAAATATTTTACTGTCTGAAGGGTTATACTTAAGGAAATGTATCAAGAGTCTTTGAAAAAAACTTGCTTCTAAAGATCTCGCCATTGTTCCATGTTGAAGATACAAATACCATTTTTATGCCTGAGTCACAGTCCCTCCAGTTTCCTTGGCAAGATTTCAGATTTGCTTTGCCCTTGCCTGTTTCCTAAGGCTGAGAGAGTGACTGTCCCAAGGTCACCCAGCTGACATTCATGCCTCAGGCAGGACTGGAACTCAGTCCCTCAGTGTCTAGCCTGGTGTATTCGCCATTATACCAAAATGGCTCTAAAAATTACAAACCCTATATAATGATATTATCGAAGGCAACTATCACCACCTCCTTTGTCTAACTATAAGGTGAGCTATGCTAAGCAAATTAATCAGTCTGGATATGCCAGAAGAAACACATAAATTACTTGCCAAAACTAAGAATGAAAACTACACAGTTACAGACAAAAATAAGCTAATTAATCAGTAAGCCAAATAATTACCATTACTTAAAGTAGTGAATTATCTTAAGTCCATTTATTCAGGAGCAAATCTCACTGAATGCAAATTTGAACCAGAATACTGGATATTTGAGGATTACAATTTCCAGAATCAGTATAAAATAAGCTGAATTTTCCATGATTTGCAGGATTTCCATCCTGAACTGCAGGATTTCATCAAGGTGGAAAAATTGCCATATCCGGGCTAAATTCTACAATAGGGAACCCCAACCTTTTTGAGCAAGTAAATTATAGGCATACTCACATTACAGGCACACTGACCAAAGAGCTACCATTTGGTGTGATTAAATACAAATGCCTACTCATTTATGAAAGGCAAACAAACAAGACACCTTCCTCTCCATCTTGTATAACATCTCAGTTTATTCCCTTTTCATCTGGGCAGAAGGGCATAATTCCAAAGAAAGCATTGGTGGTAGCCCCGTATTTTTATTTTTGAAGACTGCCCTAGCTAGGGCTAGATACAGGGGCAATGAAACATTCTTAGACATAAAGATTATCCTCATGGTTGGAGCTTGATTTCAAAACACGGTAGATTTTTATTTTATTTTTCTAATTAAAGTAATAAAAATAGCCCCAAATAAAATCAGGTAGGGCAGGTAAGAAGGGAAGTTTCTGGGATACATCAGCTCCACAATTTCCATTTTGAACATGCAGACACCAGAGTTGTGTTATCTGAATCTTCTTGCCCAATGCAGTGATTTCCTTAAAATGTTTCAAAATATATTTTAGAATGTTGAGAAAAAAAACATGGGTTTCTTTGCGGATAGTAGTTTTTCAATCCTACTAATTTCTCTCCTTTGTAGCTGTAGAGACATTTTCACTTTACATTTATAAAATATTTGGCTTCTTTTATGCTCCCTCCTCCTCCTAGTATTCCACAGAACACATGAAATACAGAATACATGAAATATACCCATTTATTGTAATTAGAGCAGTGGGACACTCCTTTCAGGAGCCCAAAAAATACTGAACAAAAGGCCAGTCTGAATAGCAGCTGCCATTTTAAGACTTTCTGCAGGGTTTCATAATGTTCTTTCCAGGCAAGTAAATGAAAATGGCTTAGGTTTGTATAGCACCTCAAGAGATGACCGAGGATCAACATATTACAGGCAACTCCATTATTCCATAGGCCTAGTGCATGGACTAATGGGGTAGGAAAATGGATTGTGAGCAGCTTAAACCCAAATCTTTCAAGCAAGATGGAAATATTAAGGAACATTCTCTAGTAACAAGGAAAAGAGGTTTACTCTTGGTTTCTACAAGTCAGTAGACCATTCCTAAGTTTATAAAAATATAAATGACAAATGTGAAAGTTACTGAACAGATTCATGAAAATGTACTTCTTGAAAATTTCACAGAGTGCCAATTGAATACATGCAATCTCTCATTGGTAGATAGGCGACAGGATATCTCAGCAATTAAAATGCTGGGCTTGTCAGCTGGAAAAGCAACAGCCAGGGTTGGAGATCTGAATGTCATGCGGTGGGGTGAGCACTTGTCTTCACCTAGCTCCTGATCACCTAGCAGTTCGAAAGCATGCAAATGCAAGTAGATAAATAGGTATCACTTTTGTAGAGAGGAAACAGCGCCCTGCAACATCATGCCGGCCACATGACCGTGAAAACATCTTTGGGTAGTGCTGGCTCATGGCCTCAAAATGGAGATGAACTCTAATAGGCAATGACTAGCAGAGGAAAATCTGCAGATTCATTTCCTCCTTGGTAGATAACTCTGCAGCTGTGGAAGTGGCATATATTAGCTCAAGCAATATGAATGACAACGCTGATGAGCAGAGCAGCACAAATGGCATTTTCTCCCACTGATCTCATGGATCAAAAGTATGACAGGGATGGAAAGTACAATGGTCTCCTGAGCCCAGCATGCTCCTTTCAATGGACAATATGGCAGAAGCACTGGAGGGAGAGGAAGTTTCAAATTTAGCATCCTTTGGTTCTTCTTTCCCCTTCATTTTAGAGATGGTTTTCTAATCATTTCCTTGTACAGACTTTGTATATTCTTCTCCCAACTAGGAAATAAAATCTCTTGTCCTGTGCATGGATTGAGCAAAAAAACCCACTTGGACTATGGCCAGACTTGCTCTAAAGATGCATTCTTTGATCCCTGCATCATGAAGCAGGAACCACAATTTTCATGGAGAGAAACACATTTTTTTCTAAACAGCAGTCAACTACAAAGCAAATTAACTAAATACTGAAGAAGACAATGGCAACCCAGTTACTTACTATTGCACAAAATATGATTTGGACATATCCATGTAATAATGAGGACTCAAAAAAACTTGAAGCTTTTTTAATTACCTGCCCCAGCCTGATAAAAAATACATTTTTATTATTTTCATAATAGTGTGCTTTTTCCATTCTCTTGCAAACTTCACCTATTTCTTGATTGACTTTTTCTCTTCATTTTTCAAAGTGCACACTACCTCATGTAACATAAATGCCATAGATCAACCCTATTCTTCTTTATCTTTCTTTATAAAGTGGCCTATTGATCACAATCCTCTTAACACCCCAAATTCTAACTTGTAAATAAGGGATATCTTTAACTTTCTTCCTCAACAGATTTGTTTGTGATTGTACAAAATACTAGTATTAATTCTCCAGTTCTTCTGGACCAGCAATGGCGAACCTTTTGGACTTGGTGTCAACAATTTGGAAAATGCCTAACGTGATTCTTCTGGTATGTCACACATATACACACTCCACTGAAAGAGAAACATTTTTTTATCTCCGGCACGTCTAGACCCTCCCCCTGAACAGCGACACCTAGGCCTGAGATAGAGACCAGAGCCTTGACTTCAGCTCCAGCACCACTGCTGCCATTCAAAATGGTTGCCTCATGTTATTCCCCAAGGTGCGTGAACCCTGGAGAATGACATGACTGCCCTCACAGCCCAGCTCTCTTTCTGCTGCCAGGCTCCTGAGGCCTACTCAAGGCTGCTCCAGGTCGCAAACGGTCTTTGTTCTTGAATGGCTTTGGAGAATGCTCTTCCACTGCCTCTGCAGTCTCTGAAAACTGTGTGAAAGCACACCCCATTCTCATGTGATTTTTAGAGGCCACACAAGGGCATGGTACTTCTGGACGCTCCAGAGGCCCTGTGAGAGCACACTTCTTTGGTGGACATTGGCATGATCACCTCAAACATTGTCAGAGGTTCACCACCATTGTCCTATAGTCTCAATCAGCACAGCCCCCAAAATGGGAGGGAACAGGGCTGGAAGAGACTTTGGAGGTCTTCTAGTCCAACCCCCTGCTCAAGCAGGAGAATGTAGACAGAGTACAGAATAACGGAGTTGGAAGGGACCTTATAGGTCATCTAGTCCAACCCCACCCACCCAAGCAGGAAACCCTACACCATTTCTGACAAATAGCAGTCCAGTGTCTTCTTGAAAGCTTCCAGTGATGAAGCTCCCACAACCTCCGAAGGCAAGCTGTTCCATTGGTTGATTGTTCTCACTGTCAGAAAATTTCCCCTTATTTCTAGGTTGAATCTCTCCTTGTTCAGTTTCCATCCATCATTCCTTATCTGGCCTTGAGGTGCTTTGGAAAATAGATTGATTTGATTCAACTTCCCTTTTCTGTACATGCTCAAGCCATTTATCAGGTCCTATTGGCTTATATGCTCTAGACGTAAAAATTCAATCTTTGCAGTTTTATAAAAACTCATACCAGAAAACATTACTGGGGTATTGCTGAGGTAATTCCCTGTTAGGAGAATGAGCGCATACAGGGAGACATATTTGAGAGAAGTGTTTGAATAATACACACACAGTACACAGATACACTGTACAGTAAATGTAGGTTTTTACTTCCAGAAAGGTTTAAGCAAATTTCAAAAACAAGCAGTCCAAAGTCATTCACAGGTAAGTCAGTCAGTTTTCAGTCCAGGGATAATCCAATAACTAAGTCCAGTGTCAAAAAATAGTTCAGTAACAGACCTACATCAAATCCAAGAATAGCAGTCAAGTAGAAGAAAAATGGAGGAACAGCAAAACTCTCCAGCAGAAGGAAACAGAGACTCACTGGGACACATTTTCTTCTGAAACTAAAACTAAGACGAAACAACCCAGGTTTCTGGCTCCATCTTAAGGCCGTTTGAGAAACCACACCCAATTACACTTTTAGGATTCTCTTAAAGATACAGTTTTAAAATGTTTATCCTGGTTTATATATTTTCAACCCAAATAGCTGTTAGGTGACTTACATTCCTAACATTCTCACCTTTTTGGTATGACAATATATACAACCTTACATTCTAAGTCCATAAACTTCACAGCATGCTTTATGCTTTATAGAGCCTTGGGACTTTGTAAAATGATCTGCTATGTTATTTTCTGACATACAGTATTCCAGCTTAATCATTTTACTTTGCACACATTGTCTCACATTTAAATATCTTAAATCTGTGTGTTTCGTTCTTGTTTTAACAGCAATATTTGAAGCCATCTGTATTGCTAATTGGTTATCTTCGTAAACAACAATAGAATCTGTTACATTAATTCCCATATCAATTAATAATTGCTTATACAAAACTAAATCTGTACATAGTAAAGACAAACATGAGAATTCAGCCTCCATTGCTGACAAACTTAGATGTTTCTATCTAATAGACCTCCATCCAATCAATGCTTTTCCCAATAATACTATAGTACCCGATGTAGATTTTCATGTATTTATGTCTGTAGCAAAACTTGCATCAGCACATGCTGATGTTGAACTCAGTTCATCTTTAGGCTCCAAATACAATGCATAGTGCATTGTTTGTTTCAGATATCTTAACACACTTGCCAGTGCCTATCAGTTGGCTCAGCATTAAATCTCGCCAATTGATTAACACTGTATCCAATATCTGGCCTTGACCAATTACTGAGATAAGATAAACTACCAATCAAGGACTGATAAATGTTCTTATCAAAAATAGGACTTTGAACATTACTATGGTTAAACTCCTGGCTCATTGGTGTTTTAGCTGGCTTACAAAGTTCCATTTTAAAACTTTTTAGTAAATGGTTAATTTTGTCTGCCTTTGAGATCTTGTATCCTCCCCTAGTTCTATCTATCTTTAAACCAAGATATTGTTTGATTTCTCCTAACTGTTTTATCTTAAATTTCTGTTCTAACAGTGAGATTATTTTAGTAGCTTCTTGTTCAGTTTGGGTGATTAATGCTATGTCATCAGTAAATAATAGCAATAATGAAATTACACCATTATTTTCTCTTTTGAACAAACATGGATCAGCCATGCCAGCTACAAAACCTATCTTAGTTAATTCTTTAATTATACATTGGTTCCACTCATATCCTGATTGCTTCAAACCATAAAGACTCTTTTTCAATTTCCAGTAATATCTGGAATATGGGAGATATGGGTTACTGAAGCCAACTCTAACATGCTTTCATGCCTCTTTTAAGGCCATATTTCACTCTTGCTGTTATAACTACATCCCTCTCCCCTCCTGTGTTACAATTACATTCATCCTCAGGTTCATAACATTAAAATAAAAATACTGTAAACTAATAAACTAATACCAAGTATGCAAAAATAAAAATTGAATTAAAATCAATTAAATAGTGCATATACATTCTACATAGTAAAAATGTCATTATCTGATCATTTTGCATATTTTATTCTTCTAATTATGAGTAAGTTTAAGCTATGCTTCTAAACCCAACCCTCCCAAAAAGTGAAGTCTTGTTTACATTCTCCCATCTAGCATCTAAGAATTTATTAGGCATCTTTCATGTGGTTAAGATTTCTTCTTCTTTTTCTCTCTCTCTCTCCTTATTGAACATCAATACACTCCGGATACTGAAAGTTCTATTCATTACCAAACTCTTCACTGGCACACTAAGCATTCTCAGGACAGAGCAATAAACACAGTTACGCTTTCCAACCCCTGTTTATAACTTTCACCATTTCTATATATTTATATACACAGGTTCTATTGGTTTCAGGAGATCAATACCAAAGTATTGATCAGGGGACAAATTCGAAAAGTGGTGAGTTACTATGGATTTCTTGGAATAGAGATAACCCAGATTCTCTTAGTAGTCAGTCAGGTTCTCCTGCTCCAGGAGATCAATATTGCTCAGGAGTTTTGAATGACATTTCACCCTGCATCTCCGCAAAGGTTCTTCAGTACAATGATTATGCTGACAAAAATGCATTATCAACATAAAAGCAACTGCTATTGCAAATTGAGCCAACTATATTCCTTGGCTATCATCAGAACATACAACAGAAACTAATTATTCACTGCACCTGCTAAATATTTTGGAAATCCACATGAAGAGTTATCATTACTCAATACAGCAACAGCAAATAAATTATATAAAAGCTAAATAAGGTCCACTGAACCAGGGTTCCAATACTATGTGAACAATAAGCCCAGTGAACTATGAAAATATGCATGAAATTACATAGTGCTATAAATCATGCTAAATTAATCCACTGGTCACCAGAATGCATTTCAGAGTTTCCTTATCTAAAAAGCAAGTTTCTGTCAAAATACCCTTACTGACTGGAAATAAATTTAAGGAAGGACCCGGGGGGTGGGGTTGGATTAAACCAGAATGCTTTTTAATTTAGTGATATGCGGTTCCAGTGGTGCATTTCAAAATAGTTTACCACCTGTTTGGTGGGTGTGGCTTGGTGGGTGCAAGGTACAGGCATAAATTCCTCAGCATGCACATTGCACGCATGCACCAAACGTGCACTTTGCGCACATGCAGAGGCTTTCCTACTCACCTCCTGCAATCCTGCACTCTTCCTGTAGCTTCAGCAACTGATGCGTGGCAATCTGCTGTGCCGCGCAAAGCAGCTGCACTTCCAAAGCAGGGAATAAAGGTCAGTATGGGAGCTCAGGC
Organism: Pseudonaja textilis; assembly: GCF_049901715.1. Lineage (NCBI taxonomy): Eukaryota > Metazoa > Chordata > Lepidosauria > Squamata > Elapidae > Pseudonaja > Pseudonaja textilis. Next base: position 187,649,851 of record NC_141990.1, read on the forward strand.
AGATTGGTGGGCTCAACAGCAGCTTGTCAGAGAGAACCAGTTCGGTCTCTGCTGATCTTCGGTGCTAGCGGTATGCCAGAACCAGGCCAAACCGGTAGAATAGCACCACTGTGCAGTTCCATAAGACATCACAATTTAGAATTACCCCCATTAAGAATTTAAATTCTTCATCAGATGTAGACTGATATATAGCCTAACTTGCTATAAAGATGAGTATGATCAAAGTTTATAATTTTATTTCTCAAGAAAACTAAGATGATTCCTGATTAAGGATAGAAAATCTGCAACTTTCCAGATGTTTTAACTCCAATGCCTATCATCTCCATGCACTCTCCAACTTTTTAGGGGGCATTTAAACACTTGGCACTACTAACAATTATCTATCATGGACTGGGAAACGTACAACTAATAATAAAAATACTTGGGAGAGTTGTCCTATTCTCTCTGTAAGTGAATAGATAAGATTCCTCCTCTGGGAGATCCTAAAACAGCCGTGTCTTATGTAGACAGTGTACTTTATGGAATGTTACGGGACAGAAGAAGAAGAAAAAAATGCCTATTATTTGTAATTCTCCTAGAGGATACCAACTCCTTCCCCATCAATTTTGTTACCACAAAAAATTTAACAAAAGGACCAAGAGTGGAAAAGTGGGACAATCTTTTGGAGACAAGGAAAGGAAAATGCACCAAAAGTAATGCAGCATGCAATCTGGGCCCTGTGGACAGCTGATGACGTTTTGCACCTGCCTCACCTCTCCTTTCATTAAATCCTTTCAATTTTGCTGAGAGCACCCTCCCTTTTTCTCATCTTGCCACTTTCCTTGCCCTCTTTTTTTTTTTTCTTTCCATCGTCTTCTTTTCTTCAGAAGGCCACAGTGTTTCGCGTGACTGGAAACTTGGTAAAATTTCAGGAACAACCTTTGTTTTTGTTTTTTAATAGAGAGGGGAGAGCAGGTTCATTAGGTATCAAAGGCTCTATGTGAATCTAACCATGGTACCAATCTTAGGACCTGGCTTTCTGGACTTAATGGAAAAATGATACATTTTTAAAAAGCAAGTTATCAAGTGACAGCAGAACATAGGGAACTATTCCTGTTCTTTGGTTGTTACTTATAAGACAGAATTTAAAATACACTGTACAGAAAGCTAAATTTTATGAATTACTGTAGAAGAAAACAGGATTATAATCAGGAAAGAGGTTGCATCCGCTTGCTTTGGCAGATCTTATCGGGTGGGTATTGATAAGAGATAGGTCTCTTGGGCTCTAGATGTGGATTAAGTCCCCAGCTCCCTCTTGCGACTGCCAAGAGCTGTAGCAAGGGATTTTTCTTTGCTTTTAATTATAAGTGGAAAACATCTTACAAAGCTCTGGGTTTTTTTCTCTCTCTCAGAGGATTCTACAGCAGCTGTTTAGGCGCAAATGGAAACCCGCTTTGCATGATTTAAACCACAGAATGCAACCATCGGCAACAAGGCATACCATATCAGAAAGCGCTATGTAATCTAATAAATAATCTTTTTTCACTGTGTTAACATAAAATGTTGCATTAGAAAACACAATTAAAAAGGCTGATTGAGGAAAGTCATCTTGAGGGGAGCTTTTCAGAGAAACTGAAAACTTAATTGCGCTAGAATTTTTTTTCCTTTGACAAAGAATGTTATTTTAAACCTTCAAATCTGCCAAGTTTCACAACAATTTGCCATACTGCCTTCTTCAATCACTGATTGCAATCTTCAGTCCAATTCATAATTCTGTTGCCTGCTTAATAAAAATCTCAGTTACTGCCAAATTATGTTAATAAGATTTAACATAATTAATAAGATAACCAATATCTAATATCTTTTTCATGCATTAAACAATTTAGTGTCTTAAATAAATTTCTCTGTGGATGAAACACTGTTTTAGACATTGTACATGGTTTTTTTTAAGAAACTCTTCTATTTTTCAGAAAGACTATATAACATTTTAGTTTTAAAATATTTTACCAGAATTTAATATTTCCTTTGAAGAAAATGTCTTAAAAGTGGTGCTGTGTGTTGATTATTCATTATCTTATTTTAGGAACAGCAAGCCATGGCAGATGTAGTGAACAGAACAAAACATTTAGAATGTGTTTGAAATATTAAAAAATCCATAAGCATTTCTTTACTGCTGAAATAATAAACCAGACAAAAATGAGTTTGTGCCTTCTGTAAATTCGATAGCTCTCAGTACATTTGTATGACATTAAACAATATTTAGTTAGCAGGCTTAATCTTCAGGATTTCATTCCCCTCAATTCCGTTCATGAAAAATATACTAGATCATAATTTCTCTTGATGTTGTACACAGAAATGGTCTGATAATAAACATAGAAAAAATATATATTTAATTTTTATTGCATTAGTATGCCTCACACTTATTATCCTTTTTTACTCTAGGTTTATTTTAATTGTTATCTGTTCACACGTGTTAAAGTATATAATGAAATGCTCCCATTTCACTTACTTAATAGTAAGGATTTTTATGTGTATTCCATAATGACCCTTAATTAAGGAAATTTTAGTAATTCACGTATGATTTTTCTTCTGGTCAACAAGATTCATTTGACCCCATCCCAACAGACTTAATTTAATAGTAGCAACAATAATTGCTTTATGTTTTAAAGAGCTACAAGAATCAGAAAACCACATAATTTCAACATACATTAGTGCAAATTCTCTCATGTTTCATCAAGCTATTTAAAAACTTATTTAAACTTCAATCAACATACTAAAAGGTTACCACAGTAGATTCTCAGTGTAATGGCAGGAATTAAATTTTATATAATTTATGTGTCTATTTCAGTATCTATCCATTTATACCCACCCACATATATTCAAATGCAAAAAACTGAACTCTTCAAAATGCTAAACTATATTAGTACAAGTTGCAAACATCGACCATGTACCAAATCACAAATAAATAACTGAAATGTTATTCAGAACAATGGCCATCAGGCTATCCAAGATAAGCAATTGATTACTGGATGAACAGACTTTTGCTCAGTCAAGCATAAAATTACTTGCTTTATCTACGACTATCACGCTGACATAGTTAACATTTATCCACCCAAGTTTAATCTGGTTTCTTGATTAATTATCTCTCTTTATAAAAAAAAGATCATTTGCAACAGGTATAACAGTTTTAAATTTGAAAAGGAATACAGAATGACTATGGAGTGTAACAAATTTAATTGGTTAGCTATTCAAGTTTTTTTTTTTTAACAGAGTTACCAAATCTTGCAAGGAATAAGAAATAACACACATTTTATGAAGGAAATCCCCCAAATGCTCAGTGACACAATGATCTGTGTAAATAGAAGAGAGGGATTAAAATACACATATGCTTGAAAGCCACCCCACATAAATGATAAAGGTTATTTGCAATTCTTTGTAACCTGTGCAAGAGAAGCTGAGGGTCACATTTCACATGCATTAACCTGCACATTGGTAGAAGAAAAGAACAACACAGGGAGTGCCTCAGGCAGAAGCTTAAACTGATTGGACATAGAAGGAAGCACAAGAGCTCTTGAAATTAAAGAAAAGCAAATTTACCCTGTTGACAGATGTTGGTTACATCAAAGCAATGAAACAACTTTTTTTCTTCCTTGAAAGTTAGCTACCATAATCTCATTATCTGCATACCCAAAAGCTTTATCTATATCTTAGATTGTGTGTGTGTGTGTGTGTGTGTGTGTGTGATGCCCGCCCCCAGATTTATAAGAAGAGTCTGGCGTAAGCAGGCTTATTTAAACAACAAGGCATTCACATGGTCATGTCTGCACACCCGTGCTGGTCACGCCATCCATAGCCTTTAAGTTCTAGGGGTTAACTACTTTGGCAGCCAAATAAAACACTGTGTGAGCTGTGCAATTACAGACACAGTCAAAGGGCAGGCTCTATTTTGAAATCTATTTGCACAGACAAGGTCTTCCAATTTAACTTGCAGGAAACAAGCTGGTAAAGAAAGTCTCCTTTTCTCCAGATGCTTTGCACTCTTCTCTGTGGCCGGAAATCATGCTATGGACAGACTCTTAGAAGAAATGTTTAGCCCCCAAGGAAGATAATTCTGCATTTCTCCTCCTCCCCCTCCTCCCTGAAGACTGATCCAGCAGGCAGGAACCCTTCCAACCTACCCTGCTTCTCTCATGCATCTGTATTTTTTTTTTTTAAAAAAAAATCAGAATCCTTAAAACCATTTTCATGCCTTCAGTTTTTTAATTTAACAGAAGACATACACACATAACTTCTCCCTCAGTCAAAAACATCTCTGAAGTCATCAGTTTTTGAGTGGGAGGCCATTGGGCAAGATGCCAGTCATATCTTTGCCTTACAAATAGCTGTTCCCATAGACTTTAAAAAAAAAAGAAAAAATTAAGCCACACCCTCGTCACTAATAATGGCTGTGTATGTGCTTTATCTTTTCCTTTGCTCCTCTACATCAGAAACCCCCAATCCCTGGTTTGTGGACTGGCACCGGGCCATGGCATGCCTGAAACCAGGCCACACAAATAAGCGAAATCCCATTCCATGGGATACAGGCAGCACACATAACCATGCCCCCACCCCCCCCCGCCGCAGTCTGTGGAAAAGCCTCTCTCCACAGAACTGGTCTCTGGTGCCCCAAAGGTTGGGGGGACAATGCTTTACATTACAGGCACACTGACCATTTTTCATGGAAAAAATAAAGGACAAACTTGAAAAAGGGGCAAATCTGAAAGATGAAAAGAAACAATTGTTTGTGTTTATAACTTTGATTTCACAAAGGAAAATTCAAGAGCAAAATCAAGAAGATAAATTATTCAATTAAATAAACCTAAGGGCAGCTTTCTGGTATAAAGCACTGTTCTTTATAATAAGGGATGCATGGTCAGTGTAATTATAGCTGTCCAGAAGGAAATAATTCAAGGCATCTCTTCAATCTTCCCATGTTGTTTGCTCACACTGGTGAGTCAGGGGCCATTAAGGAGAAGGAGGATGACTATAACCCCTTAAGACCATAGAAGCAGATCTTCCCTGTAGGGTTACACACCTTGGCAGATGATTTAAGAGCACTGGTGTCTTGATCTTTTTTGTCATAAGCCTAGTTGCTGCCATGGGATGATTCAGAGTATGGGTGGCAATTTGAGCAGGGTGAACAGGCCCAAGAGTAGCACTGAGCATGCCGAATGCCAGTGGGGCAGACATTGCTCACTATATCTGGTGTAAAATCTAAGTAACGGTACATCTAAGTAAAAATAAAAGTAAAGCAAAGCATAACTGAAGATATGCAGAGAAGATTATAGTAAGCTGTATGATTCCCAAGAGCAGTAACCAACTGAATCAACTAAACCTTTGGGGCTTCAGAAGCAAAAAGGAGGCCTTAACTCCTAAAATGCGGGGAAAATAGCCCAAGTCAGGTTGAGGAATGATTCAGTTTTTGAATTCTTTATTTTTGTTCAAAAAGTAATTCAAAAGTAAAACCCCATCTCACAGTCCCAAATATTTGGGACCTCCCAGCTCTAGGGTTGGGGTTTGGGGGGCCACCAATGAATCCCTGGGGTTATGATCAAAAAAGTCCTTTCCCCGGTGTCCATAAAGCTAATATTAGACTCTGCATTAATTCTTGAATTACTGACAGAATTACTGCCTACTACTTCCAAAGCTATAAATTATGCCAAAGCTCAGATATCAGGTTATTTATTTATTAGGTATTTATTCAACTAGAGAAAAGATGGGCAAGTGATATGAATCTGTTCAACGCACTAGACAAGGGCTGCCATGACAGAGTTGGTGCAGTTCAAATTGGCTAGGCCAGGGGAAGAAGTCAGAAAGTGTGTTCCAAACACCCCATCCCTAATCAGGAAGAAACTTCCTCATTGGGATTTCCCAATGCAAGGAAGCTTGTGGAAGGAATCCTTTCAACTGTATATATGTCTCCTCCTCCCTAAAAGAGCTTGGAATTCAGGACAAAAGGAGGAAGAACCCAGAACATGGATTAGGTTAGGCCAGATTATGCCAGTCAATAGCAAAACAATTTGGGAGGTATATATAAACTTATTTAGTATCTGAGGAAGATTTAAAAGAAAATACTTTAACCATCCATCAGGCTTCCTATCAGGAAAAATAAAAGAGAGGCCAAGAAGCTCATCATCTGGCAACTATTTTATTGATAACTATTTTAATGTTATTTTATTGATAACATTAAAAGAAAGGGAGATTACATCTGAATAAACCATTCATCTTGAAAGATCTGCATTTTTTTTCAACCAGAGTTATGTCACATATTTTTAAATAAACTGAACTAAGGAAAAGATACCATTTTGCAAGAATAAATATGAGAGCTAACAAGCTGAATTAATGTCTTCCCTTGAAACAATTCACCTTGAGCCAGGGTAACTTCTACTCGTTTTAGTTTCTCTGTAAAATAAAACGCTTCTCTTCATTCAACAAAACTTAAAATCAAAACTTGACAATATCAAAACATAAATTACATAGATGATGTATATTTGATAGCTGTAGAAAATGGGTTATATAGTCTTGCTCAGATAGCCGCCATATGGTTCTTGTTTTGCTTCTCTCAAGTCAGATAGGCAAAATTGCATAGCCTATTTAGCCACAAATACCGAATACAGGCTCCATAATACATATAATGCAACATATACATTTTATTTTGTCAAGGCACATAGTATGCTATCTGCTATTTTCCACCATCATAATGGCCATTTTGGCTAGACAGAATAAATATCATTAATAGAAATGGAATAAAAAGTAATGGCACACAAACACGGTCACAAAAATAGTGGTTTTTTGGAATACATATGCAAAGCAGAAGTTTTATTATACTACCCCGTTACCCACTAATTATTAATCCAAAGGTCAATAGTTTGAACCGGATGGATAATGCATTTTAAAATGAATTATTTAAAATGCAAGTGAAAGTGGGGGGAAATGGACCTGCCTGGGTTTATTTCCATATCAATTGAAAGGGTTTGTCAAGTCTAGCATTATTCAACGTATTACTGCATAATTAGAAGGATTCTCAAGCAAAATTGTTTAAAGCCTAGGACAACCTTCTTTGGACTGATGTCTCCAAATATGTGGAATGGCCATTCACACTGAAGAGAAGATGCAATCTTACATATTTGGGGGCTGTCAGATTGAGAAGATTAGGAGCGTGGCTATTTGATATGTGGTGAACAAAGGATATTCTCTATTACTATTGTATCCTTGTACTTGATCCTGGACATTGATAGTTTCTTTATGGTTCTCTGGAATAGTGAAACTATTTCAATACCTACGAACAAGTCTCGGTCACAGTCTCCGATTAAGCATTATAGTGAGAAATCTGGGGAATACACTTGTAGAGCATAGCAACATGGAAAATGGGCAAGATATTATCTTATTTCTTCAAATATTTTACTAAAGCTTCTGGAGTAGACAAATTAATTGCAGTCGAACATTGGGTGAATCCCAAGTATGAAAACGCATCTCTCTGGCACTGAATGCGTAGACCTGAAAGCCATTCTGATCCCTTCCTCCAAGGTGATTGTACGGTTTGGCAAAGCCAAAAAATGAAAGCTACAGAGGATGCAGGAACATAGGCCTTGTGATCTCAGAGTCAAACCCATATGCCTCCTTGCACCAGCGTAAGCACGCAATGTATTTCTGCTCCTGTAACACATGTGGCACTCATGCTTCTGGCTGACCACCCACAGTGTATAATGGACCACTAATCTTATCTAGCAGTAGTTTTATGACCACACAAATTGAGGCAGCGATCAAAGTTTAATTCAGAACTTATTAGACTCCACAAGTCTCAAATTGAACAAGGATTCATCAGACACTCTTCTTAGCGAACAAAGAGTTTTGTTAATATCTTCAAAGGTTGCTGGGCTACACTTACATACAAAATTTCATGGTTATGTAGTAACTACATGTCATCTTGACATTTTCAGTTGTGATATAGCTTATTTTAATTTCCTCACTCGGTTGTTTAACATTTTTCAGAAAGCATGGTATCTGAGGTTTGAGGGGTTGTTGTTTTTTTGCAATTCCCTGTGCTATGTAGGAAAAAAAGTATGAAGGCAGAAAATTGGAACATGCTAGAGAACCAAACTCCTATATAAATGTAAATATATATGTATATTTATCCTAATTATGAGCCCTCTAGGTGTGTTGAACATGAAATCCTGCATTTCCAGCTAAGACATAGGAGGGATGGGGGTTGAATTCTCCAGAGCTACACATCTGGAGAGCACTAGGTTGGGGAAGGCTGCTGAACAGGAAGGATGGCAGCCTAAGGGTCTTCTACTCCAATAATAACAACATTCAAGTAATCGTGCCTGGGTCATGACAAATTATGACCCTTCCCCCAGACCCCCCTCAGGAAGTTGGCTTGGAGTCGCTTTTTATCAATGGCAATTGATACTGTGCAACTTTAACAAGCCTGGAAGACAGAAGACGTCTCATTTTACACCCTTAAAAACAAATTCAGAAATCTTCCCCCGATGATTGCTCTAACAGTTGTTCAGAATTTTGTGGTTTGTTTTTAGAGAAGACAGTAAGATAAGTTAAATTAATGCTGCATTAAACAAAATGTTCCAGCAGCCGGGAAGGAGAATAACCATAGCAAAGCTTTATGAGCCTCTATCATTCATGTATTCACCAAAGGGATTCCATTGTCTATTAATAAAACCATGACTAGATGAGAAGGGCTTTCTATTTTTAAAAACTGAGATTCTTAACATTTTTTTAAAAAACACCACTGGCATTTATTTGATGAAAGATATACATCTTTACTCTCAGCATAGCAAAAAGATTCTTAAGAAAGCAACAGCCTCTGTACTCCTTTTCTCTGCCAAGATTAGATAAATAGCAAATTTTAGAATTGTGCAGAATAAGGCAGCAGCGCTGATAAATGAAACACTGGATCCAAAGGCTGGACAGAGCATTAAAAAAAAAAAAGCTTCACACATGGTTATTACCAAAGGAATAAAGGCTCAAACAAGCCAATGACATCTGGCAAATTTCAACTTTTAAAAACCTAGTTAAAAACAGCCCTATTAAACTGCCAGCACTTCACTTAAAATGGGAAAACCTTAACATGTTTGTGAGACGGTACAGATTGTTCCTATATTTAATGCATTAAAGGATTTAAAATCCATCCGACATGGCAGGAAGTAAAAATTTCTACTGTCACTATTACAACAGCCAAAAACCTGTCTGTCATCAGGTCTAATATTTAGATTTTTAAATTCTGTACACAACCCTCCTAATGAACTGGTGTTAAGGTTAAAAAATGGTTAGAAAATCGGGACCCTAACTGCACACTGGGAACATATTAATGCATATTTGCAGATCTCCATACAATTTATTTAGAAAAATTCCTATTATCTTTTTTGTAAAAGTGAAAACAGAAAAAAAGAATTACAACTGTAAAAACTATTATGCGTGTAAAGTACACATTACACTTGTAGTCCAGCATGCTAATACATCCAAATGGGTGTATTTGTGTGTTAAGGGAGTAATCCCTTCAATGCCATTGTCTTAAGGTTAGTTCATAATACTGTACTTTCCTAAAACTCCTTTAATGAATATATTATTTCCTTTACAAAAAACACGAAGGAACAAATCTGTAAGTGGCTGCTACAGATGCAGATGAAGAGTTCTTTGACTTTCCATATCTAAGTGATTGGTAGCATTCTTGCACAAAATAAAGCACATTACAATTCGGCAAGTGCAACTTTGTGATACTAACTTCAATACACTTGAGCAATTGCAGTAACAGTTGTTGAAATCTGAAATGAAGCTTTTAATAAAATATTGCTTGTTTGGAAATGACATCTAGCAGTGACTGTTTCCTCCTCTGTGTCAGGTGTTGGTTAATTACCTGCATTATCTTGTTTTATAAGCAGCAGTTGAAGCATCAGAAAACACTATTTTATACATTATGGGGTTAACTTCCTATCGAGAAAGAATTTACAAATGCAAGGTACAAGCCTAAATTCCTCAGCATGCCCATGAAAAAAGGAGTACACTTTAGATAACTTTGATTCCACTATAAAATTAAAGTATTTCCCCAACAAATTTAAACAAAGACATTTACATTTCATTTGGGGTGTGCAAAGTAACAGGGCTGTGAGTAGGTAGGGCTATGGTGGGTGAAACCAACAAGCTGTCTGACATTTTTAAGATGCAGATGAAGTTTGAAAATATATTTTTGTATCACAAATCACACACTGTGCAAGGGAAATGTACCAGGCAAAAGTCCAATAGAGGCTAAACTTCCATGCCTTTATTGTCAGTTGTTATTATTGTTTTCATGTCATACCACCACTGAAGTGTTTCATTTTTGGATATCTAGAAATATTTATCCATACATGTGCGGCATTTGATTAGATGAATACATTTAACAGACGGAGTTACAAACCTGCTAGAAGTAGGAGAAAAAAGAATACGTTTTTTGTTATAGCTATACATTTTTCCTTCTTTATTGCATAAAAAGAATCCGTGTTTATCAAAAATTGTGATGAAAGTAAAATTGTTTACTTTTTCAGCACTATCAACATGCATAATTTCTGATAGATAAAAAGCAAAGCACTCCATAAAAATTGCTCAATCACTGTCAATCATACAAGGAAAATATACATAAACCCAAGCACAGGAAAGGAACTATATTAGATGCACACTGAACAGAAGGTCCCCAATCTAACATACAAGAAACAAATAATTATAAATCACTTACACATCTTACAAAACGGTCAAAAAGTGGCTAACTACCGAAATAAGTTCAGCATTCTTAAGTTTACATATATTTTAAAATGCTGCAAATTATGTCCCTCTTTATAGCATTCTTGGGTTTTATTTTAAAGCCTGATTGTTTTCTTTGTTTCCAAACGGCTGCTGAAAATGATTTTTCCCATCTCAATTATTGATAATTTGCCTTTTAAAATTAAAGATAAACTGCGCTATGAACAAAAATCAATATGTTTTATTCTCACAAATTAATATTACTAAGTTAAAGTGGAACAGAAAATGGTATATAAAATATTAACATCAAATTGTTGGATTATCACAAATGGATTTTCATCACAAGGAATTTTTACAAAAAGCAGGAGAAAGAAAAGCTAAGCGACTTATTTCTCAGGAGACTCATATGGGATTGTGCTGTGAATTATTCATTGTAGCTAAATTAATAATAGTATTTTAGCATATAGCCCTTCTTAATGCTGATAGTAAACATGGTTGAGTAATATTTTATACTATTATTAGTGCTAAATGCTATATAATTATTTCATAATTTAACATGTACTTGTATATTTCACTGGCCTGAAAGCTTGAGATTTAATGTTTGGTGTGTATTTCATTTTTCATCTGAACACCGGATATTACCCAATGTTAAATGGGTTAAGAGTATTTTATATTAACATTAATCATTTAAAACAGTTAATGTAAAAAAAAGCGCTGAAAAGATGAAAATTGTTTTTAAAACCACTCACATATACTACTTCCAATCCTAGGCAAATTAAAATTTTTAAAAGGAGGCGTTTGTGTTCACACTTGAGGAACTATATTTCCACTATGATTGGTAGGATCAATGGATTGTCAGCACAGGTGCATGCACACATGGACACACATACACACAGGTCCATTGTTTGTTTTTTTCTCAAAGGAAACTTGCCTCAGTGACAAACATGAAGTAGAGAAAAATAGATACAGGCATTTATCGGTAAGAATTCAGGTTCTGACTGAAGAAAATAGGGGCTGAGTGGTTCCCAGAAAGTGTCAAGGCTGCAGTTTTCAATCTTAAACTAAGAGACTGTCATATGTAAGGCCAATTTTTATACAAAGCAAATTGTCAGGACATTTTAATCTGTAAATAAATATTAGTACACAGAAGTGAATGTCTTCTGATCATGGACTGAGCATGCAGTGGCCAGTCAATGCAAATAAAGACAGCCTTGAAAACAAATTTAGAAGCGTCCAGCTTTCACAGACTGCCTCTTTCAGTCCTGGCCTGTTGCTATCTCTAATCCAGACATTGCAAGATTTCCTCTTGGTGTCCAAGGAACTCACATATTTTAATCATGTTAGTAAGCTTTGCTCAAAACACTTATTATTATTATTTTCCTCCTTACAATCATACAAACAGCAAGGCACTTTTTTCCCCTCCTTTAGAATTTAGAATAGAATAGAGCTGGAAGGGACCTTGGAGGTCTTCTAGTCCAGCCCCCTGCTCAAGCAGGAGACCCGATACCATTTCAGAAAAGTGGTTGTCCAGTCTCTTTTTAAAAACCGCAAATGAAGAAGCGCCCACGATTTCTGAAGGCAAGCTGTTCCACTGGTTAATTGTTCTCCCTGTTAGGAAGTTTCTCCTTAATTCCAGGATGTTTCCAACCATTGTTTCTTGTCCTGCCTTCTGGTGCTTTGGAGAATAATTTGACCACCTCTTCTTTGTGTCAGCCCCTCAAATACTGGAATATTGCTATCATGTCACCCCTAGTTGTTCTTTTCTCTAGACTAGCCAAACCCTGATCTGACCCAGGCTTCGTCAAACGTAATTAAACACAAACTTGTTTTAAAAGGAAAACCTATTTTAATGCAACGCTGGGAATTATTTTCATTCACAGCCAAAACCAAACTTAAACAGTTCCCCAAGATAAGCACACACTTATCAGTGCTGTGGAATGCTGCCAAAAACAGAAGTATCCAAATTAATTATAACAGTACCAGAAAAAAACGACCAGAATACACAGAGCTTCAAGGACTCAGAATCTATTGAACTGCTTTGTTTCCTGCAAAGCTCTTCATCATTGAGGTCTGACTTTTATCCCTGATGGGAGGGGCAATCACCTCCCAGCCTTACTCCCGAGTTGCCCCTTCTGCTTCAGCTGCTCTCACCTTCTAGCAGTTCTGTGCACATGCGCACTGGGAACAGGCTCCCCTGGGTCCTCTGCTTCGCTGCTGCCAGACTCCAAAGGCTCCGAAGACAGCACCCCACTCCCAGATGGTCCTGGCCCCATCCCTGCATCGGACACAGGACCCTTGTCCCAGTCCTCTCCAGACTCCCTGACTTGTTCCCTTTCTTCCTCACTGTCCGATACCTCTGCCATCTGCACCGGCTGCCAGCGAGCCACGACAAACCCAAATCCTGCAACCATTCTTCATCTTTTAGACTCCAGGCTAGGGGTGACAAACTCATGTCGTCATGTGATGTATTGTGACTTTTTCCCTTCACTAAAACGGGGCTGGCCTGGCCAGCACACGACGCATCTGGCCCGCAAGCTGCAAGTTTGACACCCCTGCCTTTGATCAGCTTAGTTGTCCTTCTCTGAACTTTTTCCAAACTCTCAACATCTTTTTTGTAGTATGGTGACCAAAAAATTAGTTGCAGTATTCCAGGTGTAGTCTTAGTAAGGTTTTATAAAGGGGTACTAACACTTTATGTGATTTTGATTCTGTGTTTCTGTTTATACAACCAAGGATTGTATTAGCTTTTTTGGCAGCTGCTGCACACTGCTGGCTCATATTCAAGTGACCATCTGCTAGGACTTCAAGTTCCCTCTCACAGTTACTATTTTTTCTCACCTAATCTGTACTTATATCTTTGGTTTTTCCTCTTAAATGCCTCCATTTTCCTCCTTTATATTACCATCTTTAATTACCTAGTGCATTCATTTGCATTCTTTCTTCATTCTTGTCAGGATTGGCAGAAACACACACATTTCACAGCTCAGTACAAATTTTATTTCACAACAGGTCATTGATTACCTTAATTTCACCACTGAGCTACTGGAACTACTTAATTCATGGAGATGTACACACCATTTCACCAGTTCTATACTACACAGTTTCTGTGCAATGGCTCCCAAACCCAAATGCATAAGGAATCTACTTCACACCTAACCATTTAATGTGTTAGGCCATAATATATATAGTTCCCATAATGTGTGAGCTCAGCCATTATAATTTGTAAATTGTGTTTTATAGTTTTTTGTTTTGTATGAACCAGGCCTCCAGAGAGGTGTTTCAACCAAGGGCCGTGCTGTGCGATAGACCGGTTTCCCCTGCCACTGCCTTCTCCAACCTTTCTCAACCTAGCCTATGTGGGTACATTGGATTTAATCATCTATTATTGGTTTTACCAAATGAAGATAGGAGAGTTGTGAGGGGCCCCATGCAGGAAAAGAGTAATTTACTTTGACTGGCAGCAATTCTCCAGATCCCCAGGCTAGGATCTTTGCTATCATCTGCTTCTTGATCCCTTGACTTGGGAGAAGTTAGGAACTGAACTTGAGGAACTGAACACCTTTGTACACAAAGCATAGCCTGTAATATTGGACTATGGGCTATTCCTGCATTAACTGAGGCAAAAAAAAAAGACAGATATGCTATCTTCCAAATATCTGAATGCTACTCCCTGCCCTGGGCACGGGATGAGCAGAGAACTGTGTACATCAACCCGCGTGAAATATAGCACAAGGATTTTGCTACATTATCTCACCCATCATGTTTTTTTCTCCCTACTCTGAAGCAGCCTCGAAACTCCACATAGAGTCATAAAAAATAAATTGCATCAAATCACTGGGTGCAATGGCATGGAATGATGACATTTGATCGCAACCCCTGCTAGGTTAACTGGTGATGAAGGAGCTGTTGAAGAACACTTGCCTGGGTAGAAATGAGAGAGAAATAGAAGACCCTACATCTCTATAAAAGCACACAAAGGATTCGGGTGGGAGATTTCACACAATTGCTAACACTGAAAAGCCACCATGAGATATTGTTTTGGCAGAGAAGTGATTGGGCTGACCTGATCTCGTTACTTTGCAGTCATGCAACAAACCCGTTAAACTAATCCAAACCTGATCAGACGTGTCACCCCCTGGTGACATTTCCCTTTTTTGATTAAGATGGCAAACTTGCCACTTTAACCCAAACTGGCTGAAAGATCTTTGTTAAACAGTAACAGGTATAAGTAGTGGAAGGCTGGTTTCTTTTTCTGTGGAGTCACCGAGAACAGGGGTAGGGAAACATATTCTATATGTCCTACATTTGTATACTAAACAGTCCCATTCGAGTCAAAAATAGATTTCCCCCACAACTGAAAAACCAGTAGGCCACAGATGGGGAACCTTTTATGGCTCACTCAGGAATTCTGAAAGTTGAAGTCCATAAGTGATAGAAGAGCCAAGTTTCCCTAGCTCTGGCCTAGAATTACAAAACTTATTGTAGCTGCGCAATTACCAAAAGACAAAGAAGATAAATATTTAGCTCGCCAGTATTTTCTTGGAATCCAGTGGACTTTTATAGTCAAAAAAGGACAGAGAGGCCATTGTATCCAAATTATAATATTTTTGCAATATTTCAGGAGCCATAGTGTTTCCTGAACATCCGAAATACAACTATTTCAGAGATCCGCAGCAACCTGCCTTCTCACCACAAATTTCCATTTCGCAACAGATACCCAGGGATCAAGTTATCCCATGCCTACACCTCAGAACCTGGGGATGGCCTATTCTTATTCAACACCAGGAAAAAGAGGAAGTTCTAAGCTCTGATACAGATAGTCCTCGACGTACGACCACAACTGAGCCCAAAATTTCTGTTGCTCCATGAAACATTTGTTAAGTGAATTTTGCCCCATTTTACGACCTTTCTTGCCAGAATTGTTAAAAGCGGATTGCTGTGTTAGTTAATAACATGGTTAAGTGAATCTGGTTTCCCCATTGTCAGAAGGTTGCAGAAGCTGATCACACGGCCCCAAGGCACTGCGGCCGTCATAAATAGGAGTCTGTTGCCAAGCATCTGAATTTTGATCATGTGGCCTTGGGGATGCTGCAACAATCGTAATGGTCACAAGTCACTTTTTTCCCAGGGCCATTGTAACTTCGAACTGTCACTAAATGAACTTTTGTAAGTCGAGTATTGCACTGTTCTACATGCCTCTTTTCTTTAAGAAGAGAGGCAACGACAGGATAACCAGTGTGGAGAAAGTCTAGTCAGATTTATCTGTCTAGAGACAGTAAATTAGTACCTGCAGATTACCACAATACATATGCGCATCTACATTGTAAATTTGTTTTTAGAGCAAGCAGGAAGCTTCTAAAGTGCCAGGGCACAAGGGATAGAAGAACCTCCTGACTAAACAATGGGATGGGCAAAGAACAGGTGTCCACAACTCATACCTTGAAGAGGGGAGAGAAAAAAACAGCTGGTGTTTTGCTGCCATGTATTGTAACCACCGTAGAAAGTGGCTTAGATAACTTCAGCAGCTCCAATCTCTTTAATCAGCAGGTAGGCAATTAATCCTCTATTCAACAGGCTTCTCTGAAGGCCCTGTTTCGTGACTCTTTTTTATTCAAAATGCATGTATTAAAAATAAAGTTAAAGTGCTTGGATTGCAGCATCAACAGCATGCATTTAATATGCTGCTCTGCATTACCTCTCCTCCACAGAACAAATCCATCTTCTGTGTTGGAGGGGGACTGGGGCATACTTCAGGGAGAATCTATTACCATTCAATACAAACAATATTAAATTAATTTTTCATAGGGAAGAAAACGAGTGAGAAACGGTGCCAGAGGCAATTTGTTCCTACCAAAGAGTGAACTTTAGTAACAGGAGTAACAATCAAGGTGGTTCTGTGTTTGTTGAAGCTCACAAAATCTTTCCTTAGGGTCTGCACCTCCTGTTTTGCATAATATACCCAGCAGAGTACACAGAATACTGTCTGTGCGGTTGTCACTGGCCAGTGTTGATCAGTCTGGAACATAATAGCAATGGCACTTAGACTTAGATATTGCTTCACATACAGCTCTCTCTCGGCTGTTTACAGAGTCAGCCTATTGCCCCCCAACAATCTGGGTCCTCATTTTACTCACCTCAGAAAGATGGAAGGCTGAATCAACCTTGAGCCTGATGAGATTTGTCGGCGACCTGCGGAACTGGCAGCAGAGTCAGACAGTGGGGAGGAACATGGGCCAGACCTGGAGTCAGGGGAGTCAGACGAGGGATCTGCATCTGACACAGAGGTGGGGCCAGGGACATCTGAGAGTTATGTGCTGATTCCAGAGCCTCCAGAATCTGACATCAGTGAGGCAGAGAAACAGGGTGAGCCTGTTCCCAGTGCGCACTTGCGCAGAGCTGCCAGAAGGCAAGAACAGTTAAGACAAAAGGGGTGACTCAGGAGTAAGGCTTGGAGATGATTGGCCCCTCCCATAAGACATAAAGGAGGAGCAAAGGGACAGGACCCTTTGCAGGAAGCAACTCGTTCTGGTTGGTTTACAATCTGAAGCTCCGTGTTGACTTTGTGCTCCGTTTGGCCTTGTACAGCTATTGGCAATTTAGTCATTAGCAGCATTTCAAAGGAGATAAAGGTGGGCGCTTATTCTTATCCCGAAAGACTGTAGCAGACACTATAACCAGTATAGTACAGAACCAAAAAGGGAGTCTCTTCCAGTGTGGTATCCAGAAACCTTATGGTTAGGCTTTATCTGTGAATTCAACCAGCACAATTTTATTCAGAATCTACAGGCTGACTAGTTAAAGAATTAATGCAGTTTTTAACCACTGTTGCATTAGACGGCCCTCTGGAAGCCATGGGTGGTTCACAAAAAAAGCAATAGTCTGACTTTATTCAAAAGGAAGGTGACAACATGCAGAAACAAGTCCCTGGTCTTAATTATACTGTTCATTTGCAGCAGTTTGAATATACAAGGCTCTAAGACAACAGCAATGAATTTTGTGCACAACAATAGACATGTTTCCTGGACTGCAAGTAGCTGGAACTTTGCCTGGGGTTTTAGATGTTTGTCTTTATTTTAAGCATTATGAAAACAATGCAGTCTCCCTTGATGTATTATGTGCCGTGAAGTTGCTTTCGATTACAATCTATCCTTAACCCATTATTTCAGGTCTCCCAACCGATGGTCTCTTTTCCTTTCCTTTCCTTTCCCTTTCCCTTTCCCTTTCCCCTTCCCTTCCCTTCCTAATATGGTTACAGCAGCAAATGTTTAGCATCATACAATTTGGGACCCTAGGTCAAATTTGTTTCCCTGACAATATAACCCCTCAACATTCTAAATAGGAAGGCTAAAAAACATAATATATGCACTTTGTATGATTAGTACAGGTAATCCTCAATATACAAGCACAATTAAGCCCAAAATTTATCTCACTAAACAGACATTTAAATGAATTTTGCCCCATTTTATGACATTTTTTGCCACAGTTGTTAAGTGAACTGCAGTTGTTAAGTTAGTCAGACAGTTGTTGAGTAAATCTGGCTTCCCCGTTGACACTGCTTGTCAGGAGGTTGCCAAAACTGATCACATGACCCACAGGGCACTACAATCGTCATAAATATGAACCAGCTGCCAAGCGTCTGAATTCTGATCACGCAACCATGGAGATGCTGCAATGGTTGTAAATGTGAAAAACAGTCATAAGTCACTTTTTAAAGTGCTATTGTAATTTCAAACGGTGACTAAATTAAGGGTTATAAGGACTACTTGTAGTCATTCTTAGGGAAAGAAGTTTCCTTATTCAACCAATTTGTGTATTTCATAGAGCGGTGTATTGTTGAATCTGAATGGAAATAGAAACCAGAAATATTACCACTGGATGCTTTATTCATCTTGATTGAAAGTTACCTATGTAAATGCTCCAGATATGTACGGGTATGTCTCTAAAAGGACAGCTGTTTCCTTCAGCACTATAAATTGCAAGTTCAATACCATGATTTTAGATTCAGTATTTAATGATGTATAATTTATAAATGGAAAATTTAATCAAACTTTAAATATATTTTGCTGCTGTTCTTAGCACTTTGTCCTACATTTTCTTACAATGAAGCCTATTAATATATGATTTGAGGAGGGGGCTCATTTTTCAGCTGGTTTATCCCAAAGCTTGATGCTGGTTAGGGCTGGAAAAGAATGACTGGCTATTCAGTCCTACAAAGGACTTGAACCCAGATCTCCCTCTCTTAGACCAGCAGCTTAATCACCACGCTGGATATTGGTAAGCTAAGATATATGGAATATCTAAAATTACACCAGCCTTTCCAAATGCAGTTTTTTTTTTTTCAGAAAGAAAACTTATAGCATCTGTAACCAACTTATGTTGAAATATTTTCCTGAGGTAATAATTTGATCTTTATTCTATAGACATTCCATGGGCAGCTTAATTCATTCCAGTGTTCAAAGAAGTGTGTTGCTTTATAGCAAAAAGATAAAAGGACTAAGTGACAATGGAGAAGAAGCGCAAATGGAGATCCTTTCAGCAAGAAGTAAAAAGTGAACTGCAGTCAATGATTAATATCGGAACCTTTCAGTTCAAAACAAATGTTGGTTTCAGAAGATGATGTGAGGGCAAATGAAACCTAAGATTAAAAATGGTTGGGATTTTCACTGTTCTAACAGCCTGATATCTGGCAGTCCTAGTTTCTCATAGAGAATTTCCAGGATTGCAGGTCCCTGTGGGGAACTCTGGGGTCTCTTAGATTAGGCTGCACTCGGGAATTTTAGGATGTGAATGGATTTTAGGATGAATGGTTACAGCATTAGTATGAAAAGGGCCACTAATGCTAGGTATATCGAACAGATTAGTGGAGTGACAACACTGAACATATGGCACTTATGGCAAAGCACATCTTGACACTTAGACAAAGCACATCTTGACAAGATCAGATTGGGGAAGGCTGAATCGCACCTTTGAAGGAATGGGTGGTAAACCATAACTAGGTTTTTTTTTTGTAAATGTTATTTGAGTTTTCACAACAAAAATACAAATAAAACTTTTTTGAAAGTAGCGTAATCCCGGGTTACATTTCTTCGTACAGACACAAATTCAATTTCATGCTCATTTTTATGTTCTATTCCATATCTTATTACTGTTTTACATTTTCTGTGTAGCTTCTCCCCTCTTTTAATTTTCTCAATTTTATTTTAATTATCTCGTCTCAATTCAAATCATTATATTTATAATTTTTGTCTGTCCTGTTTCAATTATCTATTATCTTTTCTCATTAAACAAAGTTTCTCCTGTAGTTACTGACTGGAGTATGACGCCTTTATATCTTTTACGTTTATCCATTTAACTCTTATTTAGGCTTCAATATATACCCTAAAGTTATAACATTCAATATAATACATAACTTCCATTCGGATTCTGCTTGGTACATTCTTAAAATACACACTATATTTTTTTTAAAAGAAAAAATTATAAATATATGTAATTAAAACAAGACATTCCATTCCAATTCAATTCTATCATTAATATTAATATTCATTAAAATCTTAACTTCTTTAACATTACTTTTCAATTAAATATCATACTTCTATGAGACAATTATAAGCTTTCCATAATTAATTCCCCCCTTCACTTATATTTTATAAAACATTAACTAATTAAATATTCCCGTCCCTTCCTAATTCAATTTTCTCATTTATTTTATTTCACTTATTTTATTAACAAACATTTCACTAAATTACACTATTTTATTCCTCATTTTAATCATACATTGTTTCCAATTTTCTAAAGTTATTTCTATTTCTAATATAACAATACTATCTTATGTACCTTTACAGAATCCCTTTTTCAATTAAATTTTCACCCATTATCTCTAAATAGGTCCTGTTTCTCTATATCTTGTTCCGGTCCTTTGTAACTTCTTTTCCTTTCCTTCTTCCCTCTCTTCTTCTCTCTCCCCTTTTTACCCCCTTGTCTCTCTACCTCTATTTCTCCCTTCTGTATTCCTCACTTCTAGTTGCTTTCCAGTATTATACTTATTTTTTGAATTATTTTTCTTTTCTTTGGTTGTTTTTTTAAGTCTTAAATTCTCCATTCTCTTTCTCCCCTTTCCTTTTTCTTCTCCACATAGAATTACTTGTTCATTAAAGATGGCTTCTTCTTTGTCCCAATCTTCTTGTTTTGCAGACGTTTCCTGTTGTTTCTCATAGTTCCAAATCTCCATTTCTAAGAGTTGAAAAACAAAGCCAAAAGAACCCCTCCCTTCTTGTGCATCTTCTTTATACTTTTTAAGTTCCATTTTCAATTCATCCAGAAGTAGTGCCATTGTATAAATTTTTAAACAACCACCCAATTAATTTTAGTCATTTAAATGCAAGAATCCAAAGATCACCAAGTAATCCAAATAAAGCAAGTTGTTTCTTTTTGCTCTTTTTTTCACTTTCTCTTCCTGGGGTTCTACTGTTTAGTTACAAAGTTTCAGTTAAAATGTATCTTTTAGAAGTCTTGTTGAAGTTTTACTGTAGATTCTTTTTAATTCCAGGCAGTCTCCTCCCTCTTTCCAGATCCTGCCCTTTTATTCTTTTTCTCTCCCTTCAGGTATGATATTCCCCTCTGAAAAAAAAAATCAGGGCCGGCCAAAAGAGACCCCACGCCGCGTGCCAAGAAATCGCACACACAACACCAATGCTACACACCCTTCCTTTCCAGCCTATCAGGTGTGGATCAGCTCTGGAGCTGGGCAGCCGCTTCCCTGGTGGCGGGGCCGAGGTCGCCACCCGGGGAGCGCCCGCTGTTTTCCCTCGCCAGGGCCGGGCGGTGGCATGTTGCCCTGCACTGCGTGGCCCCCATCTGGCAGTGCGCTTCTCAACACGAGGCAGCCGGGTTGCTCAAGGAGCCCAGCCGGCCAGGCGAGGGGAAGGCAGCGAGGGCCCTGCCGGGCTGGGGTGGAAAACCCGCTTGGCAAGGGGCCGGGGAAGCCTGCAGGCGGAGGACCAAGCACACTGGGAGGCAGAGATTCGGCTGAGGCCATCAGACGGAGAGACGGCTGGTCTGCTCCGGTGCCGCTGCTGCTGTTGCAAAGTGCTGCTGCGGCTCTTCCTTTCTGCCTTTCCCTTCCTGAGGCAACGCGGGACTGGAGCTGCGCAGAGCCGCACCAGCGGTAGCAACTCCTGACTCAGGGGGCCTCCGAGGGGAGGGGAAGGAGGAGGAGAAGGGTGGGGGGGCGATTTCCAAAAAAACCAGAATTCTGATTTTAATCGGAAGAATATTATGTCTGCCCTTCCTGCTTATGAAAAAAAAAATTAGTGTCCAGAAATCTTTATTATCCCTTTGACATTTTGTTTTATTTTCAGCTTAATTGCCTGTTGATGTCAAAGCGGATTTTTCCGATTTCTTATTTAAGTCTCTTAGTTGTCAGTGTAGGGAAAGGGAGAGAAGAAGAAAAAAAACACCAAACCTTTCCCTTTTCACTTTCCTTTGCTGCTTCCGACTCTTCTTTGGGAGGGGCTATTTTTTTGCAAGTTTAAATTCCAGGGTACCTTAGTTGTTGCTTTTGCAATAACCTGGTCAGCCAAAACTTTCACTTCTTATCTTCCTCCTGCACATTCTTTTCTGGTTGAGTTCTTCTTTGAGGTGGCCATTTCTGACCACCGCTGCAACCGCCTTCGGGAAAGGGAGTAATGGCCAGCTGAGGAGGAGAGATGTGGCTCTCCTCAACCCTGCTGGCAGTCTCTCCCCTCTTCACCAACTCTACGAGGTGGCTTAGCCCCGAAACCAGCTGGCTCGGGGCACTCCAGAGGGGAGCCCGGACTGAAACCGCGCACGATCGCGGATTTCTGTCTGTCGCCGAAGGAACTCAAACCGGAAGCAACCATAACTAGTTTTTGATGTAATTTGGAGGCTACAGTTTTGAAATGGAATATATCAATCAAGATCAGTTTTCTGCAGAACTTACACTAGTTGAATTTTCAAAGCGAAGTATCATTATGGAGGATTAGTTATTTTTATTCCTATTAGTAGCCACAGGCTAGGCACAACTCCCAAAATAAAGTCTAGGCCTGTGTAGATTATGTTAGGTATGGGGAATAATGTATTCTTCCCCAACGTGGTACTTCTTTGAGCTTCTGAGCACTGCGTACACCTCCTTGAGTTGTGCAAATTAAAGGTAGGATATAAATCTAAATAAATTATATACATTCCCAGCTACTTTGCCTTTGACCAGGTTAAAACAGGAGCTACTTTTAAAACTATATCAACAAGTTGTTGACATGTGTAGCAAATTTTTCTCTTTCACTATGATTTTAATTCACATCAATTTTGATGAAAAATTTCAGTTTTCTCTGAAATACATCAGTTACAAACATCAGTAACTTGATGCAAATATCTCTCTGAAAGTATTAGCTACAATGTCATTATTGTCATGGGTAGCAACTTCACACAGACATCAACCCAAACAAGATGATATTGCTGTAGCATAAGTAAGTAGTAACCACAATACTACTCCTGCATTATTCCAACACACGCTTCATCTGTATGCTTCTCAACTGACATATTATTTGTGAAATCTTTATTTTCTCCTGAGTTCCAGTTCAAAAGTAAGATGTAAGATCTTTGCTCCTAAAAAGGTCAGTGTAACATGCAAAGAGTGCTTGGTGATGTAAGTGCCACTTATCTAAATGAGACTTATGCACACTTGTTAGATGGAGAATAGTGGCAGTTCTTTGCACGTATGGGTGATATAAATAACCCATTATTTATGGAAACAATATATCTGGAAGAAGGTCATTTTAAAGCAGATAATGGTATTCAATTTAACAACCAAAAGTCTGCATACATGCTGGATTCACAGGCTGCTCCATATACATACAGTAGGTTGTAACTGGGGTTTTAGATGCGAATTGTTGTGTGTGGAAACTGGAGAAAAGATGGTTTCAGCTGAGGAAAGTTCAAAAAGAAGAGGATCATTTTGAAGAACTACAATAGAATACAGAAGATAACAAATACACTTTGGATATGGGTTTTTCTCTTTTACTATTATACAGGATTTCATTAATAAACATATACAAATTTATGCTTAATACTTTTAATTGCCGATTTCCATCAAGTTTGGAACCAATTACTCAATTTCCCATAGAAATATCGCTTTGAATAGAGCAAATTTGAACAAGGTAACCATTTCATGGGATTCATTATCTACACTAATCGAAACCTGCCTGTATATTGTTTGATTTTCTACAAACTCAGGATTATTTCTACACGAGAGATGTAAAGCAATAACTTTCTTTAAAAGAAGTCACAGAAAAAGTTGAGACGCATACAGAGTTAGAGCATCTATAAACACATAATAAATGTCTTTAAACACTTACTGTGAAAAGCACAAACGAGAGCTTAGCTTTTATATCCTTGCTTTTAGAGGTGAAAAAAAGACCCTTAGGTCTTGCTTTCCTACGTTAATTGATTTATTTTCTGTGATCCATTGTTAAGATGGTACAAATCACATCTCAGAAGCATAAAATACATGTCTCTAGTTCTTAATTTCACAAGTGTGATTTTTTTTTTCTTCAGGAAAATACAAAATTATTTCAAGTATAATAAATATACCATTCCCCTTATAAGGGCCCAGAACCACCAAAACCTGGTAACGGGTTGCTGTGAGAGTTTGGATCAATTTTTTTGCTGATAGAATAACTCAAATCTTGATTCTCCATGGGCAGAATCAAGAAAGAACCTTGTGATATTGGCAGGACTTCTCTCATTCTGTGAATCCTAAGAAAATAGAAAGGATTTTGGGATGTATGAGTACCGCCATTTGCAAACTGGACCCCTGTCAGCTCTGGAAAGGACAACACTAGCTCTGAAGCAGCAGATGTCCAACTTGGGGATCATCCTAGATCCATGGTTACTATTGTGGCTAGAGGAGCTGTACCCAGCTTCAGTTGCGGACGCTTTTGTACCTTTTCCTGGAGAAGAAAACCCTGGCAAAGTGACAAACACCTTGTCACTTAGATTACTGCAATTTGCTCTACATGGGGCTGCCTCAGAAGCTCCTTGCCACCCACTTTAACTCTCCAGGATGTTCTTGACCACACCAATTTACTATTTATTTATATTTTTCCGGGTAGGTGGGCTTACTTGCAAACAAAGCAGATTGACCTACAACCACAAACCATTTTTTTATTCTTAAGTATATAAGGTCTGCATGTGGCTGAAAGGTGTTTTGCATTCTATCAATTTCCTGATTAATTATAATATTTTTAAATAATTAAAACTGCACCCCAAACATAATTATTTCATAAAGAAAAAAAAATTACTAAAAAGGTGAGAAGCTTTTTCTATGCAGTTATTCTGGAAAACCCAGAGAAGACATATATGGGATCCCTGCTATTAATAAACAATTGAATGAAAGTATTTTTGTTTATGAGCTTCATCTGAACTTCCATTATTACATTACAAAACAAGAACAGACAACTTCACATTCCTTGATGAGAATAAATGGAGAAGACACACACACACAAACAACTTATTCTTTTTTTTGAAAACTGGAAAAATAAAATATTTGTTTTCATACTCACCTTTTACATCAACGTAGACTCAAACTACAGGTTGGATTTCTACTTACAGAAGCTTACATTTCTTGCTCATTAAATAAACTACTGGCACATTCTCACTCAAGGAAGCTGATCACAAACCATATATTAATATCTTACCAAAAACAGATAACCCGATATTTTCCTATCTCATCACTGCTTTGTAAACCTGGATGCAGCTCCATTTTAGTGGACCTGAACTATGCAATGCAGCATTCTGCTGGGTTTTTTTTTCTCCTCAAGTGCATCCAGACATGGCATAATAATCTGCTACCTACTAAGAAATGGTTCCAGATATAGTCAGTCACAAGAACTGATGGACAGTATACAACTTAACACCCATGGTAGACTATTGATACTCATTATTTGCAATGATGAAAAACATCGGGTGGAGGAAGGTTGTTTATTCTTTGTTGTCATTTTTCTGATACTGTGTTTTTGCTATTATTTCTAATTTAGATATGCAGTTGTTGCTTCTATTGTTTTTCATAACATATTTCAGACAATTTCCTTCAACCAAGAAAAAAATTAACTACGTTAATAAGATAATAATCATGTATGAAAGGCCTCAGATATTATGCATCCAAATGTATTCACATCTTCTATTATAGATTATCCTACTTAGCCTCATTGCTCAACATGTAATTTAAGAACCATACAACTGCTCAACTATGAAATATGCATAGCTACCAGGATTTCAAAAGGAACAAACACCATGTAAATGGGTGGACCAAAATTATTCTTTTAATGTTATCATTAATTGTTTTTGATATAAATAAGCTGTGCTTTCTTTAGTCACTGTTGTCAGATCATCTCTAAACAGCAATCAAGACTCAGTGTGCATTTAATGGGTTGTATTTATTTTACATAAGAGATTTTACTGACACCTGAAAAAGAATTTCATCCTGTACCATAATTCAAGGTTGTAACATAATGTATAACAACTACAAAGAAAAGGATGAATACGAGAGCTGAGCCTTAAACACAGTTTTCTTTCAACTCCCTTGTGAATTCCAATATTCACCCCTGAATTCCTTAACACAAGGGATCATGTTCACCACTTACAAGGGTAAATTTGGGCTCCAATCCAGCTAGTCTGCCTGTCTAATACTGATGAAAAATTAGGCGCCACCAGATAACAGTAGTGATCAGAAAGCCCTTTCAGAAGCTTGTAACTGTTAACAAATGAAATTAGTACACTGCTTTAACTAAAGGTCTTCTTTCCACAGCATGCAATAAAAGGAAGGTACAGACCAGGGAGTTGACAGTCAACCATCACCATCTGTTCCTCTTCTTGGTTTTGTGAAATGCTCATTTCAATTCCAATTTGGTGAGGTTGGCAAAAAACTGGAATATCCATATAAAAATCCATGTTCGATTCATTTATTAAAAGCAAAGCAAATCATAATGGAAATTAAATACCATCTTTATTCTTTCAAAATGAAGAAATCATTTCCCCCAAACTTAAAATCCAATTTTCCCTGAAATAAGTAGAGGACACACCTCCCTTTGATTTTGATTTTACTGCATTCTTTTTCTATTTCATTTTTATGCCACTTAGCACAGCAAGTATGGTAGTGATGTCACCAGAGAAAAAGGGATGGGAATCTTATCACACACATGCCTTTTCTTTTTTTCTGCTATATTTAATCTACTTTTTGGAATAAAAAAATAATAAAATTAATTAAAATTAAATTAAAATTAATCTGTGAAATCTCCCAGAGGTTTGCCATTACTTTTAAAAAACAAAAAAAATGGTATTTTTTAAAAGTTTGCCACCAAATTTTAACAATGCAATGTTGAGGGGCATTTGGGAAACTGAAGGTTGCCTAGCCACGAGTGCCCATGTGGTATCTGGCACTTGGGTCCCCCACTTACTCATCCAAGAGAGCTTGCTCAGGATTATGCTTTGTCTCCGTTATAAGCAGCGAGGGATGCAGCAAGGAATTTTCATTGCTTTCTCCTGTTCCATAATGCGGGTTCACAGCGCTATCGCGCTGGATGACTGGAGAAGCAGTGAGACGTTTTCTGCCCTTCTAGCAACCCCCTCCCCTCAATATTGCTACTCAATCACAACAAACAAGAGTTAGGAATAAGCAACCCTGAGGCCCTTTCACAGATATTATAATAATGCCATTTTGAATTGGTTTTCTCAGCACAAATTGTAAAACCAGCGGTTGTGTTTACAAACCTTAACTGTTGTCTATGGCTCAGTATTTTGTTTTAACTGAGGTGTTGTGGCTTACTTAACGAACCATGGTTTTAGGATGGGACTACGAGGGAATCCAGCCTCAGGATCATGGAAGAAATAGGGAAAAACCAAGCAATTCTACTTAAGACTGCTGCTTCTTTGCTCTCATTAGTGGAAGGGAAGCAGACTTTTGTTTCACTTCTCCCAGTTGATTAGGGAAAATTGGACAAGATACCTGCTGGCTGCATGTGGCCCATCAGTTGCCAAACCTTCCTCTAATCCTCTAATCCTTCATCAACAGAATGAAAACAGAGCAAATTAGTAGATTGGAGAATTATTGCTGAAAAAAGAATAATCAGATAAGAGATATAGGTATATTATTCTTACTTGTAAAAAGATCAGACACAACGCAGCCAAAGTGGATCTTACATATTAAATGTTATATTTAATTGACCACTTTTCCTCTCTTTTTTGCATGCTATTTTTTTTCTTTGTTGTTGTTAGGGTTGAATGTATGCTTTGGTTTTGTTTTGTTTGTTTTACTGTTTTGCATTTATGATAAAACAATAAATATTAAAAAAAAAGATCAGACACAACATGGTGCTACAATAATATTTAAGTACAGGTAGTCCTCGTCTTACAACAGTTCATTTAGTGATCGGTTAAAATTACAACAGCACTTAATAGTTGTATGTATTCTGTGTATATACACAGGGGTGGGATTCAAATTTCTTAACAACCGGTTCTGTGGGTGTGGCCTACTTTGTGGGTGTGGCTTGGTGGTCATGTGACTGGCTGGGCATGGTTTGTATGTACATATTATATTTATGTAAATATTGATTATTTTAATTAAAAAAGAGCAAGTTTTACCCTAAATCAGGCAAAGCAGGCAGGCAGATTGAGTTGCTCACAGAACCACAGATTCACTTAGCGATCTATCTATCTGCAATCGGTTATCTGAGTCTGTCACATAAAATTTGCTTGCAAGCAAACTCATAAAATTTGCTAGCGAGCAAACTCACAAAATTAACTCACAACACACCATGTATGTAAATATTGAATTTTTTATTTTAAAAAAAGAGCAACTTTTACCCCAAAGCAGGCAGACAGATTGAGTTGCTCACAGAATCACAGATTAACTTAGAAATCTATCTATTTGCAATTGTCTACCTGAGTCTGCACTGAAAAGCTTCAGTCCTAAGGAAGGTTTGGCTCTGCTTTTAGATTAGCTAGAAAGCAAGAAATCCAAGGATTTCCTGATTTCTAGCTAATCTAAATCTTCTGGCAGAGCAGAACAGCTGATGGTCGGGGAAAAAAAGGAAAAATAGCAGTGGGATGGCTCACATGCCAGGTAAGGACTAAGTGGATGGGGAAGGGTGGGGCCAGCCGGTGGAGTGATTTGCCGATTCTCCGAACTGGGGACAATCATGTGTACAATGTTTGCAAGAAATCATCAGCTGTGCTGCCTGGACAGCTGACAAGCGCTGCGCTCGGGTACACAATGTTTAAAAATCCTCTTGTTTCCTGCGTTTTCAACCTCAGCTGTGCCGCGCAAAGTAGCTAAGGAAGGAAAAGCAAGGAATAAAGAACACCCTAGAGCCCGGGCAGATGGGTGGTCCAAACACCGAACCGGCTTGGTGTCAGCTGCTCTTCGCAGTTACAGGTTCTATAGAACTGGGCCGAACCGGTAGCATCCCACCCGTGTATATATGTACAATGACAATAAAGAATTCAATTCAATTCAATACTCCAGGGAAAGATTGAAAGCAAATGAGGTCCAGGCAGAAGAAAAATACCATGGTTTCAAAATCTAAGGGACTGGTTTGGACAAAACTCAGCAGCACTTTTTCGTGTGGCTGTTGATAAAAATAGGATCGCCAACATTATCACCAAAGTCAATGATTGATATGGCAGAAAAAGACTGAAAAATGTGACATGATCGTTTTTCACATAACCTTTGCAGCATCCCCATCATCATGTGATCAAAATTCAGATGCTTCATATTTATGACCATTGCTGAGTCCCAAGGTCATGTGATCACCTTTGGCTATCTTCTGACAAGCAAAGTCAGTGGGGAAGACACAGTCATTTAGCAACTGGGTTACTAGCTTATCAACTGCAGTGATTCACTTAACAATTGTAGCAAGAAAGGTCATAAAATGGGGCAAAACTCACTTAACAACTGACATTTTGGGCTCAATTGTGTTCATAAATCGAGGACTGCCTGTAATCAGGAACAGCATGTTCTAATTTTGAAATTTATTCCACCAGCTTAAATAAAGAAATTCATGGGCAGCAGAGCTTCCTGTGAAGTCTGAGGAGAATTTCAACTTTCTCACAAGAAAATAATGTGGACTACAGCAAATATAAAAGATTGGCACCAACTGAATAACCTCAGAGGATGACTTATTTATATTTTTGGATTATGACATGGTGAGCAAGGGATAGAGCTAAGGTTCTTTTAAATTCCAAAATGTTTAATTTCAGCAGCAACGAAGATCATTATTACATGGACTTCCATATATTATTTTCATTCAAAAATCCAGTGAAGTCTTTCTAGGGTTGTTCAGAAGCCCCCATTCTGTGATACTCTAATGGGAACAACAGTTGTTTTTTTTAAAAAAAACTTTGTATACCACACAATGTTAGTGATTGCAATGATGGGAATTTTATATGGTAGATATGTAGGCTGCTGATTTGCTGCTCATGGAAAATTTGTAAAACAATATATAGGTTAGAAGTAAATTTCAGAATAGAATAGAATAACAGAGTTGGAAGGGACCTTGGAGGTCTTCTTGTCCAAACCCCTGCCTAGGCAGGAAACCCTACACCATTTCAGACAAATGGTTATCCAACATCTTTTTTAAAACTTCCAGTGTTGGAGCAAGTTGTTCCACTGATTAATTGTTCTAACTATCAGGAAATTTCTCCTTAGTTCTCCTTGATTAGTTTCCACCCATTGCTTCTTGCTTCAAAAATTGTTTTGTGAAATTTTCATGCTTTTTTGTTCCTTGAGACCTGAAAATTATTTCAAGGGTTCCTCCAGAGTAAAAAAAAAAAAGGAGAGATCAGCTGCTCTACTAGATTCTGGGTTTCTACTATATTATAAACCCAAAGAGTTGTAGCAAACTTGAAGTCTGTCCATTGGTAGCCAAATCTTATTCAGAAGGTTGTAGCACTTCAATGTAGCACATTGAAAGAGATGTCAACTTTGATTAATCCATAACTATAGACCTGTTTAGGAGGACCAGATCTTTTAAGTGAACTAGAATTCCTATGTGTTACCTAACTTTTAATGATATCAAAGCATAAGCATATAATACATAAAAAATCAAATAAAAGAAATAGATTTGTTTTCTTTTTATGCCTCAGAATGCTTTGGGGTGGGGCAGATATTGGTATTAATTTATATTTTATGTAGAAAGATTATTCAAATTTTATGTATTAGCAGGATGGGCGAAATTACAACTTTCAGACTTCCATTCCAACATATCTAGAGGGTATAGGGTTCCGGAAGGTTGTTCTTAGCCTTGGTATTCATCTAGAGCAGGGCTGTCAAACTTCCAGCCCACAGGTCAGCTACGTCACACGCTAGCCATGCCTACACCAGGTTTAGCGAAGGGGGTAAAGTCCCAATACATCATATGATGTTGCCATGACGGTGTGAATTTGACACCCCTGACCTAAAGTAATGATATGAACTGACAGTCAAAAGAACAGGTTATTATCACATAATATCCTGTATATTAATATCCATAATATTCCTGTATTAACAGGAATCTTCAGGAAACTATTAATATATATATTAGGCTATAAATTATATGAAAATTATAAAATGCTACAACTGATGGTTTTCAACATCAATAGGGAAATTTGAGCAGATTTCAGTGAAATTTCCTTTTTCTTTGTTTTACACTTCTACCCTCAGTACATTTATTTAGGTGAATGCATGGGAGAAAGGAGGGTTAATACTGAATGCATTCAATTTATGATTAAGAAATGCATCTGTTTCTTTACCTCTTTTAGAAAATATTGGAACACTGCATCTCCTTACTGCAGCATAGAAAATGATGAGTTTAAAGAGGGCAAATTTATCCTGTTTCCTCCCCTTAAAGTGAACAGAAATCCCACAAATCAGAAATGATTGTTTCATTCATATGCAAATGCATATCTTTTCAGGCATAGTCTAACCATATTGACACATGTGAAGAAGCCTGTTCAGTTCAACAGGATTAGCTTCAGAGTAGACATATATAGGATTGTGTTGTCAATTCTTAACAGACTGCAAGATGCAATTCTTGAATTACATTTATTGGGCAAGTTTAGGATTACTCTTGAATATGTGAATAGAGCGAATCCACTCTGAAGAGGTTGTCTTGCAGAAACAAACACAATTATTTTAAAGAAAGAGGAAGAAGAAAATGGGAGGAACCAGCGTGGGTGTTAAACTGGGCCAGATCAGCATTGTAGTTCTCCTCCGCGGCTGGCTTGGTGGGGGGCAGAGACAGGATGGACACCTTCTGAAGCACCCTGCTGACCAAAACAAGGTGTGGGGGGAACTTGCGCGCCCCCCCATGCCCCATTTTGGCTGCCAGAGGCACCGTGGGCCGGTCCTTTGCTATTGCTGGCCTCATGGGCCAGATTTAAGCATCCCACAGGGAGATCCGGTCCATGGGCCTTGAGTTTGACACCCTTGATTTAGAGGATGGCAAATGAATAAAACAGCTCGACTTGTGTGAATGGCGGTATGGCACACACACATGCAGCTTGACCTCGTGTGACTGGAGCTGTATGTGCAAGTGCACACCAGCCCATTGCTTGTGCAGCCCAGTTTTAAATAGGCTGTGGCCAAGTAGTGGGCCCCAGCCCAGGGGTTGGGGACCCCTGACCTAAGGGAAGTAAGGTCCTAAGCCTGCTGCATCATGTGATTTTCTACTTAGTGACCATGGCACTTACTGATTGAGTTCCTGGTACAACTGTGGTCACTAAGCAAGAACTACCTGGGGGGATCAATAAAATTTATAGGAGGAAATGAGAATTGTTAAACATTCTTTTATCTCTATCTCATTCTGCTAACAAAAAGATACAGTTGGTGGAACACATTCGCTGAATTCCATCCTTTTCATTTCAAATACACTCCGATGTTATTGCAACTTTATTCTCGGTATGATTTCACAGTTAGGCCATTCCTACTCTCTTATTATCGTTGTTAATTGTTATAGTTAATTATCAGATCATCAGAGGGATTCTATTGTCCCAGTGCAAGAGTACAGAATACATAACAAAAAATGCAATCTATTTATATCTACATATGGGTATGCATGTATAAATGGCCAAAATTAAGTTCTGCCTTACATTCATCTTCTGGGATATGACAGAAATTCTGTACAACCTAGGGGAACTTTTCTGACAATGGGAACAATTAATCAATGGCATAGCTTGCTTCCCAGATTTGTGGGTACTCCTTCAGTAGATGTTTTCAAAAGTAGACTGGACAACCATTTGTCCAGGATGACATAAAGTGTCCCGCCTAGAAGACGACCAAGTTCCTTTCCAGCCCTATGATTCTATATTCTAAGTTCTAATATGGGCACTCAACTTGTTAACATAAGCTGGAATACATACTAGCAAGGAAATACATTCAAGCATATTAACCATAGCTTGGCAGCTTATTAAAGTAACTTTTTCCCTCAGCAGCAGAAATAAACATGCTTTACTAGCATAAACATGGAAGCAAGAAGTGATATATCAAATGGCTACTTGTAAACACTGTTGTTGTTTTACAGGTCAACATCTGAACTTTCAAGGAGACACAAATACAACTATAACTTTCCTATTTGTTTTTGAATTCCAAATATAAATTGAGTTTTTATCTGAAACTGAATATTTTAAAAGATTGAGAGCCACTTATCAGAAGATGCAGAGAGTGCCTACTTCATAATGATTTAGCTTTTTAAAATCAGAAAATCAGTGCATATAAGGATACTGCAGGCTCTCATGACCATTAAGATTTGTTTCAGAGGATATTATCCTGATTTTTGTTATTAAAAATTATAATATTATTCTAAGGAAATTATTAATAATTGAAAACTGTTCCAATGCATAATCAGAACATTTACAATCTACTCCAATAGTGCAATCAATCACATTCCTGTAGACAGGCTATGCCAGAGTTTAGACAGATAATTTATGAATTGCTTTAAATTTATATTCACATTTGCTTTCTTAAAGAAAAAGTATCCAAGTTCATCAGAAATCTCCTCTTTCGCTCTACTCCTATACATAGCTTTCAATCCAACAAAAGTTAGAATTTGCAATCAAAGAAACACATTAGCTGCAATTGCCATTGCAAACCTATACTTATAAGAATCTTCAATGGAAGTCCAAGAATATAATACACAAGTCTACGAAGGCAACTCCTCCTACAAGTCAAATCTGACTCCTGGCGATTCCATAGAATCCAATACAGTATTACACTTACCATTATTTTTGGTAGCAATATGGAAGCAGTTTGCCACTGCCTTCTTCCCCAGTGGTTCTTCCTTCAAGTACTAACCAACTCCAATGCTGTTTAAATTTTGAAAATCAGCTATTCAGCTACTAAACAAATTCTGTTGATGCAATACAGTGTAGGATCAAATTTGTACAAACTGGAGCTAAAGTATTTTAGGTACGGTATATCTCAACTCACACTTTAGATAACCGATCAAGATTTGCAAACTTCAATTCAGATTAAAGCATATATTCCGTTTATGAAGTTACAGGAATCTTTAATCCCTATACCATAATTTCTAGTCAGGATGGAGCACAAGTAACAAGAAAGCATGCTTAATTAAATATCCCAGCAGCAAATTTAAAGCAAAACTTCCGTCATAGGGAGAAGAGGGTGTTGTACAGTACATCAGTTACTTTTGCTGTAACTCTTTGGATTCCCTCCCCTCCCCCCGACAATTAATAAACTTGGAAATTCTGAGTTTCTCTAAAATAATAGCATTGCTAAATAAAAGGAGAAACACTTAATCGGGTCCTTCCTGCTAGACAGAAAAGTTATTATCAGTCAGCTTTCAGGCGTGCATACGAGACATCCGCTTTCCTCGCGTGTGGAATGTTGGCTCTTCGCAGGCGGCTCTGAGAAAAATAACAGAAGGCACTTACCCGCGAACAGCCGAAGCATACCAACAGCACCTCTGGGCGCCGCCATTTTGCATAAACTCGTCGGTCACGTGGGAGCGGTGCTACACTCCCACCCATGGACCGCCACTGAGCCGGGAGAAGACGGCAATTCAACGAAGGGGACAAAAACGGGCGCGCGAAAGGGAAAGGGGAGGTGCCGAGGGGAAGCCACGCCCCCCTCTCAGCTGTCGCTCGTCTTCCTTTTACGCATTTGCTTGGAGAGCAAGGAGCGTGAAGGGTTGTTGTTTTCCAAAAGCCAATTTGGACTTTCTCGGGGTTTCCTTGAAGGCGTTTCACTTCTCTGAAGAACTGAGGAAGCTTTTTGGATGAGAAGCGAAACGTCTTCAAGGAAAACCCAATAAGTCCAGCTGCTTGCCTTTTGAAAAAAGTTGTCCCAAACGACCTGGATGCCTGAGGATCTCCATAGATGAAGAGCAGAGAAGTTAACTGTGGTAGCAGGTTACAGAGAAACGACAAGCTTGGGTTTCCTATACAGTATATACATGTCGGAGTTGGTAACAGTGTGTGTGTATACAAATCCTGTGTGTGTATATACACACAGATATACACGCATTGTTACTGTGTGTATATTATATCCTCTGTCTGTCTGTCTATGTCTGTGTGTCTGCCTACCTACACAGCACACACACACACACACACACACACACACACACACACACACACACACACACACTATTACCAACTCGGAAATGTATTCTTCTCCTTTCTGTCAAGAATCCTGCTGAAAAGACAGTAGCCTGCCAAAACACAAAAGGGTTTGCAACTGTTGTACAGTTAAATGTCTATGGAGATGCTCAGGCATCCAGATCATGGTTGTCCCAAAGGTGCTTTTTCAAGAGATAACTGGACTTTCTGGTTTCTCTTTGAAAATGTTTCATTTCTCATCCAAGAAGCTGAAGAGCTGAAGAAGCTTATTGGATGAGAAGCAAAACATCTTCAAAGAAAAAATAGAAGGTACAGTTCCTCTTGAAAAAGCACCTTTGAGACATATTGTAAACAGCTATAGTGGAAGCCAGCAGCACTCCTTGGGCAATGTAGAAAAGGATGGTTGGTATCTTTCTCCTTTGAAGGAAACCTTGAAATGTTTCAATACTCTTGGTTTCTTAGGAAAAATCACACAGCTTTTTTGAACGCGGGGGAGTGCAAGCGCAAGTTTCGTTTTGCTCAGCAAGCTGAGCAAAAGCAACCACATCTTTTTAAAAGGTTCAATTCTGACGGCTTAACAGGGCTCGATCCTTCCCAATTATGAAGGTGCAAAATGTGCAACTGCCGCTCTTCTCCTTAAGCCTGGTCTTGCCCGCTCCAAATCACCCTCACTTGGGACTCACCCACCTGCCTTGTTTCAGGCATCCCCTTAAATTCTTCACCTTTTTATCCAAAAATGGGATACGGAGCCCCCTCCACCCAAAAGGCAGTGAGTAAAGTGAAAATATGGTGATGCTTTTCACTAAATGGCTGGAGCTGCTGTATTTTCCACAGATAATATACAAGTAGTCCTTGACTTACAACAGTTTATTTAGTGACCAAAGTTACAACAGCACTGACAAAGGGACTTATGACCATTTTTCACATTTAGGACCATTGCAAGCATTCCCAAGGTCATGGTCACATGATCAAAATTCAGGTGCTTGGCAATTGACTCGTATTTATGACAGCTGCAGTGTCTCAGGGTCATGTGATCCCCTTTTGCGACCTTCTAACAAGCCAAGTCAATTGGGAAACCAGATTCTCTTTAACGAGTGTCACTAACTTTACACGTGCAGTGATTCCCTTAACAACTGTGGCAAGAAAGGTTGTAATGGGACAAAATATACTTAACAAATGTCATGCTTAGCAACATAAATTTTTGGCTCAATTACAGTCATATATTGAGGACTACCTATAGTACTGGCATTCCAAATGCCGTGTGATGATGATGATTGACTTAAGAGCCCATTTAGTATAGTGGTTAAGGCATCAGGCTAGAAACAGGAAGCACGCCAGCTGAGTGATCCTGAGCAAGTCCTTCTGTCTCAGCTGTAAGGGGCAAACCCCTTCCAAAAATCCTTGTCAAGAAAACTACAGAGCTAGTCCAGGTAGTTGCACTTTGCCAACTATTGTAGGATGGATTTTGTATATTGTCCTGCCATTGCCCCAGAAGTTTTGAAGTTGCATTTATTGATGTTTTATACTCCATCCTTCTGGGCAATAAAGACTGTGCAAAGCAAATAACATACAAATGTTATTACAGAGATTAAAGTATTTGTGGGGAAGTCAGCTGCCACAAATTTACTATAATACCAGGAGAGCAGAAATAATTAAAATACATTGAATTACAAACCACCAGTAGGTCTACAAACTGAGGGTGAAGTTCCACAGACACACGGCTACAATGAAGAAATTGTCCTTCCTGCTACTCCGAGGAATCTTACTAGGAAGATTGAGGCACCTGAATAGGGTCTCTATTGTCCTTTCTAGCAGCCAGGCAAATTACCAACCAAATTATAAATGAGTTTAAGAATATTAATTGCCACATTTTCAACTGAGATCAGAAATATACTAATAATTTGTAGCTAATAGCTGGTTTGTCAGCTGATTCTGATAAAAGCCCAATATCCCCCACCTCACCAATAAAATTGGAGCTCAGTTCTACCCTTGCCATCTACACCTTTCTGCTTCCATAATTTGACTTCGGCAGAAAGCAGGAGTCAACAAAACCGAGATCAATATTTATTCTGCAAACCCGGATAAATATTTTTACTTACTGGATAAAGCTATTCTGCAACTGTATTAGATTGGTCCACCTAACATTGGCAGATAATTTCAAATACTCTTGGGTAAAAAGCAATCCAAAAGAAATTATGTCGTGGCTTTCCAGTTCTGCTGATCTACCATTTGGGCCAGATCAAGCTAAATTAACCTTAAGGCAAGGATTTGACATAGGACCATGATGGCGAATGTATGGCACAGAGCCCTCTCAGTGGGCACACATGCTCTTATGGTTTCTGATGTACACATGCACGCCGGCCAGCTGATCTTCGCAGGTGCTGGAGCACTGGAAAACAGCCGGGAAAAACCTGTTGGACTGCTTTTGGGCCCAAAAAATGACCTGAAAAACAGCCTGAAAATGCCCCCCTAAACAGCCAGAAAACAGGCATGCGTGCACCGGCTAGCTGGTCTTCGGTTTTCTGGCATGCACATGCACACACGTTCTGGTTTGGGTACTCAGTGCCGAAAAGGTTCACCACCACTGACATAGAAGGTCAAGCTACCCTCTCATGGGATGTATGTATAATGTTAACAGAATTTTAGTTCCCAAATACACTTCATATTTATACCAAATTTTAACCACTATATTTTAAACTCACGGAAAGTAGCAAAATTGTAATACTATTTGTGATCTGTGAACTTCAGCCACAAATGGTAACAGTCATTAAATTATTTAGGTGCTAATTTTATTCAGTTTGGTACACCAATTCATCACAATTTATACTCTTAGGCATTGGGCCCATTAGAATGACAGAGACCATACATTTTTGGGGGGCTACTTTAAGTTTTAGGCTTTATATTCCTCGCCATGCCTTTCTACGTTGAACCTAAGTTCTGCATAAGTCAAACCATCTCATATTATGTTGTGAAATGCTGTAGATTTTAGTGATTTGGATCATAGATCCCAATATTCTCGAAAGTGAGAGAGGGCTTGCAATTTTTATTGTTTTGGGGTCCTTTGCAATTTCCTGGTAGCTGGCCTATCTGATATTGTACTATTGGTGTGACTTTGATAGGCAGCCACACTTGGAAAGATTCACTGTTGTCCCAAACCATGACATTAATAAACTTTGGATATAATTTATTAACGAGAGCTAATAGGCAGGTCATCTTTTTTTAACAGAGGTCTGGGGCACTTCTTTTTTAGCAGGAGTGCAATCTATCTCTGACATTTGTATAGAGATAATTTGTATAGAGACATTTGTATAGAGAATTTCACTGTGATAAGATGAACCAAAGTCTGAGAATTTATATAGGGCAAGACTGGCTCAAATTAGACTTGATTGTTCAATGAAAGAGATGCTTAACTGATATTAGCTTATCCTTTATTATTTTGACTCTTTAAAATGCAAAACATTAACTGCTTTGATATTTTTAGTTTGAAATGTTATATAAGTGTTTTAAATAAATAAATCCACTTTCCATTCATGGGGTTCAATTTTTGATGCAGGCAAAAATTGATTATTTGTTTTACTCATTACTGAGCATAGTTTCACAGAGTATTAATATTTATGCCATTGTACTTTGATATCTTGTTACATCATCTCAATTGGTAAGCTAGATTTTACACTTACTATGCAGGGATTCAGACCAGTTTTGTTAATGCTTGTAATCTACTTTCTTTATTTCAGCAAAGTACCAGTAGATTGAAGTACTAGTTTTTAGACTCTACAACACAAAAATATAAAAAATCCGAAATACAGAAAACCACAGTCATTTCGAAAGTGATTAAAATGTCACATGAAATTTTGCAGTGGAGCAGTGATCATGAATGTATTTCACAATGCAAATAGGTAGAAGTTTGCGTGTTTCTTATAGAGAATCCTCAGATCTGAGCAATTCGTTCTAGGACTCGTCGATAATCTGAAATAAGTTGCTGGTACGTCTCTTCCAATTGTTTATGTTGTAAATTTAGGTCTATTTGGTTCAACTGATTGGTCAACTCTTCTGGTCTTAAACACCTTCTCATCTTGGCAATCTCTCTTTGCTTTTTCTAGAAAACAAAGGATTTACACATATGAACAACATTACCACATTACCACCTCCTGCCAGTTCATTGACACTGTGATGAAATAATAGATTTGTATTCTACTAAAATAAATTAAAGATTAATTGGAGATTTCCTTACCAGGAATGGAGGCAGAAAACTAAAAGAACTTGGAGAAGGGATATTCAGACAAAATAAAAAGGAAAGAAAGTTGGCATTTGGGAAAGTCTGAGTGGTCTCCTTCCCCTCATGACAAATTCAAATAAAAAATTAAAATGATAGAAAGGCACCTTATATGGGCCCATCAATCTTCTTTTTACATCCAATCTATAACTTCTGGATTGTTCTGCATTACTCATGTCTGTTGCATGTAACCGGAGAATTTCATAAACTCGTCGTGTATGTTGCTAAGAGTAAAAGGAAAAACATATGACAAAACAAGCTGGAATAATTGTTCGCAGTGTATAAAATTAAAAATCTTGCCTACTATCTTTTCTTCTTGACTACTGTTTCCATCCCTTAAATTTCAGCAGTCACTGTAAAATTCATCATATTAGTTTTAATCTCTCCTCTTTTTCAAGGACCTAACTTTCTCAATTCTTATTTATTCATTTGTAGCATTCATATATCACCTAGCCTACATAACTCCAGGTTGTTTAAAATATTAACTCAAACATATCAAAGCCTAACCTCAGCAAGATATAAACTACAAAAACATAGCAGACCATCCACCCTAAGCTCCTGATTGAAACATGGCACATAATTGTAATAAGCAAATAAATAATTCTGGTGTGTATGTGGATGAGGTGTACAATTTACTCACATTTTCATTTTAGGCAAAAGATTTTTCATTTTGCTATTTGTAAGTTTCAGATAGTCGAGCCTTCTGAACTTTTTTCCCTAGAAAATTGGTGTCCTAAATTCTTCAAAGATTTTATTGCATAACTATACAAAAGTCAAATCTCAACAACAATTTGAAATTCACTGTTGGTAACCAATACAATATTACCATAACTTTGAAAAATGCTACCTTAAAACTTGTGGGGTTTGTAGAACCTATCAATAAAAGAAGCTGCATTGTACTAAATAGTTTTCAACACAATAACTATTATATATAGTTTTGGTTACTATGTAGTCCTTCTGTAAATAATTCCTTATCTAAGGGGACTTTGCAGATAGTCCTAGACCCAGAACTATTCGTTCAGTGACCATTCAGTCATGACAGCACTGAACAAATGGTAGTTATAACCAGTCCTCAGCATTCTCACCATTCCTAGCACCCCCTATGGTCACGTTATTGCAATCTGGGCACTTGGCAAGCAGTTCACACTTACGACCGGTTGCAGTGCTCTACAATCACATGATCACCATTTGCAATCTTCCCTGCTGGCTTACTCAAAAGGTCAATTGGAACGCCATCAACCAGGAAGGTTACAGGTCACTGGGATAAGTATCCCCCACGTGTGTACTCTTCTGCAGATTCTCTGCACTTGTGCTGCATTGTTCAGTCATGACCCCCATGCACTCTTCCCAACCCTGGTCAAGCCTTTCTCACACTCTCACCAAGTTGGGCCATGACTCTTGCATACCCCCTCATGTACTTTTCCTGACCTATGCCTCTCGGGAACCTGCCCTGACCCTCCCCCGTGTTTCCTCATTCCCTCCCCCTGCCTGCAAGTCTGGGACAGGCAACTTCCTGCCAGCTTCCTCACTGTCTTTGGTTGTGCGAAGTGGGCAGGTAGTTGCCTCACCTTATGATAATGGAATTCAGTTAACGGTGGCAACCGGGACTGTAAGCATTGCTGGCCCTAGTGATGACATCATGCTTAGCAACAGAAATTCTGGTCCCAATTGCTGTCATAAGTTGAGGATTGCCTATATCATTCTACATTCCCTGCAGCTGCAAGGGAAAAGAAAAACCAACAACAATCTTATTTAGCAAAGTTCCAAGTTGGATATAGAATACTTCTTCAAACAGGACACCAATTTGCAAAATGTCAATATTGGATACATTTAAAATATTATTAATACCTTATTTACTTTCAGCTTCTGTTGAGCTTCTGTTACCATATCTTGACTGAAGCCTTGCTTAAGATTCTCTGGAGAAAAGCAGGGTAAATCTTGACACAATTTTACTAATACAAAATCTCGCAATTTCACATAGCTTTCAGATGGATCTTCAGCTAAAAGAAGAAAAGATAAATGTTAGATTTGCAACCAGAAGTTTCCCTTTATGAATTAATACTACAAGACCATTCAAAACAGTTAAAGAAACACCCATGATTATCAATATACCAGAGGCTGCGATGGCTCACATGGAAGGACACTGGGCCTGCGCACCGCTGAGGTCGATGGCTTGATTCCTATGAGCAAATAAACCACATAGGGACAAGAAAGGAGCCTCCCCCGATTGCCTACCAGCATTCAGGCATCCCGCGGACAAAGATAATACCACCCCCAAATTTCCTTTCACAGAGGCAGCCAGCCACCTTGGTGATCCCTGGATAACACGTGCCATATGCTTAAAAAATTATCAATATATCCATATCCAAGGCCTGAAAACCTTCCATAGTTGCTTTCAGAAAAAAAAAATCTAACAAATCTACCACCAGGGTATGCTTAACATTCTCACTCAAATACCCAATATACATTCATTGCTTTATGAAAGTGGTAGGGATTGGTGCTGTTCTAGTGGGCAAGTGGCATAACACAAGCACAAACAACAAGCACAAGCAATTGGAAATCAACTGCCTGGCAAGTAACATGGTCCTATGCCATGTAGAGCTTTACAGGCAATAACAGCACTTTGAACTGCACTTGGAAGCTCAGTGGAAGTTGGTGCATCTGGAGCCCACTGAAAACTACTGCAGCTCAAGTAGCAGGCAAAAATGTATTATGAAATACCTGGAATTGCTGAAATGCATTCTGGACAAGTTGCATCGTCTGAATATTTTTCAAGAGCAGACCCAACTAGAATATATTACAGTAGTAGAAAGTGGGGGTGGGGGGAGACTGAAGTGCACCTCCCATTTCTATTACTATGAGGAGGGCTTGGGCAGCTAATAAATCTAAATACAGGTAGTTTTCTTTCATGAAGCTAATTGGGACTAGAAACTCCATTAAGAGATGTGATTGTAAGTTGAAAAAAACCATGGGGTCACACTGCTTAGCAATGGCAATTCCAGCAGTCCTGATTGTTGTCATTAAGTAAGAACCTTATGTGATTCACTGCCAGCTTCCTCATTGACTTGGTTTGTTGGAATACCATCAGGGAAGGTTACAAACCATTAACATGGGAGCATGGGAAGTTGCGACAGCCATAAATATGAGGACCAATTGTAACTGCCACTTGTTCAGTGCCATTCAGTACCAAGTTCAAATGGTCACTGAATGATTAAACAAGAACTACCTGTAAATACAATAAATCTATAAAAATCTGTGCAAAGCCTCTCCTGGCCACAGGTGTCAGTTACTCTTTGAGCGGAACTATTATCTCAATAAGACCTCCAAACTGCACACAGGTTCTGTCTGAGGAAGTGCAATCCATTCAGAGCAAAAGATGAAAAGTTTCTGAATCCAACCTTCCTTCCCAATTCATAGCTACCCAGTTATTTCAGACTGAGTGGACACCTGTTCTTCTCCATCCAGACCTTCATAGCCTTCAGACACTAGGAACTCCAGACTCAGCAGAGTACCGGTAATACCATACTGTGTCTCAATGGATAACCTCATTTAGTTAGCTGAATTTAGCTGTTAGGAATAGAGTGCACAGTCCTGAGGAACTCCACAGAGCAGAAGCTTCAGGCTCAACCTCTTTTCCCTATTAACAATGGTTGGATTGGCCTTGGAAAAAGGAGAAGGACCACCATAGCACTGTTTCCCTGTATCAAGAAGAGCCAGGGCAGCTGCACTATTCCCCAGCTTCCAGCACATCTGAAGAGTTCCTAACCTCACTTCAAAACTTTACCTCTTTGTTACATGCTTAACCCTCCTCAAAATTTATTCTGAGTCCTGCAAACACATTCCCAACCTTGGTACTGCCTCACTCCAAAACAAAGAACACTTTTATACAACACATTTTAAAAAATAATAGATTGTAAAAACTATCTGCCATTTTCCTCTTCTGAATATTCCAATAATGACTCAGATATAATAGTATCCCATTTCATTCTACATGCATCACATCCATTTCCTACATGTTAAGTTAGCTAAATGTAATGCATACATGTATACATTCATTATGCTGAGACTACTACACTCTCAAAGACTCATAATGATTTGCAATGTAAACACAAACACAACCAATAAAACAATGTCTCATAATACTTAGTGTAATTTTTAGGCATCTGCAACTGACAATCTTAACTATTAAAACATTTTTAAATAACTGTTTTCATGATTCTAAACACTGCACATTAAATTAAGTTCTAGTCTATATCCCATGCGCCCCTCCTGAGTGTTGTCTTTGCATATTTAACTTTACATACATACACACACACACATCCATATTTGATAATGAAAGCCATGAGTTTTGAATATTTTT
The DNA here is from genome assembly GCF_049901715.1 of Pseudonaja textilis. Classification (NCBI taxonomy): domain Eukaryota; kingdom Metazoa; phylum Chordata; class Lepidosauria; order Squamata; family Elapidae; genus Pseudonaja; species Pseudonaja textilis. The sequence goes on from NC_141990.1 coordinate 187,693,857, forward strand.
TGTTGATTTCTCACAGGTTGATTTCATAGGCTACTGTAAAGAGCAATCCCTTGTGGTGAAGAAGCATTTTTTCCTACATATTTTTGGTTTCCTTCCACATAGGATTTTACTTAAAGATACTAAGCTTCTGACTAAGCTTGTCATGCTTTGGCAGAAGAGATTTTTACTCATAAGGTATATAGCTCATCTCATACCAAGACTCCCTCATCCTGGTAACTTGGGCCATGGTCCCGGAAATCTAGCAATCCAAATTAATAAATTTTTGAATATTTTATTATATCTCCCAATTCTGAACTCTTTCAGTGTATGAGCAATGAAATGAATATTAACCTTGGACTGTTGTAAAAAAATATGTACTCTGGTTTGATCAATTCCATTACTTTGGTTCAATTAAATTCGTCAGTCTCAGCATTTGAATGAACTCTGAATCAAAAGAGAGGCAAAATTACACCATGGAATTTACTTAGGCATAATAAATATATTTAATATTTATTAAAAACTGAAGCCACTAACTCCTATGGAATATTCCATTCTTTGCTGCAAAGTTATATTTGTGTAAAAAGATGTAACTAATTGTCAGTTTGGTCTCAATAAAGACCTCTCATGAATGTTCACTGCAGCCAAAGTTTCAGAAGCCATGAGGGCATCGAGACCAGACAATGGATGTAAGAAATGTGCAATGGCCTGAATCTTTCTGTTGGCTATTCATGTATTTAGATAAACACTTTGTGCTAGTTTTGCTACTAAGGAAAAGATGGGAAGAGAGAGATTTAATTTTATATAAGAAGAGTTCCCACAGGGGAAAGAAGGGCCACAGATCCTAGACTGGCATCAGATGTAGTATCTTAAAAATGCAAGAATTGGGGAAGACATTGAAAAATAAATGAGATAAAATTAAAAAGAAGAAACAAAATGTGAGTTGTGAAACCTGACTTAGGTTCAGCAATAATTATATTGAAGCATTGTTGATTTGAAGGTAAATCCAGAAAAGAATGCTGAGGACTCAAAAACGAAGGTGTGTTGTGGGATGTTGTTGTACAGCCACATGAGCCTCCAGGGATAGAAGAGCATGGAAGATCAAAGGTTTTACAAACTAGAGTAAAACCAGCTGGCAGCTCGACTCACAGAGAGAAAATTGCTCCTAGTATTTGTAAGGCCCTCCTAAATTCTAATTTATAAAGTTAAGCAGTGCTCATATACATTAAGTCAACATTATAGAGTGCATAAGCATTCCAGTCAGAAAATACTTATGTCACATAATATTAAGCAGAGAGGAAAGATTACATCACTCTGCAGTTCAGAACCTCAACCAGCTATGTTTATCTAGAAATGGAAAAGAGGAGGTGGATTAGCAGAAATGGCTAAATTGATCTGCCTGGCCAGGGGTAAAACAAGTCATTTTATACAAGACTGGAAAGCTTTTATGGACTTTTTTCTCCTCTGAAAATGGAAAAAAAAAGAATGAAATGGTGATTTCTGGAGTTTGTGATTGAGAAAAGGGTTGACTATGGGACAGGGATTTTTGTAATGTAATTTTAAAGAGGGAGTAATGCTAATTAAGTCTGTAGCTGCTACAAAGAAGATTGGAAATCGCTTCTTTAATTATACTTTTTCTAGCTGCACTGTTTTTTAAACTTTTTCTTTTACCTTTTATTTTCTAACTTATTTTTATATATTTTCATGTTTATCTTTTAGCTATGTTAAATCTTCATAAAATTTATACCTTTTTATTTTTTTAAAAAAAAGCATAGGTGGGAGGGTCCAAATTTAATATTTCTGGATGTAAATAAACTTGCTAAATCTACAAAGGAATGCAATTAGGAAATCAAGACTAGATTCTTAACAAAAGTAACTTGCTTGCTTTTATGTCTGGCTTTTTGAATAAAAGGAAAAATAACCTGAAATAGGTTATTATACTGAGTTCATCTGTAAAATCTTGAGAATCTACAGTAAGCCCTTGTGACAAAGCACTTTACTATCAAGAGTCTGCCAGGATAGTAACAATGCTAAGTAATAAAACTATTTTCTTCCCTAAGCATTAATGTCAGGAAGTTATCTCTTTCAAATACTATTAAGTTAAGGAAGCTAGGCTGAACGAAATGGTGCAGTTCTATTGGCAGAATAATATACAGGTAGTTTTTGATTTACGACCACAATTGAGCCCAAAAAATATGTTTATAAATGAGAAAGTTGTTGTGAGTTTTGCGTCATTTTATGATTTTTCTTGTCGTATTTGTTAAGTGAATCACTGCAGTTGTGAGATTAGTAACACAGCTGTTAAATGAATCTGGCTTCCCCACTGACTTTGCTTATCAGATGGTCACAAAATGTGACAAGACCCTGGGACAATGCAACTGTCACAAATATGAATCAGTTGTCAAGCATCCTATTCTAAATCACATGACCACAGGGATGCTGCAATGGTCATAAGTGTGAAAAATGGCCTTGTCATTTTTTCAGAGCTGTTGCAACTTTGAACAGTCACTAAATGAACTGTTATAAGTCATGGACTATATTTACAGCAGCACAACACATTTCTCTTCATGCCTGTGCTTTCAAAAGATTGAGAGATAGTAGGGTACCAATACAAGTCTCGAATATGAATGGGGGGGAATTTTGTTTGTGTAATGTCAGATACCACCATTCTCACTACAAGTCAAACTCAAGAGCCTTAACAAAACTTTAGTTTGCTCAGGTAGTTCTTTTCTTATATCAATAGGAAATATATATATGTGCCATTATATATTGTGTATTGCAGTTCCCAATAAAAAATGGTTCCCTGGAACTGCTAGAATTTAATCAAAATTTTCATCAATAACTACTTTACAAATGCAATTATCTTGGGTATCTCCCTTAGTTTGATGCATTTTTTAATATAACTACCTGATAACTTTCAATATCATCTCACTTTCATAATTTTCTATCTTGTTCCCATTTGTCCAACCTAGCTGTCTTTTAACAGCAGCAGTGAAAAATAGATGAAAAGCAGAGACCCATCTCTGCATTTCAAGCTCCTAGTCAAAAACAGCATGTTCCCTAGCAAATTATTCTACAGGGCAATTTAATCTGTTTTAGAGTACTTTTACTGAAAAAATACGCATCACACTCCAGTCAGAGCCCTGTTTTATCTGCTACAGTATGTGCTGGCAGTTCCATTTCTAAGTACTGTTAAGTAACACAGTAAATATGTATCTTATAAAAAAATTCAGATAGAATTTTTAAAATTAACATTTATGTTATCCTTAGTGAATGATATGGAATATGTGGATGACCTTGAAGGACAAGGGAAAAAGATGCTGGCTAGGGAACAATCAGACAGGAGAGAAAGAAGCCTACAGTCACTTAACACACAGAGAAAGAAACTTGGGGGGGGGGGGAACACCCTAAAAGTGGTGAGGGAAAGTTTGTAACTTCAAACTTACACAATTCTGTTAATATAGTCTCATGACAAGACTTCATTAAAGTAGATTTAGTACACTTAATTGTGTTTCCTGTCTAGTTTGCCATGGAGGTCTCACAGTCACCAGCTACGGCAGTATTTTTTATTTTTATTTTTGGTGTCGGGTGATAAAATGGTATTGTGTGAGATATTATATGGCTTTTATATATGAGACTGAAATTCAAGTACAGATATGCATTAGCCATTCAGATATATGTCTAAATTAATTACATTATTTAACTGTACATTAATCTTTTTGTGTTTTTACCCCACAACCATCAAATGGGAAACCATTTTAAATTTTTTTTGAAAATTATCATATAGCTTAGATGCAATATACAAAAGGTTTAGTTTTTCTGAACACATTCATTCAACTGCATAAAAGGCACATAATGTGACTGAAGATTTACATGGTAATGATTTGCTTCCAATACACTTATGCTACCAGCATTTCTTTCCCTACCACTATCCTGCCATCAAATATAATCCCTCACTGATTCGTAAGGAATACGTTAAAATACACATTATTATAAGGTTGCATAATACTTCAGACTGAAAGGCAAAAAGGTGACTTGGAGCATGCAGAGGCATCAATGTACCACCTGTCTGCAACCGCTAAAACCAAATATATCTTTTCCCAAGACTGTTCAGCAGCTGCAGGGAGCAGACATGCAATCCCAGAAAAAGACACAGCTGCTTTGAGTTGCAGACAAGTGCTGTATAAGGAGCCCGCCCACTCCAAAACACTCCCTTGCCTTTGAATCCAAAGCATGGGCACAGCCCTATATTATAATACAAGAATGACCTTGTGGGTTTTGAAAAATGGCTTGTGAAAGTATATCAATTTTTGTTTAAGAAACACAAAACGTGAAAGTATACAAAAAACAATTTATAAAGACTATCTCATGCTTTCAGTATAGCACAGGGACAAATATGAATTCAAATAAACTATAATATACAGGATACCAAAGACATTTAATCATTGCTCCTTTCACAAAAGGGCCTTGGATCATAAATATTTAAAGGGGAAAATAGTTTTATGACTGTCCCCTTGTAACGGCTCCTTCTAAAAGACAGGGACTTAATTTAACAAATAAGTAAAAAGGAACCTGTGGGTCTATGTAAATATAATTTATGTATATTTATGTATATTTATTTTGCTAACATACTATACTATCTTTTACTGTATACATATAGTCTTCCGTATGTTGAATTTGAAAACAATGGCTTGGAGACTAAAATCCATGGAAGCACAGTCTTATTAGTTTTCTGCTCAAACTATATTTTCTCTTGATTGAATTAAGGATGAAGCAATTTCTACCACTTTCACTTATTCCCTATGGTTTCTTTGGATGTGGAATGACTGCTTGGACAGTGAAGTGAAGGGGCAAGAGTCAATAAAGATTAATTTCCCTCTTATGTTCTGGATAAAAATACTAGAAATGTCTGATCTTCCCTGAACATCACCTCATGATACATGGAAGTTTTCCTTTTATGTTTTTGGAGAAGTTAATATATTTTACTTTTTAACTTTAAATATAAAGTTATGGTTCATTTGTTCTATGGTAAACTTGTACCTTTTCAAAAGTTGAGTCCAAAATAATTTTATAGGAATTTTCTCATTTCCTGCAGACACACATATATTTACAATGTAAATTAGGCAAACTGTTTAATTAAAAACTACTTTTAGGGATCTTATTTCTCTTACACATACAGTTGTGTTTTTAAACACAAGAGATCCCTAAGAGTAGTTTTTGATTTAACAGTTTGCCTCAAGAAGACAATCTCTCCAAGGCAATTAACACACACACCCCGCCCCAACTTAGATTCCTTGTCAAGCCAGCTATGTACTTCACAACCAAAATGCCTAATTATTTGGTAATCCTTAAGCAAAAGGGATGGATTTCCATGATGCACTCTTCTCAGTAAGAAAAAGATTTGAAAAATTATATTATACACAGTTCTTATGTAAGAAAGGGCAGTATTATCTTGACCTCCGATTAGTTGAACTTTGAAAGTTCACTTCATTTTGACAGATGAATTTCAAAAGCTATCAGCTTCAATAAAGATTTATTTCACATACCTGTTATATCAAGTACTGTAGGAGATGACATGTAGTATCTATGGACAGTTTCTAATAGCCGGGCTCCATGGCCTTCTCCTTGGAATGGAGGCAATATCAGCATTTGGCTACAGGAAGAAGGAAAAAAAAGGTAACTGAAAGCTGTACATTTTACTTTTGAAACTTATTTATAACGATTTGCTATAAATAAGAGTTTGAATACAAGAGATTCTTTCCCATTTTAGATGCAAAGAACAACATCTTAAAAAATGCAAAGCCAACCCAAATCTTGAAGTAAAAAAAAATAACCCCCCCAAATTAAAACCCAAATTAAAACCATTATTGACTATTATTGGGAATTTCAACAGTCCTCTCTTCTGAAATAAAAGGCAAGGCACGTGTTATGCTTCCAATTACCTTACACGTGGCCGGGTTTTGTCTGGGTACACATAGTAATTATAGACTGTCATATAGCCTACAGTCGCAGAGAGTGTCGCTCCATCCTTATTATACTTCTCAAATCTGCAGATAAAACAGAAAGCCAAGCAGGTCAATTACAGTCGCGCTCCCATGCAGTGTCCATTTTCTTTTCTATTCTGTGACTGAATTTTCAGTGTCAGCAAGCTACTCTGTGCGGGCCCAATGGGTACACCTGCTATGTTCTGAATGTACAATTCACTTAATTGGTGTGCAGCAACTTGGATAAATCAGTCCTCTTTACAGCACTTCACCACACTTGCCTATTATAACGATGAATAGGTGGCAAGTAAAAGAAAACACAGGCAAAGCTCATTTTACTGTTTAAGCCCTACATTCAGAGCTCCAGTGGACAACAGTATTTAATTTGGCTCTATTCTCAAGGTCTTGCAAAACATAATGGATGTAAACTCCAGCTTGATAAACAATAGCTTTTTTTCCTGTCCTGGGAAAAATATCATTATACTGTCCCAATAATTGGCCAGCCACAATTAAAACGCAGCCTTTATGGAGGTAATAAGGTCCACTATTGCTTTAGAATTGTACCTACACTAGAAAGTAGTTCCATCTTTCATCATCCACGTCAATAAAGCTCGCTGTTTCAATAAACCACATCAAGAAGGTCTGAAGCCTTTCATGATACTCTCGAAAGCCTGGGCATGTCATGTCAGCCTAGGGAAAAAGCTAGAAGAAGTCAGGTGAAACTTTTCACAGATGTGAAAAGAGCTCTTAGAAGGGTACATTCAAATTCTTTGGCAGGCAACTATGGGTGCACAAAAAGTGATATGACTCCCAAATAAGTTTTTTTTTTTAACATATATTGCAAACAATTAACTGAATGTCATTTAAAAGTTGCCATGAAAACTTGTCACTTTGGGCAAAACATGTCTTCATTTTTTTTACCTTGTATATTTGATATGTTATGTCTTCACCTGCTTCTTCATTATGCACTGAATATGTATGCAATAATATCCCAAACGGCTTAAAATTAACTTCTTTTTCCAGCAGAGATACCAAGTCATCTACACTTCTGCTAAAGCCTGGGGGAATAATTTCTCTAATTTTACTTTCCACATCATCTGCCTGAAAACGAAGAAGGAAAAGCAATGTGAGTGTAGGCTCAGTTATACTGGAAAGTTAAATGTAAACGAATATTTTTCATATCTACCCCTTGAAGAAATTCCTCTAAAATTCATCAGAAAGTTACAGTATTCTTCCTACTTTAGAGGTTTCACTAAGGGAAACTCTTATTTCCATTTTCAAAAAGATGAGAAACAAAAAAAGGCCCAATCATTATATCATCACTGATGCTCAATAATGGCTACTTAAGCAAAACATTTACCATAGCTATGTTGCTTTTTGGTTATTGGAGGACAAAGGATTGTAGTAAAATAGATGAAATGGTTTCCTCAAATAACACAAACAGAAGTAGGTGTCAGCTAGGTCATAAAAGAAAACACTGAGACTTGGACAATATTTCTTCTTAAAAATAATTAAGAAATCCTACAGGTAGTCCTTGCTTAAGCACCATTTGGTCAGTGACAGTTCAAAATTATGATGGAGCTGAACAGACTTACGACCCATGCCCAAATTTACGGCCACTGCAGCACCCTTGTGGTCACATGATTGAAATCTGGGGAGTTGGCAACTTGTCTGCGCTTAAGGTAGGTTGCCAAGCACCCTGCAATCACATGATCACCATGTGAAATTTTCCCTGCTGGCTTCCCCAGGAAGTCAGTGGGGAAGCCAGCAGGGAAGATTGCAAGCTGCTGCTGGCTGCCTAGAGAACTCCCTCTGGTTTGTAGGGACTGGCTGAAAAAAAAAATATCACAAAATCCAAGCTTGGCTTTCAGGAGGGCTTTTTCACCCAGCCTCAAGACCAATAGCGGGGTCTGACAGATTGGTTTCATCCTTGTGCAGGGAACAGCCTCTCTGTCAAACCGTGTTTTTGCTATCAAGCGTGAAGAAGCTCCCCCACTAAGGAACTTTTTCACCCAGCCCCTTTTAAGAGTCAGAGTGCTACCTACTGGAATTGATTTCACTCGACACAGGGTGCAGTCTGTCTGCCAAGCAGTTTTGCTTTCAGGGAGGCCCGCTGAAAAAGCCCAGGCTAAAATCCAAACAGGATTTTGGCATGGAGCGCTTGCAGCACAGGGTGTTTGCACCCAATCCTCAGAAATGTGGCAACTCCCTCTCATTTGTGGGGGCTGAATCCAAATGCCCAATACTGCAAATGTTTTGTGACAAACTTCTGCTTGGAATTTGAGGCGGTTCCCTTCTGCCCACGAAGGAAAAGGAATTGAACTGCTGGGCTGGAGAAAAAAAGCTTGGATCACGAAGATCTAAGCTTTTTTTTCTCCAGTCCAGATCTGCAGTTCCCTTTGGGAGCTGCTGCTCTTTTGCTGTTGTGTCTGCTTAACAACTGCAATGGTGACAGCCAGGATTGCTGTCATTGAGCAAGGCAGTCATGTCTTAACTATCATAACAAGTGACCTACATTTCAGGGTCAGTTATGGTTATAAGTCAAGGAGTACCTATAAATCAAAGTTGTAATAAAAAAACCCAAACCCTTATAGAAAAGTTTTTTTTTTTTAAAATACTGATTTTGAAGAATGCGTATGCATTTTTATTTTAAGTAAAAACACATTTCCTAGTCCCACTACAGGTAGCCCTCAACATATGATCACAATTGAGCCCAACATTTATGTTGCTAAGTGAGACATTTTGTTAAGTGAATTTTGCCTCATTTTACAAACTTTCTTGCCATGGTTGTTAAGTGAAGCCCTGCAGTTGTTAAGTTAGTAACAAGGTTGTTAAATGAATCTGGCTTTCCCATTGCCTTTGCTTATCAGACGAAAGTGCAAAAGCTGATCATGTGACCCCACAAGACACTGCAACTGTCATAAATATGAGCCAAGCATCAGAATTTTGATCATGTGACAATGGGAATGCTACAGCAGTTATATGGGTAAAAAACAGTCATAAGTCAAGTGCCAAGGTAACTTTGAATAGTCACTAAATGAACTGTCATAAGTCTAGGACTATCTGTATATTCTTAATAATATACTGATTATTTACAACAGCATGACCAATATTTTGGAAGCTTGAGTGCAGCAGTGGGAAGAAAAATAATGACATGCGGATGGGACTATGTTATACACTTGGCCAGCATTAGATTTCCAGTTCTTCTTGGGCTTTCAAAGGTGTGTGGTTTTTTTAAAGCATGGGATATATTAGTTTACACTACAGTTTTTGTATCTGACTTTCCTCAAAACGGCAGGAAACGATGCTATAACTGATTTTCTGCACATTGCAGGTTATCTGGTACATCAGTAATATTTTTCCATTCATTATTGGGAAATAAAAATTGTGAAAACAGCACTGGTGTTTTATTTATAGCTAATTTTATTTATAGCTAATAGCCAGCACTGGTGTTTTATTTATAGCTAAAACCTCTGATAAAATAAAACTATGTAACTATCCAATAACAAAAAGAAAATTAAAGAAGACATAGTCCCCACATGATCACCATTTCTGAGCAGTGTATATTCAATCCATTCTTATATACTCATGAAGCTAAGCAAAAACAACCCAAACAAACTAAGGCTTGCTAGTCCCAGGATAAAGTTCAACTTTTTTCCCCACCCTCATATATAAACTAGAATCCAAAAAAAATCCAATCATGCAAATATCAAGAAAGCCCAGAAAATACTGTCCTACCTCAAATTACTCTAGCAATTTAATAATGACTGCAAACAACTATATCTAGAGAACTTATTTTAAAATCTAATTTAACCAAATGATGAGGAAAACAGTACAAATTTTATAAGCAAAACCGAATTAAGAGTAGCCTTATTAAATGGTCAAAGTAAATGTGATAGACTATCAGCTGAGCAGACATCATAATCCTTTTCAGGCCTCCAAACGGCCACTTGATTGAATGCATTTACTACTTCTCTTTAGCCATGAATATCTGATGAAGTTTAACAATAATGTATTGCTGCTTCTCACCAGGCAATAAAACTTAATGAATTGGTCTCAACTTAACAAAACCCTCCCCCCTCAATACAACTCCTAAAAGCCTGACATTACATTCAACAAAATGAGCTTACATTCTATTCAAACCATGCTCTGAACAATAAGCCCAGGTTTTTACTTAATGGAGTTTGTCATGAGTTCAGCTGTAATGTTTGTATTGTATCTATTTCCATAAGGATTGACACAAGAACACTTTGTGTTAACTTACTAAGCAGCTCTTTCACACCATTTACATGCATGATGAGTATTAATTCTAAACCAAGACCTTTGCTACTTAGCATTCAAAACTGGGAAATTAAGATGCTTAGGACAAAATACACTACAAAAGGCTAATACAACACACTGCTAATGGCTGTCCTTTCAACTATTATCCCCCTAAGTAGAAGCAACGCACCTGCAAAGGAATAATACTTCACTATTAGCTATATTTTGGGATATAGAGTAGGATGGAGTTCACCCTTTGCATATTTCATTCTCAAGGCCTTGGTGCTATTAACTTTCATATATATCAGCTTTATATTTCTAAGATGCTGTTGTGTAATTAATGTACATGGTTCTACAAATTTGCTTTCATCTTATGCAACTGATTAAAGTAGTGGAGAGAGGGCTAAAATACATTTTTCTAAACTAAATCTATCTGTGTAAAAATACAAGAAGGCTGCCTTTATTTAGCTGTATTAGAATTGCCAAAGTAACTCTTAGAAACTATTATAATAAAAACAGAAGGCCAAGAGATGAACACCAAGCTATTTTTAATACAACATTCTGTAGTACATTTTTATTCTACATGTTAAAAATCTTATTAGGTTCATGCAAGTCAGAACTGAATTTAAAAAGATAGCTCTTTCTTTTATAAGTTATATCCCGTCTTTCTGCTCACAAGGTTTTCTAGCCAAATATTGATACAGGTAAAATGCCACAAAAACAAGCCATTGTCAAAATTAACTCAGACTAATATTTCTGGTCTTGGGAGATTGATTGATTGATTGATTGATTTTTGCATCAGCTGAAACACCTGGTCTGGGTTGCCAAAATTGTGAACCAGTAAAAGCAGCTCAGTGTAAACATTGAGGTAATGTATTAACATAATTTCACAACTCCCCTCCCCCATATTAAAAATAAAACAATATATTTACAGCTCAGTTTTTTTCCAAATATTGTTAGCCTAAATTTATAATCTATCTTTATCTTAATTTTCAATCTCACAAAATATCAAAATACAAACTAAAATGTATCTAAATTACTATTATCCCCCTATATGGAAAACATCCCATAGGCATTCTGCCCATCTTCCTAGTTTTTTTGCTCAAAGTAAAATAGAGCACCAACATATAAGTAAAAAGATTCCTGGGAAACTTTTTGAATTTTTGAGCCCAACAGTCTGCTTTAGTCCTGATGATTAAGAATATCAATATCCAATGATGAAAAGCAACAATGTTTTGGTCCTGATTAAAAGAGAGATGTAGCTTCCTACCCTAGAGTAAACCTAGCATTATTACATTCTTACAATACTCAGAAATAACCAACAATATAAAATAGCACTTGTGTTTAGAGCTGCCATGTGGTAATTCTGAAGTGGCCCATGAGATCAGACAAATTATAGTTTTACATCAGTTCTATTTCAAACTAACAGATACAAATAAATACAACCATATAAGTGATAATTTCTTCAGACGTATATACTTGAAGCATGAAATAATGTTAAGACTTCTGATGCGTATGCAATTTACTTGTATAAAGCAGATTTTCCAACAAAGGATGACAAATTCCTAGAAAGCTTGTTTAAATACTAATTAAACATTATTCTGAGTATAATAATAAAAGATATATGGATTGTGATAGTGAAAGAGTTTGAAAATAAACATGTGATCATAAAAAGCTGAAGAGTAGCATCCTTAGCATATTTAGATGATTTCTGAATATCTGATTTTACCTCCACGCACTCAAAGTTCTCATTAACTTTTGATGTATAATCAACGCGAAACAGCGTCGACAAGTTACCAGCGATGTAGTACAAAAGAATCTTCAGTCCCTTGTAACCAAACGCAACCTCACTGTAGGAGAAACACAAATTGAATTACTGAAACACCCTTTTACAGTTGAAAACTAATAAATTTCTAAGAGAATTACCATACATCACAGTAATCCACAATTTGTTTTAATTAATTATAGTTTCTTGAGCAAGACAATCTTGTAGAGGAGAAATTGAGTTGTTTGGCCAACTTCTGATTTCAGATTTTTCATTTTAGTTGTTACTGCTTTGTACTTCTAGGGATTATTACTGGATTTGGTAGAGCATAAAAATGAACCAAAAATAACCCTGAAAACCATTAATATTTATATATCATTCCAAGTCACAGATGCAATTGACAAATAATTGTTTCAAATTGTGATTTATTCACCTAAAACAATTCAGCTAGAAACACAGAGCAAATCATTGCTGAGATGTGCAAACATAATTACAAAGATATTATTTCTCATTGAAATTACATTTTATTTGCAATAAGTAACTTAATTTAAAATAATTGTGCTCTTGTTTACCATGGGTGCTTAAGCTACATTGAGGATTTTTTGTTAGTGCTGTTAAATAGATTATGAAAGTGAAATAGATTATGTTGGTGTACAAATTTAAACCATAAAGAAAAAGTGAGCGTTATTGCATTCATAACAATTAAGCTCTAGCTTTATATGGATTTAAAAATCCCCATACCCAAAAGACATTAAGGTTCATATTTCTAAAATAGCAGCCTATTGTTCTGAAGGAGCTGTCAGATGTTATCTCAGAACCATTGTACCATATTAAAAAATCCCAGAGCACCAGGAAACTACCAGAGGAATGAAAAAGAGCTGATATGGTTCCCAACTTCAAAAAAGGAAGGAAGACAAAGAGATAAGTTATCAAGCTCACAATTACATGGCACCTTTTAAAGGACACTAGGTTCACTAAACTTGCTTTCAAATCACTTTCAGAAATTGCTTAATAATAAGAGATCTTTAGAACAAGTTTGAAAAGCCACTTGGTGAGTCAAATTCATTTCTGAACAAAAGAAAAATTAAGAACGTTTAAGAACTTAAAGAATATAAAATAAATGGCAAAAAGGTAAAGAAGATTTTAATCTAAGAAAGTTATACTATAGTATAAGCAATTTAAGGGGCCAGAGAAATTTGGAATATTGAAACTTTTAGTATAAGATTTTTCATTATCAACTATGTAAAATAAACAGATCAACATCAACAATGTTGGAAACAATATCTGCTTCTGTGGATAGACTGTTCAAAAGATGCTTATGAAAAAATGACAGATGTAAAACAAGTCATATTTGAGCAGAAATTTCTCCCAGAATATAAATTAACATAGGAATATTTATTTTGAGGCTATTCACCTTACGAGTGAAGTTTAAATGATTCCCACTTATCCGTATCTGAAGAAATCCTTATATATAGGAGTTATATTTTTCTATATACCCATACCTAAATAGTTAATGGTTTTGGTACAAATATGGAACTGATATTCCTTAAACAGATGGATTTTGACCTACTGACATCAACCTGTGATTTGGACTACTTGATGGAATATCCTGCCATTTTATTAAAAGCATTTATCATTTGTATAAACGCAGGAATACTAGTGTAATGTTTAGAATGTCATCTGCAAATAAAATCAATTTATGTTCAACTAAACATAGGAAAATTTATGGATTTTACCCCATTGTTTAATAATACAAGGCAATATTCTATACAAATAAAAAAGGAAAAAATGGGCATCCTTGTTTAGTTCCTCTAAATAATAGGAAAGTTGCAAAAAACAAACCGTTAATCTTTAATTTAGAAGTGACTCATATAGTATCTTGATCAATTTTATGCATTTAAAGGAAATCCACGCTTATTTAACATAGCAAACATATATTATCGATATATTTAGTCGAAGATTTTTCTTGTATAATGACAGGATTACAAATTGGTCATTGGTCCAGGTAGTCCTCGACTTACAAGTTCATTTAGTGACCATTCAAAGTTACAACAGCACTGAAAAATGTGACTTATGACTGTTTTTCAGTTATGACCTTTGCAACATCCCCATGATCGTGTAATCAAAATTCAGGCACTTGGCAACTGATTTAAGATGGTTGCAGTGTCCAGGGTAATCTTTTATGTCCTTCTGACAAGCAAAGTCAATGGGGAAGCCAGATTCATTTAACAACCATGTTACTAACTTATCAACTGCAGTGATTCACTTCATGGTGGCAAGGTCATAAAATGGGGCAAAACGCACTTAACAAGTGTCTCGCTTAACAATAGAAATTTTAGGCTCAATTGTGGTCGTAAGTTGAGGACTCCCTGTATTCAAGTCTATTAAATCTACAACTTATCTAATAGTAATACCTGCTGCTTGCCTGATTTTTATAAACCCTACTTGATCATTCTTAAAAATGAATGGTAACAACTGCCCTAATCCAGTGGTGGCTAATCTTTTTGAGCTCCTGTGCTAAAAATTGCGTGCATGCTCACATGCGTGCGCCAGCACCCAGAAATCAATGCCAGGGGGGCCCCCATACCCCCTGTGCATTCGCACGCGATCCCCCTGCGCTGGCGGCACCCCCTTACCTGCACTGCTTCCCAGCTGATTTTCGGCCTCCCAGAGGCTCGAGGGAAGCCTCTGCAGCTTTTGGAGGCCAAAAAACAGGCCCGTTTCATCACTTCTGGTATGAGGTAAGTTTGGCAGGGGCTCTGCGTTCCACCTGTGGCACACGTGCCATAGGTTTACCATTACGGCCCTAATCTATTTGCTAACACTACTGTTAAGATCTTCCTGTCAACATTAATCAATGCATTTGGATGATAATTAGCGCATTAGGTATGATCTTTACCTGGATAAAGATTTAGGTATTACTGCGATATAAGCCTGATTACATGCATTTAGAATATTCTTTATTAAGTACCTTAAAGTACAATTAATAGTTTTCCCACCAAAAGATATATAAATATTATATAACTCTAAAGAATTGTATCACTCTAAAGAAAACATAATTCTGGTGTTTTATCACCTGCAAGTGTATACAGTGTGCGTGTGTAAATATAAAAATGTAACTGTTTACTGTAACAAGATATTACACTTTATATTTTTCTGATGGATTTTTTCACTTATTTTTAAGCTTTTGCTTCAGTATTTTTGTGTTTTGTAATTTTCTTTAAAAAACAATAAAATTATTAAAAATACTAGTGATGAAGATTGGAAGTTACTTTTATCTATCTACCTACCTACCTACCTACCTACCTACCTCTATCTATTTATCTATCAAACCTTTTTTTCTTTTGCTTTCTTCTCCTTTACCATTTACTCTCTTTTATTTTCCTTTCTTTCTGAATTTAGTTTGTATTATTGTAATTAAAATATTCAATAAATTGAAATTAAAAACTGTTACAACTTTAGAAAATTGCATCATCTTATAACACATAAGCAATGTCAAGCATTCTATAGATCTTGACCACAGCGAATTATATGGCAAAAATAATTATAGATCCATATAAGTATATTTATTGAGAGAACTGTGTGCAATTTAATAAACATTATTGTTAAATTTTATAGCATCAGTACAAAATCCAATACCTTAAAACTGTTTCTATAATATCTTGTTACTTACTCATCCCCAAAAACTTGATGGCTGAACTCTGGATGAAATGTTGTACTATCATCTTCCAAATCCTCTGGGAAGCGGACTAATGGGAAAAACAGTTGTTTGCATTTGAATAGCTAGCAGCGGTCTGCCAACACATTTTGGTTAATTTACAGAAATCATATCAGTAGGAAGAGCAGTATAAAAAAGGGGAGTATCTGTGCATTTAGAGAGGCTATGCCACCATGTCTGAAATCTTATCTACTACCAAATTAATATTTTTCAATTCTTAAACTCACTCACCCCAAACCCACTTTTAATAGGCTAGAGTCAACTACTTCAGTTGGCATCATTACAATTGAATTGTGATTATCTAGCAATCTGTAAAACTCCAGCATTCCTCATTAGGACATTACACTATATTTTGTCTGATTCCACCACTGGCAGAGTATAAGTGCGAATACACGCACAGCTTTCCGCTACCACATCTTGGAAGGGGAAGTCAAGGACCTTCTGTGTTGCTTTAGCCATACACTTTGAGAACACAGAATTGCTAAAGCCCCAATAAGTATGTGTTTTCTTCAGTTTCAAATACATGTCACACAGCAAGATTTTCTTTGTTACAAAAAATCGGTTTGACACTCTACTGCAGATATAGTCCATTAAATAATTAGATCCTATACAATTTCTCAGATTGACATAGTTACAATTTCTGATTCAAAATGTAGCGATATGGAAAACCATCTATTTTCCATTATCTTCTCCACAGTATTTTATGTTTTATCACATATATCTTTTAAAGAGTCTTGAATTCCTAAGGCTCCTTCACACATTGCCACTTCCATATCAAAAAGCAAAAACATGTACACAAATCAATTGAATACAAGTAGTCCTTGTTTAGCAACCACTTGAAGTTATGACACTGCTGAACGAGGGATAAATGACAAGCCTTATATTCCAGCACTGAGCAACCAGCTCACATTTATTATGCTCACTGTATCCCGCAGTAATATAACCATAATAACCATTTGTAACCTTTACTCTGGCTTCTGATAGCAAGGCTTAATGATGGCGTTTCTGGTACTGCTGGTAAGTGAGAACTAACTATACAAGACTAAGGAAATGTTTTAAATATCAGCAATTCCAAGATGAGGCTGGTGTTAAAGACTGTGCAATAAATCTTACATTTCTAGCTTTGCTAATTAACCAATTTTCCTGAAGATGATTTTGACCAGAAGTGATTTTAAGCCTAGTTCTAACATCCATCTGATAGAAAATGTCTATTTCTCTGTTCAATAATCATCAAGATAACTTTCAAATATATTCAGCAAGAGATGCTATATAAATCACTAAATAAGTAAAACAGGAACCATATTATTTTACTGTTATGGTAATTCTATAAATTCTATAAAGATGTATGTACATATGTACATATACATGAAAGACTACTGACATTTTGCTAGTCTTTAAAAAATCATTTTTGTTTATCAAAAACTGCTGAAATAGTGGGTTACATCAGAACTATATTTTTTTACCTAATTTTAAATGAATTGCTTCATTTGTATTACACTTGTACTCAGCCAATTTCTTTTCCATAGCAGAGAGACCTAGGGAGAAGAATTTTAAATCAGTTTTTGCCACAATATAAAAAGCATTTAAACAAATATTTTAGCTTACATATTATTTTAAATAAAAGCAAGGCTATCAAGGAAACAAGCACCTTAAAACAGGGGTCCCCAACCACCGGGCCGCGGAATGGTACCAGTCCGTGGAACATTTCCTACCAGGCCGCCAGTTTGCTGGGCGCCGCCATCTTGTTTGACGAGAAAGTGCTTCCGGGTGAGCTTTTCCGGTTGGAAAGCGGCGTTTGGGTCCTGAAGGAATCATCACGCCTTAGTTTCATTGAAGTGGGGGGGCTTCGAATGAAACTAAGGCGTGAGGATTCTTTCAGCACCCAAGGCAAGGCGAGCTGAGCGACCGTCCCTAAGCCGTCCCGAAGCGAAGCCCATCCTCAAAGGTACAAAGGAGGAGTTGAAGGTGGCGGGGAGAAGCGGAGGATGGCTGGCTGGACGGTCGCTCGGCTCGCCTTGCCTTGTCATGCGTGCTGATGCCAGTACCGGGCCGCGGATCACTTTGTGATGCCGGTACTGGGCCGTGGCACAAAAAAGGTTGGGGGCCACTGCCTTAAAAGATAGTCTAACAAGCACAACTCTTCACTATGATCTTATAGTTTATATGTCATGTTTGTATAAGGCCATTTGTCCAAAAGAAATAAAATACGCGGTCAGGAAAATATGCCTAATCAAGTGGATTCTTGATTTTCTTTCAGGCAGGGATCAAATTTCTTACTGTGAAAGTGTGCATTTTCTATAGGCTTGAGTGTCATATCAGCACAACATGTTAAGGGCTGTACTCCAAAAGTGGGTATTGTTTTGAAAATGTCTATGGAGATTCTCAATCATCCAGATCATGTTGTCTCAAAAGTGCTTTTTCAAAAAGCAACTGGACTATGTAAGAAGCTTCATCCGTTCTAGCTGGATAGTTAGAGACCAGCGGGGCAGGTGGGTGGGGGGAGATGGAAGGAACGAATGTCGGAATGAATTCTTCCATTCTCCTCTCCCAGCCAACCAGAACTGATAAAAGTACTTGGATGATAAATGAAATGTCTTCTTCCTCAAGGGAAAAAACATAGTCCAGTTGTCTTTTGTTTTGAGAGCAGTTCAGTGCCTGAGGTAAAAGTGCATCAAGCATTAGGTCTAGATAGAATTGGACTTGGCTGGTTATACACTCAATTCATCCCCAAAGAAAATTTAGGGTAATTCTTTGTTCCCTTCCTCAAAATCCAATTTGTGAAGAGATTGAAACTTCAGAGGTCTTATCACAATTATAGGAAAATTCTTCAATTTTCTCTGGCTTCCATAAGCTGGCAATTATCAACTTTGGCAACCAATAATAGACACCATATTTTGAGGATCAATGCCACAAAGCAAGGGGCAAAGCCCAACTTTCCTCTCCAGATTCCTTACAGATGCATTGTACTTTTAGAAGCTCAACAAATTGGGAGAGATTATACTTTTACTTATGCATTTCAGGTTGGAGAAAAGTAGTTGTCCTTTCATTACTTTCTGTATATGGAAAGACAATTAAATAGAAGTTTAGTACAGTACATTGTCTTCCTCGGTTGTTAGAAATCTTATGCCTAGACTGTGAAGACCACTTCATCTTGCACAGTTAACTCAGAATTTCAACCTCAGCAATCTCAAGTCTGTTCCACTACTGCTTTATTCCACAGTGGAATAAAGTAACCTGAAGATTAACTATTTATATACTCATCTGATTTATTTATAATTCATCCGATATTGGGCTGGAAAATTGACATAAAATGTATTTGAACAAATCTCATCCTAGCATTTTTTCTGAATATTTAGTAATTCACAACTATATTATGCAATTGAGAATAGGATCTATTTTCAAGGACTGACAAAATAGCTACTGCATCTATGAATAGTCCCTTAAAACAATGTTTCTCAAAATGTGGTCCTAGGCTCCCTGAGAGTATCCCCAAGATTGTCATGAGTCTGTAAATGTATTATTTGTCAGATATTGTTTTACATTTGCAAAAATGTAAAACAGTGGCACTTTTCTTATTACTATTTTTAGTTTGTTAAAATAGTTTTTATGAAAACTATTTAATTGGTTTAACACATTATTTTGATACTCAATATTGTAGGAATGTGTCAATTTTAACAGTTAATATGGTAAATATCAATAAACATAACCCATACAACAAAACCCTTTTTGGGACCCTTCAAAATGGTTTAAGAAACACTGCTTCAACGCAATAACATTTGTAGCAATTAAGAAACAGAAGCATAATACCCTCAATCTATGACCATATAGACCTTAAAGTGATAATGTCCTCTAGTTGTATGCTATCTTGAAACTCTCTAGTTCAAATCTTTCCTCAGCACAGAAATTTACTAAACTATTCCAGAAATATGGCTACTTAACATCTCCTTGAAAACTTACAGCAAAGATACACAAACCACTACTCATTTGACTTTGTGTTGGAACAAATAGAATTTTGGAGTGTAGCCTTATTTAAGGCTGTGACATTTGCCATAACTTCACCCATGCCAGAAGTTTGTTATTTATGTTTCAGAGCAGCTTTCTGCACCATGGATTTCTCAGAAGCTTTGGCCTACAATTCCCATTCTGGCTAGCTGTCACAAAGCTGCAGCAGCTCAAAATATCTGGAAAGATACATGTCACTAAAAGCACATCTTAGAATTATTGCAGATTCTATAAGCTTTTATGTTCACAAAAGAGGCACAAACCAATGCCTAATGCTAGAACAGAATATATAAGTTTTAAAGAATACAAGCAAAAGAATTACAGGGCTTTTGAAGAATAGTTTTCCAAGTTACACTGAGGCACTGAGGTATTTGTTGTCAACTAGTTTTTTTCTTCAATTTAATGACATTCAGATGTATTAAACTGCTAAGCGCCATAATGGATTGTGAGAGTGCCAGTATGGGGAAAGCTGTGTTAGAGTACTATGCTCTGATATTTTCAAACATGATACCCACGTTTAGTGCAGTTATTTATTTGGGGAACCCTCTTCGTTTAGGATGATGTAATGGTCACAGCATAGTTGCCAATTCTGGACATCTACTACTTAAAAGGCAGGGGCTTACACCAAGTTTATCCAAAGTGGTTGACATCAATCTCCAAAGGAAACAATCCAAGGGGTTGATGTTATAATTATTGATAGGACTATTAAAGTAATATTTTCACATGGAGGTCAACGAACAATCTGGAACTTCATGAAAGGGTCAATGAGTTGAAGACTTTGAGAACCCCGCTTTACATTAACCATGCAACCTAATTCTTTTCTAGTGGGCATATACTACAGGTAGTCCTTGACTTACCAACCACAATTGAGCCCAAAATTTATGTTGTTAAGTGAGAAATTTGTTAAGTGAGTTTTGCCCCATTTTACAACTTTTTTCGTCACCTTGTTCATTGAATCACTGCCATTGTTAAAGCTAGTCATACGGTTGTTAATTAAATTGGGCTTCCCCATTGACTTTGTTGGAGGGTTGCAAAAAGTGATAGCATGACCCTAGGACACCGCAACCAGTTGGCAAGCATCCTTTTTTTTTCATCCAAATTTTGATCATGGCACCATAGGGTCACTGCAAAGGTCGTTAACTGTGAAAAAACGGTCCTAAGTCACTTTTTCAGAGCTGTTGTAAATTCGGTCACTAAATGAAATGTTGTAAGTCGAGGACTACCTGTACTAATCAACCTCATCCTACCACGGGTCCACTCTACTGGAATAACCCTGAAGGATCAAGCGCACCCCTTTCTCCTCCGAGCCGTTTGAGAACTAACTGGCCGTCATCTTCAGAGCGAGTTGAGAAGCAGCCACGAGCTGGAGGACGAGGCGGACTTTCCCCGTTTCCACCAGCGGGGACGTTTCTCCTTCCCAGCCCTTTCCCGCCCAGCAGAGCTTGCCGGGGAGGGCAGGTTAGAGTCGAAACTCGGTGGGCTTCCCCGCTCATCGTCTGCCAGACTCTGGCTTGGAAACCTGCCTCGCCGAGAGTGCACCGAGCGGACACCGGAGAGCCGGGTCTCCAACCCGCCCCGTTTATGCGCCCGGAGGGACCCTCCTTACCCGCCATTTCCCAAACGGCGGCGGCCTCGGCGCCAGCAAAGCCAACAGACTCAGCCTAATTGAGCGAATCAAGCCGCGCGCCCACACGCCGGAAATGACATGCTCGGGTGGGGGCGGGAGGGGAGGGGAAAGGAATTGCCCTTCCGCTCGTTCGGCGCTGAAGGGACGGGAGCGACGGTCGCGGTTTTCCAAGCGCATGCGCAATTTGCACGTTCCCTTCCCCTCCCTATGATTGCTGGCCTTCCCTTAAAGCAGGGATTCCCCAAACTTTAAGACTTGTGGACTTCAACTCCCAGCTATGCTGGCTGGAGAATTCTGGGAGTTGAAGTCCACAAGTCTTAAAGTTGCCAAGTTTGCGCCTCGGGATAGCCCCGCCCAACTCGATCTTTCAGCCAGTCTTTTTCCGAGGAAATTTCCAGCGCCAGAACTTGACATTTCTCGTACTTCTCATACGGCTTCTCCGCCGCTCTAGTAGTGACACCTTCTTATTTTATACCGTAAAGTTTGGGTGAGCTATAAATACGATACATGCCTACGGGGATTCTCAGTCATCCGCGTCATGGTTGTCCCAAAGGTGCTTCCCCCCCCCCCCATATTCAACTGGACTTTCTGGTCTTTAAATTTAAATATACATCTATAAATACGGCAACACAAATTGCAAAATGAAGGAATTCTATGGATGTGCATGCATGTATATACTGTAAGGTTCGGCGATGCGCTTAAGCCACCAATGAGCCAAAAGAAGTTAAGCGGAGGCTTGAGAAAGAATCAGCGTTTAATCTGATCGAAGCAAAGAGCTGGGTGAACCTTTCCAAACATATAGAAAAGAGGCATGTAAGGAAGGCCACACCTTGGGGGAAGGTATGGTGTCCTTTTATACTTTCAGAGACATCAGCGTAGTACCCAATTCTGCCCCCCGGCCCATGCCTTCCTTGTGGCCCTGCATTGGCCATGGGTGCTTGGGTGCTTAGCAACACAGGTATAGTGTAACCCTGCCAAGCTATGATGTATTCTGTTCCAGATACAGAGTTATACAAAAAACCAAGATTGCAGATATTAGATCACTGGTAGAAGCAAATGGCAGAGGCAATTCTAATTCTTACAGAAGGAAAATAGTTATTATTATGTCCCGCTAATTTTACCTATTCTACTATTATGTCCCTTCAATACTTATGTATGCTTGGTGTGGTCCTGATTTCCTCTGGGTTATTTAACTTAACTGTTTGAAGTTACAACAGCACTGGAAAAAGTGACTTATGGTCGTTTTTCACACTTATAACCATTGCAGCATCCTCATGGTCACATGATCAAAATTCAGACGCTTGGCAACCGATTCATATTTATGACAGTTGCGTTGTCTTGGGGTCATGTGATCCTCTTGCGATCTTCTGCCAAGCAAAATCAATGGGGAAGCCAGATTCATTGATGTCCCTTCAATACTTATGTATACTCGTAGAATAGTAGAATCCTGTTATTAATTTAACAACTGCAGTGATTCCCTTTAACAACTGTGGTGAGAAAGGTTGTTAAACAGGGCAAAAGGCACTTAACAAATGTCTCACTTAGCAACAGAAATGTTGGGCTCAATTGGACTTCTGGTTTGAAGGGCTTTGGCGATAGATAGGAATCCGCGATCGTGTGCGGTTTCTGCCTGGGCTCACTGCTGGAGCACCCCCAGCTGGCTGGTTTCGGGGCTAAGACACCCTGTAGAGGTGGTGAAGAGGGGGGAGACCACCAGCAGGATCAAGGAGAGCCGCATCTCTCCTCCTCAGCTGGCCAAACTCCCTTTCCCGAAGGCGGTAGGAGCGGTGGTCAGAAATGGCCACCTCAAAGAAGAACACAACCGGAAAAGAATGTGCAGGAGGAAGATAAGAAGTGAAAGTTTTGGCTGACCGGGTTAAATTGCAAAAGCAACAACCAAGGTACCCTGGAATTTAAACTTACAAAAAATAACATCGCTCCCAAAGAAGAGTCAGAAGCAGCGAAGGAAAGTGAAAAGGGAAAGGTTTGGCTTTTTTTCCCTTCTCTCTCCTTCCCTATACTGACAACTAAGAGACTTAAATAAGAAATCAGAAAAATCCGCTTTGACATCAATAGGCATCAATAAGCTGAAAATAAAATGACAAAGGGATAATAAAGATTTCTGGACATTAAAAACTTTCTTTTTCATAAGCAGGAAAGGAGAGAAAAAGAATAAGGGCAGGATCTGAAAGAGGGAGGAGACTGCCTGGAATTAAAAAGAATCTACAGTAAAACTTCAACAAGACTTCTAAAAGATACATTTTAACTGAAACTTTGCAATTAAATAGTAACTCCAGGAAGAGAAAGTGAAAAAAAAGAGCAAAAAAGAAACAGCTTGCATGTATTTGGATTATTTGGTGATCTTTGGATTCTTGGTTATTATATTTGAATGACTAAAATCAATCGGGTGGTTGTTTAAAATTTTTACAATGGCATCACTTTTGGATGAATTGAAAATGGAACTTTAAAAATACAAAGAAGATGCATAAGAAGGGAAGAGCTCTTTTGGCTTCGTTTTTCAATTCTTAGAAATCGAGATCTGGAACTATGAGAAACAACAAGAAAAGACTGCAAAACAAGAAGACTGGGACAAAGAAGAAGCCATCTTTAATGAACAAGTAACTCTATGTGGGGAAGAAAAAGGAAAGAGGGGAAAGAGAATGGAGAACTTAAGACTTAAACAACCAAAGAAAAACAATTTGAAAAATAAATATAACGTTGGAAAGCAACAGAAAAGGGGAATATAGAAGAGGGAAATAGAGGTAGAGAGACAAAGGGGTAAAAAGGGGAGAGAGAAGAAGAGAGGGAAGAGGGAAAGAAAAAGAAGTTACAAAGGTCCAGAGCAAGATATAAAGAAACAGGACCTATTTAGAGATAATGGGTGAAAATCTAACTGAAAGGGGGATTCTGTAAAGGTACATGAGATTGTGTTGTTATATTAATAATAGAAATAACTTTAGAAAATTGGAAACAATGTATGATTAAAATGAGGGATAAAATAGTGTAATTTAGTGAAATGTTTGTGAATAAAATAAATGAAATAAAATAAATGAGAAAATTGAATTAGGAAGGAATGGGAACATTTTAATCAGTCAATGTTTTATAAAATATAAGTGAAGAGGGGCGGAATTAACTATGGAAAGTTCATAATTGTTCCCATAGAAGTATGATATTTATTTGAAAAGTAACGTGCAAAATGTTAAGATTTTAATGAATATTAATATTAATGATAGAATTGAATTGGAATGGATTGTTGTTTTAATTATATTATACATTTATAATTTTTTCTTTTTCAAGAATACAGTGTGTAGTTTAAGAATCTACCAAGCAGAATCCGAATGGAAGTTATGTATTATATTGAGTGTTATAATTTTAGGGGAAAGATATAAAGGCATCATACTCCAATCAGTAACTACAGGAGAAATTTTGTTTAATGAGAAAAGATAGTAGACAGTTGAAACAGGACAGACAAAAAATATAAATACAATGATTTGAATTGAGATGAAATAAATAAAATAAAATTTAGAAAATTAAAAGAGGGGAGAAGCTATGCAGAAAATGTAAAATAGTAATAAGATATGGAATAGAATATAAAAATGAGCATGAACCTGAATTTGCGTCTGTACGAAGAAATGTAACCCGGGATTATGCTGCTTTCAAAAATGATGTTTTACTTGTATTTTTTTTCTTTTTGTGAAAACTCAAATAAAACTTACGCCCCCCCAAAAAATGTTTGGCTCAATTGTGGTCATAAGTTGAGAGCTACCTATTATGACAAATCAACTGGTAAGGGATTGTAGGTCTAGGTCAGGGGTCTTCAAACTCAAAAGCTTTAAAACTTGTGGACTTCAACTCCCAGAATTCCTCCTCCGGTCATGTTAGCTCAGGAATTCTGTGAGTTGAAATCCACAAGTCTTAATCTTGCCAAGTTTGAAGATCCTTGCTCTACGTATTGCCCTTGATAATGCTCAGCTGTGTTTTCCTCCATTAGGTGAAGTTTTTAGAACAGTTGACTCACATTTTAGTGGCTCACACTCCTGCACGTGTGAAAAGTAAAATATAGTTTTCACCAGGTGGCTGGCTGGAGATGCCCAGTTACAGGTATCAACATCAAATTTTCAATTTCATTGTATACATGTTGTGCATTGACAATAAATGTTTGATTGAGTGATCCAGAATTCCTCAGAGAGGAAATGTTAATTGTGTCAGCAATCCATACTCACCCAGCTTTGAAGCTAAGCAGCATAGTCTGATAAACTGTCCAAGGCCAGGAAAAACAAACGACAGAATTAAACTCTCATGTTCATAGAAAACATGTTTTAGTGACTTCTTTTTACTGTGTAATAAAGATTGCTATCTAACAATGCCTTAAACTGAATATGAATCTAGAGTCTAGGCAAGTCATGCTGAGTCAAATGTCTGGGAAATCTTAATGACCCTGTCATTTTGATAGTCCTTATCTTCCATTACTATTCAAATATTACTTTAGAATGTGAATAATGGCTGCCAACTTCCTGGGAACTATTATTAGCTGTTGATTAAGTTGTAAACATCAATATTAGACTCAGAAAGCTATCAAAGTGAACCAACTAGCTCAGACCATGGATCAATTAACCCGAAAGAGCAGATAAAATCAGCTAACTCCATAAGAGGTGAGTCACCCACTGTGGGAGCACAAGCTTATTCTGCAGCTGTTACAAGGGCAGTTACCACTGTTATTCCTACAGCCCTCTCAATATCAAAAGTTTGCTTTGTTGCCAGACAAATACATACAAGAATCTCAACAAATTTACAGCCCTTGTTCCTTTTTTGCCTGCAATTAGGTTAAAATCTCTTGTCCAAAAAGTCCCACACACATGTATACACTGTAATTGAATGACATGAAATCATTGTTGCGATTATGGTGTGGATACAGAAATCTGCAGAAATAACTGTCAGCCATCATTTAGTAACCCCAATATATTTGGTGGGGAAAGGAGCACAAGGCAGCCAAAAGGAAAGAACATAATCATTTGCTGTATGAAATACAATGGTGGACAGAAATGTTTCGGTAGACAAATGAGGAGGAAGATCCAAATTTACTGCTTTCCTTAATCAAGGTAAACTATAGAACTCCCTGAGATAAGAAGACTTTCTCAAGAGATCAGGTTTGGATAGGTTTTGTGATAAATCTAATTGCTGATAGGACTGAGGAAGCTGCAAAGTAGATAACCTTTGATTAAGGCTAATCCAAATTTGGACAACTGCTAATTTTGTAGCAGTTGAGAGCTAACTTCAAGGATTTTTTTAAGCAAGTATCAGCCATCCATGAAATTGCTACCTAGAAGAGAGTAGGACTTCAGTGCAGGAATTAGAATTCAATTAGAATTGAAGAGTTGCGAACTATCCATTGCTAGCTATCATCCCGGTTTCCTCGCAAACTCAGACTGGAACCAGAACATAACTTTTTAATTTTTTAAATCAATTTTATTTGCCACTTACCTTGTGGTTCAGACACCCCTGAGATGCTTAGCCCTTAACAGATTCTTCACAGTAAGCTTCATTACAGAATACAAATATATTTTCTTTAACATAAATGCGGGGTGGACGGGGGAGATTTGAAGTAATGTGCAGCAATTTTGGCAGCTTCCTGCATGGAAAGTGATCCATTTCCCTCACATTTTCTTAGACTGCTGTTAGAAAGAGAACAATAAATTTTCTGGAAGGATTAGTGGAGAAAGGAAAAAAAGGCCTTTTTTGAAGGTGATAATCACAGCCATACATTTCTAAGCAGCCTTGATAAAATCTAAGTAGGTTTTTTTTTTCAGATGTTGTGCTACCATAAGTTCAGAAAAATCAGAGGATGTAACAGTCCAACTGGTTCCGAGGTTAAAGGCTTAGGACATTAGCAAATGTGACAAAAAGTGAGGTAAGACTTTATGAGGTAAGACTCTCTCAAATCTCTGATGAAAGGGTACCAAAAACGTTTGAACAAAAAGTGCATTTTTAAAAAAAATCCAAAATGACCTTTTATTGTGAAAAGACAGTATAACTTTTCTTCCCTGAGGGAAGCCATTTGAATGCAATTCCTCCTGTCCCAAGAAAAGGACAAAATATCCAGAATGCTCTCCTGAAAATCATATCCTCAAACACATATAGTGGATTTTGCTGTTCCAAGTCTGGTTGTTTATAAACTCTTTTTTAAAGGGATTCCCTGCCCCCAAAGTGTCAATAGTTGAGGTCAATATAGGATGAGAAGTGGAAAAATACTATAGTTGCATAATCATGGCCCCAAGCATTTCATAAGGACTAAATTTATGTCCACATTTCCAACTGGAAATACCTGTGCGTTTCTGCACAAAGTACATGGTCTCAGGTTGCACACAGGCCAGCATACCTAAGACAGAAATTCTTTAAAGGCTGACTGACTCATACCCAGGGAAAGGCTGAAATGGTGGTACAGTATTGGTGTATGAAGATTTGGAAAACAGTTTGAAGATTCCAGGGAATCACAAGTCCAGAGAAAAATATACATAGATTTATGTTGTAGTGTTCAGGGAGGACAAACCTCCACACAGAGAATTCTACAGCAGAGCATTGAAGCAGCAGCTGAGACACATGGTGGATCATTTAGGCTGAAGCAGTGCCAAAGAACTGAAGGCCACCAAAGCAGAGGTTAGTTAAAGCTTCATAGGGAGAAGTTGGGAGAAGAACTGAACTTGGTTTGGTATCCAAAAAGCTGAGACAAGTGAAGAACAGCAGCGCAAACAAGAACCAATTGCTGACCCCATGCAGGAATAGCCCCAAAATCAACCAGCCAATGAAACAGTCAAACCTATTAGCAGTTACTTGTAATAAAGGGTGGTAGAAACAAACTCTTCTGGACAAACTCCTCTGGACTTAATCTTGGTGGAGGAACGGATCTGCAAGAATTAGTAGGTATAGTAGGAGAACAGGAGACTAATTTCAACATCCAGTAGCAAGGAATTCCAGTAGAAAGGAAGGAACCATCCCTCATCTTGAGCTAAGAGCACAGTAGACATAAACAGAAAATGCTAAACTACTCTCTACATCAGGGGTCGCCAACCTTTTGGACCACAAGGACCACCAAATTCATAATTTTAGATGCCAGGAACCACTAACTGGTTCTGTGGGTGTGGCCTAATTTGTGGGTGTGGCTTGGTGGTCATGTGACTGGCTGGGCATGGCTTATATGTAAATATTATAAATATTTATATAAATATTGATTTTTTTAATGAAAAAAAGAGCAACTTTTACCCAAAATCAGGCAAAGCAGGCAGGCAGATTGAGTTGCTCACAGAATCACAGATTCATTCAGAGATCTATCTATCTGCCATCGGCTTGCTCAGTCTGTCACATAAAATTTGCTCGCAGGCAAACTCATAAAATTTGCTAGCAAGCAAACTCACAAAATTAACTCACAATACACCATGCATGTAAATATTGAATTTTTTATTTTAAAAAAGAGCAACTTTTACTCAAAATCAGGCAAAGCAGGCAGATTGAGTTGCTCACAGAATCATTCAATGATCTGTCTATCTATCTATCTGTCTGTCTATCTATCTATCTATCTATCTATCTATCTATCTATCTATCTATCTATCTATCTATCTATCTATCTATCTCTGCCATCAGCTAGCTCAGTCTCTCAAATTTGCTTGCACTGAATTTGCTTGCAAGCAAACCTTCAGTCCTAAGGGAGGTTCGGCTGTACTTAAAAGCAGAGCTGAAGATCTAAAGACTAGCTGGAAAGCAAGAAATCCAACCATTTTCTGCTTCCTAGCTAATCTAAACCTCCCGACACAGAGAACAGATGATGGTCGGAAAAAGGAAAAACAGAAATTTAGCAGGCAAGTTTACCGGGTAAGGAATGAGTGGGCGGGGAGGATTCTCACGGGCTATGTGGGCGGCGCAGCACTTGTGTTTCTGCGCAGCCTGGATTAATTGCTTTGGGGGGGTACTCTTGGGGTGAGATTTTTCTGCGGCCCACCAAAATTTTCTCACAGCCCACCGGTTGGCGACTGCTGCTCTACATGGCAAGAGAGAAGGTAAACATTTATTGCCATTCTCAGACGTTTGTCCGGAACTGGAAGAGAATCAAGTTGTTGGAAACTTGCCAGGGCTGGTCACCCAGTAAAGTCTAAGAGATTTCCTTTACATCATTTTGGACCTTCTGGTAATGGGTTCAATATCTGACTTATTTCCATTTAATGTACAGTCAAAATATTTGATATATAAAGAGATGCATTTCTACAGGTTTTCCAAAAGCAAAGAAAGTTGGTGGGGGGCAAACAAAACTTCTGAATAAATGTACTTCATTGTCTAGCAATGATGCTGTCCAACACAGGAAGTTCTTAAGAGGTTGGACAACCATTTGTCTGAAATGATGTAGGATTTTCCACTTGAGCGGATTGGACTAGAAGACCTTGAAAGTCCCTTCCAATTCTGTTATTCTAATATCCTGTTATCTTTGTTTCTGAAAATCCACTGTTTGAAAACAGGTTCTCATAGAGGTCTTAATTTCAGCGTCATCTCCTTCTTCCAAGAAAACTCAAGGGTAGTACTTTACCGGTTTAGACTTAGATGGTAAGGAGCAGTAGAAGTGTGTGCACCAGCTTTTATGGGTCCTTGTTCAAAGCTTGGAATGACTTATCCTAGTATTTTTATCTAAGTGTTGAATAGCAGGGAGAACAAGCTGCAATCCTGTGTGGCGCATCATGGGTCGGTGGCTTGCATGTTGAAGAGTCATCTCTCTTAAAGGCCATCATTTAATAAAATCCCACTGGATAGTCCAGGAAAAAATGTATTCACACTTCAGTACAAAAAGTGCTCAGATGAAGAGATAAAGAGGAATAAAGTATAAAGTAATTTTCAACACAGTCCGTTTGCAATATTTTAAAATTCTGGGTGTTTACAGATTCAAATTTGCTGGTCATAATGCTGGCATAATTGTCAACATGAAAAAGGAAGAGGTGGCGAATGTTACTATAGAGACGGAAGCCTGTCCAGAACAAGACAAGGATTTCAGACATTTCAATAACTTTTCAAAGAATGGTGCCTTTGCTTGGAATCTTTCTACCTGAACAAATCATCCGTATCAAGAGAACAAAAGACAGATATGGTTTGGGGTGTTGACTAAAAGACAGTGGTACGGTCGGGATGACTTGTGAAATTTCTGTTATGAACTGTTGCCAGTATACATTAAAAATTCCGCATTGCAGTATTAGCAAGCACTAGCAATTCAGCAATATGATGAAACTTCGTACTTTCCCCCTCTTCTGCATGTGATCTGCATAATTTTTTTTAAACAAATTTTATTCTGTTTTTCACATTAAAAACAAAAATCTCTTTTTAGTGGACAACATATTTCCGGGTCATCACCTTTACATACAAATATGACAGCAATTATACATTCATATATGCATACTTAATTCTATTATTACCTTTTCCATTCCAAATTTTCAGTAAGGAGAGAAACAAACACATTAATTCTAGCCTCTTTCATTAATGTCAATCGAAACATCTTTTTGTTTCATTTCAATTATTTCAAATATAATCCTTTAATATTTATTTTAAAAATAAAGATAAACAATATGTGTTTGCCTAATAATAATAATAATAATAATAATAATAATAAAAAGTTACCAATGTCTCCTTGCTTTTAATAGTCTATGTTAACTTATTAATTTAGTTGGTTCTTTAGTCTGTCATATTCCCTTTCCATTACACATTCTTTTTATAAATTCTAGATTAATACAAATTTTAACACTAAAACAAAAAAAAACAAATATAGGTTTCCCCCCTTTTACTGCTTTCAGTGTGACACCTCAATGATTAAAATATACCTTTATTCCCTCATCTTGATTCCCAATAAGCCATTATTTTTAAGAAGCTACAATAATAATCATTACATCTTTTCATTTGGATTCTGCAGCATATTTTCCCCCCTTGATTTTTAATAAGAGTTATTTCTTTTCAACATTTTACTATTTCCGTATTTCTTTATTTCGTGCACCTGTTTCTTACTGCTTCTCCTCCCCCTCTTTTCCCCATATCTTTTCTCATTCCAGTTTATATCCCTCTCTTTCTTAATATCTTCCTTTCCCCTTTTCTGCTGGGTCTTTCTGCTTTTCCCGACTTCACAGGTATTCCCTTTGATTGCCTTCTTAAATCTCAACTTTTTAACTTTCCTTCTTTCCCCACTCCTTCGTAGTGTTCTTTGTGTTAATTATCTATTTAACATATCTTCTCCTTGAATCGACTCCTCCTCCTCTGAAGCTCTTTCTTCTTGTTCTCCAATCACCATTTCCATTTTTTCTAACACAGAGCAAAGTGATTTGCCTCTTTCCTGTAGTAATTCTCTCATATTTTTAAGTTCCATTTTTAATTCCTGAAGAGATATCATCATTACACACTCTTATATTTTATGATCGTTAAAGTCCACAAAAAAACCACTTTTACTTTCCTTCTTTCTTCTTTCAATTTTCTAAAGTTCTCAGTTATTCCAGCCGAGGGTCTATACCAAAAACATCAATCAATCCCACAGTCAGTCTTTCCTTGCTTTTTTCTTTATTCTGGTTTTGCTTTCACTTTCTAAGATTCTTACTTTGTTTCAATATTTCTTTAATGTTATATCCACACAAGTTCATTCAGAAACAGGATGCTTTCCCTTTTGTTTGAGCTCAAGTTTTTGTCAAAAGGTGGCACTCTCCATTATACAAAGTCTTCACCTTTTTCCCCTATTTTTTTATTTAGGGTTTTTCGAACCTCAATATTCCAGCACAGTCCAGTCTCCAATTTGTAAACTTTATTATTATTATTTTTTGACAATCTTAAATCCAGGTTTATTTTATGCCTGTTTATTCCCAAAATATTTTAGTCCAATTTAGTTAAATCTTTAGTTCCAGCTTCTTCCTTTCCCGGTTCAAAGCCCTGCTTAGCTGTCAAAAATATTTTCTTCTTTTTTTTCCTGTCGCTTTGTAATTTCGCCGCTCACTTTTCTTTTCTTAAAAATTCCATGTTACCTTAATCCCGGGGTACTTTTGTTTAGTTGTATTGCCCAGTTGTCCCCGTTCAGATGTTATCCACCTCTTTCTTCCCTCCTGCACAAATCTTAATCCAGCTGAGTCCTCCTCTTCAGGGTGGCCATTTTAAATCACCGCTGCAGTTGTCTTCAGGGGGAAAAAGACCAAGCCCGG
Source organism: Pseudonaja textilis (assembly GCF_049901715.1). Classification (NCBI taxonomy): domain Eukaryota; kingdom Metazoa; phylum Chordata; class Lepidosauria; order Squamata; family Elapidae; genus Pseudonaja; species Pseudonaja textilis. The sequence goes on from NC_141990.1 coordinate 187,726,387, forward strand.
GGGGAGATGAGGCTCCCCTCAACCTGGCTTGTGGCTTCCCTTTACTCTGCCACCCCTCCAAGGCAGCTTCAGCCCCTAATTGTAATGATCGTGGCTCTCCAACGAAAGAGCACAGACCATAGCCGCATAGAGTCGCGATCTATGGTCCGTCAGCCAGGAGGCTCCACCTTCTTCCATGATCTGCATAAATTGACTTACATCACTTGTTTTCTATTTGAAACCCTTCTATGTTTGAGCATCATGTCTTTCATGTAATCAGTTTTTTAAAGTTACATACAAAATAATAGCTTCTAATACTATCAATATAAAACATTGGCCAGTTAATCTGTTCAGGAGAAAGGGGTTAAGGAGAAAGAAACAATACAGATAGTCTTCATTCTACAACCATTTGCTTAGTGACTGTTCAAAGTTACAACAGCACTGAAAAAAGTGGCTTATGACTTTTTCACACTTTGACTGTTGCAGCATCCCCAAGAACACATGATCAAAATTCAGGCATATGGCAACTGATTCATATTTACAATGGTTGCAGTGTCCTGGGGTGACATGATCACTTTTTGCAATCTGCTGACAAGCAAAGTCAATGGGGAAGCCAGATTCACTTAACAATTATGTTAACTAGAGCCATAGTAACAAATATGTTATTAACGTAATAACTGCATTGATTCACTTAACAAGGAAGATCATAAAATGGGGCAAAACTCACTTAACAACTGTCTTGCTTAGCAACTGAAATTTTGGGCTCAGTTGTGGTTGTATGTGAAAGCATTGCAGGAATTCCATAATGAAGACACTGCTTTCCATAAAATTTAGTGAAAGAAGCAGGCCATTTACAAAACAAAAAACTTGTCTTGAAGATAAGAAATAAAGCAGGATAGAATCAGGAGTGGGATTCAACTGGTATTACTACCGGTTCGGTGGTTACGTTTTGTGCTCATTTGCGTGTGTGTAATACTACTTAAGCTGTGCCGCCTGGGCCGCTGATGGGTGTGCAACGTCTCAAAAGCCACTTTTTTTACTGCTTTTTCAACCTCAGCTGTGCCACGCAAAGCAGCTGAGGTTGAAAAAGCAGGAAATAAAGGTCAGGTAAGAGCCCGGGTGGGCAGGTGGGCCAAACAGCAGCAGACACAGAATTGGTTTGGTGTCTGCTGCTCTTCAGAGCTACCAGTTCTATAGAGCCAGGCAGAACCAGTAGTATCCCACCCCTGGATAGAATATATTGGAATGTAGTAGTGATAATTCACAGGAATTAGCAAGATCATTCTCCTTTTTAATATCTTATTAAAACTTCTGAATGTGACCTACATAAAATCAAATTTCCATTTATTGCAGGTTGTCAAATAAGTTAATTCATTTGCCCTTCTGGGACATATTTTTGAGCAATGGAATGATGGCTAAAATGATGAAGAAGAATAAATGTTTAGAAGGAAACAGGAAAGCTTGTGTAAATAAAAAATTCTGAAGGTTCAATTTTGCTTGCATGTATCAGTACTGTATATTATAATCACTACCTTGTTAGTCCACTGTGAAATTAAAGTAATTTTTAAAGTAGATGTCGGCGCTAGAATAGCCATCTTGTCTGTATTGTCCTGATCACAGAACCATCTCATCCCAATGAGATTGGCCCATCCTATCCACACCAACAGAAAGGGATGTGTACCCTGTCAGTCAAGGAATTCCAGCTGATGGGGTCCAGCAGAAGAGCCTTTTCTTTCATGGCTCCTGCCCTCTCGAATATTATGCCCCCCTGAAGGTGAAACCTGCACTCAACTTTTTGGCCTTCTGAAAGGGTTTGAAAATTTGGCTCAGCCATTTGACCTTTGGCACCGTTGAGGGCATGTCATTCTGGAAGTGGATAATTGATACAAATAAGATTCTGTCTCCACCCTATGTGCATCTTGCTCTCATCCTTGCCATCTTCGTTAATAAGTATCAGTGTTAAAATTTACCTAGAATTATTAAATATTTAATGTTTTATGTTGTTGTAAGCCACCTACATTTACCTCTTGGTGAAATGGGTGTCGTGTAAATGTAATAAGTAAAATGGATTACCTGAACGTGGCTCAGGTAATCCCAGTACATCAGTTTAACAGAATCTTCTCACATAAGGAATATATACTGTATATATCTGAGGACAATTTTCTTTTCTGGACTTCATACATCCTCAGGGCAACATCCTAACATGCACCTCAGGATCAAAGCTCAGGATAGGAGCACTTCAATCTGCACAGGAAAGACAATTACCTTCTGGCAGAGTCACACACTAGAATCAGCATATACACAATTCATGGCTCCCAAACCCACACCAAGGATCAGTCCCCCTATAAAACAAAGTTTCTGGACCCCATTTTCTCTGTAGCCTAACCCCCACCCCCACCCCATCCCCCAAAAAACCTCACACATTTTGCTTTTGGGAATAAATAAATCTTTCTCTCGCACAGAAAAAAAGAACAGAACATGGAAAGGGCCAGACCATGGTGCCTGGTGCTTGTGGAGATGGTTGCATTACATCTGACTTTGATAGTGGTGATTTGCTGGTAGTGGATGAATAAAGAATTATGTTAAGATTGTAAAACAACAGTATTCTGAGGGTATAAACAGGCACATACAGTTTTAATCTATCCCCTCATTTTACCCTGGTAAATAGTAGAACCACATGGTCATCATGATCTATTTTGTTTAGTTTAGCCTAGTAATGTTATTCAAACCCAATCATTCCTACTTATATATAGTTTAATAGAGATATGAAAACTCTCACCTCATTGCAAACTATTCTATAGTATAATGATAAGTTGCCTCAGCCCAAAATGTCAGTGCTAAGCAAGACAGTTAAATGAGTTTTGCCCCATTTTATTACCTTTCCTGCCCCAGTTATTAAGTGAATCACTGCAATTGTTAGGTTAGTAACATGGTTGTTAAGTGAATCTGGCTTCTCAATGGACTTTGCTTGGCAGAAGGTCTCAAAAGGTGATCACATAACCACAGGACACTTATAAATATGAGAGTTGCTAAGTATCTGAATTTTGATCACATGACCATGGGGATGCTGCAACGGTTGTAAGTGTGAAAAATGGCCATAAGTTACTTTACTCAATGCTGCTGCAACTTTGAATGGTCATTAAATAGTTGTAAGTCAAGTGTTACCTTACCTGGTCAGAGATCTCCAATTATTCACATCCCTTTACATACTTAAGCAAACCAATCAGATTCTCCAATTACTATACTTGTTTTAGTTCAGTTATTTTCGCTCCGGAACAAGAGTATCATAGGGATGGGATCATTTTGATAAGGCTGAAATTAGTTTTTAATGTGCATATTAAACAGTTGAAATGACTTAAATTTCATCTTCATACTGAATTTTCAATCCAGTGTAATAAAGACATCTGATGTTGTAGGATAATATGCCAATCACACGTAACAGAATTCAAGAAGAAATAACAAATGGAGATATAATGATGTGAATATTTCAATAACAAATTTATGAATATGGAATGCATAGCTTTTTTAATGAAAAAGATACAAGTGAGCAATAATGGGAAGTAAATTGGGAAATGCAGTTGAAGGTATAACATTATGCTAATTCTGTATTTAAATTTCATTACTGTATAAATGTTTACTTAAACGTGACTATAATTTAGACTTGAAGCTTTAAATACACATAGAGGAAAATTTAGAATATGTTTAAGTTCAGTATTTTTTAAATGACACACATGCTACTTTGATACTATTCTTCCCAATATATTCAAAATTAACCATATTGCTACAGCCAAGAGGTATAGAGGGTTGGGATTTGAGGCCTAATTGTCTCTCAGGCAAAGTACTGTAAAGGGACACGCAAAATAAAGAAATCATGTGTTTTTACAAACTGTTGAAATTCTTAATTATTAAGAGTATAATCAGTCTAACAATTACAGTGTTCACAGAAAAACAGTGAAGCTGATCTTCCCAACATAGAATACATGATTTGTTTTGTACAGCTTTCATGATTTGACCACAACATGATTGACTTTTGTCTCAACATACGTCCATACAAAAATCATCGTAACGATGGGATCCCCAATTATAACTTCAAAAAAGGCAACTATGATCTTATAGACAATGATCTCTCATCCCTTGATTGGCAATTTCTATTCACTGGATGCAATACTGTTGAAGACCATTACAACATATTTTTACTTGAAGTCAAAAGAATCATCAAACTATATGTACCAATAACAACTCCCAAAACCAGAAAAAAAAATTCCCATAACAATAAGAAGGCTTTAATCCAAAAAGAAATCACTTTGGCAGAAAAACAAATCTGGTCATGTTGCCAACTTCAAAAGCAAATACAAAAATTTATGCCACCAGATAAAGACTGAATGCACCAATTATCACATTAAACAAGAGGAAAACCTTCTACGCACCAATTCCACCCGCTCTTTCTACAATTTTGTAAACAACAAACTAAAAGACACAAGGTCCATCCCACCCCTGAAAGGACCTAATGGTAAAGACTGCAATGATGACTCCATTAAAGCAACCTCTTTAACACATTCTTTGGCTCAGTATTTGTAAACAGCAATGGATCATGCCCAGTATTTCCTAGTCAAACCACAGACAACTACAATGATCTAATACATATCAATTTTACAGAAGACAATGTTGAAAAAGCACTACACAATCTAAAACCATCTCTAGCTATTGGACCGGACGGAATATGTGCCTACTTCTTAAAAAAGCTATCCACTGTCATAGCCGAACCTCTAAGCATAATCTTTGAAAAATCTTTCAGGACCAGCTCCTTGCCAAACCTATGGTCACTAGCCACGATCATCCCCATCTTCAAAAAGGGAGACCCCAGCCTAGTTGAAAATTACGGACCAATCTCTTTATGCTGCGTCACCTGTAGAGTCATGGAATCAATTATTAACCAATCCATTATCCTCCACTTAGAGACAAACAACCTACTCTCCAATAAACAATTTGGTTTCAGAAAAAAACTATCCTGTAATCTGTAACTCTTACACTGCAAAAACATATGGACTACACAACTCAATCGGGGCAAAGCAATAGATGCAATCTACATAGACTTCTGTAAAGCCTTTGATTCAGTGGTACACGACAAACTACTCCTAAAATTAAAACCTTAGGATATCTCTGGACACCTGCATAACTGGGTAGAAGCATTCCTGTCAAACAGACAACAAATGGTCAAAATTGGGAGTGTCCTATCAAATTCTGTACCTGTCAACAGTGGTGTCCCGCAAGGCAGTGTTCTAGGACCACCAACCCTCTTCATACTCTTCATAAATGACCTCTGTGATCATATTAAGAGCAACTGTGTTCTTTTCGCTGATGATGTAAAGCTATTCAACACCACCAACAATACTGCTACCCTTCAAAAAGACTTCGACTATGTATCAGAATGGTCAAACAAATGGCAACTTCAAATCTCAACAAATAAATGCTTTGTCTTACATATTAGCAAAAAACCCCAAACAAACAAAAAATAAAATACAAGCTGAATAGTCAAGATCTTGTTGATGATCCAAGCTCTGTAAAAGACCTTGGAATCCTCATCTCTAATGATCTAAGTGCTAGAGCCCACTATAACTACATAGCCAAAAAGACATTAAGAGTTGTTAACCTAATCCTGCATAGCTTTTGCTCCAGTAATATCATACTACTAAGTAGAGCATACGAAACATTTGCTAGACCAATACTTGAATACAGCTCATCAGTCTGGAACCCGCATTATGTATCTGATATTAATACAATTGAGAAAGTCCAGAAATATTTCACAAGAGTTCTCCACTCCTCTACTCACTGCAGAATACCTTATGCCACCAGACTTGAAATTTTAGACCTAGACAACCTAGAACTACACCGCCTTTGCTCGGATCAAAGTATAGTATATAAAATCATACATTACAATGTCCTACCTGTCAATTAATACTTCAGCTTCAACCATAACAACACAAGAGCAAACAATACTCAAGGTTAATCGCACCAAACTTGATTGCAGGAAATACGACTTCAGCAACAGAGTGGTCAATGTCTGGAATACTCTACCTGACTCTGTGGTTTCTTCCCTGAACCCCAAAAACTTTAACCTTAGTCTGTCTACTATTGACCTCACCCCTTTCCTAAGAGGTCTGTAGGGGGTGTGCATAAGCGCACCAACGTGCCTACTGTCCCTGTCCTATTGATATTTTTGTTATATGTATCCATTTCATGCATTCATAACTATGTTTATACTTATCTTATAATTGCTTGACAAGACAAAATAAATAAATAAATAAAAATAGATAAATTTGATGGCTATTAAAGGAAACTGCTTGTAGAGTAGGAGTAGAATAAGTGCCACAGGTTAGAAAAGATTGGATGCTAATTGTCAGAATTTCTCCAGACTTCAAGGCAGGATTTTTTGTCTCTCAGACCCCTGTTAAAATTTTAAGGATTGAAGCAAGGATCTGTAGTTCTTTCCCAAAAAGTAATCTCATCCTTCAATCCTTTGATTTTTCATTCCAAACAGGGCTATATAGCAATAGCAATAGCACTTAGATTTATATACAACCCCATAGTGCTTTAGAGCACTCTCTGGGTGGTTTACAATGTCAGCATGTTGCCCTCAACAATCCGGGTCCTCATTTTACCAACTTCAGAAGGATGGAAGTTTAAGTTGAACCCTATCAGTATTGAACTCCAGGCTGTGGGCAGAGTTTGTCTGCAATTCTGCATTCTAACCACTGCAGCACCAGAGCTCATTGTCTCATCGGCACCATTATTCTGCCTATTAAGTTCTGAAAATAATTCCTGTTGTACCCATGGATATTCAAATCAATTATTATTACAGTCAAAAGCTAGCCATCTAGCTTTTTAATAAACTAAAAACAATTATTGTCTACTAATTAATAAACTCTTACTTTAAAAATTAACATATAATCTACTAATGTGCACTATAACACCTTTAGCCATTGTTCTCTCTGACATTATGGACTATAACACAAACTTTCATCATGTAGTGATTAATTCGTTCATTTTTATCTGATGAAATATGAAAGAACAGAATAAGTATGAACAATGGCCAACTGAACAGGTGCATAGTACTTAAAACGATCTCTATACAAATTATGATACAAAAGCACATGGATATCATTTTTAATTGCTCCTGCTTCATGGGCAAATTTTTAAATATATGGAATAATTCTCAATCTGCCTTATAGAATTTGATATGGTAACATATCAAATCTTGCTTTCAAATACGCTAGATAATATTCTCAAATTACTGATTTCTTGGTTCAACTTTTCTTGTTTTCTCCATGTAACACTGTTGATTGAAAAGATGTATTTATCTAAAATTATGTAAAGTTATTTTAAAATTGTAAAAATCTCCATTCCTTAGGAATTGAAGATCTGAAAGCAGCAAACTATGGTTGATCTTATTTTTGTACAGTTCAAAACTTCCCATTCATCACCTACTGTTGTGGCTTGTTGGCCGCCAGCCCCTCCAGCAGCCAAATTGGAGGAGGAGGAGGAGGAGGAGGAGGAGGAGGCATGAGAGTCAGGGCCAGGAGCTCCAAGGGGGAAGAGAAAATGGAGCTGGCAGAGAGAGAGAGAGAGACAGAGAGAGAGACAGAGGTGGAGCCTGGGCCACCCGTCAGCCCTCAGGTGGGAGAGTCAACAGCCCCAGGTCTGGAGGTGGCTGATGAAGAAGAAGAGGAACATCTGAGTCCAGTGCCTGACGCTCAGCTGCGCAGAAGGCAGAGACAAGGAGAGCAGTAGAGAGCCGTGGGCTGATCCAGGTGAAGGAAGAGCCACCACTGCTAGCGAGGCCTCACCCTGGCTCTGGGGATAAAAGGCACGGGGTGGAGATGAATAGGTGTGGCAGACAATTATTCATCTTCCGGACGGATGGACTTGTTAGCCTGCTAGAGAAACTTTTTGCCGGGGCTGCCGGCATCCCTAATAAAGGAATCTTTTGAGTTCACGTCAGAGGGTTTGTCGTGTTTGGGGAGCTGGGTCAGAACACCTACTGACTCTCCAATGATCTAGCAGAATTAATGAGCTTCAATAACGAAAGAGATACAAGCACTTGAAAGACTTATGTTATTTTAGAAGCCTGGGCATTTGTAACTAGAGATACTAAAAATTTTATATAAAATTGAGACTTTCTGTAAAATTGAGTTAAATTAAGGCATTAAAGTTTACAAATACAGCACCAATGTTAGTAATAAAATTCAGAAAACTGATATTGTCAGGAATGTATCTCATAGAGCAGGGGTGTCAAACTCGGGTCATCATGCCAGCATCATGTGACGTACCATGACTTTTTCCCCTTTGCTAAACTGGGTCTGGGCATGGCCAGCACATGACGCATCCGGCCCAGGGGACACGAGTTTGACAGCCCTGTTGTAGAGTAATAAGGGCCCTTGGAGCATCATAAGTTATATCTGGCAAGAAATTCCAGGATCAAAGCAACGTAGTCACAGGAAGTTGTGCAGAACCTGATAATTGCTGAATCTCCTAATTGGTGTGCTGGTTGGTTCCTTACTTGCACCTGTGGTCATTTGGGACAACAATTTGGGTTCAGCGCTAAACCAGTCAATGGCATGACAAGAGAGTCAGTTGCTATAGTCTGGGTCAAGAAAACTCAAAGCTAAGTTTGCACCTTGTGAAGAGAGCGTAAAAAGGTTGCTGGATTACTGTAATTGGCTGAACTGACAATTGTAACAATATATTTCCCAGGACATAAGATCAGATAGATTCAATGTAGCAGGTCTATGAAGCTATGAAATGATTGGAAAAAAAACACAGTGTCGCCGTGTGACAATCAACATTCAAGTTTCTTGTGTTTCTTTCTCCCACTTGTTCCATGCAAAGGGCTGGAAGTCATTCTTCTTCGGGTAAGAGATGCTGCTGCTGTCTTTTTCTTATTTTGGTAATGACTATCAAATTTTACTTTTAATGTGCGAGAACCCCAACAAGCCAACTGAACAGCTCCTCAGAGGCTTTGCAGAACTTGGCGAGAAGCCTTGGATTGTAAAGCAGCAGAAAGCAGCCTAGCTAGGTTCTAATTCCCACCTTCTCAACAGCATGAAAGTGCCGTTCTCTCGTCAGCAAGTCAACTGAACTAACCAGCAGATTCACCAGAATGCTGGCTTTCTCAAGAGATTTTTTTTTTTAATAAACATGTGTATGGGCAAGCCCACCCAAAAAGCTGCTCAGCATGTTTGCAGAAGTTGAAGCTTTCATAAAACCATTGCCACAAGTTTCCAAGAGAGCGCACCAACGGGCCTACCGTCCCTGTCCTATTGTTTCTTTTATTTTTCTTTTATTTTTCTTATATGTACCCATTTCATGTATTCATAACTATGTATACACTTATACTTATTATCTTGTAAACAATTGACAAATAAAATAAAATAAATAAATAAATAAATAAACTTTAGCTCCTCTGCAGTTCTTTGCATCAGGAGGAGAAAAACGGAACAGCGTTGGAAGAAAGCACCTGGGGATGAAAAGGGAAGAGGCATGCTACACCAGCCTAAGGTAGCTAACAACAGACACTGATGGACCTTGTGTCCTAAAGGTGCTTTTTTTCAAGAGGCAACTGGACTTTCAAGAGGCAACTGGACTCATCCAAGAAGCGTCTTCTGCGCTGACTGAAGAATTCAGTCTGCATCAAGAACTGTGATCCAGTCAAGAGCTGAAGAAGCTTCTTGGATGAGAAGTGAAACATCTTCGAAGAAAGTCCAGTTGTCTCTTGAAACAGCACCTTTGGGACAACCATGACCTGGATGACTGAGAATCTCCATATTGATGGAACTTGTGCCTTATGGGCCATGTGACTGGCTTACTGACTGCATGAATGGTAAAATGTGTCAGAGTTGATGATACTTTCCAAAACCGGTACTGATTAGTGCTAGTCTAAGGGGAAATCACAACTAAGGACCACTTAAGACTGTCTTATACATTATGTCTTATACTTTATGTCATTGAGGATCTGAAGCAGTGGCCTAGAGGTGGAGTTCTTGCCTCACAATCAGGAAGCTGTGAGTTCTTCAATCCTAGTTAGAGGCTAATATTTGGAATAGACTCTCCTGCTCGAGCAGTGGGTTGGACTAGATGACCTCCAAGGTCCTTTTCAACTCTGTTATTCTGTTCCACAAGTTGGTGATGAAATGAAGGAAAGACCTGGCTCTGCCAGTTAACTTCGGACTACAATAGGGGAGCATCCCCATCTTTCAATTGCTGTATTTGGCTGTATTTGTATTTGTATGTAGTATTTTATTTGTGTTTTTATCTTTGTATAGTCTTTATGAATGTAAGCTGCCCAGAGTTTCCCTGAGGCAAGATGGGTGGTTAATAAATTTTATAAAGAAACATACACATCCATCCATAAATGCACCCATTCATCCATCCATCATTGGGACATGAGAGAATAAAGGTATTTGTACCATAGTTAAATGCAGGTGGGAAAAGCATCTATGACGCAAAAGTCTTGGCTTGTGAGTTTGAATCCTTCCCAAGCAACTGAACAATGGAATTGAGATATTTTAATTACTGGTCTCTATTAGTCCAGATTCCAGAACTATCTAAGCCTCTGCAAAGGTTTGCTAGATTCCAGGTAGGGGATAAGCCTAAGGATTGATACCTTAGATCAGTGTTTTTTCATTTTTTTTTCTCTTAGAATCCTCTGCACTTTTAAAAATAATGGAGGAGCCTGAAAGAACTTTTGTTTACGCAAGTTATATTTAATATTTACCATATTAAAAATAAAAACTGACACATTCGCTGCTGCTACCGCTTTTCATGATTGTTTGGTAGAACTGTATTATTTTTCAAGAGAGGCAAATTTTGATTTCATGGAACAGGGCCACCGCACTTTAGCTTTTCTGAATGGAAGTGACCTTTAATCTTCTGAATGTAGTAGTGCTGCCTTTGAACATGACTTTTTAAAACTTGAGTACCAGTTTAAACAAAGCTGCTACCAACCTGCCTTCCATTGAGGACCTGTATACAGCACGAGTCAAAAAGAGTCAAAAAGAGGGCTGTGAAAATATCTACAGACCCCTCACATCCTGGACATAAGTTGTTTCAACTTCTACCCTCAAAATAACACTATAGGGCACTGCCGACCAGAACAACTAGACACAAGGACAGTTTTTTCCCCCGAATGTCATCACTCTGCTAAACAACTAATTCCCACAACAGTCAAACTACTTAGTAAGACTGTATTACTATTATTCTTCTCATTCTTCCTATTAACCTATCTCTTCCCACTTATGACTACAACCATGTTGCTTGTATCTTTACAATTTATATTGTTTCCTAATATGATTTGATTGCTTATTAGTAACCTAGGACTATCACTAAGTGTTGTATCTTATGATTCTTGATGAATGTATTTTATTTTTTCTTATGTACACTGAGAGCATATGCACCAAAGACAAATTCCTTGTGTGTCCAATCACACTTGGCCAATAAAGAATTCTGTTCTGTTCTGTTCTGTTCTATTCTATTCTATCCCATTCCATTCTATTCTATTCTAAATGTGGAAATAAATTTTGTATACTCTTTCTGCAGTGAGCATTATTAACTTAAGATCCAGTTGATAACCCTGGCACAACTGCATTAATCCACACAAGATCATGCGGTTTTTACCAGCACTTTTTTTGATGAAAACCACATTACATAAAACGAAGCTGTTTTTTCCCCTCCCCTATCAGCAATAAAGTCCGGGGGAAGCAGAATAGCAATAAGACTTATATACCGCTTCACAGTGCTTTTACAGCCCTCTCTAAGAGTCACCCTCAACCATCTGGGTCCGCCTTCGCTGGTCACGAGGGCTCGGCATTCCCATGGCATTCCAGATGCAACTGGCGTGACAACGCCCTCTCGGCGCCCAGGTGGCACTCGGGAGACTGACTGACTTGCTAACGCCGACAGGCCTCGGGTTTTGGAGCAAAAGCGGAGCAAACGTAGCGCAAGGGACGTGGGCTTTTCGCTCCCCGCCGGCCACAGTCAGGGCCGGCTTGTTACAACGCGGCTGGGGTCACCCCGGGACAAGCTTAGCGGAGGCGCCGCCTTCACAGAGGGTCGGCTGGGGTAGGCGGGCGGCGACGGCGCGCCCCGCTGCTTGACAGCGCCGTCGAGAGGCTCCTCCTCCTCCTCCTCCACCTCCTCCATCCGCTTTCCCGAGCGCAGCATGGCCGTCAAGGTGACTCCCCTTCTCCTTCTCTCTGCTTGTTGCTTAAGGAGCCGGCTGGCGCGAGCGGCTTTCTTTCAGCCGACGGGCAAGGTTGTTCAGGGCCAACCCGCGCCTTTCGGGGAGGGGGACAGGCCCGAGTATAGCTTCGACACCCCACCCCGTTCCTGGGCCCCTCACGGCGGGAACGGGGATAGTTTTAGTTAGAGGGACGGCGGCGGATTCTATCGAAAACCGGACATTTTAAAAACATGACCCTCCAGAAGGACGAGGTGGGCCTCTTGAACGATAGTCCTGCCGGTGGAGCCAAGGGAAGGGGCAGCTTATATGCAACAGCCTTTCTCAACCGGTATCTTCTGGGGATTTTGGTCAGAGTAGGATCGTTCCAGAGGCTGGGAGTTGGAAGTCTGGCATATATGTGGAGAGAGTCCCAAGTTGGGGAAGGTTATCGTAGAGGTCTGGTGGAGGGCATGTTGGATAAGCATAAACTCCAGGTGACTTGGGTTTGCTTTCTCTTCAACCCTGGTTTCCCTGCGGCCAAATGTATCTCAACTACACCTTCTTGCAGCCTGGTTTGAGTAACTATGAATATACTGGGCGTGCTGCTATTCCTGATTACTTACTGGCAAGTGTTAGTGTAATGACGAACATCCAATCCATCTGAAACATGCACCAGGGAAGGTGGAATGTCTTCACCCTGCCTCTCCTGCTGGATTCCCCGGAAAACCTCTGAGAAGAGTTTTGCCTTTGGGGGTTTTCATAGCTGACATGGCCTTAAAGCAGGGGTCTCTAGCCTTGGCAACTTTAAGCCTGGTGGACTTCAACTCCCAGAATTCCCTATCCATTTGGCTGGGGAATTCTGGGAATTGAAGTCCGCCAGGCTTAAAGTTGTCAAAGTTGGAGACTCCTGCCTTAAAGAGTTGTGGTTCATCTAGCTCAGTGTCCTGTCATCCAAACTGGAAGGGATTCTTAGCAGATTCAGGGGAGAGTCTTTAAAAGCTGCCTCTGGATACACCTGGGTTTGAATCCAGGTTCTTCTTGCGCACAGCACATTCTTCACAGCCTCAGTTTTGTGAGCATGGTGGAGCAGTGTTCTAATCCGATTTAATGACCACTGGAATGTTGAGGTGTGGATTATTTGGGGAAAAGTTGACAGTTATATTTAATGTGGCGATGCGGTCTTTGATCTACAAAAGTAAAGCTTTGTGCTCATTAAGCAATTTAGATTTGGATAGTCTCTTAAGGGAAACAAATATGATTTCCACAGTCTAGATACATAGCAATAGCACTTAAGCTTATATACCGCTTTATAGTACTTTACAGCCCTCTCTAAGCGGTTTACAGAGTCAGCCTATTGCCCCCCAAAATTTGGGTTCTCATTTTACCTACCTCGGAAGGATGGAAGGCTGAGTCCACCTTGAGCCTGGTGGGATTTGAACTGCCAAGTTGTAGCTAGCTGGCTGCAGAGGTAGCTTGCAGTATTGCACTCTAACTACTGCACCACAGAGGCTCCTATACATGCTGGTTTGATAGGTTTTTGGAGGGATGTCTAGATCATTCTTTGCCAATGTAGATGGGAATTCTGGGACCTGTGGTTCAACATATCTTGGAAGGTACCCACTTGGTAAAGAGTAATGTAAAGTAATGACATGTGAGTGATTCTGAACAGAAAGGGGATTCTGAAAAAAAGAGTTAGTAGGATTGAAATGGTCACTAATATATAATAAACGTGGATATTTTGATGCCATCTTCTCCCCAAAGTTTGTAGGTGGCCAATGCAAAACATTGTATAAGGTCATTTTATAGATTTTTAGGTTATTCAGTTGAAGTACATCTAGAAAAAATATCCATATGCGTAGTAAAATAGGATTCCCTCACACATGCTGTATTGCAGAGGTTATATATATGATCTTGCTTCTTGGAACAGGAATGAGATTAATTTATTTGAGGAAGCCTGCTTGTACTTTCTGGCACCTACAAGATCATGTTTGAGTTTAACTCTGTTGTCTTTGCCTGAGAACAAAGCTGCCTTCTGTTTAGAACATTTTGATAATTTCATGTGAGACTTTATCATATCCCAATCTTACTTTGTTCATAGAATTTTTTATTGCAGGCCAGATGTTGCTCTCAAATTTTTCTTGGTTTTTCACGGTTCTGTTTTATTTTTATTTTTTCCACAAAAGTCAATTCTAGAGGGAAAGATGGAATAGTAATGCAATGTGGTTTGTCCGATAGCATCAAGAAGGCCATCAAGAAGCATCCTGTTAATTCTGTTACTTTTCTTTGTTTCTCAATCTGTTCTTTGCTTGGCAATTCCTCCTGAGATTGATGCTTACATGAGCACTTCATTCACTTTAAGTTAAATAAAACAAAACCGTATGTAAATATTGTAAACATTTTATCATTTAGATAAGAGAGGCTACTTTATCAAAGAGTATAGTGAGAGTGTTTCCTCTTTGGTTGTTGAATAACGTCACCAGTGAACTATTAATTTTTTTCCCAATATTGTTTTTTATAGGTTCAGACAACCAAAAGAGCAGATCCAAATGAACTGCGTAACATATTTTTGCAGGTGAGTAATATTTTTTCTGAGAGATCTGTGATAGCTCTGGATAACAGAAATGACAGAGACTGTCATTAAATATTTTAGAATGTTTCTTAGAGTATAACCTGTTTTATTAGATGCAGAGAATGTTTGATGTATGCGGGCTTCTATATTTTTAGCTTTTGTTGTGTTCTATTTTCTGGTCTCATGCCAAAAAATTAGTGAATTTATTTCTACAAAGGATAATGCAGAAAGATCTTTAATGAGGTATTCCGCTCAATTTGATACTGGCAGTATCAATTAGACACCATTGGGATTAACTTCTTTTGGGAGCATCCAACAAGAATATTTGTCTGCCTTTCCTGTCTAGACAGGACTGAGACAAAAATGATCAAGAGGCTTGTTTCTAGAGCATTATGGGACTGCAGACATATGTCTCCTCTCTAACTATGATATGCAGTGGTAAAGTAAATACAGGGTCTAGGTTTTTACTAAGTCAGATGGGGAGCACCACAGAATTAACATGAGAAAAATATTACATTACATGTTAACACAGTGTTTCCTTTTATATTTGACTCATCTTGTCTTGCATTCATATTTTATCTGTAGAATTCAAATCCATTTCCATTACTTTTTCTTTCTTGTCTTTTGAATCTAACCAAATTCAACATGTCCCCATTTACCTTTTTCACTATTTTCAAAGTCCACATGTTCACCTGTATCCTTTTCTGGAATGTAGCCCTTTTCTGGGATATTTGTAGATAATCTTTTTTTCAGTGCTATTCTGTTTTGTTTCAATTTACATGTTCTTGTTTTCTGAGTGCTTCAGCACTACCAGTGTTTTCATATTCCAGTGCTTCAAAAACAGTGTGAAACCAACTTGTAGTTATTTTCAAGGCCATTATCTTTCACTATGTAAAAACACGGAGAATAAATGATGAGAAAAGCAGCTATGAAGCAATGGAAAGTGAGAGTTCCTTACAATATGGGACAGCCTCTAGAGCTATAGCATGTCAAGAGAAAAAACTAGATTAGTGATTTATTGGTACTTCAATGGAGCTTCTAATAAATAACTTCAGCTTCCAGGCTTTATCAATACTGTAATATGGTTAACTCTAGAGCTGATTCCATCTGGTTGGTGTCTGCGAAATAGGACACTAACCTCGATAAACCTTTGGTCTAATTCAACAATGCTATCTTCATTCCATAGGTCAATTTTATTTTTTACTAGTGGCTCCTCTGAATTCAGGGCAGAAATTTTCATTCTGGAAGTTTTAACCAAAACATGTGCATTAAGTGCACTTCTGTTTCACATACTTATTTTAGGCATTATTTTTATGAACTGCCACAAATTTGCATGGGGCCATTTTGGGGACTTCCAGAAAGCAGGGAAAGGAAGAACTCAGATACCCTATCTTTACTGTAGGTAGTACATTAACTAACTTGTGTTCTTGTTCTTTATTAACCTTAACCATATTGTGTGATATTTTGCAAGCTATAGTCTTTCAAAATGAAACAGCCTCTGTGTGTGTGTGTGTGTGTGTGTGTGTGTGTGTGTGTATGTATCTATCTATCTATCTATCTGTGTTATTAATTATATAGGGCTATTCAATTCTTTACAGTCACTCTTTGCAGTACGCAGTAAAAACACCAATAAAATAAAATGCATCAATTTAGTAAGTAAATGTGCAGATTAATAAATATGATCTTGGTGTGTGAGGAAAAAGATGAGAATCTAAACACTGAATATTGAATTATTTGTTAAACGAATTGTAATTGTAATTACCTGTGTATTCTATCATAAAACTGTGGATTTCCCCACCCCCATTTTGAATGGCATTGTTTGTCCCTTTTATAATTAATATGCAGGCTTCAGTGAGCAACAAGATGGCTCTGTTAAGCCAGGAATTTTCTACAGCCACCCTTCATCACATTGAGGAAGGGCCTGCTTGAATGATGCAGCCCATGGCTTGATGAACCTTACTGGGTTTGAGAGGGAACTTGGGGCTATTCCTAAGGCTATGATACACAGTTCAACTGAGGTCCTGATTGCTCCAAGGAATGAGGTGGTAATCATGGCCTTGGATTGGACCTGTGTGGAGTCTTTCCATACAAAACTTCTGGAGAGCTTCCTTGGTTTTCTGAGATATCTAAGCAATGAAGTGATAGAGGACATATCTGGAGTGCTGCAGAGTAAATCTGACTGAGTGAGGGTAAAATTATTTCTCAAAATTACATTGGAGCAATAAGAGTGGCAAAATGTAGCTATTTTTCTACTGTTGCTGCATCCAGTAGTCTTGTGTAGCATAACCTATTACAGTTATAGATTCAAGTATCATCCAAACGCTGATGATACCAGCTGTTCATCTCCACCATAAGCCAAGCAAGTAATGCTGTAATTTCTGGTCCGGATGGGAGTGGTTGTGAGTTGTGAGGTCCTTTAGTTTTGGGGGGGCGGGGTTCTCTTTTAGAGTAGAAAGGCTTGCATTCCCTTAGAATGGGGATGTCAAACTCACGTCATCATGGCGGCGTCACGTGATGTATCGGGACTTTTTCTCCCTCTCCTAAACTGGGTAGGGGTGGGGCCAGCATGTGACGCATCCAGCCCACGGGTTTGACATCCCGTCCTTAGAATGATACTCAATTGAGGTCTCTTCTGGGACTCTTGCTGGAAGAGCATAGCAAGCAGAAGATGCACGGATTCATCTTTCTTTTCTTTCCAGCTTGTATATAATTGTAAGCTGTCCAGAGTCATGTTGTGAGTTGAGTGGCAGTATAAATTAAACCACCACTTTAACCATAAGGTTAAATGCAAAATACAAATGTATTGGGACTGCGGGCTGGAAATTCTGGTGAGTGTTAGTCAGGGTGTAATCTGGGTCAATCACCGGAACCAGAGGTTTTGTCTGCTGAGATTTTGGACTCGTGCTGGAGCCCGCTCCAGCAGGAGTCCCAAAGCTCAGAAGACAAAACCTCTGGTTCCGGTGACTGACCCAGGTTAGATCCTGCAACATTATCCTGCGACAGGTATATTCGACTTCATTCATGAGTGTTAGCCGAGTCAGGTGAGAGCTCAGTAGTTAGTTTTCACATAGAGTTCTGTGTAATTTTCCAGTGAATTTGTGGGTTATTGGTTCAGAAAAAGTTCTGGACTTCCCATATCACTATACATCAGCTTTCTCCCAAGTGCCTATCAGTTATGTTAGATGATACCTCCCATTGGCATAATTGGGGTGGTAAGTGTTGCAGCCAGGCAGATGTGCAAGGGAATCTGTTTCAGAAGGCCACTGTACTTTTTTCCTATTTTTTCTGAATACTTCTAAATCCAACATTCATTCAAGGTGGCTAAAGAACCCTTGTTATTCCTTGCTGTACCTAGGTTATGGTGGCAAATCAACTGTGCATTTCAAATATGACTGATTCATTATTGTTTATTAAGTTGCACATCCTGTCTTTCAAGTACAATATTTAAAAACCGTGGAAAGTGAAGATATTATTTGGATGGAATACAGAAACACACAGAGCTTTTCAATTGGAGTGTGAACATTAAGTCTCCGGCATGCATCCTTGAGCTTATTTTCACTTGGGCCTTGTCATGATTTCCAAAATTCTCTTTAAGATTTTGCTTTGAATGTCTGGTAAGGAATTATTTGTCTCTTCTCTAAAACCCTCCTACTTGAATGGGAAAGAAAAGTTTGTTAGAGATTTAATCACACTTACTTCTAGCTTCAGATTCCCCGCCCCCCACATTATACACTCTCAATAGAAAAAATATTGTCATCAATTGAAAAAGAAGTTCTCTTGTCAGTTTTATTTCCTAATATATAAGGTGCATGTTGAACTTCTTTAAATGTGGAATGAAAATAGGCAGAGTTTATGTCTGCAGGTGAAGTGGGGGGGAATATCCATAGGAACATGGGCAAACATTACGCAGGTAGTCCTCAACATACAACAGTTCATTTAGTGACCGAAGTTACAACAGCACTGAAAAAAGTGACTTATGACCATTTTTCACACTTACGACCGTTGCAGCATTACCTTGGTCACATGATTTATATTAAGATGCTTGACAACTGACTCACATTTATGATGGTTGCAGTGTCCAGGGGTCCTGTAAACACCTTTTGCAACCTTCTGAGAAGCAAAGTCAACGGGGAAGCCAGATTCATTTAACAACCGTGTTACTAATTTAACAGCTGCAGTGATTCAGTTAACAAATATGGCCAGAAAAGTCGTAAAATGGGGCAAAACTTAATTTCTCACTCAGCAACATAAATTTTGGGCTCAACTGGGAGTCAAAGATTCTCTGTACTGTATTTCACACAGATTTGCTTCCTTAAATGCTTTTGAGAAGAAATGCGAGTTTAGAGGGCTTTTCTATATACTTTGCTTGCCTAGAAAGGGAGAGAGATTCATCTAAAAAAGAAAATGAAACAGGGAGGCTTGAAGTGGACAAAATGAAAGTGCTTGTCTGCTTTGATAGACCTGTCACATAGCTATATTACCTTTCTCTGACTCCCGGATAAAAAATAAAGAAATCTCTCTGGTCTGGCCTATTACAATCAGATCTATATCTGTGCATCCCTAATAAAGACATGTTTTTCCTGGAGAGTTTCCAAATGTTAACATCCTGTAAAACAGAACAGGCATCTCTGTGTGACATCTGTGGATTGCAGGCAGATCTGCAGGATTTTAGTACAGTTGGTATGGCAGTGGTATATGCATAGGTATGTTTCTGAATATAACATACAACTTTTCAAACTGTCCCGTTAGCAATCCACAGCTTTTGTGATTTGTAGTAGACTATATTTAATCCAAATGCTTTGGATTTGGGCCTCAGCGGCAGAATAAACAGTGTAAAAACTTACTTGGTTTACTTTCTTGGTTTATGTGACTTACTCTGTATAGTTTGGATTACTTGACATGTTGTTTACATGGATATTTTTTTTCAGAACATAAAATATGCTTGGTTACGTTAGTTTGTCTAGGCACTTCAAGATTTGCGTTTTCTAGCCAGGAGTCTTCAGTTTGATGAGGAATGATTATTTCAACTTTTAGAGACTTGCTTAAGAAAATGTGAACATTTGCTTTGGTTTCTGTTCAGGCCAACAGATATGGTAAATTCCACTTCCTGCCAACATTATTTAGATGATGTCAGTTTCTTTCTGATATCCACATATAGCAACAATATCTGAAAGAGGGCAACATTTGTGTATACATACATACATTCTATTCCATGCAACCAAGAACTTGATAGAAAAGAATTTGATGTTGTGTGGAAGCCAATAAGTGTTTTTAGTCGAAACTTCTTTGGCCCTGAAACTGAAGTATTTTTTTCATTCTTAAGGTATCTGGTCCATTTTCTATAGGCCACTTCAGTCTTAATTCTGTGCCTTTAATGCAAAACAGTTTATAATATTGCAGTTCAGGCAGGGATGGGATTCTACCAGTTCGCACCTGTTCTCTAGAACTGGTGGTTAACATTCTAAGCAGTTCAGAGAACCGATTGTTAGAAGAAATTACTGGCCTAATCCTGTAAGGAAGGCAGGAAGGAAACATTCTGGTGTTGCTTACAGGAACTGCCTCTCCCTTAACCCTTATTACGTTCTTGGCAGGACTAGACTTCCTGTCTCTGGAACTTCTCTGGAGTTTTTTCCCCTCCTTTGCTAGTACTTTGCTTGTGTGGAGTGACCATTCAAAGTTACAATGGCACTGAAAAAAGTGACTTATGACCATTTTTCACACTTACGACTGTTGCAGCATCTCCACAGTCATGAGAGGCCAGGGGAGGAGATGCGTGCCTCGATGTGTGAGTGATATTGAGTTGGCCACACCCAGCCAATAACATGACCACCAAGCCATGTCCACCACCTAAGCCATGCCCACAGAACCAGTTGTTAAAAATTTGAATCCCACCCCTGACTTCAGGTTGATAGATTGTATAGATTTGCTTTATTTTTCTTTCTTTTTTATGACATTTACTGTATTTTAACCCAACTGGAATTTGTAATCTTTGATTTATTCAGATTTAATTTTTATCATCCTCCTGCAGTACTCTAGACATCTCTTCTATTACTTCCTCACCTAGAGAAGAAAAGGGAAAACTTGCTTTCTGATTACGTACCACTGATTTTTATCTAATAATTTTAAAAAGAGAGAGAAGTTAAAGCAGTTTGCATAACCTTAATGACAACCCTATGATATTAACAATTCTATTTGCAACTAAGATGATTAGGGGACTGGAGGCTAAAACATATAAATAACAGTTGCTGGAATTGGATATGTCTAATTAATGAAAAGAAGGACTAAGGGGTGACATGATAGCAGCATTCCAATATCTAAGGGGCTTGCCACAAAGAAGAGGGGGTCCACCTATTCTCCAAAACACCTGAAGGCAAGACAAGAAGCAATGGATGGAAACTAATCAAGGATAGAAGCAGCCTAGAACTAAGAAGAAATATCCTGACAGAATTAATCAGTGGAACAACTTGCCTTCAGAAATGGTGAACTCTCCAATACTGGAAACTTTTAAGAAGAGATTGGATAACCATTTGTCTGAAATGGTATATAGGGTTTCCTGCCTGAGAAGGGCTTGAACTAGAACACCTCCAAGGTCCCTTCCTATCCTATCCTATCCTATCCTATCCTATCCTTATCCTATCCTATCCTATCCTATCCTATCCTTATCCTATCCTTATCCTATCCTATCCTATCCTATCCTATCCTATCCTAATCCTATCCTATTGCAGATGCTGACAAGAGATACAATAATTCTATTTGATTTTGTCTTTAGTATGCCACTGTTGAACAAAGTGGAGAACGTTACATGACACCTGAAGATTTTGTGCGGCGATACTTGGGACTGTATACTGAACCTCATTATAATCCTAAAACGGTGGATTTATTGGCAGGAGTAGCAGATCAGACAAAAGATGGGTGAGCAATCTACCACTTAATTGTAACCTTTGATAGGGAGTGATGTCATTTTAGATTGCAATCCAAAAGTGAGAGCCATGTGAAGGTTATCGCTTTCTTTTTAATTTTATGTTACAGCAGTTTCTGTCGGCTTAAGAAACTATTATTTAGTTTTCAAAACAGTCTCTTCAGCTATAATGGTTAAGGGGTTGAACTGGGACTGGAAAGACTCAGGCTGTAGACTAGGCGTGTCCAACCTTTTGACTTGTCTGGTTCCCTCAGTGGCTTGATGCTAGCCTTCCTGCCTTAGACCAGCCTGCCTTACGGAACTGTGGGGGGGGGGAAATCTGGGAGAAGAGAGGTGTATGCATGCTGCTTGAAAAGCCAGGTATCAATCTAACAAATGAATAATTTAAAAATCGAAGATTAAGCCATTAGATGCTATCTGTGGTCTAAATTATGTATACAGGTAGCATCTTTGGATTACTTCTTTGATAAGTGAGAAACCATACTGTGTTTGTTGCTTCTGTGAGCCGACATGTGAATATAGGAAAAAAAATAGACTAAATAACAGTGTGATATTGTAGTCTCTAAGGTAGGAATCAACTACACAGTCTCAGCAGGTGTTCGGACAATATATTATCCTTAAACAGTGCCCCTAAGTCTCCTCTCCAGTTAAATTAAAATTAATTTAAATTTAAATTATTCTATTTAAAAAATGCCCAAATCTTGATAAACTGTAAGAGTACCAAAATTTTAAAACATCTTATTGGATTTTGGTATTCTTTTGCAAGCCTCCGAGTGACATTACCAAAACCTTGCATATTTTAGTGATGCCATAACATTTCTGGGCATTTAAAAGATAGGATAATTTGACAAGCTAAGCTTCTGGAATCTGAATCACGAATGTTGTTATACATGGCAAAGGAAACTATTTGCCGAATCAGAGTTAATGCTTCTTTTAAGTGTTTTCTTGCCAACAATATTTTTATTTTTTAAATTGCTTATGGAAACTAATTTACAGATTATCTATTTTCTTCAGATGTAACCTTTTAACCTATGCAGTTTTAGAGCCGCTCAGCAGGTGTCCTTTTCTCATTTTGCTTTCTTTGGATCTCCAATTTTATTTTCAAGAAGGGCAGATGTTTCTGGACAATATTCAGGAATTAAACACAGTGGGGTGCAAAGGCCACTAATGCCATTGGAGGACTGTGATAGAGAGGCAATTAAAGGTTACTTACAAAATTAAATGTAGCCCTTTTTGTGGGCGGCTGGCAGAATAAATATCTAAATTTCATATATTTTTTTTAATTAAAAGCCTCTTAAATTCCTTAGGGTTATTTGTTGGGCAGATATGACCTTTGCTGCTGTTCTAAATTATTCTATCTTTTATTGTGTTATTCATTAAGCATAAGTAGCTATAAGTTGCCAAGTAGATGTGTTAAATTAATTTCTAACCATGCCAGAAATCATGCCTTATATCATTACAATAAAAGAACATGCTGGCTTTTCCTCTTAGATCTCGAATTAGATCTCCTCACTGTGTCTGTAAATGTTGCTGTAAAAGGGAGGTGAATTTTCGAGAGCCTGGAAGTTGTATTTCATCTTTTATTAGCATATTGGAAGCTACACCCCCCAAAGTAGTCATTGGCAAAAGAACAAAAACTAAGCTTGATATGATCTGATTTAAATTGAATATGAACAATTATGCATTTATTCATTTTTCTCCTGTCACATGAATATTACATTTCGGGGACAACTTTTGGAAGTCCCTGAAGACTGTTTCTGAGACTTTGGCTTGTCTCTAGGAATTCAGGTTGGGAACTTCTGTTCTTTTGTCACTTTTTTTAAAATTCAATTTGTCTCTGGCTGTATTGCAAACTTAAAGGAGAACCCTGTCTTCTATAGGCTAGTGAAGTTTTCTGAACACCTTTACTTTGGTGTCCTTCCTATTTTTTGTTTTATGTAGCAAGTGGAGTGGCTGAGATGTGTGATAGGTTAATTTGTAAGGGAATGAAACTGCTGAGTTCAATAGAAAGATGTGTGTTGTTTATTATGTAGATTAAGATTAAGGAGCTAATTCAGAACTGAAGGCAACTGAAGAAAAGAAAAGGGAAAGTGCACTGAATCCTGGAGGCCTTAATATCTAAATTTCCAGGACAAATATGCATCCAGACAAACACAAAATTCAGAATAAAATACTGGGGGACTAAAAATCCAAATAACCCCAGCTCAGATCAATCCATAGCATAAATTTTAAAAGGATGCTAATTTGTATCTAGCCTCTATGTTTTTCAGTAAGTAGTCATTTTTTAAAATGATTTTCTAGCCTTTGTCCAGGTTGGGATGTGTTCCTTATCTGATAGAAGCTGATGGAAGAAAGATCAAAGCCAAAGAGGAATTTGCCTTGTCCCGTTTAAAAAGCATGCCAGGAAGAGAACCTTAAAAAGCATACCAGGACTAGAATCACTAAAGAAAGGATGCAAAAGGAGGGACAGAACGAATTGTGAAGGGCAAAAATTAATATATTTTTCATTTACTTTAATTAAATAGAATTATTAAATTATCCCGCAGCAAGTTGTCCCACAGCAAGTTGGCTGTGGCAGGTTGTCCTGTAGAGAGTTGGCCACGGTGAGCTGGTTGTGCCGACTTGGCCGCAATGAGTTGGCTGTGGCAAATTGTCCCATTCTTGATTAGTTGCTTAGAGTTTGAATTTCCTAGGATTTGCTGCATTTTGCCCATCATCTTGATTGTTTCATAACTGAACCCCTTGGAATATTTTCTACCCAATCTTTGCACCTCCTTCCGCTCTAAAATTTGTGATTTTTGATTCACAGGTTAATTTCCTTCCAAGAGTTCTTGGCATTTGAGTCAGTTTTATGCACACCAGATGCAATGTTCATTGTTGCTTTCCAGTTGTTTGACAAGAGTGGCAATGGCGAAGTGACCTTTGGTAAGAGCTTATCTTGGGCTATATATTATTTATACCATGGTAAAGGGGAATATTTTAAGTTTTTATTGCAGAAATCTCACAATAAACATTCCAGGACATACTGCATATTTCTTTGTAGATTTGAATACTGGACCTATGTAGTAAGTCTTTCTAAAACCACACAACATAATTATCTAACTGCAGTGCATGAACATTCCTAAAACAACTGGTGCAATGCTTGTCTTTGGGCCATTTTAGATTCAAGTAATTAGTTTTCCCCGAGTTTCCAGAATAAAATTTGAAAGCCTCATTATCAACTCATTTTTTGCCCAAACATCAGCTGTTTCATGTGAAATGTTATTTACTGCCCCTGCTCTGTAAATGTTCCAGAAATACATTCCTCAGCATTCCATTTTCATGACATGTACTGATGGGTCTATGTGTAAGGAAAGAAGAATGGGTTTTTTTGCCGCTTTAAATTGGAAGAAAGGAAAGAACATGCTTAAAAACAAGGCAAGAAACAAGAGTGGCCTGCTTTTTCAAAACTTTGAAAGTTAGCATGTCAAGTTTCCTTCTGGATATTTTGCTAGTATGGAGTTTCCTGCCTTGTTTCTGTATTGTTTGCATTTTACACTTGTTGTCTTATGCATTCATTAATACCAAAATCAGCCCTCAGATGGCTTTGTTCCTGGCTAGTAATTTATGATTGTAAACATTGAATGTTAATGGCTTTGATAGGCCTATAATGTAATTAAATTAATGGCAATATCCAATGTTTTCTGTTAAAGGTACCACACTTTATGCTTGAGGATGTAAGTCACTTATTTTCTGTATTAATAGTCCTCTCTGAATATTTTACATGTGTGTAAAAAGAACCAGTCCCATTTACCCTGTCCAATTGGCATAACACAGCTGGGAATCACCAGGAATGGGAGGTCTACTTGTGTGTCTCCCTTTCCAGTTCTTTTTGCATACAATGCAACTTAATTATGTTGTAGCGATCAAACTAAGTCCCTATGCATATAGAACAAAAATTGTGTTCACATGCTAGTACTAAGTAGATTGATTTGTGCACATGCTTGCTTTCCTAATTAAGTATGCCAAATTAAAAAAAAAATAGTTTAACAATGTATTTGATATGCTTTCTACTGATTTTTCCTGAAATTGTTGCTGTTTGCACGAGTTTCAGATTTCCCTTACTGAAGAGTTCCACACACTAATTAGTTGCTCTGTCACAACAAAACAAGCCGTATCAAACTTTTAAAAAGGTTAAAGTACAGTTCCTAGAATAACAGGATTGGATTTAGGAATTGTTGTCTCACCACAATAGAAGGCGATGAGGTTACATGTCTGGGCGGTACAACTAAGAAAATGTTTCTCAACATTGTCAACTTTAAGTTGCGTAGAGTTTAATTAAGAGAATTCCTCAACCAGCTTGGAAATTGACGTCCATACACCTTCAAGTTGCCAACATTGAGAAACTCTGATGTAAGACACAGGAATACTATATAGTAGCTTTGGAAGTATCATAGTAAAATAATTCTTTTCTTTTCTAGGAATGAAAATTTATGTAAAATAGAGAAGCCTGACATTAAAAGAGAATAAGAGAGGTGTAATTTGGTTCATTAAATATTAGAAACTACTAAAAAAATACCAGGCATCCCTTAAATTTCTATTGCATTTTTACTACTCTTGGTAACTTTGCAGAAAACAGTGTAGTTTGAATTGACTTCAAAACTGATTAATTTTGATTGAAAGCATTGTCCAGGCTGTAATATGTTGGAATAATGAAGCAAATGCCATTCAGAATGTTGCAGTATTATTTGTGGCTGCCAGGATGAAAAAGCAACTTTGCTGGAGATAATTTGCTGGAAAAGTATTCAGGGGTACTTCTATATTATATATAATTCCTACCTTTATTGTTTGAAGACAATGAAGTGGCAGGATCATTGTTGAGTATATGCAGGAGTATGTGTTCCTTTTCCAAGTAAGCCTTCAGAAGCTTTAGTTTTGAATGTATATAATATTTGGGAATCGGCTGCTTCAATCAAGTAAGCGTGGTTTGCGGATTAAAAATAATCTGACCAGGCTGATGAAGAATTTGAGATATTTCCCTCCTATTTCTTTGCCAATTCATGAGGTGACCTGTAAAAACAATGGCAGGTTTCTTCTCATTCAGCTCATTTCTTTCTTGAGACAGGATTATAGCTGTAGTACATCTTACATTCCATTTTTTTTCTTTTCTTTTTCTCACTGAAGGAAAAATACAAGTTGAGTGAAGCCCCAGTGTACTGTTTGGAAATGTAGAGTATCACAGGATAACATGAAATTATAATTCCAATTATACCTTATAACGTATTAAGAAAAAGTTCTGAGGAAATTGCCCAATCAGATGGACATAAAATTGCAAAGAGCAAGAAGTATCTCCAAGCTAGCTAAAAAAAATAGAGGCTGTTTGTCAGTATAGTGTTCAATATACCTGTGGAAATCTCTTGCGGTGCACTCCAGGTTCCCTGCTTCTCCCCAACTTTTTTTGTTTTATAATTGGATGAGCCACTATGCAGCCTTTTTATTCCTGGGCAAGTGAACAGCTTATGTATATTTGCTAGAAAAGGGCATGGCTGTATCCTGCTAACACATATTAGCCTTAATTTGAGCATATAGTTATGTTTATACTGTTTATTTTATTTTGATACCGTATATTTTTCAAATTGAATAAAACAAAGCAATTTGCACACAGCATCACGGTGGTGCAGTGGTTAGAGTGCAGTACTGCAGACTACTGCTGACTGACTGCAATTTGGCAGTTCAAATCTCACCACGCTCAAGGTTGACTCAGCCTTCCATCCTTCTGAGTTGGGTAAAATGAGGATCCAAAATTGTTGGGGGCAACAGGCTGACTCTGTAAACCTCTTAGAGAAGGCTGTAAAGCACTATAAAGCAGTATATAAGTCTAAGAGCTATTGCTATTGCTATCATCTATCAGTAGGGTGTGGTGAAGTATATTCAGTAAAGGGGCTTCAATAGTTCTCAACATTTTCACCATGATTTCCATTCTGATCCCGTTTTAATGATTCTGTGATGATTGTGACCATTTGGAACACAATTCTGTTGGGAGCAGAAATAGATAGCTGTGACTTTAAGCATGAATTTCAGATGTTTGTGCTCATGAGTTGGTTTGGGCAGGTTATTCAGAGAATGAATCAACTTGCACATTAATCCTTTGAATAGTTGTTTATCAGAAGACCTGTAAGGTTTTATGAAGGTCAATGCATACAATGACTCCAGATTTGTTGGAGGGCTCCAGGGTTTAATGTTTTGAAAGAGGGAGAAGAATCCTTAAAAGTGTAATGTTTACAAGACCAAGTTGAGGTTTCTGCACTTTCACTTGTGTAGTTTTAGTGTTAGTCCTTTTCATGAAGAATCTTAATTTATGAAACATTAAGTGATACTATGAAGCTCATTAATTATGACATTAATGGAAGCTTAATGTAAGATTAATATGGAAGTATATCAGAAATAAAATAGTTTCTAGATCCTATACATCCTTTTTCTACACAAAACAACTGCATGTAGGCTATTCTCCTTTTATTTATAGAGGCAAATCTCCCTAGTCCCAAATCCACGCCCAGCAAGATGCTTTGATGGGCAACTTTGAGAAAATATCTTGGATCAGATATAATGAAGATTTCACCTGAAAAGTGAGATCCCAACATACCTTCAGGGCTGAAAATTCATGTTATTTAGCAAATATTTATTTATTAAATTTATGTTCCACCCATCTCACTGTTCAAGCCAAAATAAGCCCAATAATGGGATACTTTAAATATTACTATAGCTTGATTCTTTATATAACATTCTATCACAATCAATTTTTTTATCTGAAACAGCAATAATCTGAAACAGTTAATGTATTTTTCATGTTGTTAATGACACAATTTGCCTTACATTTCTTATACGTATACATAATAGTGGCATTTGCACAAGTGTGAATATGATAATCAACTCTCAATCACAGCACGCATCGACTGGAAAATATTGTGGTTTACAGAAATATGGGTGTTCATTGCTTTTCAATAAGGTCTTAATTTGACACGTTGGAGAATCAAGAAACACAACACTGATTTTATATCAGCATGCAAAGCACCAGTATTTCTAATGAACAAAATAAATTACTCCTTAATTAAAGGTGAACAAGGAAAAATCATGGTTCTCACGGATCTGCATAATATAAACACAGAAGTGGAATTTGGAAATAATCTATATAAAGTTTGTTTTTGTGCTGCAAAAATAAATAGCTTTCTAACCTATATATGTTTAAAAAAACCCACTGAACAGCCCTTGAAAAGTGATTTCATTATCTATTAAAAGAAAGTAAATCAGGGCTGACATTTTATTTTCTAACATTTTTCTTCTTTTTAAAGAAAATGTAAAAGAAATTTTTGGACAGACCATTATTCATCATCACATCCCTTTTAACTGGGATTGTGAATTCATTCGATTGCACTTTGGACATAATCGAAAGAAACATCTGACATACTCAGAATTCACTCAGTTTTTGCAGGTCAGTTACTTTTTATTTATTTTTCTCTGTAACATAATGTATGTTTGTTGAGCACAAGATCATGTTTACAAAATAATAATAAATTACTTGGGTATTTCAGTTTTCAGTATTTTACATTTTAAGGCAAATAGAAAGATGGTTGTTAATAATCTTGCTATCCTTACAACATGACAACACATAATGAATTCCATAAGTGTAGCTTTCTTCTGTTAGTTTTAGTGTTTGTTTGGGTTTTTTTTTTTGAAGAATGCAAGGATGCAGCTGCCAGAGAAAAGACGGAATCAGTGAGGATTCTATGCATTATTCTCATAGGTTTTCAGAATAAATTTTACCAAACATTGTCCCTTGTACGATGATTTCAGGAGCTGCAGTCAGAACACGCAAGACAAGCATTTGCGCTGAAAGACAAAAACAAATCTGGCTTGATCACCGGCCTCGATTTCAGCGATATCATGGTTACTATCCGTCCACACATGCTTACTCCTTTTGTGGAAGAAAACCTAGTCTCAGTAAGTAACTGGCAATCTCTGGATCAGCTGTTGCTCAGATTGTAATATTTGTCTTTGGAAATAAAAAAGAATCTGTCACTGATGCAACATTGTTTTAGCCTTACTAGGACTGTTTTAATGAGGCCATCAAAACAACACTGATACATATTTGCAGAACTAGAAAATAGGAGAATGGTAATACTATTTGGTGGAGGGAGAACCAGGTTTTTCAATTAGAATTTTGTACAGTTAAAATAAAGCTAACATTTTGGAGCCTTCTGTTGTTTTTGAAGTGTTAATACCCCCCCCTCCCCCAGTGAAACTTGAAAGCTTGTATATAATTTCACTGCTAAAATCGTTTCATTTAAACTTTTTCGGACTTGGGATCAATCATGAATCCAAATCCTCCTCTTCATATTTCTTAACATATATTTGTATGGCTGTTATAACTGTTATGTTAAAACGTTGCTAGTTATTGTCAGACCATTGAGTTGAAGACAAGCACATTTAAACTGGAGAAGAAGTTCAGTGACTTTCTAGATATTTTTTGAAGAACCACTTCCATTTACCAAGTTGATTGGGTGGAATGGATGGGTGCTAGACTATTCTGGGAATATAGAAGTTCCATAGATTTTCCTAACTGATCTAAATGTTAGTGTCAGGCTCTAACAATTGGAGCCATAGGTTGAGTTGTAGCTCACGTTTATTGCTCACGCTTGTACATAAGAATCTGGTCAGCTAAAAGTTAGCACTAAATTGGCATTAGAAAAAGGCCAAAGGAATTCAAGGGGGTCTGGACTTCGATCTCTTGTAGCAATGCAAGGATTCTAAACTGATGATGGGTTTAACTCCACCCTCCAGTTCTTCCTGCCCTTCTCCTATAGTTAAGGACTAAAGAACTTTCTCCTCACTATTCTGCATATGTAATCCATTCTTGGAGCATAATAATATGCAGATGTATTCTGCAGCCTCTGATACCTATTCCAATTTTTAATTGTCCGAAAACTTGGGGGTGAGGGCTTTCATTTCCCCATTTTCCAGTGGCAACAAATCATTTAACTGGAACTCCTTGTATATTTTAGTACTTTCTAGGTCTGATAGTAAATCTATTACCAAATGAATTTTGCTTCTGTCACAGTATTTCCAATCTTCTCGTTCCCTGCTTATTTGGGAATTGAAATGCAGGGAGAAATCCTAAATGGACCATAACTATTTTCTCTTTGTGACTTTACTGTGTTTTGCTTTCTTCAAGGCTGCAGGTGGATCCGTCTCGCATCAAGTCAGCTTTTCCTATTTCAATGCTTTTAATGCTCTGCTGAACAACATGGAACTTGTTCGAAAGATATACAGTCTCCTAGCAGGCACTAGAAAAGATGTAGAAGTTACAAAAGGTAAAGGAGTCAATCTCATTATTTTTTAGATTACTGATGCTTAATGCTATCTAGGAAACAAAGCTAGAGCATCCTATCTAGACCTCAGTAAATGGTCCCCGCCACCCAACCTCTAAGTCTCCTGTAGAGTTTTATTGGAGTGTGCATTCTCAACATTTTTGGCTCCTTTTATTTGGAGAAAGATGGCCATGAGAGTAAGATAATTAAGTTTATGTTAATGGAGAAAAACCCCTGTCTGAGATGTCAAAGAGCCAATTCAGGGTTGTACAGGGACCGCACTTGATTTGGGAGCTGTACCCCAAACAATTAATGGGTCTGGCAGAATAAAGCTCCATCTCTGAAGATTTTAAATTGGCTGGGACTTTAGGAAACATTTTGAGATTGCATATAAGTTTGAGAGATGATACAGATCTTTTGGGCCTCCGTTAGCTTAACTGAACCCAAATCATATTATGTAATTGCCTGCCCTTTGCAACATCATCTGAGATTAGATTGGCCCCATCCATGCTGGCCTTAAAAACCTAGTTTTGTGCCTGAGCCTGGGGGCTTGGGTGTGTTGACAGAGCCCATCTCTTCACTGTGTTGATAGATGTTGAGATAGTGCCTGATTGCTATGTGTTTTTGTTTAATATTATGTATTTTGTCTATTTTACTGTAGGCCTCTTAGAATCATGTGTGTGAGATGGGCGATTATATCAATCAATCACATAAAATTGTCTATAAAACATGAACCCTCTGCAAGAAGGGCAATTGGGGTTTGTCTTGCAAGAACCAGATAATTCCTGTGACCTTATTGAGGATGAGCATTGTGCCCCCTGCCCTGTAAATTTACTTAGTACGACACACTTCAGAGTCATCCTGAGAGAAACCAAAAGACAGACCTCTGCATTCTCCCCATTATTTGTATTGTGATTTTTTATTAAAAAATGACTTGGGTCTTATAAAAACCAAGAGCAATATATGCACAGTTGATGGCCCCCTCAACCCTGCTTTTGCAAAGGATCCTTAGAAGCTTCAGAACAGTCTATTTTTTAATTTTTGTTTTGCTTTGCTTTTGCAAGACTACCAAATACCAGGCTGAAAATGACTATATCCCTTCAAGCGATGTCATAATATTGTTGGATAAATCTTGGACTCCTTTGAAAATTTTCTTTTTGTAGGGTAGTGTCTGGCTGCTACAAATTTTGGCATTTGAGAAGTTTCCTTCCTTTGTCAAAGGAGATTGTCCTCCCTTGAAGGACAATCCCGTTTGACTTTTATATGAATCAAATAAAGCCAAATATTGAATAATACTGGTCATACTGCTAGATAGAAAGTTCTGCTTTTGCAGTTTTAGAATGAAGAGATGTGAAACCTAAATGATCTGATTGTGTCAGATATTCTGTGAGACTTATATTTAAACTTGTGCTTTCTACTTTTGCCACATGGCACTTACTATACCTGAAAGGCCCAAACATGCTTTTTCAAGAGGCAACTGGACTTCCTTGTTTTTCTTTGAAGACATTTCACTTCATCCAAGACACTTTTTCAGATCTGAAGAAGCTTCTTGGACGAGAAGCGAAAAGTCTTCAGAGAAAAACCAGAAAATCCAGTTGCTTCTTGAAAAAGCACCTTTGGGACAGTCATGACCTGGATGACTGAGAATCTCCATAGACATATACTTAAAGGAGATTACGTTATGTAAACCATAGAGTCAGTTCTATTCAGAGTTTCAAGGCTGCCCTTTTTAAAAAAGATTGAATGCTTATTTGGTTGATTCATTTTGTGAATTTTGTATTTTGATGTATAAATTTATATGTCAAATGGTAGAAATCAAGCTTTCCCAATCTGGTAGCCTCTAGTTGTGTTTGAAGGACAATTCCAAGAATTTCTAAGTGATAAAGGCCAGATTGTGCATTAAAAACAATGAATTATGAATAATTGGTTCTTTCTCTCTCTTTTTGAAAATATCTGAAAAACAGAGGAATTCTCTCAGTCTGCCATCAAATTTGGACAAGTTACACCTTTGGAAATTGATATTCTCTACCAGCTGTCTGACTTGTATAATGCTACTGGGTAATCTTGACCTTTTTTTAAAAAGAAAATAGAATGGTGGTGCAGAATGTTGAAATGTTGAGAAGACGTTAGCCAGAGTACATGTAATTTGGCAAGAGAACAAGAATACACAGAACATATCTAGGTTTCTACTTCCTTCCCCTCTTGTTAAAGGGAAGCAACATGGATATTCAGTCTGTATTCCGATTCATTTTATATTACCATACATGCATGAAAGATTGCAGCCTTACTATACTCCAGATTCTTTTTTGCTAGCAAATTTGTTTCTTTTGTAAACTATCTGTTTGATTGTCTAATATTAATTAGAGATTTGATATCCCACATATTCTTCATTGCACTTTTCCCTAACTTTATACCCTTTACTGTAGATCAGGAGTGTCAAACTCAATTTCATTGAGGGCCACATCAAGGTTGTGTTTGACCTCGGGAGGCTGGTGTAGCCAGCTCAACATCACTCGTGGGATGCCTGTGGCAGCCTGAGCACTCTGTCAGTGAAAACGGACTCCTGAGCTCCATTTTTGGCTGCAACAGCCTCCTGCAACCCTCTGCCAGCGAAAACAGAGCTCAGGAGGGCCACCCAAGCTCTGTTTTTGCTGGCAGATGCACCGTGGGCCAGTCCTACGCAATTTCCAGGGCAGCCTCATGGGCCAGATCTAAGCACCCCATAGGCCAGATCTGGTCCCCAGGCCTTGAGTTTGACACGCCAGCTGTAGATGGTTTAAGTTACACAATTGTCCAAAGACCTTGCCTGTTGGGAATTATGGAAGAAATATAGGGATCAGGTTGAGAGATAGCTTTTTGGCATAATCAACATCTTCTAATATCACAATTCTGTGATATTATCCTTAATAGGAACTGGATTTTGCATCATCTTGTAAGATTTTGTGGGAGGTTGCAGAGTTTTAAGAGATTTTGAGGGTTTCTCTGAGCATGTCAGAGAGCAGGCACCCCAAGTATAATACATAATATTTATACCTTTCAACAAGTAAGGGATACTTCAACATAGGCTTCCATGTTTTGGTATATAGCCATGGCAGATTGGTTACTGAGACACAGCTTTAGTCTGATTGGAATTATAGTTTTTTTTAGTTATAAATGACAGTCAATGAATGCATTTCTTAATATTGCTGCCATATAAGAGGCTCTCTATACATTACAAGAAAGACAGATAGACTAAGACAGGGGTATCAAAGTCAAGGCCCACAGGCTGGATCTGGCCCGCAGGGCACTTAAATCTGGCCCACAGGGCCAGTCTAGAAATAGCAAAGGACTGGCCCGTGGTGCCTCTGGCAGCCAAAACAGGGCACAGGGCCAGCAGGGTGCTGCAGGAGGTGCCCGTCCCCCCACCCCGGCCAACCCACGGAGAGAAAGTAAAATGCTGATCCGGCCCCTCGAAGAAATTCAGTTTGACACCCCTAGACTAGGAGGAAAACTCTTATATAGCATTGAAGTAATGCTTTTCTGGGTGCTGGAAAGAATATATTGTAGATTTTATTTACAATTCTCTTTAACTGTGATCTCTTTTCCATGCACTTGTATGTAGACGCTTGACACTGGCAGATATTGAAAGAATTGCTCCCTTGGCTGAAGGAGCCCTACCTTACAACCTGGCGGAACTGCAGAGACAGGTAGGTGCTTTCAGGGAAAGGCTAAGTCTACCGTATAAATTCCAGTAATTGGTTGGAAGTTAAAACTCCTGAGTTTAAGTTAAATACCTTCCCATTTAAAGATTTACGTGACATTTTTATTGACCTTTGTTGAAAAAAATGCCACTGTTTCCCCCCCCCCCCCCAAAATGTCTCTGCCGAATGACTAAAATGCTTCTCATCGTGCTCCAAATGATAATAATAAAAAAGGGGTTGGCTGAAGTGGTGAATGGCGTAAGCAAAACTAATGCCTCTGATCCATTCTTTTAAGGAGCTCTCCAAACAACTATTCTACCAGTTTTAATAGAACTTGGAGGTGTGGTAGCTGCCTACAGAGGGATGTAGACCACTCTTTGATGATAGGAAAGCCTCTAGGCCCCCAACCCAAATTTTCAAGGAAGTTGCTCCTTATCATAAAAATGAGCAGTTGTGCTTCTGCTTGACCTCTGACAATTGTGCATGCAAAAGCTTGTGTTTTGATATTTCTTAAAACCAATAATTCCTAATAACAGAAATACCTCTGAGATGATCATTTAAAAGGAATAAATCTCAGCGCTCACAGCATATAATCAACCTGCCAGAGAGTGATTTGTTCTGGAAGAAAACATAGGCTCATGGAATTATTTTTATGAGTCTGTGTTATGCCAGTTTCTCTGTTTGCAAATGACTGCATTATCTATTTGTGTTAAAACTCATTTTCAAAATTAACTTGCCTCTAATATTTCAGTATATTTCTGTTGTTGGCCAATAATGCCACTCAGTTATTATACTTTAACAATCAACATATGAAAGATTTGTTAAACTAATTATCATGGAGATTGACCAGGACAATTTAGCTACACTGTCTTTCTGAATTTTACTTAGTTGCTTGCTAGTGTTTTTTTAAAAAAACTTGTTGCCATAGCAATGCTGCACGTTTATTATTTAAACTTTGATTGTGGGAAAACACTGCTTAAATTGGTTGCATTAAAATGAATAGAAATAGAAATGTATGTTCTATGTTCTGCTTATCCTTTTGAGATAGAAAAACTATATAAAAATAAATTGGGTGTCTGTATTATTTTACTGAATTCAGTAAAAGATTCAGGATTGCTTGCCTTTGACTCAGGATTTAATGTAAATGTTACTAACGGACAGATTGGACTGGGATTAATTTTGATGATGTTTGTCTTATTCACCTCTTTTAATTTCTCTAAGCATAGTGCATGTTGTGAAGTTGCACACTCATTTCCGAGTACTCACACGGGTGCTTTTAAAAACAATATTAGATGGAAATTTATAAATCTAGCTCGCCAATTCCTCCTATAAAAACGATACATGTCATTGATTCCTGATAATGAAATAATGTGTAATTTCCACTAAAGCCTTTAAACCTGCATAAGGTCATTGTTTTAAGAGACCATTGCCATATTACTTTTCCTCCATATCATCACAATGTAAAAGTATATTGCTAAGAAGCAGTTTTTATTAGTAGATAGGTTCATATTTGTAATATCAGGAAAATATTTTTTTGTTTTAAATATGAAAGATGAAAAGATAAACAGGGAGATGAAAAACTAGTTTCAAACCAAATTTGTAACATTTCAAAGCGCTGAAAATCTCAGTGTTGTAGAAAGGTGCATATATTATTGTAAATCCTATTCACAACTGAGGCATTTAGAGGAGTGAAAACATGTGGGGCAGCCGATCAATATGATCACATTTAAGCTTTCCCCTCATCTCCACCCATCCAGTTTTACACTAGCATTGAATATCTATACTTTTGGAGGTTTGTTCTTCTACTCTGGGTCTTTCTGCCTAAACAAATTATCTCTACTAAGCCACAAAGGACACTGAGGGAATGGGTTGATATCTAAAGGCAGGCAATATGTCTGGAAAGCTTGTGAAATTATTATGTTGAACCATGTGCTTTCCCCATTAACAGGTCACTCTGGAAGCAGCCAGTAGATAGATTTGTGAGTCAGGAAAGGACTAACATCATCTATGTTGTCTGCAGGAAGAATACCTAATGCGAGAAAGTAGAACTTACAATTAATGCTTCCAATGAATGAGTAGGTAAAATGCAGTCTTTTGCCATTCATGCAAAATTAACACATTTGAGAACACAAGAAACGAGACAAATAAATGACCCGGTTTCACTGATTTTTATAGAAGTTCGATACAAATGCTGAGTTTGGACCAAACATTTAGTGAAGAGGGAATTATTTTGTCATTTAGTTCTGCTTTGTGGAGTGACCTACCTCTCAACAACATGGCTTCAGTTCATAGCTTAGCTAAGTACTGTCCTTATTTTATAGTCTTCTCCTCTGAGAGACAGCTGGTTGTTACATGGTCTTAAATATCTTCCAGCTGAAAAAAAAAAAAAAACAGATAAGGAAAGTTAGATATTCTTCTTCGCTTGTTCCTGCTGGAAGGAGTTGCATAGGATTTGAACAACACAGTCACCTAAAAGCAAATGATGGACAGGGGATTTATAGTCATGCTAACCAATGGAGGCAGAGTCCACAAGTCTAATCATGACTGAATTTCAGTAGACAGCAGAGATGTTGTTCAGAGTTTTCCATTGTGGCCTATGGTTAGGGTGACTTGCTAGAAACTGCAGTCTCAAGTTGTGACTGAATGAACCCTAACATATTTCTGCTGTACCAATAAAGAAGATTATTCGTAGCTGAGGGTTGAAATGGAGGGCCCTTGGTGCTCTCTGAGGTGGTTTGCGATTAGCACTGATGATGTTACCTA
This sequence comes from Pseudonaja textilis, assembly GCF_049901715.1. Lineage (NCBI taxonomy): Eukaryota > Metazoa > Chordata > Lepidosauria > Squamata > Elapidae > Pseudonaja > Pseudonaja textilis. The sequence goes on from NC_141990.1 coordinate 187,763,855, forward strand.
GTTGGGTAATGAAATGTCTGCAAGAAGACAAAAAATGCTCAGAGAGCACCAAGGATCCCTCAATTCTGCTGTGTTCTGCCTTTTCAGGAAAGACCCTCGTACAGGCTTTATGTCAGTGTCATAGCACTGCTGACTGCTACTTGGATAGGCCCAAGCTGCAATGCCAGGGGGAACAGGCCTGGTGAGGGACCTCTGTTCTAAGTGCACTCTGTGGAGTGGCTTTGGGAGAAAGAAATGGGGAGCAGGATGCAGCCCGAACTTGCCTATCTCCTTTTTTTTTATTAACCTACCCTTTCTGCCTATTTTACATGCAAAACAAGAATAGGAGCTGGCCTTTCTACCACATTAGTTGCTGATATGATCGCTGGAAAAATGCCTTTATTTTGCTCCTTAATATCCATGTGCGGGAGCTTTGTGGAGAGATGCCTGTGACAGTCATTTTCTGTTAATAAATATTCATGCTCTGAAAGCCATAGCATGAATTTTACTGATTTGCATCTTCTATCTGAATGCAGCCAATCCATGGGATATAGTAAGCATTTTCATAAATAGGTTGTAAGTTATATTTCCATCAGAAGAAAAAAGAGTATCTGCATTGTTATAACTTTTTTTATTGCCTGAGTAGTAGCCTTAGGAATAGAGGCTGCACTGAGAACAAGGATGAGGGGAAATCAGGGGAAAAAAAATCACACTTAGGATTTCTTCTTCCTTACTACTGTTGTAAAGTTGGTTGGTTTCCAGCCACTAATTCTAAATACTTTGGATTTGTTTTGAACAGGCCCAAAGAGCTATTGGAATGAACCATGGTTTTTGTAGGAAAACATACGTGGAAGAGTATGGCATATTTTTTTTTTTGGTTCTCTGTTATTGTATTTCTATCCTGCCTTATTCTCCAAACCAGTGCTTGGAAACTTGGTGACTTTAAAATAGGTGGTCTACAACTCAGAATTCCCCAGCCAGCATGAAATCCACCTATCTTAAAGATACCAAGGTTGAGAAATGCTGCTCTACATGATGGGCCTCCTTAATTTCATTTCCAGAACCACTAACTGAGAGTGATTGGGCTAAAGAAGGGTGACTTTAGATCTTTAAACCAGGAAGTTTCCATGACTGAGGATGGATTTGAACTTGGATCTCACTGCTCCAAGTCTAGCCTCTTAACCCACTCCTTTATGTTGATTCTTCATTTCTCACTGATCTTCATATGTTCATTGTAACTTAATTAGCGTATAGATTACAGTACTTCTTTTCTGGCATATTGGCATAAGTACTCGCTGTTCCTAACAGGCATCACATTTGCTTTGAATTGAGATGATTGATTAGAGTCTCCCCACATGAAAGAGTGGCCCCTCCAGTGAGGCAAATGATGCTACCTTCCTTGTGGATCTGGATGTAGGAATTTTAAACAAGTATCGTAGCATGTAGAGATCTTGGGATGAAAATTTTGCTACTGATAGTATCACGTGAATTCTTTTCTTTGGAATGCCAAGAGTTTAGCTCAGCTTGAATGTAAAAGGATGTGAGGTATCCAGAACCACACATTCCTTGTTTATATGGCAAGGTAAGAACAACAACAACCTGTTGTCAACTGTTAAACTGTTGACACTTTTTTCCCCACAAAACAGATGACTAAGATTATCACACAAAGAGGGAAAAAACATGTTTGGGAGGATCTTTATTTGTTGTTTTCATCAGAGCCTACATTTAAAAGGGCCTTCTTTTGGAGCAAATTCGATTTCAGTTTGATCAGAATATTGTCTATAGCATGTATTTCATTTTTCTTTTACAAAACAGCAGCCGAGTAGAGCAAATTTTAGCTCCAGTATGTTAATTATGTGCCTGTTTCTTATTCCCAATCAGGATTATGTCTCTGAAAGATAATAATTTTGCCATGAAAGCTGTGATTCAATGCTGTATCTTGAAAGAAAGGCAATTATTTCAGTGGATTTGATTTTTTTTTAACCATCACTCAGGACACAACTGCTTTTAGCCCTTAATTAGTTTTTGACCAATTTCATATATGACTTTTATTTAACTATGCCTTTTTCTTTCCCCCACTTCTTCTTTCTTTGCTCTGTCTGTTTCTGTCCCATTCTTTTCACACAGCAATCCTATGGTGATAGGGGCAGGCCTATCTGGCTTCAGGTAGCTGAGTCTGCTTACAGGTTCACTTTGGGCTCAGTTGCTGGAGGTAAGTAACATGTGACTGTGAATGTTTCAAGACGGGACTGTTGTAATATTATCTGGCTAGTGTAGTTGTACATCTGCTGAGATAGCAATAGTACTTAGACATATACCACTTCATAGTGTTTTACAGCTCTCTCTAAGTGATTTACAGAGTCAGCATATTGCCCCCAACAATTTTGGGTGGCTCCTCATTTTACCCACCTCGGAAGGATGGAAAGCTGAGTCAACCTTGAGCCTGGTGGGATTTGAACTGCCAAATTGCAGGCAGCCGACAGCAGAAGTAGCCTAAACACTGCACCACCGAGGCTCAGATTGGTAAAGCTATTCATTGCAATAGCCCTTAGACTTAAATACTGCTTCACAGTGCTTTACAGCCCTCTCTAAATGGTTTACAGAGACAGCATATTGCCCCCAATAATCTGCATCCTTATTTTACTGAGCTTAGAAAGATGGAAAGCTGAGTCAACCTTGAGCTGGTCAGAACTGAACTCTAGGATGTGGAATGTAGAGTTTGCCTGCAATACTGCATTCCAGCCACTGCGCCACTATGGCTCTAAAGAGAAGTCTGAATTGTTCGTTCTTTTGTTTTCTTTTTCTTTTTTAATATATGAAGACTGTGGTTTTTTAGATCAGTCTCCTAACTGTTTTTGAAGCCAAACTTGCAGAATGATGTAAGCCCAGGAGTGTGAAACTTGCAGCCCATGGCCCAGATGTGTCACGCGCTGGACACCCCCACCCCTGGTTTAGCGAAGGGGGAAAAAGTTATGATATGTCATGTGACAATAACGTGACATGAGTTTGACACCCATGATGTAAGGAATCTTTTCAGATGCAGTTTCAGAGTCATTTTTGGATTAAATTGTGGTAGAACTGCTATTCAGTTTTCAAAAGGGAAAGCATGACATTTAATCTCTTATTATAAATAACTATTTGTGATAGTTATCATTAGTTATTAGCTTGTTTCCCAAAAGGGCACTGTAAAATACACCCACGTACACAAAGCACCGTCTGTCACCCTTCAGAGTTTTGTTCTGTAGTGTTTTAAAACATAGGATGAACAATTGGAGATTCCAGTTAATCTTTCAAACAATTGGAAGACAGAAGAAGATCCCACCTCCTGCCCTGCGCATCCTTTCCTTTCCCTTCCCTCCCCATCTTTTCATTTTTATTGTTATTAAAAATACTGACTTTTATGCTTTTATCGCTTTTATATATAAGCCACCCAGAGTTGCCTTGTAGAGAGATAGGCGGCAAACTAATTTAACAAACAAACAAACAAACAAACTTTCTATATGATTGTTGCCTTGCTGTGTTTGTTGTTATAGCAAAAGGGGTGTGGAGAAATGGTCACTTAATTTGAAAAATAACTTGAGAACTAATGAATTAACCTGGTGGCTCCTCCAGATTTAATGCTGCAGAGGAAGTAAATTGACACAGCTAAGAGGTGTAGAAGCCTGACAATATCCTGGGAACATTTCAATCCCCATTATAAGTACAAAAGCCACACATGGTGGCCCCAAATCTTCAAAAAGAGTGATTTGTTTGTTCGTTTCATTCAACTTATATGCCACCCACCTCACTATCTGAAGCAATTTTGAGTGACTTACAGAGCCATAAAAATCATAAATATAAAAGCATTAAAATTAACAATAATTAAATGAAGCCTAAAGACCAAAAACATGAAAAATACAGGCAAGGGCTTTTATCTATCACTCATCAATCTCCTCCAGCAAAAACCATCCCCAGTGGGGTCCCAAGCCAACTTGGAAGTCAGCTTTTAATGCCTCTCTTGAAGGCCAAAATGGTGATTGTGGATCTCCCCTCCAGCGACAAAACATTCCAGATTTGGGGTATTTGTTCAAAAAGTACAAAACAACCACCTCTTAAACTTTTCCTTCACTTCAGTTCTCAGAAATGCCCAGACAAGTCCTTGCAGTTTTCTTGGCAAGTTTTTTCTTCGGAAGTGTTTTGCCACTGCTTCACTGAGAGACAGTGACTGCCCAAGGTCACCCAGTTGGCTTTGAGCTTAGGGTGGGAGTAGAACTTAGTCTGCTGGTTTCTAGACTGATGTCTTAACCACTAGGCCAAATTGGGTCTCTAATTTGTTAGAAAATGAAAAATGTGGTCAAATACTTGTCCTTCTTCAGGAAGAAAAGCCAGAGTTTCCATCTGCTCTTCCCTCCCTCTGTTTCCTTTCATATATGTGTTAGGAAGGGCAAACAACCCAAGCACATTAAGGGTAGCATAATAAATGAATATATGCATCACAGTGATTTTAAAAAAGCTAAGGGGAGAAATAGAAATAAAAAGAAGAAAAGAGGGATCCATATAATATTAATATCAAATGGCTTCCATCTGACCTGAGAATTTTTCTCCAGAATAGAAATGTCTCCATACAAAATTAGAAGATAGAAGCAGGTTCTTTTCTCTGGCATGCCACAGGTTTTAAGGAACATGCCAGAAGTTTATAATTTGGTCTGAGATATGGCACCTGAACCTCATTTTAATGCCAGATCTCAGCAGCAACATGAAATAGAAAATGTGAATATTTACCCTGAATCTAAACTGTTTAGGATTATAGTTCAGAAGCAGATTTCAGAAACAGCTATTCCTCCTATGCATTCCCTGCTTCCCACCCACCCTTTGGGTTTTCTTCTTGGTTCACAAGAACACCCATAACTTGATGCTCTCCAGACTTGTCTGGAGTGTTGGAGAAAGGCTGACATAATTACAGTCACTTAAGGTTGTAGATGAATATCATCTAGAACCTATTTTTGTGGACGTGCACAATGAGAAATCAGACCATCAAGTTGATGTTCTTTTTTTTGGTCCTTCTTCTCAGCTGTGGGAGCGACTGCAGTATATCCTATTGACTTGGTAAAGACTCGCATGCAGAACCAGCGCTCCACTGGCTCGGTGGTAGGAGAGCTGATGTACAAAAACAGTTTTGATTGTTTTAAGAAGGTTTTGCGCTATGAGGGATTTTTTGGCCTTTATAGAGGTAAGGAGGCAACGGGTGTGTGTTTCAAATTTGCCCGCAGGGGATTTGAAGGGCATTATGGCCCTCATCTTGTGTGCTCTAAATTCAGGAGTCTTCTGAAATGAACATCCCATAAGACTGGGAGGTAGCTCAGTGCCGAGATATTGGTTCTTGTTCTGAAGTCAGAAGATGAACCTATAGTTGGAATGGGGCAGTGCATGCCGCCTACTTTAATGGGATTGTCCCTTTTGCAAAGATTGCAAAACACTGAGCTGATGTGGCATTAGGATACATCCTCATCACCAAACAACTATAGAAACTGATTTGTAAGTGGGGAGAGCATAAACAACATACCTTTTGGGGCGGGGTGGGGGCGCTGGTGTCCTCTATTTGTAAATAGTTCCCTTTTTGTAAAGTGCACATTGTAGAATGTTAGTCTGTGGTAGCCCAAAAATCGAATGGAATCCAGTCCTATTTTTTTAGACTAGCACATTTTATTAACAGGCAATGTTTTGGTTGGATCTACAGCTCACTTCATCAGATGCCCTCTCAAAGGATGACATGAACTCATGAAAACCTTATACCTTTTAACGCATTGTATTGGTCTGAAAAGATACTGCAGCAAACATGCAGAGCCTCCAAAACCTAACAGGCAAAACGTAATTACCAAACCGGTAGTAACACCGATTGAATCCCACCCCTGTAGAAGAGGCTGGGGAATATTGCAGTAGAAAGAAGGAATTGTCCCCAATTGGACAAAATAACTCGATGTGAGCAGATCTCTGCTGGTTTGGAGCTTTCCCAATTCTCCCTCCGTCCCTCATTGTTCAGGGTAGCAAAGGGATGCCAGGGATTGTATAACAGCTTCTGGTTCCCGGGATTCAAGCCCCACTATTGTTACCCGATGACTCAGTAACATGAAAGGACTTTCTTTGGTTGTGTTCATTCAAGCATCTTCAGGCTCAATATGATTCCTGTCTTATTTCTGAGTTTAAACAAGTCATAATTTGATGAGAATGAATGAAGTCTCCAAAAGATTGATTGCCAATTGATCAAATTAGCAAGGAGTCTTTTTGTGTTGAAAAGAGGATTGTAATGTATGCTGAGAACATATTGTAAGGAGAGTTTGGAAATCCTGGGAGAAGGAAGTACAGTTGATTCCATCAGGAATTGATGCTCATGAAAATACATCATCAAACGGCCCGCCTACAAACAACAGACTTCCCAGATGTAGCACAGCACGAATTTTTCTTTTAAAAAAAGTTATGTCAACATATTTGTGAAGATAATTGTCCATAGAAGTTCTTTGTGTGATTGGATTAGTACTGAACAACCAAATGTTTGTGCTATCTATGTATGTCTAGGTATAATAATTGTGATAAATCTTTTTTATTTATACAGGGTTACTTCCACAGCTCATTGGTGTTGCTCCAGAAAAAGCCATAAAGCTTACAGTAAGTCTATTAAAGATCAACTAAATTCCTTTCCCCTTTATCTTTTAGAAATATTTATGGTACATAATATATGCATTTATTCAGAAGTGTAATTCATTGGGGCTTAAACCTCTGCAATACACATGCACATAGTTCCCAAACATTGTAATCTATCTTTGAAAGGAATTGCTTTTGATTTTCAGGTCTTCTTAATGTATTAAATTGTAAGTGAAAGCTATGGGAAGTGAAAATTATGGGAAGCGGTATAATAGTATAAAATGTATGGTTTTTTTTTAATTAGGTCAATGACTTTGTCAGAGATAAATTCACTCAGAGAGATGGTTCCATCCCACTGTTTGCAGAGATCCTCGCAGGAGGCTGTGTAAGTACTAACATTGTAGAACGGAGTCTGATGTCTGCTCGCTGTTTGTATTACAGCGACAGCTTAATATAGTTATTAACCAAGTCATGGGAAGAACTGCTCGAATTTCAAGGTGAAAATGTTTCATTCAGCATTTCCTATTGGTGCTACAATGATGCTTAAATAGGATAGATTCTGGCAGTTCATGGACCATTTTTACGCTACAGAGTTGATACTGCTTCAGCCATCGTGCATTTGCTATAATAAATACTACTTGTTTTCACAAGGTGGTTAAGTCTGACTAACCAGTGCCTGCAGGGAATCTGAAAATGCTTTCTATTGTAGAGTAATATTGTAGTGCACTCTACACAGGGCTGCCCTTGGAGAGTATTCAGAAGCTTTTAACTAGTACAAGAACGCAGCAGTGTGGGCAGTTATGTGTGCTCCTAGGATAGTACATATTATATAATAGTACGTATTATACCTGTGTCCTACAAGCCTCATGGGTTGCGAGTTTGCTTCTAGGTCCAATTCAAGGTGCTGATTTTAACTTTTAAAGTCCTTCATGGACAGAACTGTGTCATCTGAGGGACCCCTCTCTCATCTATATCATCCCAGCCCATGAGATCCAGAAGAGAGGAGCATGCTGCAGATACCATCTGCCAGGGACCTAGCTTTGGTGGGTCCCAGATGGTGGACCTTCTTTGCTATGGCACCTGTCTTATGAAACTAACCCTAATGATAGGGAATGAAAATATCTGTCTTCTCACAATTTTTTAATGCCACAAGCTAAAGTTTTAGCCTTTCAACTTTTTTTTAGCCCTGCTTTCCCTGACAGAAGCTCTTGAGGAACATCCGCAAACAACTATCGATGAATGATTTTCTAAGTCTGATGGGAAAGACTTTTAAACATACATACTTAAATCAGTCCTACTGAAATCTGTGGGAGGCGCAAGTATTTCAGTTTGTTGTGATTTTTATTATTTAGCTGTAGTTTTCTAGGGAGACCATATTTTCCCAGCAGGTTGGAGAACATTTTAATAATCAGCTGTGAACTTTATCTGGCATTTATTTCTTCAAATGTACATTGCAAAAGGGCCCACCCTTTGCTTGTTATTTTAAATATTTGATTGCCAAGTACAACCTCTGTATCTTTAAAAACCTGGAAAGTAAATTTTGATCACCAGAATGAGAGAAAGAATTGGTGACATGGATGTGTTGCCCCTTCGAAGCATCTTTGAGATGGATAGTAACTCACTGAGGGTCTCATATAGCCACTGTATTAACTTCCATTGGAGCAGGATGGATTTATAGTTCTTTGGCTTGTTATCTAAATTTTGGATGAGAAAGCTGTTGACCTTTGCCAGCTGCAAATTCAAGGAGGCAGCCTTGAAGTAACATTGCTTTTTGTTTTTCCTGATTATGAGTGGCAGTTCTGTTGATACTTTAGTCTTTTAATTGTCCACTTGTAAATCTAAATTTGGGGAAAGGGAACAAGCATGTGGTCTTTCGTTACTATGAGAGAATCTCATCTGTTCTGGAAGGCCCATTGATTGTCTCAATCATATACACTGGAATCCCTTCCATGCTGCAGATAAAAGTATTTCCAAGCTCAGCACATCTGCTAACCCTTTCCCCTTTGTAATTCTGCTCTAACAACTGGGTGCATTGCTGAGGGTAATGGGGGAAGGAAAGGTCTGCTGAGGTTGTGTGAAGAAATCTGCACAGTTAAAAGCGGTGTAATTTTTATGGAAATATATGCACATTTAAATTAGACTGGGTTCATATTAAACAACCAGCTTAAAGATGTTTTCAGGTATGCATTCATTAGGATATTTCCCCCCCTGCTGTGGCTTGTGTTCAGTCACAAATGCTAGCAATTTCATTTTTTGTAATGAAGTCTGATAATCAAGGCTCCTAACTTAATATCATTTTGTACCACAATATGATTCACACTTAGCAAAGCCTGCATTAAGCATGCTCTCCGTTCCTTCTCCTGGGCCATAATTTGCAAACCTGGGAATGCATTGTAAATCCAGCAAAAAATGTTTTAAGACGTTTCTTAGTTCTCCCTTTAGCAGATACGATGAGCGTCAGATTACTTTTATCTGATTATGGCATCCTGGATAGCAAACATGAAATAACAGTTCCCCTGGTTACCAGTTCAATGTTTTATCCTGGCACTCAAATAGCAGAAGTGAGAAGTCAGAAAGTTTAGATAGATAGATAGACAGACAGACAGACAGACAGACAGACAGACAATGATAGAAAGATAGATGATAGGTAGATAGGTAGGAAGATAGACACAGACATACAGATGGTGTGTGTGTGCGTGTGTGTGTGTGTGTGTGTGTGTGTTTGTAGATGTGTGGGGCATACTTGATCTATAGCTGGTAATAGACAAGTAAAGTTGGGCAGGGGGTCCTACTTTATATTTTAAAAATGCTGAGCTCTGCAAAGATATATACCTGTGTTTACATGTAACTATGTGCAGTATGCCGTTTACATACTTATTCATAACAAGCATTAATTACTATATAATAGCATGATTGCCACTAAAAAGAAAACAGCTAAAATAAATATATAAGGTTATATTCAATGGGTTCACTCAAGCTAAAATATAATGTGGTTTTTTTTAAAAAAAATGGTTTAGCTCAATGGGTGAAGGGGCAGGCAAGGGAAGATTTTTTTAAACATAAAAAAATGACTGACTTTTGAATTTCGGAAATCCTCACAAGAGATGCAGACAAGGAGCTTCAAAGACTTTGCTTATTCCAGACAACCTGACTCTGCCCTGAAGTGTTTCCTTGTCACTTTTTTGATAGACAGATAGACAGACAGATAGACAGGCAGACAGACGGTATTCAGCCAGTACTGACAAGTTCTGGAGAACCAGTAGCAGAAATTTTGAGTAGTTTGGAGAACCAGCAAAAACCACCTCTGACTGGCCCCACCCCTATCTATTCTCTGCCTCCCAAGTCCCAGCTGATCGGCTGGGTCTTCTTTTGTTGCCCTGCACAGGAGAATGGAGCTGGAAAGCAGGTTACTGGGGAAGGGAGGCAATGGGATTGGAATTTTGCAGTAACCCTCCCCCAGGAGTGGAATGATTTTACAGTATCCTTCCGCTGCCACACCCACCAAGCCACGCCCGCCACGCCACACCACGCCTACAGAACTGGTAGTAAGATTTTTTGAATCCCACCCCTGGATGGATGGGTGGATGGTTAAATAGATAGGCAGGCAGGCAGGGTGTCTGAAAAAGAGAGAGGGACTTAAGGGCTTGGAGGAGACAGTATATATAAAAGCCTTGGCTTGGCTGGGGGAGAGACGGTGAGCACCTAGAAGCCTTTGAAGGAAGTCTCCATTAAGGGTTTCCTTCCTGTACAGGGAAAATATGTTAGCCTGGGATGGTTTGGGCTGAACAGCAGCAGTAGCAGCAGCAGCAGCAGCAGCGGAGTGGCTGGGAACAGGCCCCCCACTATCCACCCTCCTGTCTCTTGTGGCTGGTGCCTCGGGGGTGGAATTGGAAAGGGCAAGAGGTCTTCTGTTGAGGGGTCACTGGTGCGTTTCCTTCAGCCTCTGGCATGTGGAGAAGTGTCCATGGTGGATCTGGGGCGGCATCTCCTCTCCTAACCTTTGCCGTCAGCTCCAGTTCTTTGTTCCTCGTGGAGACTTCATTTTTCACGACACAGAGGTTAACTAAGGAAGGCCAGATTGTTCCTATGCCCGAGTGGTATGAATAACCTCCATTCAGAATTGAGTCTGTCATGTGCAGCCTTAAGAGTTTTCTGTCAAGTTTAGGAGTTGTGTTTCATGTGAAAGTAGTGAGGCTTAGTAGCGAGGCCAGGCGTGTGACGGAGAATGTCCCATTTGAAAGGGGTGGTTTATTTCCAGAGTTTTTTACTTAATACTTGCTTTCTATTACAGACCTCAAGTAGGGCCTATACACTTCCTAGGCAGTTTTTAATTCAAGCACTGGCAGGAGCCATGTCTTATCATGCTGAGACCAATATGGCACATTATTCCACTGCCCATAGGGTGAATAATATAGACTAGCAACAGTTTAAATGGATGACGGTCTGTTTATACAGGCCAGCTCTTATTCCTGCTGGACCAGGCACATGGGGAGGAAAGAAAAATTATGGAATATTTTTTAGGGAGGAAAAAATACATTTAAAAAACAGGAAAGAGGCAAAAATAACAAAACACAAAGTGAATAGGTAGGAATTTACATGCCTCGCAGAATTGAATAAGGCTGTATTTGTTAGGTAAGAATTTTCAGCTTGTTAATTTTATATAACTAAGCATCTTGTTTTAAAAACAGGAGATCATTGTTAAAAAATTGTTAATATACCGGTAATATATGTGTGTGTGTATAAAAATATACGTAGAAATAAAAGAATGGCAATAACATAGGTTAAGAATTACAGTAATTTCTGTCTGATCAGTGAAAGATCTATATTGATCAGATCCTATTTCTACAAAAGTGCCATTTTTTTTTTTGCCTCTCAAACAACCCTCAGTGTAAAGAAGTTGAGAACTGTTTTCAATCAGGAAAAAAATGCTAACTAATTGTGGCCAACTAGAGCACCACACATTTTAAGCAGATGAATACATTTAAGAAAATAACAAAGGGTTTTATTAAAGTAGGTGGGAAGGTCCTGTAATCTGTTCCATTTTGAATTTTATCAAAGAGAGAGCCTAAACATACCCCATCCCGGTCTGTTTCTGTGCTTCTGGAGCAAAACTGTCACATTAAATCTTCCTGTGAAATTTGAAATGCAGCTTTGTGGACGTCTTGGGTTAAAATGCACAACTTAGGAGGGAATAGCTCATGCAGCAACATCTTGTGAGGGATAATGCTTCTGCTCTACTAATGAAATATTAAAAAAAAAACCTTGACAGCTGTTAAATTTGTGTCATGTCCAGACTAGAAAAATTGTTAAAGTGTGTTTGTTTCTGTCTGTATCTACCCCTCCTCCCCACATATACAGACATTTCTGTTTTTTATTGTAACAGATGTGGTGATGGAGATGCACCCATTATTCACTATTAAACAGTGAATTTTCAGGGAAAATGGTAAAAAGCTTCACAGGCAAGCCTAAGAGCCATGCCACTTATTTAAAATAACAAAATGTCATCTTGATTCGGCTCGTTATTAACTATCAAGCGGATTGGTTAGATACTGGGGGGAAAAAGTCAAGCTACTCTTTTACCGTCTTCTACCTGTCACGACAACTACATGTCCTGGTTTCCTATCTAGGGGTTTCTGCGCACCTACAGAACAGGCAATGCTGGTAGATCAGTTTTTCAGGGAAGCCTGCTGTGACACCTTCTTCCATGCCATGGGGAAGCCTCCACTGCAGTTTTGGAAAAGGAAATCCACTCGTGTAACCTTGGATGATGTCTGTGAGGGAGATGGATGGGTCTTAAATGACAAATAAATAAAACCGTAGAATATTCTGAAGCACTGTATCAAGAAATTTGGTATGTCTTGAAGATGGTTTTTGTGCCCAGCTCCAGCAGGACATTGGAAGGACAAGGAAGTTGACATTGGACTATTCTGCAATGGTGGTACAATGGTTAGAATGCAATACAGCAGGGCTAACTCACTGCTCACTCTAGGGGTTCGATTCTGATTTGCTCAAGGTTGACTCAGCCTTCCATCCTTCCGAGATCGGTAAAATGAGGACCCAGATTGTTGGGGGCAATAGGCTGACACTGTAAATCTCTTAGAGAGGGATGTAAAGCACTGTGAACTGGTATATAAGTCTAAGTGCTATTGCTATTGCAAACTAACTCTGCAAAAAGCCAGGAAGTTCGATCTTGACTGGCTCAAGGTTGATTCAGTCTTCCATTCTTCCGAGGTCGGTAAAATCAGGACCCAGATTGTTGGGGGCAATACACTGACACTGTAAACTGTTTAGAGAAGGCTGTAAAACACTATGAAGTGATATAAGTCTAAGTCAGGGAAGTCAAACTCGCGTCGTAACAGCAGCATCACGTGATGTATCGGGACCTTTTCCCCCCCTTCACTAAACCAGGTGGGGGCAGGGCCCGCACATCACACATCTGGCCCGCCAGCCATGAGTTTGTCACCTCTGGTCTAAGTGCTATTTCTAGTCTTCCTTGTGGTGAGTGGTTTTAGCACAGAGGTGGAATACTGGACTATCAAAATCTCACTTAGCGGTTATATGCTTGCTCAAAACTGGTTTTGACTGCTTCTGCATCTTTGTTTCCCAGTATTAAAAGAGAAGGTAGCGTTATTTAGCAAACTCCTCACTGGAATAGCTGGTAAGCTATATGTGTAATATTTCCCTTATTCCTCACTCCAGGGACTGACTGTGGTCTGCTGCTTGTAGAGCCAGCATGAGGCTCTACAGTGGCCCTGGGTTTGGCTTGCTACCCTTATTAAGCCTGTAATCCAGCTGATACCTGGCTGCTTATTCCTTGCCTTGGGCTTTTCTTCAGTATTCTGTACCATGCTGGCTGGAGAATTTTAGGAGCTAAAGCTCAAACGTCTTAAAATTGTCAAGATGGAGAAATACTGTTACAGATTGAAAGAACCCCCGTCATACTAATGCAATTCATACTGTTTTAGTTACTGTTGATTTAATTTATAATGCAGAGATCAATTTAGCTTTTGTAGTTTTGTCAAATTTGTTACATTATTGGTTTGGGATAAATCATTTGGAATAACTAAATCATGTAAATACTACTGTAAGTAATGGAACCAATTGTTTAAAATAAACACGAGTATCTGAGATGTAGATGGATTTTTTTCTTTCCTTTTGGTCTTGCAAAATTACCATGATCCTGAATTATGGACTCTTGTTGAAGTTAAGAAGGTACATGATATTCCTAGCCACTTCCTGATAGTGTATTTGACGTAGTCGGTTGCATTTAAAAGCTCAGGCCAGTAGCTGACCTTGGGAAGAAGCTGACCTGAGCTGCCTTTCTTATGGTTTTGCAGGCAGGAGGTTCACAAGTCATCTTCACGAACCCACTGGAGATTGTCAAGATTCGCTTGCAGGTAGCAGGAGAAATCACCACTGGACCCAGAGTTAGCGCCCTCACCGTTCTGAAGGACTTGGGGCTTTTTGGACTGTATAAGGTACATCCATTATTGGTTTTGCTTCTTCACTCTCTTATCATGTGCCAGGGAGGCTGTTGAAAGAAACAAACAATTCCACTCCATCCTAAGGAAACCTTCCTAGGTGATGGGCTATAGGGGAATCTTTTCACATTTGAAAATGTTATCTTTTGGCATTTTGCCAGAGGTGGGGTGTCCATTGGGAAAAAATGGGAGAAAACAAATCCACCTGTACAGGGAGTCCTCAACTTACAACTTGTTCCTTCAGCTACCCAGGATCTCGCCTATCCCCTGAGGCACCGGATACTCCAAATAACAACCGCAACAAGGAGAACTGGGATTACATGGCCAGTTCGCTTAATGATACATACAGTGCTGTATGACCATAGTTCTGGGCTCGATTGTGATTGTAAGTTGAGGGCTACCTCTCTATTGGTGGCCAAAACTTGTGTGGAAAGTCTCCTCTCCTTTATTCCACGTGCACTTTCTCCCAAAGCTTTCTCCCCAAATACTGCCAACACTGCTCTGCTGTTTTCCATTTCTGGGTGGGGAAGGGGGAAGGAAAGAAAGAAAGACTCTTTTTGGTTTTCTTTTATATTTGCTGTGCAGCCCCAAATTATTTGAACATTTCTGTTGTAGCTCTGCTGTCTCTATTGTTGCATTCACAGCAGGCTACTCTCTTTGTCTTAATATGACAACAGGAAAGAGGGAGTAGAATTTAGCAGGATTCAAATCTTTTAGGAGTTAAGTGGAAGGATTTGTCTAGGATGAATTTTGTTTAAAAAAAAAAATAGTCAGACTCAAGATGCCCTGCTCTTTAGAACGATGCTAGACAAAATTCTTTCCCTGCAGGCCCGCTTATTTCCATCCTTGTAAATAAGAGGCAATGGAGCAAAAGCTACCCGTTTTCTTACACTGGGAGAGGTATTCCTTTACCCTTCGCCAGGGCAAGGGGCTAATATGTAAATTCAGTGGATAGTAGCAGCTTTGGTGCTCTTCTAAAATAGAATTCATTGGTTCGATATAAAATAAAATCCCACGATAGTTCATGGCTTTGTGACAACAGCCCAAGAATATTGCACAGCCACTTCCCTTTCAACTTAAAATTCATGCAGAGGCAATTTTTTTTTTCTTAAGGGCAATTCCAAACAACATTTCACTGCGGTTTACTTTTTTTTTTTTTTTAAAAAGGAAAAGCATGTGAACAATTCCGTTTTACTTGCAGATTACCTGAAAGGAGGGTTGCACAGATTGTCAGCCTACCCTTTTCAACAAAGGAGAATATTTGTAGCTCAGGGTTGAAATGAGGCATCCTTGGTGTTCTCTGAGCTTGCTTTCTTGCAGACATTTCATTGCCCAAACTAGGCTATATCATCACTACCCTGATGATGTTACCCAGTTTAGGTAATGAAATGTCTGCACGAAAACAACCCGGCTCAGAGAGCACCAAGGACCCTCAGCCTACCCCTTTCTTAATTGAAATAATGAGTTTTGAAAAGGACAGAAATGGCCATAGATTTAAAAAAAAAATTCCAATGGGCATTGGCCCAAGCCATCCATAGTTCTGCTTTGCAGATCTTCATCAGTTGAGGTTTGGATTTGACTGTAGTGCATTAGAATGATACAGAATCAGTGTACATGAATGGGATTTTTGGGAGGTGGGGCTGGGTGGGAAGGTAATTGGAAGATCTGAAGCAGAGTTTTCATCCCAAATGTTCATGTGTCAAACAGGGGCCGTGTTTGGGATGAATGAATGTGGCAAAAGGTGTAACCTCCATCTGGCCCATATTGTCCTCCAAAAAATCATTCTGGTCTTAGAATGGAATTGTTCTTCTCTCGTGTTCTATTTCCATCCAACAAATGGCCAAAGAGATCTGCCATCTTAGAATACCCTTAAGAGCTCTTTTAGCCAAGAAGTATTCCTGTTCCTTGCCTTGTTGTTTCAACACAATCTAAGCACAAAGCCTTTTCTTTGGTACCATCTTTGTATCTTAGTTGTTTGGACCTTTCTTAGTTCCACGTGACTGCAGATCATCGAGCTGGTTTGCCAGATCACAAAAGCATTTTGTCGAACGCATTCCAGGCACTGTAATGAATTGCACTTCCTACATCTACACAGAAGATGTGTGCCTGTCCCCTCGTGATCAGAGGCGGTAAAAATTTCTCCTATATGCGTGACTGACTCATTCTTTGTTTCTCTTTTCCATGTGACAGGGAGCCAAGGCCTGTTTTCTCCGAGACATTCCCTTTTCTGCCATCTATTTTCCTGTGTACGCTCATTGTAAACTGGTGCTTGCAGATGAAAATGGTCATGTGGGAGGGCTTAATCTTCTTACAGCTGGTGCTATTGCAGGTAACTTTGTTCAGTAATTGGCAAATAAGTCCACCCCCCCCCCCCATTAAAATTCTTGGCAACATTTAATATTCATTAGACCATGTAGAGGAAGCTAATATACTATTGTGTTTAACTTAATCCAAATTTGATCACCTTTATCCTTGGTGGGAGGTAGCCCAATTTTGATGATGGCTAATTACATTTGCATAATGTGGATAAACAGCTTAATGCAGCTCAGCAACATGTAGTCAAATTGGGTTGGCGGGTTGGCTGGGGCTTGCCCTTGTTCAAAGCTCTCAGCTTGGGTGACTGCTTTTTGAAGGCAGTAAGAATAATTTATGCCCTTTTCCTACATTTGGTATACAATTCTTAATTTTGGCAGGGTAATACAAAGTGAAAACCCCAATTTAGGCAGTTTTCAATTCAGTTTTGGGAAGCTGTACTCATATTAGTTGGAAGGAGAAACTTTTAAAATATTTCTGTAAAAGAAGAAAGCAAATTCGTCCTTGTTCCTGGTGTGGAAAAAAAAAAAGACAGTTATTTGTGTATTTGAAGTTTCTCCTCTCCATTCCACTGGCGGTTCTCATTTAGGCGCATTGCCACTCGGTTAGGAACAATATATTAAGCCAGTTCTTGTTGATCATGTGAGGTCCCCTAAGTTTCATATATGGTTACCTAGCAACCTCCTCCTATCTAAGCCCGTGTGGATATAGCACTCAAACTGATTGAGAGCAAGTAAAGGACTGACATTTGCTTGTAGGAATTGCTCTTTAGAATTCGTGCAATCTACTGTGTTGCTAGATTTGCAGTGAAAAAATATTCAGAGTGGGGGGTAGGGCAGAAGAAATGTGGCCCAAACACTTTTGGCCCCTCCTTGTCCAATACAGGTAGTCCTCGACTTACGACCTCAATTGAGCCCAAATTTTCTGTGGCAGAGTGAAATATTTGTTAAGTGAGTTTTGCCCCATTTTACTTTTTTTATTTTTTATTTTGGCCACAATTGTTAAGTGAATCAGTGCAGTTTTTAAGTTAGTAACATGTTTGTGAAGTGAATCTTGATTCCATATTGATTTTCCTCGTCAGAAGGTCACAATCACTCTGGGACACTGCAACCGTCATAAGAATGAGTCAGCTGTCAAGCATCTAAATCAAATGACCATGGGAATGCTGCAACAGTTGTAAATGTGAAAAATGGTCATAAGTCACTGTTTTTCAATGACGTTGTAAGTTTGAATGGTCACTAAGTAAACTGTTGTAACTCAAGGATTACCTGTACAGTGCTATTTAAAACCTATCCGTGTTATTCAAAGTTATGGGGAGCTCCTCCTTTGTCACAGCTCTGAATGAAACCTGAAGCTATGCTAACCCTGAAGCTGTTCTAACTACTCAATACTTCCCCTGGAGGTATTTCTACATACTATTTCTTGCTTTTGGTAGTGCTTAGCTACCACTCAGCTGAAGTCCATTTCTCCCCAAGGTGTACCTGCGGCTTCTTTGGTGACTCCTGCTGATGTCATCAAGACGAGACTGCAAGTGGCTGCTCGGGCTGGTCAGACAACCTACAGTGGAGTTATTGATTGCTTTGTGAAGATACTTCGGGAAGAAGGACCTTCTGCCTTTTGGAAGGGAGCTGCAGGCAAGAAAAGGATTTCCCATCTTGATCAGTAGAGAACTTAGCTATATTAATGAATGGTATTAAAATTGTGAGAGTGAGGGATCCAGCCTTGCAGCTGTTTCCACCTCTGGCAACTTCAGATCCATCTTCACGTTTCTGTCAGCACATTGAATGTACAGCTTCATCGGTGGGAATGGAGGACAACAAGGTGATGGTTTACAGGATAGATTAGAGATTCTAGTTTTCACAGAATGCCATAAACAGATTTGGGGTAAGATTTAGCTTTAATTGTGTTTGAATGCTGGCAAATATGCATACGAGCTGATTGATTACTACTGTTTTTATTATTATTATTTTTTATAAAAAATTTTTATTGTTTTTTAACACACAAACAAACAGACAAAACATAAAAGCATCAGCTCTCCCGTATTTATATACAAACAGTGAGTCGGTTGGTTCATCAGTTTTGTGCATTCATTTCGTAGTCACAATTACCATTACCTTATATAATAACTCTTATTGTCAATACAAACTTATATATCATCATATCATTATTAAAGAAAAGAGAGATTTGACTATACTTTTATTCAATCATGCCTTATGAGATAACTATATTTTAAATAATTTATTCTATAACAAATCATATAGTCGTACCAGTTCTATCCTAAATAAAAGAAAAAAAGAAAAGAAAAGCCATTATATAAATATAATATCAAATACCGAAAAAAAAAGAAAAGAAAAGTGAAATCAATATTATTCCTTATTGTCTAACATTCTAAATATTCTATTTTTGTATTTCATCATTCAGCCATTGATAGAAAAGATCCCAAATTATATAAAATTGTTTATCTTCTTGCTCTCTAATTTCAAAAGTCAATCTACTCATCTCAGCACATTCCAATATTTTCTTTATAACTTCTTCCTGCAATGGAATTTTCTCATTTTTCCAATTTTTTGCAAATACAATCCTAGCCGCAGTTAATACATTTACAATCAAATATTTCAACTCTTTACTATAAACATCTGGTAAGATTCCCAATAAGAAAAGCTCCGGTTTCAAGTCTATATGCTTCTTTGTCATTTTTTCCAACCACATGCGGATTTTAGTCCAATATTTTCTAGCATCCTCACAAGTCCACCACATATGGTAGTATGAACCAGGTTTCTGATGACATTTCCAACATTTTTCGGATTTGTTCTTGAACATTCTTGCTATCCTTGTCGGGGGAAAATGCCACCTGTAAAACATCTTATACAAGTTTTCTTTATAGGCTGTAGACATTGTCATTTTATAGTTTTGCAACCATAATTTCTGCCATTTCTCTAAGTCAATCCCATATCCAAAATTCCTCCCCCAGGCAATCATAGTTTCTTTAACTTGTTCTTCCTCTAGTTTAATTTCCAATAAGTAACCATATAATTTTTTAATCACCTTTTCATCAGTACCCATCAAAATCTTATCTAAATCAGTCTGTTTATCATAAAATCCCTCTGTTTTGGAATCCTCATCATACCTTGAATGTATTTGCAAATATGAAAACCAATTCATCTGTATACCTTGTTCCTCTAATTTTTGTATCGATTTAAGTTCACCCTTTTCATCTAGTAATTCCCCATAGCTAACTGTTTGTTCCTTTTTATAAGTTATAGGGTAAGAAAACGCTTCTATCGTCGATAACCAAACTGGAATTTTCAAATAACATTGTTTTTTTGTCTTCTCCCAATTTAACCACAAAGACTCCCGTATATAATGTCTTCTAAAATAACCCTGTGTTTTGGTTCCCTTATACCATAAAAAAGCATGCCAACCCAACAACAAATCATGACCTTCTAATGTCAAAGGCTTCCCCTTGCAAATAAATAAGGGTTAAAAATAAAAACCTTACTAGAATAAAAATATCGGGTAATGCTGATGGAGGGGGTGGCGGAACTAAAAAAAAAAAAAATTAGAAAAAGAAAGTAGGAAACAATATACTGCCCTCTGCTTAGTTATCCAAGGCTCTAATTATAACTCCCTTCTCTTTCCCACAAGCTTCAAAGCTAAACCATAGATATTTAATTATAAACAAGAATCCAGAAAGGCACCTGTAATAATATTCTACAGGGCTCTTTCCTCTATCTTATCAGGAAATGTCCTTGAGAAGGAGTCTTTCACATCTCTCTCCAGTTCAAGTAAAATATTTCCAAGCCTCTAGTTGGCAGTGTTACAAAGTTTCTTAGTTCTCACTTTCCCCCCTCCTCTCAGGACAGCGTAATTAAAATAATAAAAAAAAAAGCCCGCAGGGAATATATAAACATATATAAAAGGCAAAAAAGAAGAAAAAAAGAAAAAGTAACCAAAGGGAGCCTCTAGCCTTAGAAAAAATTAGAATATAAAAAATCCAAAGGGAGAATAAAATATATAAATATAAAAAGAAACAGTCCAGTTATCCAGTAAGTAACAATGAAGTCCGGTAGCAAAGAAAAAAAAAAGCAAATAAAGCCTCGCTTTGACGTCTCCCTTGAAAAAAAACGCCGCTTAGTCAGTTTTGTCAAAAAAAATCACACAGGTTTCTTCTAGTAGTCAGAGTGAACTTTCAAAACTCAAAAAATTAGATAAAAAAAGGTTTCTCACCCAACCGACAGACTCTCTTTCAGACCCGTTCTTTCTGGAGTTGCCCCGACTTCAGCAGCATGGAGGCTGCCTCTCCGCTGCCAGCAAAAAGAGCTTCTCCCGGGTCATCCAGGGATTTTGCGATGTCCCCGGAGTCCACAGGATACGCTCTTCACGATAGCTGTCCCTACGAGACAGCATAGGTCCGTTTGGACCGGCCGGAAGCGAAGATATCGGCTGCAATCGAGGAGCTCGATTGCAAGCCGTATCGTTACGGCGCCAGCTCCTCCCAACTCCACTACTGTTTTTATTATTAAGAGAGAAAATTGGATGTTATATTAATTAAGGACTTAATACACCTGCCTATCTCAGCAGAGGATTCAAACCCATAAAAAATAGAAACCTTGTCTGCAAGAGTGCGATCCCCATCAGAAATAAAAATGGAAACTCACAGGATTTGGGAAGCCTTAAAACCCATAGCAATTCCATATTAGCAAGGTCAAGCTGAAACCTTTCTCCTCCACCCTGACCTCTGCAGTCTCCAGATACTGGAACAGATACTGGAACAGCATCGGTTAATTTGCCTGGGGCAGAGATGCGTAAATTGGGCATCATTAACATTTCATTTATTTACTTAGAAAAATAGTTGTTCAGTTATCTTATACAAGACAATACTAGTCCTCTCACAATAATAATAAATAAAAACAAAACAAATATAACAAACCCACCCTGAAACAGAAACATGTATCCAAACACAGGGCTGCAAAATCACATAGTCTTATAACTTCCTTGGCTAGGATAGGAGTGAGCATACTGGTGACTTTTTGCTCTGTTTCAATGGATCACTTCCCTCTGGGGCTTTATAGGAATAAAAAAGGAAAAGAATAGTTCCTGAGAACAGTGCCTGCCCAATGTATTAGCCTCTCTCTGGAGATACAGGCAACGCCAACTCTACTGGCCTTAACAGTAGGCCATGGAAACTTGACTCTAATAGAAGAGAAGTAAGTCAAATATATGTCATACCCCATTGCTTGTTTATAATATAGACAAATGTTTACAGGGACGCAGGAGGTTCAGGGCAGGAATATGCTTGTATTTTTGTAACCGGTTATATGGTGGTGTTGGCTGGGAACCCAAATGATTTGCAGTGTATGTGAGATAGAAGCAAGGCAGAATATGGAATAATTAATTAATTAATGTATCAAAAACCAAAGTAGTTGTATTTGACAGGGGAAATGATCTGAACAATTGCAATGTTTTAGTAGTTGCCATAAAAAGGCGGGGGGGAAGCAAAAGTACATTCCAGCTCTTATCTTTAAAAGATTGTAACTAAAATACCAGAGATTTTGCCCGTGAATATAGTTAATTGGAGACCGTGAATTATGACACCCAGCCGGTGAACGTGCTCAATTGGAGAATCTGGTTTATGAGACACCCTGGGGGAGGGGAGAAACAGGGTCACAGATGACTGTAAATTACATATTGGCTTCATGCAGGGCAGTGCCAGTATGTCTCCTCTAATGAATCCTTTGAACTTTCTTGAAGTTTGGCTCGAGAATCATGATTTAATTAGAGAAATTGCTGGAATTCTGACATGCAAAGCATATATAAGTGGCAACCCCTCTCCCCCCAAAAAAGAACTAGAGCAAGTAGAAGAATTTACTTTTGTAGATTTTTTTTTCATAAAAAAATGGGATGGAGGATGTTTAAGATGTAGAGATGCATATAAAAATAGTGGCTAATGTATGATGTTTGTTGCAAATAATGTGTTTTGCAAGAAGTGAAATGACTGGGTTTTTTTTATGAACACCTGCCCATTTTGTTACATAGAAGGGAGGATCAGAGAGATAGGAGAATGCAAAGCAAATTGAGTGCAGTTGGTATAGGTAAAACAAGAAGTGGTAAAATGAATGCTTGATGAATGTGGATTAAGTAAAAAAAGTGAATGACCAATTTAAAGAAAAGTATGTTGAGGTGACCTGTTTATATAGAGAAAATAAACAAGAGTTGAGTGTCAAGCAAATATGAGAAGGAAGAGTGGATGTCTTGAGAAGAGGGAAATCATAGTGGGATGGAGTTGTAATTCTTAGAAAAAGAGAGTTGGGACAGAAGTAAAAATTTAAAGAACAAAAAAAAACAGTGCATGAAGTGGTTTATGGACATGGCGAAAGCAACTGTGGTTTCAAGTACTGAAAATTATAGAGTGGTATTTGTGAATGGCGGTCATGTAAACTAAATTTAGCTTTCCTCTCATCTGTTATCCTTATTTTGCTTGTTATTTCTTATTCTTTCTATGCTTTCCATAACAGTGGTTATGAAAGAGGGGAACAATGTTTTCAGTATATGTGTGTTACGCTGAACTCTTCTTTTTCAACAGCCCGAGTGTTCAGATCCTCACCCCAATTTGGTGTTACTTTACTGACTTACGAACTTCTGCAGCGCTGGCTCTATGTGGATTTTGGAGGCATGTAAGTATAAGTGATCCTCAAAATTTTAAAGAATGTTGACATGCACCAGCCTGTTACAATTCTTTACTGATGTAGCTCAGTAAATTGTCTTTGTTTTTATAAGTACAGAAAATATCAGGTAAAAGCAATATGTATCACAAGGAGCTTTCCTATTCAGAGAAAGCAGTGCCTGTATCAAATAGTGTACAATTAAAGTTTCATGAAATACTTTTATGAGGAAGGTGCCATAGTACGGTAGACCAGCTGGTTCAAACGGGACTGGATTGGATAGAATTCCAAGTCAAATTTTGTCCTCAATGTCTGGTTCTTTAGTGCCACAGAATGAACTACAACTATAAAATGACAAAAGTTGAAGAACTTCCACCCCCATATTAGATAATTGTCATAGTGCTATTGGAAGTTAAGTAGAATTTTTACAAATATGGATAAATAGTGGAGTAATAAATGAAGAACAGAGTAACTACAGCCCAGTGTACTTTCTCATCACATGGTTAAGGCTATTTACACTAAACACACTCCCCACAAAATGGGCAGGATAGGCTACTGTATATAAACAGGGAGCAAACCCCATACTCGCACCCAGGTGGGATTCAAAAATTTTAACAACCGGTTCTGTGGGCGTGGCTTAGGTGTTGGGCATGGCTTGGTCATGTGACTGGGTGGACATGGCTTGATGGTCATGTTATTGGCTGGGCGTGGCCAACTCAATATCACTTACATCGAGGCATGCATCTCCTCTCCTGGCCTCTCATGACTGTGGGGATGCTGCAACAGTCGTAAGTGTGAAAAATGGTCATTGGTCACTTTTTTCAGTGCCATTTTAACTTTGAATGGTCACTCCACACAAGCAAAGTACCAGCAAAGGAGGGGAAAAAAACTCCAGAGACGTTCCTGAGACAGGAAGTCTAGCCCTGCCAGGAATGTAATAAGGATTAATGGAGAGGCAGTTTCTGTAAGCAACACCAGAATGTTTCCTTCCTGCCTTCCTTGCAGGATTAGGCCAGTCATTTCTTCTAATAATGGGTTCTCCGAACTGCTTAGAATGTTAACAACCGGTTCTACTGAATAGGTGCAAACTGGTAGAATCCCACCCCTGCTCACACTGATGTTGCCTAGTTGCCTATTGGTTGTTTGTGATTAGCACTGATGATGTTACCCAGTTGGGTAATGAAACACCTGCAAGCAAACAACCAAGCTCAGAGAGCACCAAGGACTCCATAAAATAAAAATATTTGCATTCCTATTTCATGGAAAAAGGACATAAAATAAAAATTTCAGGCAGCCTGATATTTTGTATGCAGGTTTTCCCTTGCAAAAAAGAAAATGAAATTGATTGGAGCTTGCTTATTTTATTCCTGCTGCCTTGCCTGGGTCACTAAAAGGGAGACCAGCATTCCCTATGGGATCCACTAAGGCAGAAATGTCAAACTCAAGGCCCACGGGCCAAATCCAGCCTGCAGGGTGCTTACATCTGGCCCATTGGCTTGCCCTGGAAACAGTGAAGGACCGGCCCATGGTGGCAGATGGTTGCAGGCCATGGTAGCTGAAAACAGAGCTTGGGAGCCTGTTTGTGCAGGCAGAGCGCTCTGGCTGCCACAGATGCCCCCGACACGAATGACATTGAGCTGGCCATGCTCCCCCCCCCAGGTCAAACACAACCCTCATGCAGCCCTCAGTGAAATTGAGTTTGACACTCCTGCACTAAAGTGTTGTAAGTTAGGAGGGTTAAGGTTCCTTCCACTCAAGAAAGAGCTCTTCTTCAAATTTCAGGCAGTTTGGTTTAGAAGAGGTGACTGTCTGGGATAACAAGTGAGTAGAACTGATCTGGAAGAAATGAAAGCATCTTGTGTGGAAGTGTCCCAGGGTGGATGATTTTTTTTTCCAATTACCAAATTGGATATTAATCAAACACTGCAGTCACTGCACAGTCCTAGTTGGCATGTACATGAATGTACACATCCACACAGAGAGACAAGCTAAAACTACAGGCCAGAATTAAGGAGAAACAGGATTAAACCCAGAAAATAGTGATCAGAAATATGTTAGATAGAAACCAAAGTATTTGCTTTATAATCTAGATTTATGTATACCAAAATTCTTTCAGACAGCAGCTTTAATGTAAACCATCTGTTCAAAACAGAGCTTCTTGGAAAGAAGGAACATGTATTTTTAACATTTGGCCTGATCTTACATAGATTTGCATGGTTATGAATTTCCTAAGGGGAGAATCACCTGGCCTGGATTTACTTACACCTAAGCCCGGATAGTAGCTATGTAAGAGGATGGTGATAAGCATGCGATCAAATATACACTTTGTAAACAAGCCATAAGCATAAAACTTAGCAGTGACAAAAAATGAATTCAAATTATTGGCTTTGGTGCTGTAAGTCATAGTTCTTTAGTTATATATTTGTGAGCCAAGCCCCTGTTGTGGCCAGTGAACCAGGATTAAAACAGAACATGCTGTAATACAGTTATGCTAACAGCATCTCAATGTGGCCAATGTTTGCTTGTTTGTCTCTTACTAGCAAGCCCTCCGGCTCAGAACCTCATCCCAAGTCTCGAATCTCAGGCCTTCCTCCTGTTAATCCTGATCACCTTGGTGGGTACCGGCTTGCCACAGCTACTTTTGCTGGAATTGAAAACAAATTTGGGCTTTCTCTTCCAAAATTTCGAGCATCGAGTGCCACTCCTGTGAAAACCAAAGCAGCAGCTTGAATCCTGAGCTGACTTTTCCAGCAAGCAAAAGTGGCCGCAAAGGACAGATCCGAGAACAGTCCTTGGCTCTCCAGCCAGCTGCATGACACTTAACTGAACGGAGACTGAATCACTGGCTTCTTTCTATACAAAGATACAATTGTCGTTCGCACACAGGAGATTGATTCGGGCTTTACGATCAAGCCATTGATCGCTTCTCCTCTTTTGATGGCTTGAGTTAGTACCCAGGGCTTGGCTTTGCACAGCTTGCACTCCATGTTACTGTACATATTGTACATCTTTGTACAGAGACATCATTATGGCATTGAAATTGCAGTTGCATTTCTAGAAACAGATATTGCAGTTCTTAAATAGTTTGAAATGTACAGACTGTTTTGAAAGTGTTTTACTAAGAATCATGTGACAATAAAATGTATTTAAAACCAGGGCCCTATAGTGTTTTTTCTTTGACACCAAATCTTAAAGAGACTAAGTTTTAAAGAAGGTAAAATTAACCTAGCAATGTTGCTCCTCAATAATATTCTAATACTCTGATGTTTAGTTGTTTTTTTTAGGAGTATGTCTATAATTTTTAAAAAGCCCAAAGAAGCTGAAGAATTAGTAATCTCTCTGATCTCCCCATTATAGATTGGGGGTGGTGGTGGTGGGAAATGCAGCATGTTTTTAAGACCTGGAAATGGGGTTTAATTGTTTTGCTGGTAATTAGGTGAATGCAAGGAGAGGTACTTAAAGATGAAGCCATGGCAATATGCAAGGGCAACAGAATTTCAGGCAATGTACCCTTGTGACTATTTCCTCCTTAATTGGGGGCTTCTCTACAAAAGGAACTCTGCTGTACACCCATAAGCTCCTGTATGCAGATACAGCTTTCAAAAATTACAGTACAAAAGTGCGAGATACAAAATGCAAGACTTATTTAGAATCAGGTTCTCTGTATTTGGGAGATCAATACTGAGGTAATAAACCATCAACAATTCAATAGAGCTGGTTAAAATCTACTGCTCAGATACCTGATCCAGACCTCAGGCAGATGCGGTAAACCCATCAAAATAGAGGCACCACCATTCCAAGCAACCAATTAATAGACACTCCAAGGAAACTTCCAATCACCACCATCCTCAAGTCTACATCTTACAAAAACTGTTAAGGCAACTCCCTCCCATCACTTCTGAATTGTTACACTTAGGAAGCCTCATTGAGGAACGGGGAAAAAAGCCTGCCCAAAAAAAAAAAAAAAAAACCCTTCCTAAAGACTGGAAAATCTGGTTATTAATATGTGCAATGAAGCTGGATCTATCACTATTCCAAGAAATCCATACGAATGGAAGACTTTTTACAAAATCTTGTTTTAAAAATATCCGTCTGTTATAGACAATATTTTGTATCTACTGAATGAGGATCTTTTTAAAGGCTCCAGCTGAACAAGACCATATTGTGTCCTACCCTGAAGTAAGCAATTTTATTCCTCTATTGGCTACTCTTTTTTAAATAACACTGATGGCTGCAGAGCGCCTCATGATATCATGATGGGAGAAAACAGGATTGAAATATTCAGCCTTCTGTATATAGTGGCAGATAAGGCAAGACTTTTAGGGGCCAAAATCCACCCCAAAATTAATTTGGGCTTATTTGCAGATGGGCTTATCTATGAGTAGGTACCTGTGGTTGTTCCCACAGGTTCTTTAAAATACCATATAGCTCTTATATCAGTGGCCCCCAGCCTTTTTTGTTCCACGGCCCGGTACCGGCATCACAAAATGATCCGCAGCCCGGTACCGGCATCAGCACGCATGACAAGGCAAGGCGAGCGACCGGCCAGCCAACTGTCCCCCGCTTCTCCCCGCCACCTTCAACTCCTCCTTTGTATCTTTGTCGATGGGCTTCGCTTCGGGACGGTCTCTCGGCTCGCCTTGCCTTGGGTGCTGAAAGAATCCTCGCGCCTTAGTTTCATTCGAAGCCCCACCCCTTCGATGAAACTAAGGCACGAGGATTCCTTCAGGACCCAAACGCTGGTTTCGAACCAGAAAAGCTCACCCGGAAGCACTTTCTCATCAAACAAGATGGTGGCGCCCAGCAAACCGGCGGCCCAGTGGGAAATATTCCACGGACCGGTACCGGTCCACGGCCCGGTGGTTGGGGACCCCTGTCTTATATACTTGCAGATACTCCAATGTGGATGAGCAGATCCTCTAATGTTTAACCCCAAACCATGAAAAATGCACTAATTGCTGATAAGCTAATTGTGAAAATTAAATCATACAAAAAATTTGAGGGTAAGATTATCCATAAGAGACACATTTTTTCATGACACTTGGGTTAAAAATTTCAGAGTTAGCAAATCTACCAATGGGCTTATCTTTGAGTAGATAGTTTTTCTCCAGTATTCATGGATTTATTTTACCCACCCTGCCCCACCCCCAAACATATCCCCCAAATATGCCATTTTACTCAATTAAAAGGTTTATGTGTGACATCCAAGCCACAGGCTGCCCACCCATTCTAAACAACTATATGTAAAATCCTGTAAGCAGTTATTTCAGAAGCAATTAAATTACACATGCAAAAAAGTCTTATTACACAGGACAGTAACTGGCATTTACAAAAAAATGAAACTACCATCAATGGCAAAATCAACAATATAGCAATGCAAAAGGTTAAGATAGCTTACGTTATGGCGAATTTGCTGGTTAGTTTACAAAATGTTACAAGTGTACTAAAATATTTTATTTTAAGCTTTATTTTTAATATTCCCACAAGTAATCTAAACTGGATGGAAATTAGATAATTTATTCTATTCCTGATTACATGAGATTGTTGTGAATTTACCATATAAAAATGAAGTGTTGCCTCTTAAATTTTAGACTGCCCAGTCAAATCAACAGATTATCCTATGGTCACAGGATTTCAAAAAGATTTCATTTTTTCTGTTTGGGTAGAATTGTGCAAGCTATATCCAATTCAACAATTTAAGATGAAGTCTTAAACCTAAGAATCATTTTGTACCCTTCCTTTTTTTATAGGCATAAATAGAAAATACATTTTAGATTCCTTTTCCCCTATAAATCTCCTTGCGTGAATTATTAGCATGTAACACAATCCTATTTTTAAAAAAATCAAGTCTTTAAATGGTTACATATGAGAAAAACATCATGTATTTTATTTATAAGCCTTACAAACTACACAGATTTAACAAAAAATCCAAGGGATTTTAGAAATTTTCCATTAATTAAAAACAGTTTAATAGATTTTTGTTATTCCTTTACATGATCTACCACCATGGGAGCCTACTGTATAACAATTGGGATAAAGGTTGCTGTGAACAGATACATGTGTAACTAACTTTAAGCAGTTCCATAATCCCCCCCCTCCCCCAAGATAGGTTTACATAACTTACTTAAATCCTATTGAAAGTTGGACAGCCTAAGTAACTTTAAATATACAATGTAAGTAGTGTTTCAACTGAAGATACAACTTGCCAAGTTAGGATAAATATTAATATATGCAGATTAGATTAAGAATATGTGATTTAGCTTTTAAAAAGCAACTTCACAAGATCTGCTTCAGTAATCTTTATGCACTTGTCAAATCCATAGTTGACTGCACGTTTTCACTTTCCAGTTGCTTCTGCAGGCTAGAACATGCTATTACACTGAAGCTCTTAGCTCTTGCCCAAATTCACGACTAGAATCCATTGTGAAATTTTAAGAAGGAATTCGAGTTGCTGCTTCCTCTTCTGCATCAGCTCTGTTTGCATTAATTTCAGCTAATGTCCGACCAAAACGGGTCCACTCATCACTTCGGGGAACAGCAATTTGCTGTGGAGAAATAGTTACAGGGGAGGTATTACTAAACATATGAATATACTGTTGTTGTTGTTTTCAATTCAAGTATACATTTCTATGTTCCCTGAATTTTTATGCACATGAAAAATTTCTTTCAACACAAAGAATAGGCTCCATCTCCATTACAATGAGGAAATGACAGTGAGCAGAGATCTAGGCAGTAGCATCTAGCCAGTGTCTAACTGGACACAAACAATTCATAGGGTGGGAATAATATATTTCACCTTCTTCTGTTTTCTAGAAGAATCGTACTTCCAACCTGCTGTTTTACTGTCTGGTGAGACCAGATGTAGGAAAAAAAATATTAAAAACTATTTACTTGTTCAAACCAGTAAAGCAAACTGAAGCCACAAATATTTATTTGAACAACTTTGACAGCAGTGGAGAATTTCCCCAAACTCAAATATAAAGGATTCTGAAGTGACACAAAAGCAGTCAAACGGCAACCCACTTTGGCCTTCTGACCGAAGCTTGGTTGCAAACTGAATTTTTGTTGTGTAGTAACTCTCCTTTCATATTTTCCAGTTTTAAAATTGGTAGATACAGACAACTTTTTACATTATTTTACAATATGAAAGATTCTAGATAACTTGCTGCAATCTTTTCTGAAAAAGTTTATAATTTGAAAGTCCTGCCAATTGTTGCCATTGGATGCCCCTGAATAAAAAAGGAATGGTCGATGAGCAGTAGTATTATGGGAAACTGGGTTGGGCAGTAGTTTCCAAGAAATAGGGGAAGGGTTGAAGTAGTTTTAGTGTCAACTAAAAAAAAAAAAACTCCTTTGGTCGTTTTAATTGCCTGCAGAAGAGGAGTGGGGGAAAGCATTGCATTCCCGAAATGCCATAGATAACCAATTTGGCAGCCCAAAGCTGTCAGCACACAAGAATATTACTGGAGAGCATGATTGGCTATGGATGTGTCCCACTGGAGAATATTCATCCAGGGGATGGGGGAAAAGAATGATGTATTTTAGTGTTGGCTGGCTGTCAGGGCTCCAACAAATCCACCCCCATTTAAATCGTAAGTCTCTAGCCGCATCTCTCACCTAGCTAATGCCAACATGGCCATTCCTAATAAAACATTTTTTTTTTTACTCTTGAGAGATGCGTCTAGAGACTTATGATTTAAAGGCGGGGGGGGATTTGTTGGAGCCCTGACATTTAGGTTGCTGCTCAAAACTATATTTGTGATAATTTCTTTAAATTTTCATCTTTGCATACATACACACACTTGCACTTAAATCTGCCCAAACTTTAAACATACTTTCTAAACTGAAACAAAAACATGACTCCTATGCACTCTTTATTAAGCAAAACAAAGTAAGTTACAAAGTTACCTACCTCTCCCACATCATAAATTACTATCTGTCCTTCCGAATCTCCCACAGCAATCTCACGTCCAGAATTTGTCCATCTTACATGATTAAGGGCTGGATTTCCATCCACGGTAATACTTGCTGTTGGCACCTACCCCGGTTCAAACAACAATGCTTCATCATGATTTATACCTTCTTTGGAATTTTGCTAGATTTGCCACAAATATTCAGATGATAATATGACCATTACAGTTATCTAGCTGTCCCTTATCCTAACACAACAGAGAAGGAAATATTTTACCTTTAACAATATAAAAATCTCTGATATACCCACACAAGGCCCAATGGAAGATGGATTTAGTAATGATAGGAATTAGAGCACCAAGCTTTCAAAGATGACAGCTCCAAGTTACTGAGTTCTTCCTTGCTTGGATAAAACCTTGCCTGGATATGCTGAGTTTGAATTACACTGGAAAAATTACTTTATTATAGGTAATCCTCTTCCACTCAAGCACATCATAGGGAGCGAAACTGATTGCTGGCACAAAAGTAGTGCTAAATACACTCAGAGTTTTATGCTTTAAAGCATTCAGTGAGACCATCATGCTTAGGTTTTGCTCAGTGCTCAGCAACTGATAGCACTGCATTCTTCAGCTATACAAGGAATACCAGCTTCATGAAGCTTAAGTGTTCCAACTATCTGTTAGGGTGATATGATGCACACTGTACCTGATGGACAAAGAACCTGTATTCATGCCAGATCACAAAAAAGCCCTGGTTTTACCCTGTGCTAGAGTTAGGCGAAACAATATCATGGCATATTCCTATCAGCATAAGCCACATAAGCCACACATTCATTTTCTGGTAATTTAAAACTTATTATTAATTTTATTCATCAAATTGATATAGCTGTTCAACTCACCAAGGGAGACTCTAGGTGCAACAACAGATTTAAAAAATATCAAAATCAGAATACAAATATATATAAAAATACCCTAAAAAATAAAATACAATCAAAGTGATGGGAAAATAAGAAATGCCCCCTTCACAATGAAGCCCCTCTAGCCATATTTCTGTAGAAAGCCCAGACCTTAGTTAGGTCACCGAACTAAGTCTTGAACAGAATATCAAAAGGGATCAAAGGCCATTCTAATTGGGGGCGGAGGGAATTTTCTATAAGGTGGGCACTACAATAGACATAAGACACATCTACTGGAACCCACCAAATGTCAATCCCTGGCTGAAGGTACCCACAACATGCCTCTTCTGCAAAATCTGATGGGAAGGGCTGATGTGAAAGGGGAAAGGCGGTCCCTTAGACCAGGCTCCCCAACCCGTGGCCCACAGCGCACCAGAAACCAGGCTACACAAACGAGCAAAGCCTCACCTGTGTATGCACAGAATGCAGGCAGTGCTAGAAACCACGCCTCCCCTGGTCTGTGGAAAAACCTCTCTCCACAGAACTGGTTCCTGGCACTCAAAAGATTGGGAGCCCCTGCCTTAGATTGCCCAGGCCCATGCCATAAGGGCTTTATAGGTTAAAATCAGCACTTTGAATTGGAACTGGAAGTAAATCAGTGCAGCTTACAGAGTGGATGTCTAACATGGGCCGTGGGAGTGCAGATCATTGCCCACACTACTGCATGCTAAACTAGTTGAAGCTTCCAGATATTCTCCAAGGGCAGCTCCATGTAAAGCCCATTGCGATACTCCAATCTGGAAGGGACTAGGGCAAGAGTGATTGTAAGCAGGGCCTGCTGATCCAGGGACGGGCACAAGACAAAGCTGTGCAAAGGCCTTTCTAGCCATGACTGCAATCTATTTACCAAGCAGGAGGGAACCCCAGGTTGCACACTGAGTCTGTCTGAGACAGTGCAACCCCATCTAGCACCAAAGATGGCATAGTCCTGGAATCAGAGGGCCCCCCAAAACCAAAGCCATTCAGTCTTGCTGAAGTTCAGTGGAAGCCTCTTGTTCCCCATCCAGACTCTTGCAGTCTCAAGGCAATAGGATAACAGGATCGTGGCGCCACTTAGTTTGCCAGGAAAGAGATATACAATTGGTACACGTGATAATGGATGAGCTCACCCAGTGGCCTCACGTAGATGTTAAAAAGGAAAGGACAAAGGACCACCGTGTGACCACTCCACATAGTTGGGGCTGACAATGGGACCTTTTCTTCCTAATTATCACCGAATTGGATTGACCCAAAGGAAGGAGGCAAATCAGCACAACACCATGCCACCCAAGCCGTCTGAGCCGATTCTGAAAGATAATGTGGTTGAGGGTATCAAGAGTCTCTGAGAGGTCAAGAATGGCATGGGTGGATGCACTACCCCATCCTGTCCACGCAAGAGGTCTTCCAAAAGCAGGACTAGTGCTGTTACTGACCCATGCCCAATCTGTATCCTAACTGAAAAGGATCAAGATAATCCAAATCAACTGATTCCATGAAAAATTAGCCAGTACAACATTAAAGGTTTAGCATGCAGACCTCTTTGAGAGATCATTAGGTGAAGAGCCAAGGAAGATTTAATAAACGTATGGCTTTGTTAAAATATTATATTTTTCTGATATTTTTCTGAATATATGCCAGATATAGACTCCATTACCATGCAGTCTTAGGATACCAAACCGATTTTGCTTTACCTCAGTATCATTATTGAGATTCCACAGATCAAGTCTTCCCATTCCATCTACGCAAGCAAAGAGGGCAGGGTGAGTGGGTGACCACATCACATCATAAACATAATCTGAGTTGTCTTCAAATGAATATAGAGGCTTGTTGTTCTAGGACAAGAAAAACATTTAGCATTAATATAACTTACAATGGCTGAAACAAAAATAATTAAGGCATGATGGCAAGGTTTGTGACAGTGCGGAATCGCTATTATTAAGTTATGTTTTCTGGTTTAAGGACCAAAGGATGGCTGATGGTCAACAGAGAGGATATGGAATCCTTTTTGTGTATTTTGGAGATAGTGGAGTTAATAACACATCTTTTAGTACGCGATTAGAAAAAAAATATTACAGTGCTGAGAACTATTTGTAACACAATTTGTTGGTGAATCTGGGAACAAAATGAACCTCTGGGTAAATACCACTGAATGCTTGTACTTATTCCTGAGGACATCAAAGCAAAGTTTAGCTATGTTTTGTCTTTTGATTGTTGAGTCATTATGTGTCATCAAGTAATTCTTTTAGTGACAAAGTAAAAGCTTGAAGTTTCTCAATTTGAAAAAATACTGAGTCATTATTGGGATTTATACTAAATTATATTATACAAGTATAGTAATGTAATTTTAAAAATAATAGTAGACACTAATGAAGCTGCAAATTTTAATTTCCTCAGAGTAACACATAAGAGATTGGATAACTATTTGTCTGAAATGGTATAGGGTTTCCAGCTTGAGCAGTGTGTCTGTGTGTGTGTGTGTGTGTGTGTGTGTGTGGTGTAGAACAGGGGTCGCCAAACTTTTGGACCTCAGGGACCACCAAACTCATAATTTTAAATCCCGTGCATCACTAATATGAATTTTGACTTATAGTGGCTTGCTGATTTTGGTGGGAAAGTTGATCTCATATTCCAGAGCTGCAGTAGTCACAATGCCCTTTGGTCATCCTGGAGCTCTGCAGAAAAAGCAGAAGCAGCAGAGATCCTGGGAAAATCTCAAAAAAAGTCTGCAGGAAAATTCCCCACCCCGTTTTCCTACTGATTGATGATTCTTTATTTGGGATCGCAGGATACCATCTCCAGCTCTGTTCTCAGGGGGAGAGAGAGGGACTTTTGGCTTCATGCAGGGAAAACAGCAGAAGTCTTTCTTCCTCTCCCCCAAACTCCGCCAGAAATGAGTCTTTGTGAGACTTGTCATGCCGGTGCAGCCTCTTGGAGCAGGACGCCTTACAGGGTCCCAAAGACTCATTTCTGGCAGAGTTTGGGGGAGAGAAAGAAAGACTTTTGCTGCTTTCCTTGCGGGCAGCCAAAAGCAGAAGAAGCAGAAAGAAGCAGCCCGGTGGCCAGGCCAGGCGCGTGGGGCAAGTTCCCCCACTCTGCCCTTTCCCCCCTCTCCTCACTACCTCGTGACCCTCGCAATGCAAGTGACCCAAGCCTTGTGTTCCTGTGGGCCATATGGGCGGCGCAGCCTTGTGTTCCCACGCAGCCTGGATTAATTGCTTTGGGGGTGCTTTGGGGGTGACATTTCTCTGCGGACCACCAGTGGTCCCCAGCCCACCAGTTGGCGACCACTGGTGTAGAAGACCTCCAAGGTCCCTTCCAATTCTATTATTCTATTATTAGAACTTTCATCATGTAGAATTTTATTATCATGAAACAAACAAGATACCACTATTTCATTTTGTGTGCGTATGTGTAGTATAACACTGTTATACACTATAAAGTAAACGTAATATATTAATAGCATCTATAAGCTGCTACAATGGTTATAGGTATCTATATTTATGAGAATTACCTCAGCCAATATAAGAAGGCTGAATAATGGACAGGTCTGATCTGTACATCTTTTATATTACAATCCTATATTGCATTATGGAACTGATGATTTAAAACATGGATGCTTCAATGAACCTTCTTGGCAGAAAATTTAGTTCTAAACAGACAATTTCCATAAGATGGGTTTTTATACAAGTCAATATTGTGTATATTTATCTACTGATACCTTAGTTGTCCAAAGCTTTACAGTCCAGTCAAAAGAAGAAGTTACAAAGAGATGTGAAAAGTCAACAGGTCCAACTGCTGCATGGCAATGGATACCTGTAATGGGCCCTTGGTGGCCTTCAAACATCTCACTGATTCCAGCTTTGCTGTTTAAAATACAAAGAAAAAAAATATTTTACTCTAAAAATAAAAAAATACTCATTCAAAACTCATACAAAGTACTAATTAACAGTTCACAAAGTGCATCACAAATTATCTCTGCAGTATTGCATATTCCATGGAACTGAGTTAAGCTCAGTAGTACTATAAATAAAAAAACTGTATTAATTAAATGATAACTAAACATATGCTTTGAAATATGTTTAAAAAATACTATGTATCTTAGATAGCTGTATTATTTTTTCAAACTCTAACTACCGTGTTTCTCATATAATAAGGCTGGGTCTTTTTTTTTTTTTTGAGCCCTGGAAAAATGGCTCAGACGTCTTTTCGGGGGTGACTTAATTCCCCCCGCCTTGCATCTTCGGGCGGGTGGCGACGGCTTGGATGTTGTCCTCAGCGTTGGTGGGGCACTTCGTATCGGGGTCAACGCAGGCAGCACCATATCCGGGTGTGCAACAAAAGTACTTCCTAATGGCAAGCCCCCCCCACCATTCCCCCCCATTTTGCATGTTTTAATATAGGCCTTAATTTTGGGGGAAGGGCTTAATTTCATTTCATGCCTATAAAACATGCTGGGACTTCCCATTGGGGGAGGCCGTATTGTTGGAGAAACAGGGTAAATATTAGGGTCACAAAAATTAACACATCATTGTCTTCCAAGAAACATCAAGCTTCCCAAGAGATGCATTTCCTCCTTAGGCAATTTTCAGTCTGAAATCAGGGATGATAAACCCACAACTGTATCAGTGCAAACTACCAATTTTGGTTAGTTCTAACCCAAAGCACTGTACAGCATGGGCTGATGTGTGTTTGAGAAGAGACCAGAGTCTCAATTTCATTTAAGAAAGCAATAGATAAGCTACAGCTATACAATTTCGAAACAGATTGAACAGCAGGAGACAAGCTGCTCAATTTACGACTGGTGCGTGATAGTACTGTATAATTATCAACAAAAGCAAGAATTTGGGATATTCTGCCACAACTCCCTTCCAAATTTGACTAATCAGCATATTCCGCATCAAAGCTCAAAAGCTATTCTTATCTAGAAAAAAATGAGATGAAGTTAATTGAAAATTTTAATTATTAAATACTCTTTTAAAATCCTTACACAATTCCTTTTAGAGAAATGCAATTGTATATAATCATCCTATGACAATTAAAGAGCAGCAACCCCAAAATTATGTTTCTTAAAGTATGACCCAAGTTGCAACACCTTGTGGGTGAAAAAATGAAATCCCAGGGTCTAATCACCTGCCATGGCGACATGCTGTGTAGACAGAGCCCTCTTCACTTCCAACGACAAAGTTGTTGACATCTCCAACAGGGAAGGACATAGAAGTGACAGCAACAGCTTTGGATTGCTTATGAACTAACTCCATGCTATCCTGGAGAGAAGGATATCACATTTCTGTTTTTCCAAACAACTCTTCTGCTAAGATCAGGGAGTATTTCTGATACCAGCTTTCTACAAAACATTTTCATTCTATATACTTGCTTTATTCGTATCATTCAGTTGAAAGTATTTAACACAACAAAATGACACAGTGTACACGATGACAATGTAGGATTTGTTTCTCAACCTATGAATTGTATATTTGTATAATGTATACAGTAATTGTATAATGTTTACAGTAAGACAAACGTACCGCATATTTCTCACTATTTCTCAGATACTCTGTGACACAATTTAAACTGAAAGTTTATCACTTAAAATCATTTCAGAAGCTTCTATATTTAAATAAGTATGTGAACTGAAATATCCTCAGTACAAATTCTATACTACTTAAACTGGATGCCAGCTTTCAGAATTCAACAAAGAATCTTTAGATATATGGGACTGGAATATCAGACATGAGCATATGTTTTATCTGCAGAACTTTCCTGAAACATATAACAATAAATGTTTGACATATTTAATAAGAAAATACCTGTGGCTGTGACAGCATATCCAGGCTCCATGAGCAAATCTTCCCATCAGTAGAAATGCTGATAAGGTTATGGGCATTCTGTGTCCCCACAACATTTACACAATATACAGGATGCTGAAGTGAAATGATACAGCACAGTTTAACAAAGCTTCCATGGAAATTTAAGATATCTTCAGATAAATGCAAATCTAAATTTTAAACGATCAGGCAAGAAGGACAAGAAAGATGCCCAGGGACTTGATATTATTTTCTACAGCTAATCATCAGACCTTCCTCAGAAACTAAGATCTAGATTTGGTTGCTTAGCAATCCTGCAAGAT
The DNA here is from genome assembly GCF_049901715.1 of Pseudonaja textilis. Taxonomy (NCBI): domain Eukaryota; kingdom Metazoa; phylum Chordata; class Lepidosauria; order Squamata; family Elapidae; genus Pseudonaja; species Pseudonaja textilis. The sequence goes on from NC_141990.1 coordinate 187,801,880, forward strand.
TAGACCCTTCACTGAAAGTACAAAAACCAGTGCTGGTAACAGGAAGAATTAAAGGTTTGTTCTTGAAGTACAGGTAGTCCTCACTTACTGACCCTAACTGGGACCAGCAACTCTGACACAAAATTCTTTCTTTCAAGCTGGAAAAAGACAAGACTATTCAGATCTTTGGCTTTGGTTTGCCTCTTAGCCACTCCTTTGCCCCTTAGAATGCTTGAATGCCTGTTTACTGTCTTGTACACATTGAAAGCAATGTGACTGCATGACAGCCCAGGGCTGGGAGCCATGGGGGCACTGCACAAACAGCTTACAGTACTCTCTTGAAATCTCTTCCTCTCCAATCTCTCTGCTCTATGAGGTGGGGTGGGGGAAACAATTGATTTCTTTAGGCAATCAAGATATCTTTGCCTGGTTCTTTCCCAGTGCCAGCAAAATTGCATTGCTTTTGATATTTAGAAGGGCAAACAGGTTACTCTCTTGTAATCCTTTCCACTTCAATCTCTCTTCTCTGATGAAGAACATTTGATGCCAACATTAGGAGACAAAGTTATGACAAAAGACTGAACATTAATAAAAATGGAACAAATGAAAAATAAAAGGAAATAGAATGAACAGTTGTAGTGTTGTAAAAGCATGGCATACTTATCAACATTCCTAAGGACAGAGCAAAGGAATGACTAGACAGTATAGATTTTGAAAATATGAATAGCTAATACTTTCATTTCAGGGCTACATGTTTTCCCAGCAGGGAAAATGTGCTTCTCAAGGGAAAGTGAGAGCTAAGGAACAAGTAAAATATGATCTCCTGTTCATAATGAAAAATTCAGAGACCTTGGAACCCGGAGAGAGACAAATATAGATGACAGGAAATACCATAGAACCAAGTAATGTAAAATGGTGAATTTATCCTTTCAGCAAAAAGTTTAATTCAAATAAGATTATAGTATATTTATAAGACACTCATTTCTTGAATGTTATACTTTTTTCGTCACATTCTGAATTTTATCCCATCATGCTCAAAGCTAATACTATCCTAGATTATTGAGTAGGTCAATAATTTTTTCTTACGTCTTGCCTTAGTTTCTTTTGTCACTACTTCACTCTTTCTGTGCACTTTACACAACATTGTTTATCCTAAAAGGAGACTGGATGATGAAGATATGTGGATCTTCCATTCCCTACCGTATGAGCAGCAGCTGAAAGAGGAGTTCTCTGAACTGGTGTTCGCTTATTGCTACGGTTATCCCAGAGCACAATTTGTCCAGAGTATGTGCCACCAACCACCAAATTTGGATGAAATTTTGCAAATGTAGCAGACATGACAGCTGACTGAAAAGTGAAAGAAGAATGTAAATGTTATTTCTGAATATGACTGCTCATTAAATATACAGTATAACACAGGGGAATGAAATGTCATTGTTATGCTTAAGGCTATTTTCTTAAGCATGGGGGGGTCAGGAAGATAGTTGAGCCCAGGTGAGTTTGTTCTGGTTTTTTCAGCTGTCATATTATCTTGACTATGTCGTCCATTTATTATTTCAATAGTTGTTTCATTAGCTGTCCAGACTTGCATTTGGGAGATGGGCAGCCATATAAAGAGACTTAAAATAAATATTTTACAATAACCTATATTGAGGCCAACTTGTACATTTCTACATTAGATTATTTTAAGTTGAAATAAGACTCTTATTTCCCTTAAATGATTAGGCTATGTATATTTGTTTTCAATATACAAATTGGGTTGAGATGTGGTTATATATTTTTAATGATAAATGCTGAGTCCATACTTAATGTACAGAATGTTATGTCATCTTTCACATAGAATGTGGTTGTGTAAGTTTAAATAAAGCACATTATACTAAAAAGAAGATATCTGGATCCTTCAGACATCAACATGTGTTTAGAATGGGTAACATTTGTAGTTCATGTCTCCTCAATTAAATCATTATGCTGATAATTAAAAGGCAAATCTTGTCTACTTTCACTAATACAAAATCCTTAACCCTGCAAGATGAGAACTTGCATTACCTGGCAGTGAAAGACGTATTCTGGAGTTGTTTTCTTATATTTCATATTCCAGACAAGGGCCACTCCATCAGGCTCATGAGGAGCATCTTCATTGTTGTTATAAGATGCTACTAACAACTCTGGGTACTGGATAAAAAAATAAAAGATTCTCTGTTACTAGCTTTAAATAAGACACATTCAAATAAATCCAAATTAAGGTACTAAACTCAACTTTATTTCTTGGAAATCTATTTTGACATAGTATCTACTAAGGAAGATTTATTAAAGTATGTAAAGTTACCTGAGATGACCAATCCAAGCAACTAACAACACGATGCTTTGACCAACGTTCATCAAAAAACTGTCTATTTAAGGACAGTTTTGCTCCTGCCTGAATTTCTCTGAAAAAAAATAAAACAATAGAAGAGGTGCTCACTTAGGATCATTTCCAGTAAAATTAAAACAATGGAATAACACATTTTAGAAATTCCCATATTACCCTTCTTTGTCTTCTAAGTCCCGGCCACTGTAGTCAAAGAAAATATTAATTTGCTCAGAAAGAGCTCTTTCTACAATTCTTGTAGAGTGATCAAAGAAGCTCAAAAACTCTTCAGAATGCAAAATCTGTTGCTTTTCTTCTTCTGTTAGTTCATGAGGGGCAACTGTGGAGAGAGACAGATTTGGAATATGACTTATAACCAAAATGTATATATTTTAATGATTTTATTCAATGCTTTTTAGTCTTTTAACTTGAATAAATAAAAAATTTAAACATAAAGAGAAACATACACAACAAAACAAAAACAGAAATTTGAGTCAGATAAACTTCCTCCTTTATATTATTAAAAATGAGGAACATAGCATTCTTTAAGAGAATACCAAAGTAGGGAGAACCTCCTGCTGGCAATATTAGTTTTTATTTATAATAGTTGTTGTTTTTATTGCTTTAGTATTTATGGTTAGTTCTAGTTTTATATACTGGTCAACCCAGAGTTGTTAGAATAAATGGCATATGAATGAATGTAAAGAAATAAAATATTTATACCTTCCTCCTCTTCCTCCTCTTTCAAAATGCTTTCTTCCTCAGGTTCAACTGGTGGTTTTTGTATAACTACATCATCTTCATCTTCCTCATCTGTAAAGAGGAAAGTTGTCAACAATTGCTTGTCCAATTATAATCTGGGATTACATTAAATGATGAAAAAAATAATCAGTTAAATATACTGTCACTGTCAGTAAACACTTATCTAGTGATTTTTCTAACAGCATCAGAACTAAACATACAGTACAGAGTAGCTTTTCAGATTTTCACTTTAAATTCTTAACTTCTATCCACCTTTGTCACTGCAGATGAAACATTCATCGATGTGATTTTACTTTGCATGTTGACATACACTTGCCATAGAATAATAATAATCAGCATTTTAACACAGCTGTCAGAACCATAGCTTTTTTCAGATATGGATTCAATAACAAAAAGTTTTTCATAAAGGAAAGAAGTTACTTTGGTTTTGATGATGCTAACTGGAAAGGTAAATTTTGCTAAGACAATACCAAGAGAGATTATCTTTTCTTTCCTATCATTCTAACTGCAAGTCACATTATCATGGTGACGATTGTTAGTGAGCATTTTAAAAGTAGAATGTTGTTTCTTTAATTGCAACAAATAATAAGTGTTGACGCTTTGAAATACTGAGGATATATGTAGCATTTTTTGCGTTGTTACATTTTGTAAATAGTACAAGCTCCCCAAAATTAAAAAAAAGAGCAATGTGGTGTTGTGGAAGATATTTCCTGCCTCTTTTTGTTCTGCTTCTCAGAGTATCTTTCTTAAAACACTTATTTCATTTGTTAACCAGTTTTGTCATCTGTCTAGAAGAGAATGGAAGCAGAAGCCTGCATCCTGCTTTCTTGCAAGTAATGAGGCAAGATTCAACAGGGGTTTATTTGTTACAGCCATTCCCCTGACCCATGTTCAAAGTCATGGGGAGGGGAAGGGAAGAGTGGTCAAGAGGTGCAAACCAGCTGCCAAGCTATAGTCCCAGCAGCCAGGCCAGCTGACTAGACAGCAGCAACCAGATGGTATTGCTGGGATTGTCTATCCCCGCTCTGAGGTGGCAATGGGATGGCACAGCATTTTTCTGCTTGACTGCTTCCAATTATGTTTTTTCTCCAATGGCAAGTCTGTGCAATTACCAACTCTCCAGGAGGTCCAGAGACAAGCCTTTACCCTGCAAACAAAAATACAGCTTGTAGGCTCTACCAGCTGCCAAGCCACACACATAGTGATAGGCTGAAGCAAAATCTGGAAAAAAAAAATCTTTCTAACTCTAGTTTAGTCAATAAAAATATAAATCTATACCTGAAGGAACAAATGTCTTAAATGACACTATATAATGCATACAATAATACAAACTCCAACTTAATCAAAATGATAATGACGTATGCCAATCTCACATTATATGAAATCGAGCGATTTTTACGTTCTGACAAGTTTACAGAACTAGGATAAATGGCATGAACAATTTCAATATATGCTCATACTTCTGAACCAAATGGTGAAGGTTAAAATCTTTCCTTTCAAGGGCCTCAATCAGCCACAAAGGAAAACAGTAATCACTGTCTTTTCAACCAGCCCAACCACATTTGTCAGCCCTTTCTCCGTCAATGCAGCCAGAGCAATCAACCTGCCAAACATTCAGAATGGAAAAACAATCTGAAAATACAGGGTATAATGCACCTGCCAGTGAAAATGGCCATTTCAAGAAAAGCTAGTGATCTCAGTGACCCTGCTGAGGAGGCAGTGGTGCAAAGGGGAAAGAACGCGTAAAAGAATTCTTAGTGATCTCCACTCTCTTGCACATTGACATTTCCTTACAAAGCCTGCCAATTACAGCTTTTGTGCTACTTAAAAAAAAATGAAAGCTTTTTTGGACAAAATAATCACACAGAGAAACGGAAAGACACTGCTCCTTTTTAGATGAATTTGTACATACAATGGACTATTAATCAGAAAACTGGATAACAGAGCAATTCTATGCCATGTGCCCCAAACAAGAGACTACATTTCCACCCAAGCATTGGGGAAGAGAAAATTGATAAATGCATAATTTTATAAATGCTTAATAATGAGAGATTGTGAATAGCAAATTACAAAGCAATGACTAGATTAAATAATTTGGTTGAATTAAGCGTGGACTTCTCTTTTTGTATGTAGACACGCTACAGCAAACAATGCCACTGTGCCTTCAGAACAGAAATGCCCCCTTGACCTTTATAAGTTGTTCAAAGCTCAAATTCCATACATTTAGAAGTTAAATCTCAGCTTCCTGGTTCTGCCATTCCATTCTAATTCTAAGTACCATTTTCTGTGATAGAAGTCAAATCCTTGTCAAAAGCAGATGGGCAGCTCTCTACTACTGCCCAAGTGATCTGGTTATTTACATATATTACAGAGATGAAATCTGATAATCAATTGCCCCTGCCTTTTCACATTTTTAGTGTAGATGACAGATGTATAAACAAATTCCTCCTTGTCCTTATTCTTTATTTGCAACTATTATTGAATCTCAGCTCTAGAAACGGTATTAGCGCAATTACACAAATACACTTACAAGCACTGGAGCAATTTTTCATCTCAGTTTAATACTCATTTTTAAGATATATGCAAACGCCACTAAATAAATAACAAACTTTAATCCTGTTAACCTTACACTTTATCACTTAATAGCATACTAGCAAAGGAATTAAGAGAACTAAATAGATATCCAAAAATAGTTATTCTTTAGTAGTTTAAATTTAAGCTGATATGCAAACAAATCGGCAGAATTATAAATTCACTTCAATATATACACACACATGGTATTTATTTTAGAACAATCAACTATTCTGGCAAGAAGCCATAGCTTTTTTCTAAATCATCCCTCTGCAGGTCAACAAATTTGGACTAACTATGTGACCAGAAAATTATCTAACTGTCAAAAGTCTTATCCCTGCTTTTTACCCAATAGTACACAGAGCCTTTGAAGTACTTCAAGCAGTGCCTGATGCTTTTCAAACATCACTGTGATCCAAGAGATGAGCTTTCTGTCTATTACTCACTAGCCTAAAGGATGCAGTTGTGCTGGCATAATGGCAAGCACATCTGAAATTCCTGTTGCTTCTGCCTTCTTTGTTCCTTGTATTCAACCCATTGCCAAATTAAGCTGCTTAATCCTGTACAACACTGTAAAAATATAGACCTACTTAATTTTTCTCCCACAATATATACTGGTCTATAAAATCTACTTCTCCAGCTTTGTCACCTTAGTATCCAAATGACACCTGCTCTCTTAAATAAACATACCCTTTCTTCTGGGTATATATATTAACGTATATATTATTCCACATACTGTAATATTCATTCATAATGTAGGTATTAATGTTCATACCAACTGCTCTCATTCCTTCCAATATCCTATTTCATGAAGCCTTTGAATTCTACTTTAATTTCTTGCCTTGCTGAAAGAAAGCCTATTCATATATCAATGAACACAAAATCTTTCCCTTATTGATCTCACTTCCATCTTCCTTTAAAAAAAAAATTCTTCAAGTGCAGCTATAAGTATCCATTTTTGTTTGCTTCTCAATAAAGCTCCATATACAAAATTATCCAAACTTTATAATAAATTGTCATACAGATTTATTTATTTATTTATTGCCAATATATATGTCCCACAGAATTTACTATTTAAAATGGCCATTTTCATAACTAATATTTTGTGTACAAGATGTTACAAATACAGTATTATGTATGAATTAAAATCAGGGTACTAATCAACAGTGAAAGTTAAATAGTACTGCTTACAATCTAACATACAATGCACCAGAGCTGTACCATTCTGGATTAGGCCCTGGAAAATATTTTGAGAAAACACCCAGCTCTTTTATTTCGTTGCTGTAATCTCTTTTATTATTCAGCATTCAAGATTTACCCCAATGGTGCAGAAATGCTTTATTTATTTCACATTAAAAGCTACACTGCCACGCAAGAACATAACAATGAGGAGTGAAACTACATGTCAAATCATTTTACTAATGAATATTTATTACAATATACTAAGTGGTTACTATGTTTTTTCCTTGACAGAAGATCTAAGGTTACAAGGCAAGCATTAAAAATCTGTAAAAGTAGCAGTTACTTTCACAATGCCAAATCTTTTCTCAATGAATGGTAAATGAACCAGTGAATTTTTACTTAGTGTTAACATCAAAATTGTGCTGTATTTTGTTGAGATGGGAAAAGCGGGCTGTAAATTAGATAGCGCCTTGCAATGACTCAAAGAGAATGAAGTTCCAGTTATCTGCGTGGTCTGTTGTTGCAGAGTAGGTTAATCAAAGTTAAATCATCTGTGAAATGGGTGTCTTTTGTTAAGCCGAAGTGTCTTTAGATCACATTTACTATCTGTTTTATTTTGGTTTTGGCAGATACTTCTTAAAAATAGTAGAAGGAAGTATCCTAGTCAAATCTTTTTGTATTACATATAGATCTAGAATTTTTCAAATGATAAAAGTTTGGCCATATTAAAGCACTAAGTAGAGATAATATAGATTCACTTCACTGCTAGAGGCCTCATTTGCACCCCTGTTTTCCTTTATTTTCTCATTCTATTAAAAATCCTATGCATCAAAGTCCTGACAGTGACACCTATCAGTAATACTGCAAGGTAACGATAAGCTTTCATTCAGTGGAAGCTAACTGATTGTTACTTGTATTGGGGAATAACAGACAGGCAATCTGAAGTCACTTTGAAGATGCACATCAACAATCAAACCTCTAACTTATGTGTTAACTTGACTATGTTGCCTTTGTATACATTTTTCTTATACAAAAGCAGCATAGAAACACGTGAGACTAATATTTCACTGAATTTTAAACTTGATCAATACTAAACTACTACAAAACATTGCATAGGCAATTAAGAAAAGAGAGTATATGTGGTGATTTTTATTTTTCCCATGTTCTGGGACTATTTATTCAAATCAGGGGTCTACTGTGTTTTACGTACACAATAGAGTACAAGACTGGAAATTACAATTATTAAGACACAGTATTCTGTCCAGATATATTATTCTGTCCAGATATATTATTATTTTGTTATGGGAACATTGCAAGAATTAAGTATAGGTAATAATTTAGTACTTTCATACTGAGCAATACATCCAGAAATGGAAGCTCAAGGATATCTATACTATAGAGCAATTATGGAGTTATTGTTTTCCAATTGTTAAGATACGAAAACACTAAAAATGAGAAGATCATTAATGAACCAAGTCTTTATAACTTCCTAGTCATTTTCAGATTCTAAAAAAAGAGTCATCTTTGCTTTTATAGACAATTTTTCAAGCAGACCATACAACGGGGAATGCATCATATGCCTTCTGAGCAAAAAAATTGCTTCCTACAGCATCTGCTGAAGTTCATAAGCTATTCTGGGAAAACCCTAAGATCCTCCTTCCCAAGAAAGGTAATCTTCCTCTTAATCTACGTCTTCTAGTATCTTGGATGGTAAAAGCAGGCTTTAAAAAAGCATTTGGCTTTAATGTTACATCACAGAATTTATTTTTATTTAGTTCTGGGTTTTATGTGCTTGGATTTATGTTTAGATCTCTTATATTTATATTCTTTTATAGCTGCTCTTTTGACCTGTTATTTCTTTATTTTTATTTTTTTGCTTTTTACAAAGTGCACGATACTTTAAGTTACTCCTTTCCCACTTTAATTCTTGAGCTGAGTTTGATTCAAAGTCCATGTAACCAACAGTTAGGAAGAAGTTTACAACTGCCTTCTTTTTTTTTTTTTTCAATTGTTAGTCTAACAGGAATACATAACTAATACATAAATGAATAAATAGGATATACAGCACAAAAAACTATATTTTGCAGAACACCTTTTAGTATAAGTCTTTAATATAAAGTTAAGATATATTTGAGGACAGGTTTGGTGTAGCGGTTAAGGCATCAGGCTAGACTAGAAGCCAGGAGACCATGTACTCTAGCCCCACCTGGGACATGAAGCCAGCTGGGTGACCCTGGGCCAGTCACTTTCTCTCAGCCCTAGGAAGGAGGCAATTTCAAATCACTTATGGAAAACTTTGCCAAGAAAAGTGCAGGGACTTGTCCGGGCAGTCTCCAAGAACTGAGCATAATGGAACAGAAGGAAAATAAAAGCAGTTTTTATCTTAAAGTAGGATTTGTAATCCATATTGAGAGTCTAACCAGACTACTTGATAATTAAAAGATCCACGAACAATCATTCTAAATAGTTATATACACCTATGTCCAATTTCCTCTCTGACTCCATGCCGACCTAACCCTAAGTGGGTTTCCCCCACTATGGGATTTTGCCATGTATTTTACCACAAAATGTAAATAGGGGAGGCTCAATTAGTCAGCACTCTCCTAACCATACCGATGCACTATGAATCTGTTGCCGACATCCATTTTTCTCTTCAAGTATATGGAGACCCAACCATAACCCTCATAAGCCTTTCCCACCTGCAGAATTTTGTCTACATGTCTATATCAGTACATGTACATAAAAATGGATCTGTTTATCTATGACAAGAAACACAGAACAATTACCAGTAGCCCACACTTAACAAAAATAACTGGGATAAGAGTCTCTGTCGCTAAGCAAAGCAGTTGTAAAGTGTGATATCACATGAACATGTTGCTTAGCAAAGCTATCCTAGCTTACCATTGTTAAGTTAATCACTCTGGGTCATTTAACAAGGACTTCATGTGACTACAACTTCTGATTTCCTGTCAGCTTCCCCACCAACTCTGCTTGTAGGAAGCCAGAAGGGAAGGCTGCAAATCACAATCAGGTGACTGCATGGGTACTGCACCTACCAGAACTTCAAAAACCATCATAAGTATCACTTGTTCAGTGCTATTGTTTGAACAGTCGCAGAACAAGTGATCGTTAACTGAGGATCACCTATATAGGAAACTAGTTAATACCTGTGCTTTGCTATGAAACTATGTGGTCAGGCTTAGTTTTTGGGGAGGAAAATAAGGGGGGGAAAAATTCTGCCTCTGCCTACCAGCATCCATCGTATTCATCTGGCTAGCGTCCTGTCAGTGTGTGAGAGAGTTGAGGGGTGTTTGGAAACTGAAAAAGTATTTGCTGTGTGAGCAAGGAGACAACAAGGAGCCTGGGCGTGGCTTAGTTCAACTGTTCTGTACTAAAGCTGGTTGCTGCTGTGAAACTAAAACTGAAGCTCCTCTCCTGTGCTTGTATTTTGTATTTGGAACAGATTTCTTTTCAGGTGGGGAGGGGGAGTAGAAGACCTTAGCATCAGAGTGTGTTAATAATAGTATACAAAATACTAATGCTCTGGTGGTCATTTCCAGAAAAACCCTTTCTTAGTGAGCACCTAGAAGCCAAGAGGAATATACGTGCCAAATTTCAAGTTTGTAGGCTTTACTGTTCTGAAGATTTTGTGATGATGCGTGAGTGGTATTTCACTTTTATATATATAGTTAATTATAAGAAGGCCAGTTTATTATAGTGGTTAAAATGCTGGCCTAGAAACCAGCTGACTGGGTGACTTTGGGCCAATCTCTCTCTCTCAGCCCAACTCCCCGCTCCCAAGGCTTATTGTGAAAAAATGGGAAGCAGGAATATTAGGTATGTTAGCTGCCATGAGTTGGCATACATATATAAATAAATATCAGGATTGTCCTTGTTGTTCTATCTACCCTATTCACCGTAAAGGCAAACTTATAGATACATCTCTTAACTGTATACTGCCCTGATGTTCTTTGATATAAAAAAGGCATTGTATATGTCAGATTAACTACTGTTTTATCCTTTGTATGATATACTAAAAACACGGAATGAATGACATTTTTGAATCTGTTCGTCACAAATAAATACTGTTATGCATACAAACTAGAAAGAATGATTAGAGACAATTATGCTTGCACCTCACTTCCATATCACCCAGTTTCTTTTAGATCAGGGGTGTCAAACTGGCTGAATGCATCATTCACAGGCTACACACAACCCAGTTCCACAAAGGGGAAAAACATCACAATATGTCATGTGATGGCAATGTGATGCTGCGAGTTTGACACCCGTGTTCTAGATAGTTCCCCAAGTCTTCTAGAACAGCAGTCTCCAACTTGTGGTCCGCGACCCACTGGTGGACTGCAAGAAAATTTTGGTGGTCCGCAGAGAAATGTCACCCCCAGATCATCCCCCAAAGCAATTAATCCAGGTTGTGCCAGGATATTTAGATTAGCTAGAAAGCAGGAAATTGGATTTCTTGCTTTCTAGCTAATCTTTAGATCTTTGGCTCTGCTTAGAAGAGCCGAAAACCTTTCTTAGGACTGAAGCAGTGCAGACTCAGCTAGCCAATGGCAGCAACACAGATCTCTAAGTGAATATGTGATTCTGTGAGCAATTCAATCTGCTTGCCTGCTTTGCCTGATTTTGGGTAAAAGTTGCTCTTTTTTAATAAAAAATTCAATATTTACATGCATGGTGTGTTGTGAGTTAATTTTGTGAGTTTTCTTGCTAGCAAATTTTATGGGTTTGCTTGCAGGCAAATTTTATTTGACAGGTTCAGGCAGCCGATCTCACAGATCTCTGAATGAATCCGTGATTCTGTGAGCAAGTCAATCAGCCTGCCTGCTTTACCTGATTTTGGGTAAAGGTTGCTCTTTTTTATATAAAAAATCCAATATTCATATAAATATTTATAATATTTACATACAAGCCATGCCCCAGCCAGTCACATGACCACCAAGCTACATCCCAAATTAGGCCATGCCCACAGAACCAGTTGTTAAGAAATTTGAATCCCACCCCTGCCTCTGTGTGTGTGTGTGTGTGTGTGTGTGTGTGTGTGTGTGAGAGAGAGAGAGAGAGAGAGAGAGAGAGAGAGAGGTGTGGGAGGGAGGGAGAGTGGTTAGATCAGATCTCTCTCTCTCTCTCTCTCTCTCTCTCTCTCTCTCTCTCTCTCTCTCTCCCACCAACGTCAGCAAGCCAGCATCAGTCAAAATTCATATTAGTGGTCCCCGGGATTTAAAATTACGAGTCCCCAAGGCCCTAAAGGTTGGAGACCCGGTTCTAGAATGTATTTTTAACATGCAGGGAATGCTAGGCTTCAGTGGAGGTGGAAGCCTAGAAACCACTCCGGGGACACAGTTGCAGGGGTTTTGTTTTTAGTTTTTGCCACATCACATCCCAGTGTCAAAAAAGAAAGCCACTTTGCATGTTCCAAATGTGCTAATTTTTAAAAAAACATTTTTGAAGCTATAATTGTGCATGGCCACTTTTTGGTCTATAAATGTGCCTTTTGTTGCCCTTGTGATTGTAACTAGTTCTATTATTTATTTTATGTTAAAGAACCTCTGAAAAGCTTTATTTCTCTAAGAGAAAAAGATCTATATATGATACTTTATCAAAATATCAAATGAAGGTAAGAGCACATAAGAAATAAGCCAAAATCCTGTGCCAATTCAAATTTCTTGACAGAATTGTTTTCCTTTCTGCAGATATTTTTAAATATTTTCCACAATCAAAGTATTGAATTTATTTCTTGTGTCAAGGTTTATGAAACTTACCTTGTCACATATAAGTCTTTTTATATAGAAAGATATTCTTTATGTATAAGGAAACAGTAAGAGTGAACTTTATATTTACCTTCTTTAGGTTGAGTCATAACTGGAGTTTGGGTCTCCTTTGTATATGTAACCATTTCTCGAGGAGGAAAGTCAACTTGGGTAATTTTGGACATTGCAAGTTTAATAGGTCCACGTCTAAAGAAAATGAAATGGAACATTATAAGGAATATGTTTACAACACCCTGCCCAACACAAGTACTCTATGGAGCAATTCTATGTGAAAATTTGACAGAAAATTAATAGAACTAAATTAAAATCAATCACAATTTCTTATACTGTTTTGGATGGCATAAATATTAGTGGATTTTGGATAATTTGCTATTAAGAATAAATAAAATAGATTCATTTCAGAATTTTGCACAACAGAATTTCATGAACAGGATGGTCTTACAGCCCCATACTTTCAAAAACCCTCCCAAAAATTCCAAGACATCACTACAGGATAACTTCTTTTTAAAAAAACTTGATTATCTTCTCTTATTATTCTGCTATATAGAAATGCTAATAACAACAATAAATAATGTGTAAGTCTAGATATACCTAATATAAACCTGGTATAAAGCATGTGCTTTATATGTAAACTCAGTAGAACTACAATTTCATTTATAAAATATCTTATCATGTTGAAATCAATTATAATTAAGATATCATTTTGCAATGACTTTTGAATTAGAGACTCATGAAATATCTGAAGAATTTCATGATAGGAATGCACAGATTTGATTTGATTTGAAAGAGGCGCTCTGGAATGCAAAGAAACATTTACCGTATTTATCGGCGTATAACACGCACTTTTTCCCCCTGAAAATAGGGGGCAAATGATGTATGCGTGTTATACGCCGATGTCCAGGGAGCGGAATCCTCTTTAAGGGATCCCGTTCCCAATAGTGCCTAGCGGAGGCGCAGCGTCGTGACGTGATGTCAGTTCTGAACTACCCTTATTTTTTTCCTGAAATTTCCCTCTTAAAATGAAGATGCGTGTTATACGCCTGTGCGTGTTATACGCCGATAAATACGGTAACTATTGAGGGGAGGCTTCTGTATAGCTGTGTGATCATAGAAACAGACATCTTTAAGAAGCTACAAATAAGAGCAGTGTTTGCATTCCTGAAAAATACCTCTTCAAAACTAAATCCAAAGTACTGCACTATCATAACACTTCACGAGATGATTCCCATTAAGTATTTAAATATATGCCTACTGTATTTTGGCCATTAATACACCTATGCTTCTCAAAAATGTTATAAGGTAAAAAAGCCAATAGTCCTGTTCTATTCTACACACTGTAATAAAGTTTCATATTTATATTATACTCTTCCCACTTCAATTCACATTTATTCATTGTTCCTATACAATAGGCCAATTTAATCCCTGTATTATAGGTTTGTGAACAGGCAAACTATTTGCAGATTCATACTTTGTTATAAATATCAAAAGGTAATAAATTATTTTTTAAAATCTAGAAAGAACATTTAGTAAATTAATAACAGAATTGTAATTTATGTTAGTCATTTTTCCAATTATGTTAGTCATTTTTCCCAAACACATATTTTCTAGTTTTATACTGTTTGGAAATGTATTCTGAAAACTGCTGATTAACAAATTCAACACTATATTATTGCTTAATATCTTACCTAATCACAAGAAAAATGGTTTCACATGTTATTTTTAAGAATCTTACTCTGAACATATATCAACAATTGCTACATAAAGATGGAAGATAAAAAAACTCTGCTGTACCCCAGATCGGAATCAGAGTGGAGCTGTAGAACAGATGGATCAGTATCCCAATGCAGCGTCCTGATACACAGGTTGAAGGACAACCATGCAGCATTAGCAAAAAAGGCGATAGATTAGTAAAGCAAGTACAGTCTATGAAATGTTAAGGCTATTGTTACACTCATAGTATGGTTTCAAAAACAAAGAAATGCCAAAAGATCAGTTAGTGAATATCAAGTGGACATTCAGCGCTACACAAAAACATGCAATATATAATAAATTAAAATACAAACATACAATTAGTAGTGCTAGTAATATCATATATGGGCTATCAAAATCTGAAAGCCATTTGCTGCTGCCTAAATTTTTGCAGTCGATATATGGTACCTTTAACTGTGATTGCAATATTATATTAATCAAATAGTTCACAGCACCTTTTCACAAGCTTAATATGCTACATTTTTAAAGTATTAATGTTAACTAAATAAATTATTTATAAAATCTGTGATTCATCAATTTTATTCATGTGGAAATATATGCAAATGTAATAAAGTAAATGTTTTAAAATTAGCCAACAAAGATTTCTTTAATTAGGTGCAATTGATAGTATTACTAGATACATTACATTCTTGAAAAGAGTTATAATTTCAAAAATATGAAAAACATGTTTACATACTGATAAAATAGATACAGATTTAGTAGTGCCATCTGATCCATTTCATTAACATATTGTAATATTGCCCCAAGCATTAAATATGTTCAGGAAATTGTCATATTAGTAAAGGAAATGAGTCAACACATAAACCTTTGGGTACAGAAAAAATGCTTTTCCACTGGGATATACCATTGCTTAGTGTTTCCAAGACATGACATTGCTATAATTACGGGTTAAGCACAGCCTTGGGCTTATGTCATTTAATTTAAAACCAACTCAAGACATCCAATGTCAAGAAAACAGCATGTTTAATAAACTTATTCTACATATGCTTAAATTCCAATGAATCAAAAGTAGTCTTAGAGCACAATGCAGAAGCCAGTATATTCATATAATAAACATACAATGCAACATACTGCCATAAAGATGTAAAAGCAAATACATTTCATATAGTTTATTCTAATACTTTATTTAAATATTCATATGCATTTTATTAACTATTTTTATCTATATTGCCAATAGTTTGCAGTCAGAAATGGTATAATTATTCCAACATTTATTATTGGGATATAATCATGTTGCCACTGCCCCCAAAATGATAAGAGTGTTCATATTAATGTTATCTTCTTTTTATCAACTTTTTTCTTTGAGGAGTGTTATCTTCAACGTTGAGTAGAATTATTACATTCTATTTCTCATTTATTCAGAGGAACAGTTGTTTATAAGTAATTCTGTTTAACTATAATATTGTATGAATAGATAATATAAGATACATATTGATACTTTCAGGCACAGAATTCTGTTCTGTCTCAAAGGCAACTAGTGTCTTTCTTTTATATATGCTAATTAAATCCTCTAACTTTCTGTTTCCTTTTTTACTCTGCCTCTCTCTTACATCTTTCTCCCAGTTTTTTTTAGCTTTCTGTCCTACCTTCATTATAAAAAGTGTTCAGTTAACTCTTTAACTCCCATTTCCTCCTATTGTATGCAAAAAGGCCAACTTTACACTCTGAATACATAGATTTTCTGCCCTACTATAAATAATCAAATTGGTTTTGTGCAACTTGAAAATAATTTGAGATCCATGTATATTGAGTATAACTGGGTTTACACTTTGCTATTTTCCATTATTCAAAATCTTTCATATAAAAGTTTAAATCCAATAATGCTCATTTATATCCTTTAAGAAAGACATCTTAAAGATTCACAAAAAGCAACCAACCAACAAACATTACTGTAATTACCGTGTTTCTCATAAAATAAGGCCAGGTCTTATATTTTTTTGAGTCCCGAAAAAATGGCTAGGCCGTCTTTTCGGGGGTGACTTAATTCCCCCCCTTGCATCCTCATCTAGAGCGCCCTGCAGGCAGCCTTGCCACCAGCCGCTCCTAATGGGTGATCATGGCGAAGCGCAGAGAGTTCCCTACTCCCACCAAACACCTTTGCTGCAGACCCAAGACCTTGGTCACCCACCACTGTTGCTTTCCCTTCTGCCCATTCCGCTGCCCCGCTTGGAGCTGCTGCTTCCGTGTTTGGAGTGCCGCTGCCATTTGGAGTGCCACCGCCATTTGGAGCACTGCCGTCATGTTTGGAGCTGCCACTTCCGCGTTTGGAGCTGCCGCCATGTTTGGAGTGGTGGCGGTGCTCCAAACAGCGGCAGTGCTCCAAACGTGGAAGCGACAGCTCCAAATGCGGAAGCAGCAGCTCCAAACAGCAGCAGTGCTCCAAACAGCGGCAGCGCTCCAAACGTGGAAGCGGCAGCTCCAAACGCAGCGGCAGCTCCAAATGCAGAAGCGGCAGCTCCAAACGCAGCGGCAGCTCCAAACAGCAGTGGTGCTCCAAACGTGGAAGTGGCAGCTCCAAACACGGTGGCGGCATGGGCAGAAGGGAAATCAACAGTGGTGGGCGCTGAAGGTCTTGGGTCTGCCGCAAAGGTGCTTGGCAGGAGTAGGGAGCTCTCCGCGCTCTGCCATGATCACCCATTAGGAGCAGCTGGTGGCGAGGAATTGCGCTCCTAATGGCTAGTCCCCCCGCCCTTCCCCCATTTTGCATATTTTAAAATAGGCCTAAATTTGGGGGGAGGGGCTTAATTTGATTTTATGCCTAGAAAACATGCTGGGTCTTCCTATTGGGGGAGGTTGCATTGTTGGAGAAACACGGTACATAATAGCCGAATAACAGATTTTAAGGGTAAAAGTGGAGAAAAATGTTTGTAGAATTGTATCTGCAAAGCCTCCTTAAAAGTAGGGGGAAATTAGCCAAATGTCACAGATGATATGTCAAGTTTTTGGAGAAACTACTAAAAATAGTCTGTTGTGCTTTCATTGGACAAAGAGCAGACCCAAACATAAGTCCTCAGGCAAGTTCATATAAAAGATGGTTCTTGGGGTTAAAATACTGCAATGACTTATGATTGTAATTACTGGCTCTATTAGAATAATAATTGAATTTCTGCCTTTTAAAAAAATTAATCTTTTCATTAGTTCTCATTCTACTGGTTACCCAAGGTTTCAAGAACATACATTGCACTGTCTAATCTTATTTTATTATATTTTTAATTTCATTATATTTTAAATCTTGTTTTTAATCAATTTTGTTAGTAGCAAAAAAAGGGAAACATTTATTGATTCATTCAAACTCAATTAATTCACCTAAATTTGAAAAATCAAACAGGTGGCTTACCAGTGCGCTATGATTTCTTTGATCTTAAAAACTTTCAGCAGGTTTAGAACTATTTGCACTTTCTTTATAAGAGATTACATTACTGTGCTTTCTGGGGACATTAAGAGGTCAAACACTATGCTGACTTGTTTTGTAAATATTCTTAACAAATTTAAATGAATATGAATCGAGAAGGCATATTATAGCAAGAGACCCAGTATGGTTTAATGGTTAAGGCACCAGACTAGAAACCAGGAGACTGTGAGTTCTAGTCCTGCCTTAAATATGAAAGACAAATAGGTGATTTGGGGTGGGTCATTTTCTCTTAGCTCATGATGTCAAGCTTGGGCAACAAGTCACTTGATCAATTCCAGCTGCAATCAATTAACATTTGGCTGATAAAAAAAAGCAGACCCTGTACTTGTGGAAAACACAAAGAGAAGGAAAAAATGACATATAATAGCCTGACAGCCCAAGCTGCACCATCAAGTGAAATAGCTGTAAATTTATCAGCAGCCAAATGAGCTTAATAAATTCATAGAAACTATATCAGCAAGATGGGAAAGTGATGAATTATAAGTTTATTAAAAGATAATTGTTATATAAATGTATAATTAGCAAATAAATCATAGCAGACTACATATTTTATTGGGATTCTATTAAAAATATGACTCATCAGGCTTGAATATCTCTACTGGATAAAATATTGTGGATGAAATGGTTGTAATATGCTTACCACTGTAGGACAAAGAAAGGCTGGTAAGCAAGTAAGATTAGTTCCAAGTATTCTATACATTGCATTCTACTTCCTAGTTGCACTGAAAATCACAAAGCAAATCTTATTGAAGGGTGGCAAGGAATCAGTTATGTGTAATTTCAGGCTAGCCACCCCAAAAATGAACAGATGGTTCTTGAATTATGATGGCAATTGGGATTGGGATTGGGATTGTTAAATGATCGGATTGTAAAGTGTGACATCAGCCAACTGCTTTTAGTGATAGCAATCTAGGCAATCCTGCTTGCTGTTGTAACCCTAAAATGTGCAGGTCATTAAGCAAAAAGCAGTGGGAATTCCTGGTAAAGACTGAGGGGGTGCCATGGTGAGCTGGGGGAAGCACTGCCAAATTGATCTACATGTCTACGCTTTGAGGTAAACTTTAGCATGTAGTTTCCCAGTAACTGTTGGGCAGGATGGAAACCTACACTAGGATATTGCCCAACCATACAACTGTTTTCCATAGAACTGCCTAGATGATTCCACTGATCACTGCAGTTTTAAAATCAGGAGGAAAGTTTATGTTCGCATGTTTGCTGAGTGCAGCATCACTTATGTAACATTCTTACCCTGCATTGTTTCTAATATTTTATTCTGAAGTCTGGTCTGTCACCATAATAAATTCTATCTATCTAGAGCATATCTTTTAAAACTGTTGGCAGCAATCATGCCAGGTCATGCAGATGTTGGCACCAATCATACAAAGATCACTCAGATTTATCAAATCAACCATATCAGTGACAAGAAAGCTTTCTGAGTCAGGTAAAAACTTCCCAAGGGCAATTTAAAATTCATACGTGAATGTGTATTCGGAGATTTTCCTAACAACATGCAATAAAAGATGAATAATTCATTTTTATAATTTTACAGCTGTATAGGCCATTTCTTTATAAACTTTTATTATTAATACTGGTGTTTAATGCTTCTGCCACCTTCCTGATTTCTTGTTATTGGTAAAATAATTGTTAAATATGTTTTTGTTATCTTTATATTTAATAATATTCTTTTCAAAGTATGTATTTTGCCTTAATTTTTTTTGTCTATTTGTCTAAATGTATGATTTTTTAGTTTGTTTTTTAGTTTTCTTAACTAAATACTTTTAAGAAGACTTTAAAGGTGGAGTCTTTAGGAATGCCTATAAGGTCATACTGGGCCCTATAGATATATTATTTGTTGTATACATTTAATTCAGCATTTCTAAGCAAATATAAGTAACGGTAGTTTTTAAAAAATCTATAAGCTGTTTTTTTCCAGTTTATACTAAAATACTAAGAATAAGTACGATCTTCAGAATTGTACTTGCTATAACATTTGAATCTATAGCATATACTATTTATCAGAAGAAACCTACAATAAACACATCCTGTTGACATTATTCTGTGTCAGAGAACTCTGAGGTAAGTAATAACACCAATTAATACAAAGAAACTAGGCTGCAGGTTGTTCTCAGATTCCAACTATTAGTTGAGCAACCATTCAAAGTTACAATGGTGTTGAATGAGTGGGAGTTACACTCAGTCCTCAGAGTTCTGACTGTCACAATATCCTCAAAGTCAAATATGCCCAATCTAACCACTTGGTGCTCAGCTTCTTATTACAACATCACAGTAAACTGTGGTCATGTGATTTGCAACGTTCCTTGACTTACCCACAAGCAAAGTCAAGGCAGAAGTCAGGAGGAGGTCACACATTGTTCCTGCTGCTTTTTCACCTGCCCTCCAATAGTGCCTGCCTGCAGCAACCTTCTGTAGCACCCACTCACACTCCATAGCATCTGCCTGTCTTCTACTTATACAAGTCTTATAGGCACAAGTGAAACTTATAGCTTAAAGGTGTAATTAACTCCTTCTCTACATTATTAAACTGAGCACATGATTATGTTAAACTGGCTGTGGTTAAATAAATCTAGTGATTACTATATTTCTTAATAGTAAACCAGAGATTTAAAAAAATTAAGTAGTAATCGTTATTTTTCAACCTGTAGACTACACAGCTACTTACACTAATAGAAGCAGGTCTTTCTGCCCCTTTTTACTTCTTGCGAAATTTGCTCTAACAGATCCTTTAAATATTTAAAAGAAAGAAACGCTAGTACAGTGGTAGAAATGTAGAAACTTGGGACATTAAAAGAAGAAATCTAATGGCACAACTCAAAAAGACAAGGAAGGAAGAACAGGAGGAGAACACCCAATTAGATATCACCACAATCAATACATACAAAGCAGTGGAAGGCCACAGAACAAGATGACGTTATTTTCAAATCTGTTTAGTAAGCTACCAAGGCTTCTATCTCTTTTCCCAACTCATCCCATGCCAATAACAATTTTGTCAATTATCAGACATACTAGCTTTTCCATGAAGCAAAACCAAGCACTAATTTTGATATACCGCAGCACTAAAAAGAATACTTGATCATAAATATCTGATTACTTATTTTGCCTGTAAAAATGAAACAACTTAAATTAATGATTTAAATTGTTCAAGTTGTGTTTTATTCAAAGGAATGCCACTCCAAGATGCAACATTAGGAAAATATCAGTAGAGGAATTAGAAACATTAGGAACATATTGTATGGATTCTCTGTCCTTAGTTTAAACATACCAGTCATCTCAACTTAACCACTTCCATTTTCTTATTTGGTTTTCCAGTTTCAGCTGAGAATTTAGTACAGTTCAAGACACATTTTTGCAAGAGTGCTTAATGGAAAAGAAGCTGCCTTGAGAAACTGAAAGGCACTGGCTTCCACTTTTAGACAGCAATATACTGTCAGTGTACAATCAAATTCTGCTGAATAGAGGGAGGAGAAAGCCACTGGGATATGTCTTGTGACATGCCAAGAAGAACAGGCTATATCTTTGGATATATGTATATTATTGAAAAATACCCTAACAAAGTATTTTATACTTCATAATATCAATTATTCTGAGAAAACATACCTTGAACCAACAGCACCATCACCAGAATCCTGGCTTCCGGCCTCACTTGGTGTGCTCACAGATTTCGAAGATGGAGACATAGGAGGAGGGACTAAATAGTGAAACAGACAGGTATCCGCTGTTACTAGTCGTAGAGGTTGCACAGCTTAGGACGTTTCCAAATTAATTTAACATGGAAGCATTAAAAAAGTGATGGTAAACAAAAGAAAACAAAAATAAATAAAATGGATGAAAATGAACAATAGAAAAAAAAAAGGGAAAAGACAATGTTAACATATCATGCTGGATATTCATGCAGTATTTGCCATTTAAATGCATTTTGGGATAATATTAAAAGATGTTATTTACTTAAAATGCAAGGAAAATATAGATTATTAATATAATGGCAACAATCTTTTCTTAGAAATTAAGTAATTAAAAATGCAATGTAGAATTCCCATAAGTTTTGGGGAAAGGTTTTATTAGAATCAGCAGAGAAAGAACTAAGATGATTATCCTTTCCAGACATCTTGAAAAACTGCTACAGAAAAACAACAGAATAGCAGTCAAGGTTACTTATTTTATTTTAATTTTATTAATTTTTTATGCCTCCATCTCTCCTACAAGGTAATTCTGGGTGGCTTATAATAGGTTCCATGAAAATTACCTCTCTGCAACTAGAGGTTGCAGAGAAGTAATTTTCATGGAACCTAACTAGAGGTTACAGAGAAGTAGAAGAGGTTGATGCTGGATCCTAGGACCTTTTGCAGATAAGGACTTGTAGAACATGCTATTATGTATTGAAAATAATTTATTTTCAGCACATTCTCTATTTTCCAGTTCTCACATTTAAGTTTTATTTAAAAAATTCTGAAATGTTAAGTGGCTGTAGTTAACCTTAAATGATTTTTTTAATTACTGAAGAGAGTAGGATTGCATGTTTCTTTACTGACTTGATCTTAGAGAAAACAGAATTTTTCACAGAAAATCATTCCTACACTAAACATATTTTCATCATTATTGTGATTAAAAATATTGGCTTTGATCTACAGTGTCCTTTTACAAAGTCATACTCACAGTATGCTTCAATAAAGGAAAATGGGAGAGAGCCAATACCTGTTCCACTGTTGTACTATGCAGCATTGCTCACTCCATATTTTAAGATAATTAAAATATAAGCACTAATAGAGGGTAAAATATATTTAAACAGCTTAAACTTAACTATAGAACTGATAAAATTGATAAAATTCTAGCAAAATTTGCATACATTATTTCTTTCACTGCTGTACCTTAAATATTAATCTGAAAAAAAAAACACCTCACAACCAGTGTTAGATACTAACTCAAACAATTATTTGATTACT
Source organism: Pseudonaja textilis (assembly GCF_049901715.1). Classification (NCBI taxonomy): domain Eukaryota; kingdom Metazoa; phylum Chordata; class Lepidosauria; order Squamata; family Elapidae; genus Pseudonaja; species Pseudonaja textilis. The sequence goes on from NC_141990.1 coordinate 187,824,650, forward strand.
TTAAAGAGACAGCTGACTTAAAATCAAGAGTCCCTGTTTAAAACTGGAGTAGGGTTGAAGGTAGGGTAGGCAGGCAGGCTATTCAACCCTGAGAGGCTAGAGGTGAATAATCTTTCCAGAGCTCAAAATTTTCTATTTTTGGTTCTAAATTAGGGGTATTTTCCAATAAAAGAACTGATACACAATTGGGCATCCTCCTGGACTAAGACATCCTGCTTAAAGAGGAGGTGACATCTATGGCCAGGACAGCCTTCACTCAAATTCAACTCATATGCCAGTTGCAACCTTTCTTGGATAAAGGATCCCTTCTCACAGGAACTTATGTCTTATCATTTCATACATGAATTATTGCAATTTACTCTACTTGACCTGCCTTTGAAGACAATTTAGAAGTTGCAACTGATCCAGAATGCAGTAGTACAAGCAATTATGGCTACATACTCATTTGCCAGTATACTTGCTTTGTCACATGAGCTGCATATGTGACGGAATCTAGGAAATGGACCTTCTCTGTTATGACTCCTGCTTTTTGGAATAGAGGTTTGGATGGTCCTGAGTCCTGCCTCTGCAAGCCTTTAAATGATTTCCTTTTTTTATTTTAACAAATTTTATTTAGGTTTTCACATTAAAAACAAAAAATCTATTTTTAGTGGACAACATATTTCCAGGTCATCACCTATACATACAAATATGACAGCAATTATACATTCTTATATGCATACTTCATTCTATTATTACCTTTCCAAATTTTCAGTAAGGAGAGAAACAAACACATTAATTCTAGCCTCTTTCATTAATCTCAGTCGAAACATCTTTTTGTTTCATTTCAATTATTTCAAATATAATCCTTTAATATTTATTTTAAAAATAAAGATAAACAATATGTTTGCCTAATAATAATGATAATGATAATAATAATAAAAAAGGTAACAATGTCTCTCCTTGCTTTTAATAGTCTATACTAACTTATTAATTTAGTTGGTTCTTTAGTCTGTCATATTCCCTTTCCATTACACATTCTTTTTATAAATTCTAGATTAATACAAATTTTAACACTAAAACAAAAAAAAAACAAGTATAGGTTTCCCCCCTTTTACTGCTTTCAGTGTGACACCTCAATGATTAAAATATACCTTTATTCCCTCATCTTGATTCCCAATAAACCATTATTTTTAAGAAGTTACAATAATAATCATTACATCTTTTCATTTGGATTCCGCAGCATATTCCCCCCCCCTTGATTTTTAATAAGAGTTATCAGTATCTATATTACCCTATTTTCTAAATATTCTTAATTGCAGAAATATTCTTATTACCCCTTGTCACCCTGCAGAATCCCCTTTTTAATTCATCAACCATTATCTCTGAAAAAACAATTTCTTTTCAACATTTTACTATTTCCGTATTTCTTTATTTCGTACACCTGTTTCTTACTGCTTCTCCTCCCCCTCTTTTCCCCATATCTTTTCTCATTCCAGTTTATATCCCTCTCTTTCTTAATATCTTCCTTTCCCCTTTTCTGCTGGGTCTTTCTGCCTTTCCTGACTTCACAGGCATTCCCCCTTTTGATTGCCTTCTTAAATTTCAACTTTTTAACCTTCCTTCTTTCTCCACTTCTTTGTAGTGTTCTTTGTGTTAATTGTCTATTTAACATATCTTCTCCTTGAATCGACTCCTCTTCCTCTGAAGCTCTTTCTTCTTGTTCTTCAATCGCCATTTCCATTTTTTCTAGCACAGAGCAAAGTGATTCGTCTCTTTCCTGTAGTAATTCTCTCATATTTTCAAGTTCCATTTTTAATTCCCGAAGAGATAGCATCATTACACACTCTTATATTTTATGATCGTTAAAGTCCACAAAAAAAACTTTTACTTTCCTTCTTTCTTCTTTCAATTTTCTAAAGTTCTCAGTTATTCCAGCCGAGGGTCTATACCAAAAACATCAATCAATCCCACAGTCAGTCTTTCCTTGCTTTTTTCTTTATTCTGGTTCTACTTTCACTTTCTAAGATTCTTACTTTGTTTCAATATTTCTTTAATGTTATATCCACACAAGTTCATTCAGAAACAGGATGCTTTCCCTTTTGTTTGAGCTTACGTTTTTGTCAAAAGGTGGCACTCTCCATTATACAAAGTCTTCACCTTTTCCCCCTATTTTTTTATTTAGGGTTTTTTGAACCTCAATATTCCAGCACAGTCCAGTCTCCAATTTGTAAACTTTATTATTATTATTTTTTGACAATCTTAAATCCAGCTTTATTTTATGCCTGTTTATTCCCAAAATATTTTAGTCCTATTTAGTTAAATCTTTAGTTCCAGCTTCTTCCTTTCCTGGTTTGAAGCCCCGCTTAGCTGTCAAAAATATTTTATTTTTTTCCCCCTGTCCCTTTGTAATTTCGTCGCTCACTTTTCTTTTCTTAAAAATTCCATGTTACCTTAATCCCAGGGTACTTTTGTTTAGTTGTATTGCCCAGTTGTCCCGGTTCAGATGTTATCCACCTCTTTCTTCCCTCCTGCACAAATCTTAATCCAGCTGAGTCCTCCTCTTCGGGGTGGCCATTTTAAACCACCGCTGCAGTCGTCTTCAGGGGGAAAAAGACCAAGCCCAGTGGGGAGATGGGGCTCCCCTCAACCTGGCTTGCGGCTTCCCCTTACTCCTCCGCCCCTCCAAGGCAGCTTCAGCCCCTAATCGTAATAATCGGGGCTCTCCAATGAAAGAGCACGGACCATAGCCACAGAGAGTCACAATCTACGGTCCGTCAGCGAGGAGGCTCCGCCTTCTTCCACCTTTAAATGATTTCTGAAAACCTATTTTTCCCCAAGTTGTGACATAGGTTGAAGTATGTCTATTTGATGTGCAGTATCTATTCTGATTAGGGCATGTTTATTTTACTCTTACATATACTCCTGTTTATTTTTTGTTTTTTTATATTATATGTTTTTCATCTGTACAATACTCTGTCATTGTCAAGGTAGAGGCCCTGTATCTCTGGATTATAAATAAAGTATTTTAACTAGTCACTGCTGCCATCTACTGGCTATTTTACATTAGTAGGATCTCATAGTAATCTCATAGTAAACTAAACTTCTCTCATTCCCAGTAATTTTCATGAAATATTTCTGGATTGAAACATTTAAAATACTTAATAATGTGATTTTTTTTTTAGTTTCAAAAGCTTTTCTATTGTTCATGGCACTCTGAATGGAAATTTCACATTTGCAGGAGTCCTTACCTAAGCATAAGAAATATTTAAAAATGCAACCAAGTGAAAATAGCATTATTTTATTTCCATAATAGTCTTGCTATTAGAATTTCAAAACATACTGAAAATTTGCATTAACAAAGCAAAATGAAAGATCTTGCTGAATTAGCACTTAAGGCTTACTTAATAAAATTGACTATTGTTTATTAAATTAAACAGTTAATAAATTAGTTTAAATTAATGCAGGATCTAAAAACTAAACTTTAAAAATTTAAATATCCAATTTTGTTATAAAACTGCCTACTATGGGATTATGGTTCTTGGCCCCTTTAGGCAAAACTGCAGTTATTTATTTCAATACTTTCCATTTCCTGGTATTAAGGATAATGAGAACCCTCATAAACAGATGGGAACCATATGTGGTTAATGGTGCTCTCGCTCATGAACTACCTAACTAAAATAATACTGAAAGTAATGACAATATTTCATCTAAGGGATAAAAAAATATTTGCCCTCGCAGAACTTACTAAGTAATAAGGACTACCAAACAATGCAATGTTTACTTCTAATAGAGATGCAGAAAATGATGCAGTTATTATGCAAAGAAATCGAGCACAGTAATTTCTGGTGCTCTAATGAAGACTGAGATCTTCCTTTCAATTAGAATACCTTAACACATTTGAAAATAAGTCTCAGAGTTCAGAAATTCCAAGGGTAGGTTACATATTATATGTATGCATGAACAACAAGAACTGGAAAGGAACATTTATAATTATTTCATATGGACCAGGAATGTTATCTTTTGCAGTGAAATTCCCCATGTTTCTCATCTAAAATTTAAAAATGTCACAGCCAAATAACATTTGAAATTTGACCTATAGTCAATTTATCTTTGACTATTTATTTCAGATAACAAATAATTTTTAAAGCAAACAAAATATGTACTTTTGAAACCAGTGTTTAAAAGACTTCCTAAATGCTTCTAATGCTAAAAAAATAGAAAATTATGTTTTGTTTTTTAAAGTATGTCTATCATTCCAGATAGTTATTTCCAAAATATATCCTTCATTTTTAAGATTCGTATTAAAAAGAAATAAATCATTTTTGTATATAAAATAAACTACTTTATTCATTAAGAAATGGGCTCATTCAAACAACTTGAACAAAGACAAGTAGTAGTCACTTGTCTGAGATTGGTGGCTATGGAAATTGAATGAATGAACCAATAAGGTAGTTTCCTGCAATGTTGCAGCGCCCTCTTGTGGCATAGTTCTAACTCTTTGTGCTAATAGGCAGTAACTATCTTCAATAGTTAACTATTTTATTTAAAATAGTTAATATAAATAAAACTATTTTATTTTAAATTAAAAAAGAAAATATTGGAGCTGCTTTGGAAACACAGGCTTATAAGAGTTTTAAAATAAAGTTTTTAAAAACTTCAAGTTGAAATGCCGGTTTCCCTAGTGAGGTCCTATCAGCAGAATTGGAGTCACGGGATGCTTCCACTGGAGAAAATGATATAAGAGTTAATTTATATCTTTCTTTCTGGTACAATTTCTTCAAAAGTTTCTCTGAACTCTGAAGTGGACTTAGCTAAAACCAGCGTTATCCCAAATTCTAGTAAAAGCCTCTGCTGGACCATATTTCTACTCTATGAACTGACAGGCCCATTCTTCATTCAATCAGTTGCTTAGAAAAAGAAGAATGAAAACATTTATTTGGCAACATTTAAATTAGGAGTAGCAATCTTAAACAATCCAGATGTAGTAAAACAACATCTGGGAAGTCTAGGCTGCCAATCCTTTTGCTGCATTGATTTTATATTTTAATGGAATAATCTTAAAAGTTTTAGTTGATGAAAGAGAAAGGGATGCAAGAATTAGAAATCAGTAACATTATTCTAATAAAATAATTCTAAATCAGCCAGAACAATGTGTTCTGAGAAGTTTCCTACGTTAACTGTAGTGATAATGAACACATATTAGGTACATGCATGAGTGAGTAACTCAAGTTTCGTGCTAATGTTTAATTGCATGAAGGACAGTTACATGACATTTTGTTCTATATACTTCTTACCCATGGGAGTATCAGGTGTTAAACCCATGCTCTGAAGCAAAGCTTCTGCTTCCCGTCTCTTTTTTTCAAGGTCAGACTCATCTTGTGCAGGAAGGGCATCTTTCTTCTGATCAGTCTATGTATTTTATTAAAATGCATATGTCATTTTACATCTTTACTGTATAAGATCGTTTTTAAAATAAAAATATTCAGTGATAATAAATCTGTAATACTTTACTGAAAGTCTTACCTTGCTGTCTGGAGAAGAAATTTTATAGCAACAATCCTACTTGGAGGAAAATATATTCTTTTCTTTTACACTTGATATTTCTTTTCTTTTTTTATATTATTCTGCATTATGATTCAGTATTGTTAAAATCAATAATAGAGGGGATCTTAAATAATGGAAATAAGAGGGAGAAAGGACTGTATAAGTTCTAGCCATTTTTTGAGAAGTAGAACATAATAATTCAGGCTGTGCATTGTTTTTGAATACACAGAAATGGAAATGCAGCATCTGCGAAGAAGCAGTCATTTTAATGTGACTCGTTAAAATACAGATATTCCATAGAATGGAACTAAGATATGGCTGTTTTAATGACAGAGGTACTACATGTTCCAAACTATCTATTCCAAATTGAATCTGAAACACTGCACATCCTGTGCAGTGCCATAGTGGCCATAGTGAGGATGAAATTATACCCTATAATTATAAGCCAAGGCAAACACTTTCAAGACTTCATTCCTAAAGATCAATGTAGAAAAACAGGACTCAGATTCCAGGTTCCTATAGCAGTAATAAGAACTAAGGTAGACCTGCAATCAATAATTTACTGATATACTGTAAATTAGTATTTGTACTTGTAACATACATGGCCAAAAAAATATATATTCTAGGCCACCAGATATAGTTATTCAAAAACTCCTTCATACGACCTTTATAAGTAAAAAGTTTGTTCCTCGCAAGTTCTCATGAATTTTTAGAATAATTTTGTAAAAAAAAAAAGACAATATTACTATGGAACAAGATATAGTGACTAATTTGCACGCATTCTAGAAATATATTTTCTTTTGCTCTGACATAACAAATTTTATTATCCTGCTCTTCAGTTTAGAAAGAGTTCTCTTAGGAATTTAGATGGCTACAGATAATCAGAGTTGGAAGGGATCTTATAGGTCATCTAGTCCAACCTCCCGCTCAAGCGGTAGACCCTACACCATTTCTGACAAATAGCAGTCCAATCTCTTCTTGAAAGTCTCAACTGATGGCGCTCCCACAACTTCCGAGGGCAAGCTGTTCCATTGGTTGATTGTTCTCACTGTCAGAAAGTTTCTCCTTATTTCCAGGTTAAATCTCTCCTTGTTCAGTTTCCAATTTAATATCATTAATAATTCTTAACACACTTTTTCAAATAATCTGAATTTAAACTTGTTCATAAACATTTCATCCGTTATCACTATTCATAAAAATCACCTCCAATTTATTGTGATATAGGTTCATGTATGCTTTAGCTGACTTTATTGATTGTATATTAACAGCAAATACTATACTGAACAGAAAAATAATGTTAATTTCAAAGAAGTTCTAACATTTGTTAAAATGCAAAAATTTAAAAAAAGAGTTGAATGAAAAAAATAAAGACATTCTTTATCTCTAGGATCCTTAAAAATTACTCAATACAGCAGTCAGAGTGGCTCATCTCAGAAGAATAATGCTGGTCAGGAAGTACACCACTAAGATGCATGATGATGTCAGTTTGGAAGTGTCACTAACTGAAGCTATTGTAAGATAAGAAGGCTTTTTGTAGAAATGAAAAATTGGTAAGGTTTCCTTCAATATTGGCCAAACAGAAATAAAAAAGAACAAAACTTTAGCAAGAAATGCAAACAGATAAAAGGTGAAAACCCACCCCACCCCTTCTGAGTGTATTGCTAAGCATCCAGAAGCTCCAGTTGGTGCAAAATGCAGCGGCCTGCATGGTTCTATGCAGACCCTAGCGTGCACATGTGTCACCTCTCCTGCAGGAGCTGCATTGGTTGCCGATTTGCTTCTAGCTGCAATTCAAAGTGCTGGTAATCACCTTTAAAGCCCTTCATGGCTTGGGTCCAGGTTATCTAAGGAAACATCTCTTGTCAATCACATCCACCCGACCCATTAGAGCGAGGATGCAGGGAATGTTCCGAGTCCCACCTCTGAGGGAGATACACCTGGTGGGACCCAGAAGAAAGGCCTTCTCCGTGGTAGCTCCATCTCTCTGGAACATCATTCCCCCAGAGATTAGAATGGCCCCCACTCTAGCTCTCTTCCAAAAGGCACTGAAGACCTGGTTTTGCCAGCGGGCCTGGGGAACCCAGGGAGGGATGGAGCCCATCAGGTGGCTAGTGTGATCTGCTGTTGTCAGAGAAGGGGATGGGGTTGGTTTTTGATTTTCTGTTTTTTTTGTTTTGTTTTGTTTCCCCCAAATTTTGTTCTATTATATTTAACTAATTTGATTCTTTTTGTTAGTTTTTATTGTTTTTATTTTTATTTTCTGTTTTAAATATGGTTTTACATTGTGTAAGCCACCTCCAGTCGCCATGGGCAAATAGGCGGCAATATAAATAAAAGAAATAAAAATAAATAAATATTGATATAGCTAATAAATACCTCAGAACATTGGCTAAAAATGTGAATGAAAAGCAGACAATAACAAATTTAAAACTTTAAAGAAGTTTGCAGAGCTCTTGCATTTGTTTTTTAATAGAAAAGATTCTTTTTCCCCTCAAGAAGAGAATCTTAAGAACTGAATCAAACAACATGGAACATTGAAGTAATTTTGACTGTCCTTAACAAGTTAAGAATGAAAAAATACTGGTATCAAATGGTATACACCAAGAACTCAAGTGTGAAACAAAAACAGATACTTTCTAAACATAAATTTACAAGGCATCTATTTTTGAAGATACCTTGGCATGAAGCCTTGGTTATATTTAATCAGAAATATTTTAATTACTAGTAGTAATGTAGTGATACAGATAAAACAATACATATATTGAGCTACGTAAACTCTGGGGAGAAAAAAATGATTCTGTGAAATTACTGGTATTATTTATCTGATGTTTATGAAATATAACTGCATTCATAATTTGACACACATTATTCACAAAAATTACTAGGAAGTTTTAGCATGTAAGCAAATTATTTGCTAGGTGTAATTTGAAAAAAAATTCTTACTTCCTTTTTCTTTCTTTCTTCTTCTTTTCTTTTTTTCTCCTCTCTTATTTGAGCCAAGCGTTGTTTCTTACGTTCTAACTCTGCCTTCAGTTCACTTTTATCAGACATAGTTAGAATCCTGCCAATAGCATAAATCAAATACAAAATTAAGTATTTTTCTATATGTATATCTATTAGTTAAAATAAAACAGGCTTACTACAAAACATGGTTCCTTGGCAATAATGTATGAAGGATTACCACCTGAAATTTGGAACAAAATTTGCACGAAACTGTAAACATATTTATCTCTAGATGAATTTAATAAAAATGCAGACAAGCTACATAAAAATCAGGAACGAGAAGCTGGATGACAAAAATCAATGGCATATGAATAGGGAACATTCCACTTTCATTTAAAGAGTTATTTATAATAATGTTTCTGAAAGGCCAGCTAATATTTTTGAGACACACACACACATTTAGTTGAATCACTTTTTGCCATAAACTTATCCTTTTCCTCTAATGCATATTGCAAAGAAGCCCTTACTATTAAGCAAATATATTAGAAAACTTCTTTGGGTTAACATTTTTAAGCAAATTGATTTAATAAATCATCCTTCCAGGAACTCAAAATGGACAGTTACTCTTTTGTGCTTCTCCAGATTTTGAAATGCATTTATGGTGACAACAATTATATATAAAAACATATATAAAGAAAAGGGGGGGGGGGGGATCTTGCTTTTTTGTTTTAATATAAGGATAATAAGAAATACCAGGACTATATATATTTGAATAAACAAACTGATTCAATCAATACAAAATGCAAACGAGGTAATTTGTCTTCTCCCTCCTTTTCATCTTTTCACAGCACCAGCACAAGCATGCATATTTTTCTGCAATATCCCATTAGTTATTACTATATCCCTTAGTTACTATACTGTATATATTTACTTAGTTCATCCTGGCAGTACTGTTTGTAAAGCTACGTTTCCCCGCTTTCTTCCAACCTTATTTAAGGACAGCCTCAAGGTGCATAAAGTCCTCTAGTCTTTATCTAGATTCTCAGAGGCCAGCAAGTGACCACAGTAGGGCCTTGAGACAGAGCCAACAGAGGCAGGATAGGGACTAGTAGTAACAAAGACAGCTAACTGGATAGACAGCACTTTCAGTTTGTAGTGGGGAAAACATTCAGACCCTAAAAGCAATAGCAATACTACTTAGACTTATATATCACTTCACAGTGCTTTTACAGTCCTCTCTAAGCAGTTTACAAGAATCATCCTATTGCCCCCAACAATCTGGGTCCTCATTTTACCGACCTCAGAAGGATGGAAAGCTGAGTCAACCTTGAGCCTGGTGGGATTCAATCTGCCAAACTTAATCATACGTTACTATTGACATTTTGTTAAATCAGTGTCCCATCATATTGTGGCTGTGAATTATGGAATACATTTAGCATCTGGATCTGTCTGGTTCCCAGTTCTTAATCTAGATGTTTATTGGGAGTTCAAAGGGGGTTCTTTTGCTCCTTGCCTAAGGCGTTGACGTAGGTTTTCTTTCAACTGTAATTTTTTAGAGCACAGACATAACTGCGTTGCTCTTTTAAGCATTCAAGATGCTTGGTTGTAAAGGTCGCCCTCAACTTACAACTACAATTGAGCCCAAAATTTATGTTGCTGAGTGAGACATTTGCTAAGTGAGTTTTGTCCCGTTTTGCGACTTTTCTTGCCTCCCTGGTTAAGTGAATCACTGCAGTTGATCAGTTAGTAACTCGGTTAAGTGAAATCAGGCTTCCCCATTGCTTGTCACCAAAAATCATCACATGACCCCAGTAGACTGCAACCGTCATAAATATGAACCAGTTGCCAAGCGTCTGAATTTGGACCAGGGGGGATGTTGCTGCGAAGGTGGTAACTCTAAAAAAACAGCCATAAGTCCCTTCTCCACCCCCCCCTAGTGCCGTTGAAACTTTGAACGGTCACTAAATGAACTGCTGTTAAGTCGAGGACTACCTGTATTTCCTTCAAAAAAAAAAAACCCTGCGGAAATAGGAACTACCGGTAGGTGTGTTTCTACTGCGTGTGTGAGAGAGAGAGAGAGAGGGAAGGAGAGACAGAGACGAGTCGAAGGAAGCCGAGGACAGAGTTCCACGAAGGAGGCGAGATAGGAAGTCTCACCCAGCAGCCTCTTTGCGGGTAAAAAAAAAAAAACCTCACGAGGACAGCCGGAGGACTCGCCCAAAAAAGATACCGGGCCGAGATAAACAGAGGGTCGGCTGCCGGGCGTGGCCCGCAAAAGGCGCGCGCCCGCCTTATTCCTCCTTCCCCCCCTCCCTCCCCGGTCATGGCTCGCGCCCTCCTCCTCACCCTCCAGGGCCTCGGCCCCGCCCCGCCCCTTCGGGGTCCGCTTGGGCGATGCGGGACAGCTAGAGGCCGCCCTGGCACTGATTTTAGGGAACCGGCATGGGCTCACCCCCTGCCCGCGGCTAACCTGTCACTGGGGCCCTCCTTGTTTCAGAACGCTGCCGCCTTGTTCCGAGGCTCTCCTTTCAACAAAAGCGGGAAGGGACGGAGGAAGCCGCCGCTGGAGTTTCAAATAAGGGCGATAGCCGCCCTTGCTCGGTCTCTTACAGGAGACAGCTCAGCATCCTCCGAAGGAGCACGCATGCGCGGAAATAACCCGTGCCGACGGAACAGGAGGTCGGTCATGGTTCTCGGTCGCATAGTTATACATGATCGAAGCGCATGCGCGTATGAGAAAAAATTGGCGACTTTCGTTCTTATTTGTTTTGGGCCTTGCGGGTGGCGTTTTAGATTTCACAAGTGGCCGGGAAGTTGTTCACTCTTTGAAACATGTTCTTGCCAAAGAAGCGAAAGGAAGAAATAAGACTAGATTTTTTTAAAAAAAAGAATGTCCACTAAATGTCTCCAATGTTATAAGGTTGATGCGGAAAGAGAACTACAATTCCCGGCATGCCATGCGGCAAGTCGATGCTATCAATGGGATTTTTCCTGCGGCACCTATCTACGTAAGCCGGCTTGACAATGTGAATTCAGAGTCCATCTTCTGTCTGTTGCTGGAAATAGTGTGATATGCTGGGGTTGGAAGGTTTGTTTTGCTAGAGGCTCTCTGAAATTTTCCCCAGCACTTATAGATAGATACTTCTGGGTTGTTGTTTTTTCTTCCCTAGGCTTTTTGCCTCTGATTTCAAGCCACTGTACTGCTTCTTTATTCAGAAGTAAGTTCAACTAAGAGAGCCAGTTTGGTTTGGTAGTTAAGGTAGGGATCCTTTAACTTGATGACTTTAAGACTTGTAGACTTCAGCTCCCAGAATTTCCCAGGCTGACTGGGGAATTCTGGAAGTTGAAGTCCACAAGTCTTAAAGTCACCAAGTTTGGTTATCCCTGAGTTAAGGCATCAGCTTAGAAAACAGGAAACTGAGTTCTAGTTCTGGATCTTGGCCAGTCATTCACTCTCAATCCTGGGAAGGAGGCAAGAGGCAAACTATTTCTAGAACACCTTGTCACAAAAACTCCAGGGACTAGTCCTGGCAGCCTCTGAGAATTGGACACAAATTGTGTGAAATTAAAAAAAATCAATTAATTTCAAAGAATGTTATTCCTGCTGAAATAAACTGCTGGAGGCTGCTACTTACTGTTCGGGTATGCTTGGATTTGGTATTAAGGTTTGGTCACTACCAGCTAGAGTTGCTGCATCTAGAACCTCCTCATCTAACATGGTTATCTCTGAGCAAACAATAGAATCGTGGATTTGAAATTCTGGGGGGTTGTTTGGTGGACCAAAAGTAATATTTCTGTATTCAACTGAGTCTTCATAAAAAAGTGTAAATCATAGCATATAATGGAAGTAAAGAATCTATAAAAATCAGTAGTCATATCCATCTGTAATGCTAGATGCAACGATAGATGGATAGAAGTTAGCATCTTAGATTATCTTTTTTTAATTACTTATATCTTCTATATCATATTGCCAGCATTCCAAATGTATCCACCAGCCTAACAATGTTGCTTAGTATGTTTATATTGTTTTTAAAACTGGAATCTCAACCATCATCAGTTCTTTAACTTTCAAAGCAAAAGAATATTATAAGAATTCTTCACAATTATTGTTTCTTAGTATGAATTGATTGCTTATTGTACCCTATGACTATTAAGTGTTGTACCTTATGATTCTTGACTCTTGATGAATGTATCTTTTCTTTTACATACACTGAGAGCATATGCACCAAGACAAATTCCTTGTGTGTCCAATCACACTTGGCCAATAAAGAATTCTATTCAATTAACCATTTTAAAAAAATCATCCTGCTTTATACATATTTCCTTAAAATCACACACAATACCAGTGCTGGGTAAAACTGAGATTTGCAAGAGCGTTAGCTACTAGCAATACACTAATAATTGAAACTGGCTGATTCACTCATCAGAAGTTTGAAATTTATTATACGGATATGGATATGTAAGACAGGAGGTGAAACCAGTAGTACAGAACATGCCATTGTCAACTATGCATTTTATCAAGATTAATATGTTTCTAAATATGTTTTGTGCTTATGAAATAATAAAATTATTGGTCTTTAAAATGCCTCCAGACTATTTGCTGCAAAAAGTTATCATGGTTAATGAGCAATTTTACCCCATTAATTCCAGGGATGGTGTGAAAAATCCCATCTTTTGTGGTAGTAGTAGAAGTCTTGACAGCTGAGTTCAGATTTTGCAAATATTTTAGGGTGCTGATTATCTTCAGAGAGATAATCAATAAAGGAGCTGTGGTTTGCTTATACATGGTTTGTTGAAAATCTTATTGGTCAGGTTCATATAACATGCTAAGCCATATATAATGGCTTACAAACTACAATGGCTGGGTTTACAAAGCACACTAAGACAAACCCAAACAAATCTTATTGCTTGTTGTATTACCTGGCTTTGCAAAACATTTGCTTCAATATCTTGGCCTTAAATTTTGTTAAGATGTTTAAATATGCTAAAACTAACTAACCAGAATTGAAAATTATATATTTTGGCCTTCACCAAAAAATAATTTGTATCAGCAGTAGGGAAATAACCTTGGATGACAATGCCAGAAACAGTTGGCAATCCTTTTGTTCTCTTGCCTTAGTAGACAGCTAATACTGTTTAAAACCAGGATGACAGTGAGATATTGAAAAGCATTTTATGTCTTCTGGTTGGGGTGATGCAACCTAACACTGTACTCCTGGTGTCAGTTGTAGAAATATCTTTTAAGCATTGTCAGTCTTTCTGAAAGTGTCAGTAGTTTAATTACCATGTTAATACAGTTGTCTATCATTTTCTATAAATGGTTACTATATGATGTTTGATATTGTGGAGTCTGACATCACCACCCACCATAATATTTGTGCATACAGAAGAAATAGGATTTAAATATTGATATGAAATATCTGTTTATTACAAGGAATCCTGTAAGAAAGGTTCAGCCAGTGCTCACAAGTTTTCTATGAGTGGAAAGAAGCTATCTGTAGAGGAAAGGAAAGGTTTATTCATCACAGTTTTTTATTAATCTTCTTTGAAGGAAATGGACACTACTAGGCCAAATATTAACCTTCCCCTTTAATGGATCATTTTATTTCCTCTAGATTATTATCGACCGGTAGATTTCTGCCTATTTATATTGTTTTGTAGAATTTAAATGGTATCAACTAATTCTAGGTTTCTATTACTGAAATTATTAAAACTGCTGCAAGAAAATACTTAACTTGGTGGCTACCTAATCTGTAACAATACTTACATAATAGTGGAGATACTTTCTAATCTTAAAAACAAAGATTAGGAAGAAGACATACTTAAACAGTTTGTCCTTATTTTTGAGTAAATATATTGGATTGGAACATTATTTTTAGTTATTACTAGACAACATTTCAGAAATATTTCCTTACTTAAACAGAGAAATAGGATAACCATGGCTACGCAAAATGCAGTAGGAGCAGGAGTGACTTCTGACTTCCTGTTGGCTTCCCCATTGAGTTTCCTTGTGAGAAACTGACAGAGTGTTGAAAACCCCTTCCTTTCTTCCTCCCTCCCTCTTCTTTTTAGCAAGCAGGTAAGTGGCTGCTGCCAGGTAGAGAACTGAAGGACTGAGTGAAGAAATGTGTGAGTGGTCGAGATGATGAGGGCACAGAGGAACTGGTGAAGGGTGCACTATTTCTTCACTGACTTTCTCCTGCAAGGAATGTCAACAACCATATCAGTTCCTTCCAGCTTCCCCACTGATTTGTGAGGAGTTGTCAATGGACATTGAAAAGGAGGATCACGTGAGTATGGCAGCATGGCATGACACCGAACAGCAGCTGAAGCAGAAAAGAAAACCCCCAAATTTCATTCCCTCAAAAATACTGGGTCCCAGGGTTTGGTAAAGTTAGTCCATCTGCGGTACCTTTGTCCTATGATGCAGTGCTTTTGCCCACATGAAGGATACAAACTAACAAACAGACACCTGAGTTTTAGTAGTATATAGATACATACTGTATTTTATGCAATAATAAACATTTGCTGGAGTATGAAAAATTGATTGTCCTGACCAAAAAAATTCAGTAGCACTGCATGTCCCCCCTTGTTTTCAACAGGATATGAGGCAAAAATAGGTGCGTTAAACCTTTTCTAAGCTTAAAGCATTTAATTTTGTTTGTAAACCTCACTATCTCTAATTAAAAAAAAAAAAACTCCTGTAAACTTTGGTTACTGCCTTACTTCTTGGAGTTCTTGCTATCTGACTAAATAAATATTAAAAACAAAGAACAATATGTTAAAAAGACTTCCATTCATCCACAGATATCTTTTTTTTTTTTGGCTAAATAACACTGAACCAAGGTATTTGAAAATACCCCCAGTGGGCATTTTCTTGAAATGTCATCTATAAAACGTTCTGAGGTCCTTTCATTTAAACTTATAATACCAATACAAATTTTATATATTTCCATTAAGGGGACAAATTACTTTTGACAGAAAGAAGCAAAGGCATCCCAGAAGGGATACGCCATAGTAATAGTAGCAAGGGAAGTGTAGGAGCTGGGAGAAATTGATGGACCAGTTCCAGTTCAGAGAATTGAGCACTTTTCATTTTTGCTGGAAATAACATAAATGAGGGAACCTTTGCGCCTCGGTTGCACATCTGCAGTTCTCAGGTAAAGTAGACGCTGCTAAACGCATCACATTTTTGACATTAAAATGAGTAGAAAGTTATTTCCTTCGCTTTCTTCGTGAAACGTAGTCGAGATTTTATTGAAATAGATGTATATGGGAAGGGGGGATAGGTAATGTTTCAGATGACAAGACCTCAACTAGAACCTTATTGCCATTCTATCTTCATGCTGATTAGAATCCAGGTTGTTTATAGCAGAGCCATTATGAGAAACTGGCAAATACTTTTCTGCCTCAGTGGAAATGAAATCTTTCGACTGAGCACTGTCCCGGTGAATTTTGCATTTGAATCAGTAAGGTCATTGCTTTGCTGGGCTTCAAAGGAAACTGATCTTTTACTGGGTTGAATGGGATATAGGGCAGGGAATATTTGGACATAATTAGCTTACTTGGATAAGCTGGTGAATGTGGGGTCATAGGGAGATGTTCTGCTTCCTTATTCTCTAGCAGCAAATGCTGATTATTTCAACATAATTATTCCAGAAACAGTGAGGCTCTCCTGATATTAATTTGCCTTTCACCATTAGCTGTATTGATTTTTACACTGATGTAAAACAGCATTCACTCCAGTGACCTTCAGATGTTTGGGTCTCTTGTATGCGAATCAGGGTATTCGGTAGTTAATAGTTCTACAAAGCAATAAAAGAAATTCTTTCTGTTTACATTATTTATTGGTGAGTGCACATTATTTAATCTGCATTCAAAAGCAAAGGCTTTCCTTAAGAAATTAAAGAGTTTCTTCAACCCCATAGCATCAATTGTGCTATTGTGTGTACTGTAGGGAGGATGTGAAAGAGAGAAAGAGATGTGTGTGTGTGTGTGTAAACCCAGGTTCTACTCTTCCTTTAGGCATAGAAGTTACAAGATGATTTGGGGCTTAGTATTCTTTAAGTCCTAGGTTGGGATGTAAAAAAAAATATTAATCTGCATTGGACCTATGTGGTATGTTATAGTCTATAACCTTTAGTGAAGTAACCATCATCCTGCAGAGGACTGATATGGTGTGATAATATTGACATTTGTGGCCTCAAACATTTATTATGTAGATCATTACTTTTTCTGGTCTGTTTTAGTCCTAACATGTTGCTGAGTCATAGCCATGAGATTGGACAATTATATAAATCATGCCTATATCTACAGGTAGTCCTCACCCCTGCCCCAAATGCTTAACTGGGATCAAAAATTCTGTTGTTATGTGACACAGTTGTAAATTGGAAAACTATATGACCGTGCCATTAGCTATCACGGTCACAGTTGTTTTCGTTAAGTGAGGACTGTGAGGTTCATTAAATGAGGACCTCAACTGACTGCAACTTCTGCCTTCCGGCTGGCTTCCCCATTGACTTTGCTTGTCGATGTAAGTTTAAACAGTCACTGAAGAGAAATTGGTAGACAAGGACACATGTATCTATATATACACATACAGGCATATTTATAAGCATACATTTGCACATGCACACTCATACAGTGAAACTGTCCATTTTTTCCCTACCTTAGTAGTGAGTGTAGAAAAAGACATGCTTTTTTGATTCATTAGATCAGGGGTGTCAAACTCACGTCACGGCGGCATCATGTGACGTATCGAGACTTCCCCCACCCCTTTGCTAAACCGGGCGTGGGCGTGGCCAGCATGAGTTGCATCCAGCCTGCAGGCCGGGAGTTTGACAACCTTGCATTTGATAGTATTGGTAACAAATTTGGCCAGACTGGATCATACAAAGTCATTAACAAGTACCAGTAAAGACATTGTCTGCTTTTTATTGGAGTAATAACAGTAGCATTAGAATCAATTGAGCCCATCAAATAATGTTGTAAGTGTAATTATGGTAGGAGGTGATAGCTGTTCAGAAGGAAAACTTTCCTGTTGTTAAATGCAATAAAACCAACTGCTGAAGAGAGCTTTGAAGTTTATCGATCAGTGATCATAGGGTATTCAAGCAATTTATCATGTTGGTTTTCAAACATTTCATTACCTTTTCCTGCATGCCTTATTTGGAACACACAATGGTTGATTTAGATAAGAACAGTCTTGTCCTTTATAATACATAGTTATCGCTTCTTTCTTTAAGAATTGTATTAGAAGTTTGAACACAGAGCTTGTTTACAAATCTTGCAGTTTGTGCTCCTTATAGCTTAGTTCCTTCCCTGCCAGGACTATGTTTTGTGCAATTTATCTGTAATTGTAATGGGTTCCAGCGCTTTTTATGGCCACCTTAAATATGGCTTTATTTATGTCTGCTAATGTTTACATTATATGGGGGTCCCATGTTCTCCATCAAGTCTTACATCATGATGCTCAATACACTGGACTAAACAACTAAACCATTGAACCATATTGTAGTTCAATCAACACAACTGTTTGCAAATGTGGGACTATGTAAACATGGTATGTAAATTTTGGTTAATGGTTTAGTGCAGGGGTATTTGCAATGTCATTGCTCCCCATCTTCCCTTGTTCTTTTATTCCCAATCTTTTTCCAAAATGATTGGACATCGGTTATAAAAATATCAATCTGAAAATAATTAGAGTGGTTTGCTATAATTTGGAATTGTTAGTCCTCCCAGGTAAACCAGACGCTTTATTGTAAGACTTCATTAACAGAATCTTGCCAGTCTGGAAGCACAGACTTCCCACTGCCACCTTTAACTGCTTGATCCATTAAGGGCAGATATTTCCTAAGTTTCTTCCTTTGCCTGTTAATCCATTAAGGGCTCCTGCCCCCCTCGACTGACTGTTTTCTAGGCAGCATCTCCTCCCCTCACTCCCCAAGGTCACCCACGCATTCCATTACAGGAATAGAAAAGAAGAAATATTTCAACACCACTGCAACAGTGAAATCAAGCAATGTATATCATGAGTCTCCATTATGCCCTAAAAGGTCTCCATTATGCACTAAAAGAAAGTAGCAGTTTCTGGCAGGAGAAGCAATATTTGACATGGCATAGCATGTTTGCCATCCTTGAGATAATGGCCTTGCTATTATTTATTTATTTATTTGTCAAACATGTACAAGATGACAAGTGTAGGTATGACATAGACATAGAGTAACAGAGTTGGAAGGGACCTTTGGAGGTCATCTAGTCCAACCCCCTGCTCGAGCAGGAGAGTCTATTCCAAATATTAGCCTCTGAACATAAACAGGAACAAAGGAAGTAAATACGGATAAATAGGGACAGTAAGACAGGGACAATAGGCACATTGGTGCACTTATGCATGCCCTCTTTATGGACCTCTTAGGAATGGGGCGAGGTCCACGGTAGACAGTTTGAGGTTGAAGCTGTGAGGGGTTGAGGCTGTAACAATGGAGTTGGGCAGGGCATTCCAGCTGTTGACCACTCTCTTGCTGAAGTCATATTTTCTGCAATCGAGTTTGAAGCAGCTTACCTTGAGTTTGTATCGATTGTTTGCCTGTGTATTATTGTGGTTGAAGCTGAAGAAGTCGTTGACAGGCAAGATGTTGTAGCAGACAATTTTGTGTACTATGCTTAGTTCAGACCGCAGGTGGCCCAGTTCCAGATTGTCCAAGCCCAAAATTTCAAGCCTGGAGGCATAAGGGTTTCTATTATGAGTAGAGGAGTGCTTTTCTTGAGAAATACGTCTAAATACCTCTGACTATTAGCCACTCTAGGTTGGCTTTTCAAACTCACAGGCCTTGGCATTGCTATCTCTGCCTAAAGCAAACCCAAACTGGAGTCAGGAAGTATCGCCACATTCTAGCTCAAGGATTGGCTGCAATACTGTTCTGTTGGGTGCCATCTGGGGAACTCATGCTCAATGTTATATATGTATATATGCATGTACATAGAAATATGAATACATTTATTTTTGACGTGGCTGCTTGGCAGATTGACAAAATAATTGTATGATGCTGGTCTAGTTCCACCCCACCAAATCTGTTACGAAGATCTGATTTTAAACCATTCTGGATGTGCTATTCATTACCAGAGAAGCTTAATTTGGCAATAAGATTTCCTAAATTCATTGAGGAGTTGTTGTAGCACTGCAAGAACTACAGGTTTTCTTGTGTGTTTCCTCACTGTTATTTTAAAGTGTAAGCCAGCATCAACATTTTATTTCCAATCCAAACTAATTTGCTTAAATAAGCAATCAGAGTCTGAACATTTGCTTCTCAAGTGAGGCTGATCTACCATAATCTAATTACTGTGTCAGAAAACTGACAAGCAATTTAACCAACAATGAAAATATACTGTAAATAACGCACACATGTAATACAGTTGGGATTTTTAAAAAAAACTTTAGATCAGTAATTCTGATTACTTTCACAGCATTCTCAACAAATGGTATTTGGAAAGAAGCAATACTTGATCTCTTGCCTTTAATGCTATCATGTTAGCAACTTGATTTTAAAAATGGTTTTTCTACACATGTGTGTTTGTATGGGCTTCACTGGTCAGCACAAAACAAACCTTGAATTGTTCCACCTGTTTTATACAAATGATACAGGTAGTTCTCGACTTACACCTACATTTGAGTCCCAAATTTTTGTTGCTAAGCAAGACATTTGTTACGTGAAATTTGCCCCATTCGAATGCTTCCTCCATAAATGAATTATTGTTTGTTTAGTTGCATGTTACCTTTTAGGTTTACATCCAGCCCTTTCTCTGGGAGCTGAAATTGGTTCAGTATGTCTCTCTTTTCCTTTTATCCCTACAACAACAAGCTGGAAAATATGCCAGAATGAAAGTGATTGGCCCACACTCATTCTTTGCTGGTTTTGATAACTGGCGGTGAGTGTGTGTTTGTCTAACCTTAACTTAATAGCTTAACCCTTACAAAACAACATTTTGCAACCTTGCGAAATTCCGATAATTGGAAGCTACACATCTTAAAGCTCCCAAGATTGGGAAACACTGCCCTATACTACAGTAGCTCTCTTTCTATTATCCAAGATACTGTTCTGACCCAGCCGAAGTCCCCGAAAGCAAGCACAGATAAACTCAGTAACTCAAAATTTCACGGCTTTAATCTACAAATAAACCTCTTCGTAGATAACCAATGGCTTGCAGCCAATTAGTCCAACAAGAAAAAACCTTGGCAGAAGTCCTCCGTAATCAGGGTCCGTTATCACACACTGAGTTTTGCCTTTTGTAAAGGCAAAAAACATTTGAAATCAGGCTTATATTCTGTAGAGGGAGGGGCCATTAATTAGCATTCTTACTCCCGAGTTGCCTGTGTTGCTCTTCCATGAATCATCCTGCCCTCACTCACACCTAGCATAGGCTCCTCGGGAATGTCCTCTGATTGCTGCCAGCGAACCACAACAGATACTGCTTATAAGGGCTATGTGCTTAGAGCTCGAAGCATTGTTAGAGACCCCACACACCCACTTCGCAGTCTGTTTCTGTTGCTCCACTCTGGCAGGAGGTTTTGGAGGTATTTATAGCAGGACTACTAGATTCTGTAACAGCTTTGTTTCTTATGCTATCCATCTTGTTAACTTGCAGGATTCTTTTTTTACACTATTCAAACTAGACTGTGATGTTTCTCTGTGTCATACATGTGTGTGTATTTGGGTATATGCATAATGGTTATACTTTGAAAGCTGAATGCAACGAAATTTCATTTTAATGTATGCTGATTAGTGTATATTTAAAGTGACAATAAAGATTCTACTTTACTCTGTTCTATTCTACTCTATTCTATTCTTACCATGGGGAAAAGTACAGATAGTCCTAGAATTACAACTGCAGAGGAGCCTGCCCATTATGGTTGTAGGCTGTGACAGTCTTAAAGCGGGTCATTAAATAACCGATGTGATTTTGCAACAATTTTTTTTATAAAGAATTTTTATTTTTAAAAACAAACATACACATACAAAACATAAAAACATAAAACCATCTTCCATTTTATATACATGCAATGTGTCAGCTGGTTGCAAATCTTTTGTGCTGTCCTTTTGTACTCTTTTACTCACAATTTATATCAGTTTTCACATTGTTAAACTAACATATGCTTATATATTTATCAGTTATTAATCATCCATGACTAAACTATTTATTCCATCATTTTATACGAGATGTTCCAAGTTTTATCTTAAAATTTATGTTATACTTTCAACCAGTGGTTATATATGTCTATATTATATTTTATATCAATCTATTAAATTTCTATCACAAAATTATCTAGTCTATTACATTACCATGCCTTTTATCCAACCATTGATAAAACAAATCCCATATCATATAAAATTGTTTATCTTCTTGTTCTCTAATTTCAAATGTCAATTTACTCATTTCAGCACAGTCCATAATTTTCTTAATAACTTCCTCCTGCACAGGTATTTTATTGTTTTTCCAATTCTTAGCAAATACAATCCTAGCCTCTGTTAATACATTTACAATCAAATATTTCAACTCTGTTGTATATTTCTGGTATTATCCCCAATAAAAAAATCTCTGGTTTAAAGTCTATATGTTGTTTTATCATTTTTTCCAACCATATGTAAATTTTAGTCCAATATTTCTTTGCATCCGAGCATGTCCACCACATATGGTAATATGAACCAGGTATCTGATGACATTTCCAACATTTATCCGATTTGTTCTTAAAAATTCTCACAATTCTCGTTGTGGGTAGATGCCACCTGTAAAACATCTTATACAGATTTTCTTTATATGCATTGTCATTTTATAATTTTGAGACCACAATTTTTGCCATTTTTCTAAATCAATCCCATATCCAAAAATTTTCCCCCAAGCAATCATCATTTCTTTAACTTGTTCCTCCTCCAATTTAAATTCTAATAAGTGTCCATAAAGTTTTTTAATTACCTTTTCATCAGTACCCATCAAAATTTTATCCAAGTCAGTCAACTTATCATAAATACCTTCTGTTTTAACATCTTTATCAAATCTGGATTGTATTTGCAAATATGAAAACCAGTTCATTTTTACACCTTGTTCTTCCAATGCTTGCATAGATTTAAGTTCACCCTTTTCATTCAATATCTCCCCATATCTAACTGTTTGTTCCTTTTTATATATTATTGCATAAGAAAAAGCTTCAATGGTAGAAATACATAATGGAATTTTTAAATAATATTGTCTTTTTATCTTCTCCCAGTTCAAAAACAATTCCTCTCGAATATAATCTCTTCTAAAGTAGCCCTGTGTTTTAGTTCCCTTATACCAAAGGAAGGCATGCCATCCCAACAGCAAGTCATGTCCTTCTAAGGTCAATAGTCTATTGTTTCTTAATATTATCCATTCCTTTACCCACATCAAATTTGTTACTTGGTAATACAACTCCCAGTTAGGCAAGGAAAACCTTCCTCTTATTCTTGCATCTTGTAACAATTTTAGTTTTATTCTTGCTTTTTTGCCCTGCCAAATATATTTCAACACAATTCTGTTTAAATCTTCAAAAAACTCTTTCCCTAATCGGTTTGGAATTGTCTGGAATAAATATAAAATTCTAGACAATACATTCATATTAATTATAGATATTCTCCCAATCAATGATAATTGTAAGTTTCCCCATTTTGTCAAATCTGTTGCAATCAGCTGTTTGAGTTTAAGATAATTATTCTCCTCAGTGTGCTACATCTTGATGTAATGTATATCCCTAAATACTTAACCTTGTTTGTGACCTGCATTTCTAAGACTTCTTCCAACTCTTTCTTTTGTCTTACTAGCATATTCTTTGTTAGTATCTTTGTTTTATCTTTGTTTATTTTCAAACCTGCTACTTTTCTTTATTCTTCTATTTTTTTTCTATTAATTTAGGTGCTGCTTCCAATGGGTCTTCTAATATAAATACCAGGTCATCTGCAAAGGCTTGCAATTTATACTCTTCCTTTTGGATTTTCATTCCTTTTATTTCTTTATCTTTTCTAATACGCCTATTCAACACTTCCAATGTTAACACAAACAGCAGGGTGACAGTGGACAACCTTGCCCTGTCCCTTTTCTTATATCTATAGATTTTGTTAGTTCTCCATTTACCATAACTTTTGCAGTTTGTTCATGGTATATCATTTCAATGGCTTGAATGAATTTTTTTACCAAAGCCCATTTGTTCCAGTTGCAATAACATAAATTGCCAACTCACATTGTCGAAGGCTTTTTGTGCATCTAAAAACATCAAAGCCATTTGCTTCTCAGGGTGTGCCTCGTAGTATTTATAGGGCATCCAAAATAATTCTCACATTGTGTTTGACTTGTCTCTTTGGCAGAAATCCATTTTGATCAATATGGATAAAGTTATTTAAGTATCTTTTTAGTCTTTCTGCCAAGAGTGAAGCAAAGATTTTATAGTCTGAATTTAATAAGGATATAGGTCTGTAATTTTTAACTTGCTGCAGATCTGTACCCTCCTTCGGTATAAGTGTAATGTATGCTTCAATCCATGTTTTGGGTATTTTTTTCTTTAACATAACTTCATTCATAACTTCTAATCGGTGAAGATTCAGTATTTCCTGAAAAGTCTTGTAAAATTCTGCTGGTAAGCCATCTGGACCTGGTGCTTTTCCAACATTCTGTTTTTTAAGGCTTCTGTTAGTTCCATCATTGTTATATTCCCTTCTAGCATTGTTTCAATATCTTTAGGTATCTGAGGTAAATTCGCTTTCTGCAAATATTGCTTAACTTTTTCTTCTTGAATATTCTCTTGAAAATACAATTTCCCATAGTAATCTTGTATAATTTTTTTCTTCTCCTCATTTCCATAGCATGCATGTCCTTCTTCATTTATTAGTTGGCTAATCTTTCTTGACTCTCCTTTCTCATTTTGTAGGCTAGTCATCTACCTGGTTTATTTGCATCTTCGAAGTAATTCTGTTTAGTGTTTTTAATTTTTTGTGCTAGTTCTTCTTTTTCCATTAGTCCCATTTTATGTTTAATTATATCCATTTTATTTTTAATAAAATAAATAGGGACTTCTGTAAATCTTTTTCCAATTTTTTATAATCATCCCCTAATATTTTGAAAGTCTTTTTCTGTTTTATATTCCTTTTCCTTGTATAGTCTATTATCAAGCCTCTTGTGTAGGCCTTCATTGTGTCCCAGAGGTTCTGTAAAGATGTATCCTCTTTTCTATTTTCTTTAAAGAAGAAAGCAAGTTCTTTCTCTATTTTCTGTTCTTTTTCTTTTAATATCATATTGTTTAAGGTCCATCTGGATCTCATCTTGTATCCTTTCCAAGTAACTGTCATTGGGTTATGATCTGCCCAGGTGCTTGTTTCTATTTCGATCTCTCGTATATTAGCCAGTAGTTCTGCTGACATCCATATCATGTCTATTCTAGACCATGAAGCATGTCTGTTTGAATAAAAAGTGTATTGCTTTCTCTCCACATTTCTCTCTCTCCAAGCATCTTTTAAGTTGAATTCTTCTGTTATTCAAAAGAAGAATTTTGGTAATAGCTTTCTAACTTTTTTGTTGATTTCTGTGTTTTGTAATCCAACTGATCATTAACTATTCCATTAAAATCTCCCATCATACAAATATTAACATAGTCCAATTCAATTATTTTCATATGTAATTTCCTGTAAAATTCTTCTTGATTATCATTTGGGGCATAAATTGCAGTTAAAAGTGTTTTAACATTGTTGTCCATTATTTCCACCATCAAAATCCTTCCATCGTCATCTGTATAAATTAATTCTGCCAAAATTGTATCTTTAATATATAAAATCACACCTCTTTTTTTAGATTGTGCCAGCGATGTAAATAATTTCCCTAATTTTTTTTGTTTAAGTATATATTCATGTTGTTTTTTAATATGTACTTCTTGTAAGCAAATTATATCATATTTTAATTTTTCTAATTTGTGAAATACTTTCCTTCTCTTAGTAGCCAAATTAAGTCCATTTATGTTAAATGTAATCAATTTTCTTTCATCCATGTTAAGCTTTGTGAGGGGTTTTTATTGTTCTAGTAGGTCTTAATTCTTGTTGTTCTCTGGGTACACCACCTACTGCTCCTTCTTCTTTCTCTTTTTCAATTACTGCTATACACTCCTCTTGGAATTCAATTAGTGACTCTTCCTTTCTAGCTTCTTCCTCTTTTCCTCTAAAATATTCTCAGTAGAATAACTCAGCTTTTTCAACTGTGTCAATTCTGTGTCTTTGTTCCTGCCAGATGAACAAGAGGCCTTCTCCTCCATGCTGCATCAAGAGCCCAGGATGGGTTGACTCCTTCCTATGATGTCATAGCTGAGTCTGTACTAAGATATAAAAGTCAGCCACCGGGAGAGACGCCAGCTTTTGACTCAGCTCCTTTCAGTCAGTAGCTGTGTCTCTGAAAGCGTTCTGTTAGATAGCAATCACCAGCGATCTTCAATACTTTTTTCCTCTCTTCAAGCAGCTCCCAGGGATCTGGGCAGCTGCTCTTCCAGGAGAGCAGGGCTGTCTCTCTCTCTCTCCTGCAATGTTGGGAGCAGCTTTACAGAGCTCTGTGCAGGCAAGCTGGGCAGCGTCTGTAGACCTCCCCCACGCTTGCAATTTGGAGAGATCGTAAACAAAATCGGCAAACTGATAAGAGCTCAAGCCAGCTGATCGTGTAGCTGGTTGCTGTGTTTTTCCCTTGCTGACTTCGCTTGGGGCTCTGTATAGCCTAAGGAGTGATTCTTCAATCTTGGAATCTGTTTTCCTGTAGTCAGTGGCCATCTTGGATTCAAGCCTTCCACCACGAGGTGAGCAGCCATTTTGTAAGCCCGGGGGCCATTTATACCCTAAGGGGCTTAATAGAAAAAATTCTAAACAGCTTCTTTCCAACGCAAGAGCCTTTATTTTACAAATGGAGCAAGATAAGGCTCTGGCAGAGCTTTCCCCCCCAGTGGAACAGTCTTTTAAGCCCAATAGGAGAAAAAGACGTAGGCAACGCACCCAATCAGTCCAGAGGGAGGTGGCTGCTAAAATCAAAGCTAAGGCTCTAGCCCCTAAGAAGGCAACTCAGGCTGAATTGAGGGCAGAGAAGTGCAGACATACAGCTCTAGAGAGGCAGTTCAATAGAACTATTCAACAGAAGGGAGTGCAACTACAGCATGTTTCAGGTGATACTCGTAGGCCCCAACCAAGCCCTCCCAGAGGAGGAGAAGTTATCTATGAGCCTTTCCATCCTCCATCCTGGTCTCCTGAGGCTCTTGCTGTACAGTCAGATCCTCAGGATTTAAGCAGATCTGGGCCTTATTTCCAACAGGCTTCTGTGCCCTATGCTCCTCCCCCTCCCTCCAGGCCTTGAACCTGTCCTCAATCTAGGCCTGAAGCCACCTTCACTCCCACAGCAGCGGGCCTTCAGCCTTCTGCCTCTACCTTTGAGCATAGACCAAGGGATATCCAAGATGTAGTCTCATCAGCCATTAGGCAGGGATTGGCTGAAGACTTCAAGCAAATTCTTCAACCTCTGGAAAGGGTTCAGGCCCTTCTCCCTTCTCATTCTATAAGTTCCTTGTCTCATCATCCTGATTTACACAGGCCTCAGGACCTCAGGGTCCATTCTTCTCTACCAGAATAGGAGGAGGTTGATGAGGAAGGAAGGCCTTCACCATCTGAACACAGTTACTCCTCTCATTCAGATTGTGAAGAGGGTGAGATTTTTGACCAAAATCTTTCAGAGGAAGAGGATTCTCGCCCAGAGCAGACATCCTCTGCATTGGTCTTCAAACCTACTCTCTTCAGACCATTACTCAGCAAGGCCTTGGTCACTGCCAAGCTGTCACCAGAGGAAGTGGCTCCCGAGCCACAAGAAAATCCCTCTAGCCAAGGGGATTCGCTCTTCTCCAAGCCTGTAGTGCATGCAGAGGTTTTACCTCCTCCCATTTTGTTCCTGGACATGGTCAAGGAACAGTGCGCTTCTCCTTCGGCAGGTCCTCGCCCATCTTCTCTAGATAAGCATTTCTACAATGTCAGCGCAGCTCTGGACAATGCCCTGGCAGTGCCTTCTGTTGACATTCTGGTTCTGGCCTTGTTCTCATCTTCTGGCACTCCCACGGAGCCAGAAGATATCCTGAAACTGGATGATAAACGTTCCGAACAGACCCTCAAGCGCAATCATCGGGTTGCTGCTTGGGCTGTTTGGGCTTCAACAGCAGCATCCTTCTTCACCAGGGCATCCATACGGTGGCTGCGCCAACTCCAGAATAGATTGCCTGCTTCTGACCTTCGGTCTCACCAAGACCTTAATAAGATTATTGCAGAGGCAGAATTCACTGCGGATGCCACTCTCAATTCCGCCAAATTTGCATCCAAGGCCATGGCATCTTCTTTAGCAGCAAGAAGACTTTTATGGCTCTGAAATTGGCAGGAGGAGTCACGCCAAAAATGGAAGCTGGCTTCAGTTCCTTTCACAGGCAATAAGCTTTTTGGCGATGCTCTGGAACCATATCTCATCGAAACCAGAGATAAACGTAAAATTCTCTCTTCCTCTGGGAAGAAAGCCGACTATCGCCCTGCTCCTTATCGCCCTCCTGCCTTCCGAGTGGAGACCTCATCTCATCTACCCCTGCTCTCACAGGCCATACTCCCAACACCAAGACCAACAGGCGGAAACATCTGGCAGGCAACAACCTTCTACTGGTAAACGGCCCTTTCGGGGGGGAGGGGGTGGTTCGTTCCATCGCTCTAAGTAATCCCTCGTTCTCCCCACCCATCAGAGGTCACCTAGCCTTCTTTGCCTCCAAATGGGAGGGGTCAATGACGGATGCCTGGGTGCTTAGCACTATTAGGTCAGGGTTACAATTGGACTTCCTAACCCCACCCCCCAAATTTTTTTTTGATCTGTCCTGTGTCTCGGGACATTTCCAGGCGCAAGCCCTCATGAATCAGGCCATTCAGCACCTTCTTGAAATCAGGGCTATTCAACCTGTTCCCCCGTCTCAATGGGGACATGGGCTTTACTCTCGCCTTTTCATCATTCCCAAAGCCTCAGGGGGGTGGCGAGCCATACTTGATCTAAAATTTCTCAACCAATTTGTAAAATACAGGCGATTTAAAATGCAGATTCTGCATTCTATTTTAGAGACCGTTTGGGAGGGCGACCTCCTCTCTTCCACTGATCTCACTGAGGTAAACTTACCTCCACATCCCAATTTGGCCTCATCATCGCCAGTTTCTCCATTTCTGATACCAGAATACCCATTACCAGTATCGAGCACTTCCCTTCGGCCTCTCATTGGCTCCAAGGGTTCACAAAGGTTCTGGCAGCATTGGTGGCATCTCTGCATTCTATTCCAGTGAGGATCCAATACTACTTGGATGACATTTTGATTCTTTCCTCTTCCATCTTTGCGGCCCATTGGGATCTGCAAATTACCCTGTCATGTCTCCAGAGCCATGGATTTTCCATCTACACCAAAAAGAGCCAGCTCTCTCCTACAACCAAATTGCAACACTTGGGAGCAGTCATCAATACCATGTCATGCCAGGTTTTCCTGTCCCCAGATCGTGGAAAGAGCCATGCAGAGATCATCAGCCAGATCCAGCAACATCAAATTATCCCCCTGTCGCTGCTGTCCAAACTTCTGGGGAAGATGGTTTCCTGTATTGGCATCGTCCTGTGGGCTCGTCTCCACTCCTGAGCCCTCCAATGGTTCCTGCTTCCCTACCAACGAGCAGGAACCAGCCACTCATCCATCAAGGTCCCACTCCCGCCACAAATCCGGAGATCTCTCAATTGGTGACATTCCCCATCTATCTGGAGGGGACCCCTGTTCAGAGACCCAGACAGGCTAGTGATAACCACCAATGCCAGCCTCCTGGGTTGAGGTTCCCATATGCAGGGCCAGATAGCTCAGGGCGTTTGGTCCAGATCGGAACAGACCCTCCCCATAAATTGGCTAGAGCTCAGAGCCATTTTTCTGGCTCTCAAGCATTTCAGGCAATCAGTGACCGGCTCTCATGTTCTAATCATTACAGACAACATGGCCGCAAAGGCTCTTATCAACCGGCAAGGGGGGACGAGGTCCAAAGCCCTCATGAGAGAGGCTCTACGGCTGGAATTATGGGCAGAAAACACCTGTTATCGATCTCGGCGAACCACATCTCCGGAGTCGACAATTCCCAGGCCAACTGGCTCAGCAGGAGCCTAGTCGACCAGGCAGAATGGTCCATTCCTCCATCTCTATTCAGGGATCTTTCCCTCAGATTCGGAACACCGGAGGTAGATCTTTTCTCCACTCCTCAAAATGCCCAAGTCACCAGATTCTTCACCAGGTTTCCTTGCCAGGGAGCGGAGGGGACCAATGCTCTTCGGTGCAGATGGCCCAAGGGTCTCCTCTACGCCTTTCCCCCGCTTCCCATCATTCCGGCAGTAATTAGGAAGATGTTGGAGGAATGAGTGGAGCTCCTCCTCCTGGCACCCTATTGGCAAAGGAGGCCCTAGTTTGCAGACCTGGTCAACCTATCTGTGGCTTCTCCTAATTTAATCTCCCTTCACCAGGGCTCCCTGCTCCACCCAGAGCCCCAGTGGTTCAAGCTGACCGTGTGGCACTTGAGCGGCAGCAGTTAGAGGAGGCTGATCTTCCAGAAAGGGTCATCCTCACTATCCTGGAGTCTCACAAATCTTCTACAAGGCGCATCTATGATGCCACCCGGAAGACTTTTTCCCGATGGTGCCTCAGGGAGGGTCTTTCTCCTGCTTCAGCCCAGTTGGCAGAAGTACTTAGCTTCCTTTAGCATGGGCTGGAGAAAGGTTTGGCCCCCAACACCTTACGCAGGCAGGTTGCGGCCCTCTCCTCGGTTCTTTCATGGGGTTCGCTTTCTTCCTTATCCCATCACCCTTCAGTCAGGAGGTTTATGAAAGGGGCTTCCAAACTGCACCCTCCGGTGGTTCAGAGGTATCCTTCCTGGGACCTTCATTTGGTCCTTAATGCCCTTACAAAGCCCCCCTTTGAACCCCTTGTTCCTTGTTACCATCACTTCTGCCAGGAGGGTTTCCGAGCTTGCTGCTCTTTCCATCAGACAGGACCTTTGTTCCTTTCACAATGATAGGGTTGTTCTTCGTCTGGACCCCTCATTTATTCCGAAGGTTAACACCTGGTTTCACAGGTCCCAGGACACTGTGTTGCCTGACTTCTGTCCTCTCCTGCACCATGACTTAGAGCGGCAGTGGCACACGCTAGACGTAAGAAGGGCTCTTAGAAAATACATTAAGCGCACTTCCTCCTTCAGGAAGTCGGAAGCCATGTTTGTTTCCTTTTTCCCTTCTCATTTGGGGCACAAGGTCTCTTCTCCTACTATTAGCAGGTGGGTCAGGTCTTGCATTGAGCAGGCCTACAAAGCTGCGGCCTTTCTGGTTCCCCGAGGTCTGATGGTGCACTCTACCAGAAGTGCGGCCACTTTTGCTGCCTGGGTGACCCAAGCATCCTTGGAGGAGATTTGTCGTGCGGCCACGTGGACATTCCGTCTCCTTTCATCAGACACTACCATCTGGATGCTTTTGCCTCGGCGACTGAAGCCTTTGGCAGACGGGTGCTTCAATGAGTGTTTCCCCAGTCGGTGTGATGAGCCAGACGAGGACCCGCCCATGGACATGCAAGCTTTGGTATGTCCCATCCTGGCCTCTCGATGCAGCATGGAGGAGAATGGACGTTGGTAGAAGTTACCATGAACGCCCTTTCTATCTATGCTGCGAGAGAGCCCAGCTCCTCCTTTGATTCGTCCGGAGAGGGTAAGACATATTTCTGTGTTTATTTTGGGCTTTCAGAGACACCTTTCAGTCTGTCAAGTATCTTCACCAAAGCTGGGGTCTCTTCCGGGGCTGGCTTTTATATCTTAGTACAGACTCAGCTATGATGTCATAAGAAGGAGTCAACCCATCCTGGGTTCTCTCGCAGCATAGATAGAAAGGGCGTTCACGGTAACTTCTACTAACACCCATTCTGGCATCAGCCATCTGTAATTTACTCCTCTTTTAAGTAACTCTTTAGTCAAAAAAAAAAAATTCTCTTCTCATCTCTCTTACTCTTCTTGGTACCTGTTTCAGCACCACAATTTCTTTATCTTTGTACTTTAAGGTTTTCTCTCTTGCCACCTGTAGTATCTGTGTCTTAATAATCTTTTTAATGAATCTGATATGCACTTCTCTTGGTAGTCTGTTTCTCATTGCGTATCTTGTATATACATGGAACACTTCATCTATCCCATCCATCATCATCTCTTTGGTTATCTCTAGCGCTTCTGCCAGTATTTCTGTCATTATTTGAGCAAGATTTTCACCTTTTCCTTCTTCTACATTTTGAAATCTTAGGTAGAATTCTGATCTGTCAATTTCCCATCCTAATGGTTCACACCTGCGCTTCTCAATATCACTTAATTGAGTGTCAATAGCTCCAATTTTCTTATCCCTTTGTATATCTTCTTCAATTTTCTTAATTCTGTCCTCATATTTCATCAACATCTGTTGAATGCTCTCTACTTTCTCATCTGTCTTTTCAGATGAGAAAAGATTCAATATTCAATATTCTCGCTCTTTGCTCAATATTCCATATTCTCTTTTCAATCTTCTGGATTCCTTGCATAATCATCTGTAATGTCACTTCCTTCTCTTTCTCCTGTTGTAAAATTGTCTGTATTGATCATTGTCCTCCAGATGGTGAAGAGGCTATTGGTATTGAGGAAGCTGGTGCTGTTGTCTTTCTGCTCATCTTGTACTTACCTGTAGAGAGGGAGAGAGAAAAAGGAAACAAACAAACAAACAGACAAACAAGGAGTACAGGCAGGCAGTTGCCACTCCAAAAAAGAAAAAGAAAAAAAGAAAAATCTTCAGGCACTTATGTACCTTAATCCAATTATTTCTCTTAATAAAAGAGAGAAAAGGAAGAAGAAGAAAAAAGAAAAAAAAACAGGTTCTAGTTTCTGGAATAGAAGGTTAAAATCCAAACATAAAAATCCAATTGGGGGGCGGGGGTAGAAAAGGAGATGGGAAATAATCTAGAGTAGCCACTGCCACTGAGTATCCAAGGCTCTTTAATAAATCCAACTCAATGTTTCTAGTTCCAGTATTTTCAAGGTCACTTCAGTCTTCTTTCTTTCAACTTCAGCTCAAAGCTCTAATTATTTGGTTTCACAAATGAGCACCTGTCAAGTGCAAAGCTCAGAGTCCTTGAGTATAGCACGAGTACATAAACAAACCAAGAAAGAAAGAAATAATATGTCCAAGTCTCTAGATAGCAGCGTTACTTTTTTCCCCCTTCACTTTCACTCCCCCCTCATGTATCCAATACCAGAAACAAAAAGAGAAAATGGAATCCTTCCTTTTTTTGAAAAAAAAAAACTCAAATCCAAAAGAAGAGTCTTAATCAAAACAGACTTTCAAAAAATTGTTTAAAAAAATAAAAATAAAAACAAAGATCGAAAATTTAAAAGAAACCACTCCAGTTTAAAATTCAGTAACTTTACCAAATTCAAAGTTCCAATAAAAAGGGGAAAGGAAAAAACTTTCACTTTAACTAGCTTAATTGCACTGCTTAAACACTTTCTCTTCACTTTTAATTTCACTTTAGATCTTTCAGGGTGTTCTCTTCAAGCAATAATAGGTAAAAGTTCATCTCACCAAACTGACACACTTTCCTTCAATCTTCAAGTTGTCCCAGCTTCAGCAGCTTGAATGGCTGCCTCTCCACCACCGGCAAAAGGGCTTTTGCTGGATCAACCAGGGACTTTGCGATGTCCCTGGGATTGACAGGATGTGCCCTCCTGAGTCACCGTCTCTATGGGACGGTTTAGGTCCAGTGGGACCATCCTGCAACGGAGATAACAGTGGCGATCTTGGAGCTTCAAGATTGCATGCTGTACTGCTGAGATGCCAGCCCCCCCCCCCCCCCAATTTTACAACAATTTTTGTAGCACTTATTAAACAAATCATCATGTTAAGTGAATTCAAGGTTGTTAAGTCAGTACTGGAATGTTAAACAAATTCATTGTTTGTCATGGGGTGAAATAAATAACAGCTTTTGGGAAAAATGTAAACGTGATCACAGGATATTGCAAATGGCCATAAATGCAGGCTGGTTGTCAAGTGCCTGAAATAGTATCATGTGACCACAAGTTGGCCTTTAGAATTTCGGAACCAGGTTGTCAGTAACCAGGTTTGCAAGTAAGTCCATTGTAACTTTAAACGGTTGCTCAGCAACCAGTTATAAGTCAAGGTCCACCTGTAAATGCAGTCTTTCAAAACTGTTCTGCTGCACCGTATAATATGCCAGTTATTCAGTGGTGTTCTAGCCTCCTGGTTTGTTAACTGTCTTTATTTTCTTTCTTTCTTTAGAGCAGGGTCTGTAACACAAAAACTTGGTCAGCTATGAGTAAATAATACAAAAATATTATTATAACTGAAGGTGTTGCATCAAGAGAACCTATAGACCATCATGTTCCATATTGTTTTCCAACTCTCCCAAGCAAATCTAAGGGATGTGAGGACAATAAAGGTATAGTGGAATACATGAAAATCAATTATTTTATTTCACTACCTCACTACATGCATACCAGAAAAGTTGCGTGAGGTGAATTATAAACTGAATACCATCTGTATGTGGCAGTGCATTGTAGACTAAGATAGGTGGACATGACTTCAGTCAAAATCATCTACCCTGCCAGATAATCTTCAGATATGTTGATTTTAATGTCCATAATTCCAAAGCAACCTGATTAATGTAATTATGAAAGCTGTGATCAAGCTCACCTGGAGAATGACAGATTGGTAAAAGAAACTGGACTGAAGCAAATGCACACAATTCTCTGAAAGCAACTAGCAAAGTGGGGGTTAATTCCATTCGACAAACTCTTTTGAAAAATGCTGACATGAGACTTGCAGCAGGAATGAGGCAATGTAAACATAAGGTGAAGATGATGAAAACTAATTAGCTAAGTCTCCTGGAATCAAACTTTAACGTGATGTGATTATATATATGAGGAAAAACACAATGTTTAGACTGCATGTAATTCCAGTAATATGGTAATGAAGCACAGTGCATAATTTCTGACCTAACTAATCCCATGGGCTTTTGAAATGCCTGTTTTAAACAACATCTCATCAGTAGTGCTTCAGTGGTAGGTGACAATGTCATAATGGATACTGAGAGACCAGTTAAGTATTGAAATTGAATTAAAATTTGTAGCACCAATTAAACAGGAAGGGGGCTTGGCACATTCTAGCCTGGAGACATTGTACGCATCAATGTTTCATGGCAAAATAATTTGGGTCTATTTTGGAAGTATTTTTCCCAGATGCAAGGTTGCTGAATAAATCAGTAGCAGCTGGAAACAGATTCCTGATGTGGCGCTAATGTTTTGTTAACTGGTAGCAGCATCTAGTCCATAGAATTCAGTATATTTATTCTCGCTGTTTTATTGGTTTTCTGATCATACAGAAAATATGGCCTTACAGGGAATAGTGGTAAATTAATTTCATTGTTATCTTCATTTGTACTCATTCAAAATAATTTCAAGAACTACTCAACACTGTCTCTCATGAGATTCTATTACAGAAGGTGGCAAAATGTGAATTAGGCTATGGAAAAGGATACAGAACTAGGTGAATGATTGTATCCACAAGAGTCCATCCATGATTCTATGACAAGCTTCAAAGAGATGTTGAACATTGTTCTAGGCCCCATCCCATTCAATATATTTAAAAACATGTTAATTGAGCTTAAAAAAAAAAGATTTTCCTTTTTGCAGATGACAAAAAATGCACAGGGATAGCAAAAGGCTTTAATTCGCAGCAACATTGATGATGATTATGACAAGCGGGAACAAAATCCAGCAAGGTAATTTATACAGTGACAATGCAAAGGCCTGCTTTTTGGATAGGAAAAAAACAAACAAAGATTTTTACCTCTAAAATATTGTGTGCTGTTCCAGACAGATACTGCATTTTAGAAAGAAGAAAAATTGGAGAATGTCTAAAGGAAAACAGTAAAAATGATGGGTTAAGACAGAAAGATAAGAAATAAAGAAAAATCTGCAAGGATTGGCTAGAAGCAATGAATATGTTTAGCATGGAGAAGAGGGGACTTGGGAGTGATATAATCATTGTCTTTAAATACCTGAATGATTGTCAAATGACTAGTTCAGGGGTGGGATTCTACCAGTTCACACCTATTTGCTAGAACTGGTTGTTAACATTCTAAGCAGTTCGGAGAACCGGTTGTTAGAAGAAATTACTGGCCTAATCCTGTAAGGAAGGCAGGAAGGAAACATTCTGGTGTTGCTTACAGAAACTGCCTCTCCATTTATTACATTCTTGGCAGGACTAGACTTCCTGTCTCAGGAACGTCTCTGGAGTTGTTTTACCTCCTTTGCTGGTCCTTTGCTTGTGTGGAGTGACCATTCAAAGTTACAATGGCACTGAAAAAAGTGACTTATGACCATTTTTCACACTTACAATTGTTGCAGCATCCCCACAGTCATGAGAGGCCAGGCAAGGAGATGCGTGTCTCAATGCGAGTGATATTGAGTTGACCACACCCAGCCAATATCATGACCACCAAGCCATGCTCACCACCTAAGCCACGCCCACAGAACCGGTTGTTAAAAAATTTGAATCCCGCCCCTGGACTAGTTGCTTCTATAAATCCTGTGTTATACCGACAGTGAAATAATCAACAAAGCAAAAAAACATCCTAAGAAGAAAAAAAGGAAGATGTCATAATGTCAGAAGTTGTGTCCTTAAATTATTTATTCTATGGACTACTACTCATATTTTTTTCTTGTTAAGGCAAGATTTAAACAGAGGTGATATTTAGACTTTCTCACGGTGCTACCATGGTTTTGCTGGCTGTTGCAAAATAGCCAGCAAAAATGTAGGAGGGAAATGAATAACATTAAGGATATTTCCAAAAGCTATAGTTTCTGTCATCCAAATTTTGACAAAATGATTACTAGCAGGATTCCACCATTACTATAACAGTTGCTACTCTTCAGTACTGTGAGTTTGTGAATTACTCTTGTTCCAATTGGTGCTTTCCCCAACTAATCAAAAGTTGAGAGCAAAAATCTGGCAACCTATATCCTAACTTCACATTTGTTTTTAGGATGAAAGGATGAACTTTTATGTTCCCATAAAAAAATAGTATGGCTTAGAGTTTATAGAATATAATCTAATTCTGAGCAATACTGACACGTCTACAGTTGTTCAGCGTATAAAAATATCATTTAACATAATTTAAGCTACCTAAATTATGC
Organism: Pseudonaja textilis; assembly: GCF_049901715.1. Taxonomy (NCBI): domain Eukaryota; kingdom Metazoa; phylum Chordata; class Lepidosauria; order Squamata; family Elapidae; genus Pseudonaja; species Pseudonaja textilis. The sequence continues at coordinate 187,861,438 of NC_141990.1, forward strand.
CGTGATTTGAGTGCCTGCAATGGTACATACAGTAGCAAGAGGTTTCTGATTTTATACTAAATGTCTTGTATAAGGAAATTAGCATTCCCTAGTAGTTACGGAGAGTTACACTGTGTTCCTACTTGTTCCAGCTCACAGGAACTGCATTAGCTGCCAACTAGCTTCTGGGTGCAATTCAATGTATTGATTCTTACCTTTACCCAAGAACCTTGGGACCTGTGGTGGGATTCAAATTTTTTTACTTCTGGTTCTGTGGGCGTGGCTTGGTGGCTGTGGCAGGGGAAGGATAGTGTAAAATCTCCAGTCAGAGGTGGTATTTGGCGGTTCTTTTAACTACTCAAAATTTCCGCTACCGGTTCTCCAGAACTGGTCAGAACCTGCTGAATGCCACCTCTGCTTGGGACTCAAGGACATGGATATTCCTGGTAACACCTTCTCCAAGTTGAATCATGCTCTCCAGTAAAATCTGGGAGAGAGAACTTGCTCAGTGTCTTGTCACTGAAGGAAAGCCACTTCTGGGACCTCCAGATCTACATTGCTTCTTTGGTACTCTCAGAGCTGGCGGTCAAAAGAAACAAGAACTTCACAGATAGTCTGAAGTTTTAAAAAAAAGCAGCTTGAAAGCTGTCAGAGTAAACTACAAAGTAGACTTCCAGTGAGTTGTAAGATGGAGTCTTATTGGAGGACTTTCTTCCCATGATTCTTATAGCAGGGGTGTCAAGCTCAAGGCCCTGGGCCGGATACTTGGATCTGATGCATGCGGCTACCCTGGAAACAGTGACCGGCCCACAGTGCCTCTGCCAGCAAAAATGGGCTCCTGAGCTCAGTTTCCAGCTGCAACAGCCTCCTGCAACCAACCCTCTGCCAGCAAAAATGGAGCTTGGGAGCCTGTTTTTGCTGGCAGAATACTTGGGCTGCCACAGGTGCCCCAACATGAGTGACATCAAGCAGGCTATGCCCCCTCTGGCCACACCCACCCCAGGCCCCCAAAGTCAAACACAACCCTGATGCAGCCCCCAAAGAAATTGAGTTTGACACCCCGTCTTACACGAACCACTTACTTCCAGTTATCACTGGCCTTTCCTGTAAAAGCAAAAGCGTTCAAGAAAGTATTTGGAGATAGGTAAGATTATACAACCTCTCAATGTTGGCATGTTGGACTTTCTGTTTATAATTTATTTTGGCTGTAAGCCACTCAGGGTCTATGGAAGTAGGACATTATTCACGTAGTAGAAATAATAACAGTAACATTAATATTATGAAAAAAATCTAGCTTGTTGTGGTAGTGGGTTTGCATGATCCAGTGATGTCAATGAGACCTTAAGTCCTGGAAGTTCACTCATGCCAGAAAGAGAATCAAGATTAAGGCATCCCACAACCGATTAAATAAAACAGGCAAAGGAGTCCCTACAGACTGCACTCCACAAGCCAGTGGTGATGATAGGAAACAGTGCTCATCTCCATTTCAAGGCTATTGAGCCACTGCTAGCTGAAGATATTCCTGTGGTCATGTGGCCAGCATGGCTATATGCCAAAGGTGCACACGGGACACTATTAACCTTCCCACTGAAGTGGTATATATTTATCTTCTTGCATTTGTATACTTTCAAATTTCTAGGCGAGCAGGAGCTGGGGCAAGGACGGGAACTCACCCCATCATGTGGAGCTTGGGTCTCAAACAGCTGTCAGCTTTCCAGCCCAAAAGGCCAGTGTCTTAACTGCTGAGCCACCATACCACCCCACAACACATTAACAATGGTGAAAATTAGAGAATAGTTTCCATACCCGATTAGCCATCTGGAAAACAAATAAATTATATCATATAATATGACATTGAAAGGAAAAACAGATCAAACTATGACATGACTGCAAATGAAATCTGGAATACAAAGAAACTGAACAAATAATCATGCCAGATCAAGAACAAACTCCAAATCAATACTGTTAAAGTTGAAATGGAACATATTATGTAAAATTAAGGAGAGCATTGTAGCTAATCTCATTAATGGCTACGGTGAAGTATAAACATCATAATAGGACTGTAAAAATTGTCCACTGCAATTTATGTGGAAAATTTGATTTTTTTTTAATCATTTGTAAAAATCACTGAGACCATGCGCCTGAAATGAGACCATGTTCTCATTTTGCTAAATGAGAACTAAGTGTGAGATTTCAAAATTCAAACTGAGAGTGTAATACATCAGACATTGCTGTTATGGGGGAAAAATGTGGTTCATCGATGTGGCAATACCTGGAGACAGTCGAATTGATGAAAAACAGCAGGAGAAAATAACAAAATATCATGATATGCAAATTGAGGTTGAAGTATTACGAAGGAAAAAATTGATTGTCCTACCAATTGAAACTCTTAGTGCAATACTATAAGGATTTGCGAAAGCTGAGCTTACTTGGAACAGCATACGTTTTATGGTGATTCTACCAAGTCTCTTTGGTTCTTTGTTATGATTAGAATCACTGAAATCAACACTATTCAATAAGACTTATGATATTCATTTGGGCAAATAGAATAATAATGTGAAAAATATACCAAGAATAGTACCTGTTCTGCAATTTTATATTAAGTCCAATAGTAGTTTGATACGATTTTATTCCAAGAACATGATTAGTCTTTCATATATTCACCGTATGCATTGACTCTTAGTGAACCAATGTGTGCTGACATAAAAAAGAGCCACTTCAATTACAGATTGGATGCAAACAATTCCATTTCCATCTGGAAGAAATTTATAACAGAAAATTATTAAACAGCGGATCACCATATTGACAAGAAAATTAGTTTTAATTAACACTCCACCAAAGATTTCACAATGACAGATGCTCTACCTCAGGCATATCTCACAAGTCAAACTGTAACTACTGAGGAGGATTGTGATCCTAAAATCCATGTGGATAGCACAGAGCAAAGCCTCAAAGAAAGCATCCCATGTGTGGCAACAAATTGGCCACTACTTTCTCAAAGTGTTTTAAGGAGGCTTATCGATGCAAAGCTATGCATAACAACACAATAGCTAGACATATTGGAAGACTGTTATCATGTCTCCCTTGGTCCTTCTCTTCACTAGACTAGCCATACCCAGTTCCTGTAACCATTCTTCATATGTTTATAGTCAAAATAAATTACTTTCTCTTGGGAACCAAGGACCTTCTCACACCTGGTCTGAGGTAGGAGGAGTAATGTCACCAGACCAGCAGAGGCTGCCTTGATTAGGCCATGTGACAGATTGTTTTGGATTGGGGGGGGGGAAACTTTCATTTTTAATCAGGTGAAAACCGAGGGACCCTTCAGAGTAGATTTTCACCAGATATGTGCCAATATGATATTTCCAATAAAGCTATTCTTTGAGGAATCTACCTGCCTCAGAGTTCTTGCTTGTTCTTGCAGTTCATTTAGTGTCCGTTCAAAGTTACAACGGCATCGAGAAAAGTGACTTATGACCATTCTTCACAGTTACCACCTTTGCAGCATTCTCCATGATCATGTGATCAAAATTCACTTGCTTGGCAACTGATTCATATTCATGACCGTTGCTGTATCCCAAGTTCAGGCGATCACCCTTTTGCGACCTACTGGGAAGCAAAGTCAATGGGGAAGCCAAATTCACTTAACAACCAGGTTATTAACTTAGCAACTTCAGTTATTTACTTAGCAACTGAGGCAAGAAAGGTCGTAAAATGAGGCAAAGTTCACTTTACAAATGTCTCAACAACAGAAATTGGGGCCTCAATTCCGGTCGTAAGTCAAGAACTACCTGTATTTTAAAAATGATATAAAAGAAAATTTAGGTTATATTTAAGTCCCAGTGTAATCAGTGCGGGATATTTTTGAGTGAATGAGGATTGGGCTGTGAGTGTTCATCAAAATACAGCCTCTATTTAGATACTGTTTGTCCTGTCTGGGTCCCTGGTAGTATTCAAGGTTATGTATAAGGAAAATAATTTCAAGCTATTATTTCTATTTATTAGAACCATGGAAACATCACAACTATCAGTCTGAACTCCAGACTGACAGATTTCACTCCTCACAAAGTTTAAAATCAGTAGGATTTCATTTTTATTTTTGCTGTTTCAAAGAATTTCATATTTATCTGTTAAAACAAACTAGATCAACAATATGGAGTACTTTTAAAAAAATACATTTGTTTAGTTTATAATTTATGAATTGTATTTCTAGGACATGTTTTGCTGATAATTGACAAACATAAAATTTTGAAGTTGAATTAATGGTAGCTTTATGAACTTTTCCCTCTCAGCCTACACACTAAGTGCATTACTGTATAAATTGTAATTATAGAGAAAAGGACGTCCTCTAATCTAAGTTATAGTTATTGGATGCCCTATCATTTTGTCACTGAGATTATGTGCCCCAGGATTTAATACAAAAGTATTTTTAAAGAAATTTTTATTTTATCCTTTGAGCAGCAAGCTGTACATTTACTGTTGTCTTAGTAGACCATAAGTATAATTCTGAGTGTATAAATGTGATTTCTATTATAACTGACATTGCAAAATAGGTATTATTTCAGATTTTCCTGAATCTATAATTACTACAGTGCTTTAAATTAAAGGTGAAGTTTAAATGTCTTGTACATTATCTTGACCTGGACTATTATTGCAATTTGGAAAAACAATATGAAAGACTTATTCCTTAAAAGCTAAAGACTGAGGCTTTAATGGTTTAATGGAAGCGTAATGGAAGCTAAACCATATGATGAACAATTGAGGGAACTAGGTAGAGGGGTGGGATGCTACCGGTTCTGCCTGGTAGCTCTGAAGAGCAGCAGACACCGAACCCGTTCTGTGTTTGCTGCTGTTTGACCTACATGCCCTCCCAGGCTCTTACCTGTCCTTTATTTCCTGCTTTTTCAACCTTAGCTGCTTTGGGTGGCACAGCTGAGGTTGAAAAAGCAGGAAAAAAAGTGGCTTTTCAAACGCTGTGCACTCGCACGCAATGCTTTTCAGCTGTCTGGGTGGCACAGCTTAAGGTTTTTTTATACACGGGCGCAGCGCAAAACATCACCGAACCCGTAATACCACCGGTTGAATCCCACCCTAACAAGGTATGTCTAGCTTAATGAACAGAAGGACTAGAGGTTACATGAAAACAGTCTTCCAATATTTGGGGGTCTGTCATAGATAGGAGGGGTTAATCTATTCTCCAAAGCACCCATGGGCAGGACAAGAAGTAACAGATGGAAACTTATCAAAGATAAATCCAACTAGAATTAAGAAGGAATTTCCTGACAGTGGGAACAATTAATTAATGGAATGGCTTGCCTCCAGAAGTTGTCAGTGCTCCATCACTGGAGGTTTTAAGAAGAGATTGGACCGTCTTTTGTCCAGAATGGTACAGGATTACTGCTTAAGCAGGAGGATGGACTAGAAGGCCTGAAAGGTCCCTTCCAACTCTTTTTATTCTGTATTCTGTAATTTTTTTTATCTTGTATGGCTGGATTTCCACAGTGGCAAGTTGTCGATTAAAAAAGTTATATCGGGCATATGTTTAGTTTCGAGCAGGGCTATCAACGACTTCCCTTTCAGTAAAAATGACAGCAGCATTGATGCTTTATGGAAATATGAATGATGCAGTTGACAACAGCCACAAAATAATAGCTGTAATATATTAGAATAAATGCACAACATCTTTGTTTTTTATTCATCAGTGAAATACCTATCATTGTGACCTATGTATTAAATGCCGACAGATACATGTGTTTCTGAAAAGTTACCGCCCTTTTGGTCCCCAAAATAAGCAGTAGAGCTTATTTTTTTTGGGGGGGGTATCTTATTTCCCCCCCCCCCCCATGTACCTCCACTTCTTCTGCTTGCTCATGACGGAGCAGGTGGCTGCGCCAATGCCTCCTATCCTGCCAGTGCCACCGCTGTGAGGCAAGGAGGTTGGAACTGCCCCATGCACCTGGCCTTGGCTTACCTCAGCGCTCCCGGAGCCAGGCCACCATCACCTTCAATTTTTTTTACTACTGGTTCTGTGGGTGTGGCTTGGTGGGCATGGCAGGAGAAGGATACTGTAAAATCTCCAGTCAGAGGTGAGATTTGCCAGCTCTCCAAACTATTCAAAATTTCTGCTACCAGTTCTCCAGAACTGGTCAGAACCTGCTCAATACCAACTCTGCCACCTCTGCCCTGACACTTGCCTTACCTCATGGTGGAAGCTCTGGCAGCCGCGTCCAGGAAGATCCCGTGTTGCTGCCGGCCCATTTCTTCTCCTTGCTTGCAGCCGCAAAAGAACAGGAAGCTGAATGATGTGCCAGTTCTGTGGCCATTAGGTGAGGTGACTATGTGTGTGTGTGTGTAGCTGTTCCACGAGCCTTGCACTGGCTTACCACAGGACCTTTACAGACAGGCCATCCACAGCCTGACACCTTCCTTGCCTTGAGGCTGTAGCACCAGCACGCCACTTAGCCCACTGCTCTGTTGCAGCCACGAGGAAGCAGAAGAAGTGGGCCAGAGGCCATATGGGTTCTTGCCGCACATGGATGCTGCTGCTGCTGCTGCTGTAAGGCAGCTTTCGGAACATGGATGGCTTGGCTGCAGGGCCCCCGAGATAAACTGGAATGAGATGTGTGGGCCAGCTCCACCACTGTTGCAATATCATGACACATCAGTAGGAAGTCACGTACACAGACAACCCAATACACATACAATACACATATAGGGCAACACTAAAGGAACAGCAATGTGTAAAACCTGAGTCAGCTATAGCATAAGGATTAGCCATATATGGCAGTGTTTCCTGTTCCTGTGTAAAACCTGAGTCAGCTATAGCATAAGGATTAGCCATATATGGCAGTGTTTCCTGTTCCTGTCTAACCTCATGTGTAACCTAACCCCCCCGCTTGCTGCACAATAAAAGAGAGGTGCGTAGTACTATCTGTGCTTCCTCTCACCAAAAGAAACCTTTGTGTCGTTGTCATCTTTGCCATCAAGAGGAGCCCACCCAGACAGTCTGCCTGGGTGCAGGTTGTCAGCTGATTCATCCTGGTACTGGGACCCGCAACGCATCAACTGGTGACCCCGACGTGATCGTCTCAACGATACGTCCCCGACAAAGCGTGATTCTTGTCTAGGAATACGCTTCCTTCACTTCTGTACTACGCACCTAGAATAGGCTCGCGCATCGTAAGTATGGGCTCCTCACTTTCTCAAGTTCAGCTTAAGCATAGGGATGAACTTCTCTTTTTAGTGAAGAAGGCAAATTATTTGCAAAAGGCTAACGGCACAAATGTATATCCTCTGTCAAAAAAGTATTTGAATGATTTTTTGAGTTATGTTCAACAACACTGCCCCGCGTATCCTGCGGAAGGCACTCTTAAACGTTCCTCTTGGGAACGGATGGGGAAATGGATGCATGAACCACCTAGGGCTCCACCTCAGATTATTTGTTCTTGGCGTGCCATTATGGCTGCCCTTAATATTCTCTTTCCTGATGATTCTATCCAGTCTTCCTCAGACCCACCTTCTGCTGAACTCTGTCCTGTTGCTGCCTCGGCACCTCCACCCTACTCCCCCACACCCCTTGACTCTTCTCTGTTGCCTCCTTCCTCCAGGGCAACAGATCCTCCTGTCCGTAATGCCTTTCAATCGGCTTTGGCAGAAGGAAAGCTATCTGCAGATGATCTTTCTTGTTTCCCTATGATTCTTCAAACCCCCGCTGCTGGGGGTAATCCTGTCCCTCATTATACCCCATTGGAGTGGGCTTTGTTAAAGGAATTAAAAACTGCTGCTTCTAAGTATGGCATTCCAGTCGTACAACCCTTCAGACCTCAGCCCAAAAAACAGAACTAGCGGCCGTCATCTTAGCCTTGGAAAAATTTCCTCACATCCCAATCAATCTTATCTCTGACAACTTGTATGTCACTCAAGTAGTATTTCACATATATGGCTCTTATCTTTCCCCCTCTGTAGAGACTTCCCTTCTAAAACTGTTCTCTTGCTTACAGCAGCTCATTACTGCTCGTCAACACCCTTTTTTTATTGCTCACATTCGGAGTCACCAGCAACTTCCGGGTTACCTCTCCGAGGGAAATGTCAGAGCTGATACTGCTTGCCAACAGGTTTTTGCTGCTCAAACACAACCTGCCCCCTTAACGGCAGGAGAAAGCCATGCTTATTTTCACCAAAATAAAAAGGCTCTGGTCAAACAATTTGGCATTACTATGGCTGAAGCAATTGCTATCATCCAACAATGCCCCACATGCAGTCTCCAAGCGAAAGCTATCCCTCAAGGGGTTAACCCCAGGGGACTTCAGGCATGTGATACGTGGCAAATGGATGTTACTCAATATCCTCCTTTTGCCCCATGGAAATATCTTCATGTTACTATAGATACTTATTCAGGATTCATATTGGCCACGCCCCAAAGGGGCGAAAATGCAAAACAGGTAATCAACCACTGTATTCGAACCTTTTCAGTGTTGGGATGTCCAAAAATACTAAAAACGGATAATGGACCTGCCTACACAAGCTCTGCTTTTTCAGAGTTTTGCCATCATTGGTCCATTAACCACAAATTTGGAATCCCTTTCAATAGCCAAGGGCAAGCTATTGTAGAAAGGGCAAACCAAATGCTTAAACAAGCCCTTGATCGGTACACGGGTCAAAAGGGATTAGCCCCCCAACCTCCCGACACTGCAAAATCTGTTAAATGTCTGTTTGTATACTCTTAATTTCCTTAACCTCACTGGAAACCCTCCCTCGTCTGCCGTGTCTCGTCATTTCACTAAACCCTCTCTCCCCATTGCAAGACCACTTGTCTATTACAGGCAACTCCCAGATCCAGCTTGGAAGGGTCCTGCTGAACTTATCACCTGGGGGCGAGGCTACGCTGCAATTCAGTTACCTGAAAAAGTTCTCTGGATTCCTGGTCGCTGTGTGCGCCCTTGCCACATCTCCCCACCTGATCAGCCACAACCCAACGCAGACCCTCTGGATCTCCACTGGCTGAAGCTCCATGATGAATAACTGCTTCCTCTTCTTCACTGCATTATTTTCTTCCTTTTTCCTACAAACATTGCCTGTAAACCCCCTCAATCTACACCAGCCAGTGAAACAAACTTGGACAATATATGATGCCTACGATCGTGTCTTATTTTCCATCAGCAACACCACTCACCCATACACCTGGTGGCCTACCCTCAAAGCTGACGTTGGACAGATATTGGTAGGCCTCACCGCCTACACCAGCACGACCGAGACACCCACACCTTCTCCAGGATTCGTCCATCGCTATTGATTTTATATTTGCCCTGGACATAAGCAGACTCGCGAGAACATTCGCGTTTGCGGAGGCCCCGCAGACGCCTTTTGTGCCGCTTGGTCATGTCTCTCCACCGGTTCTATCTCCTGGTCACCACCGATCAAAGACGATTATATCTTTGCCTTCCAAAATGGTTCTTGGCATCAAGCTGATTGCCCCTCAGGGAGCATATGGACTCCATGTAATCCCATGTATATTCTGTTTTCAGCGGGAGGGAAAAGGCTGACTACACGGTGGGAGGCGGGTCTTACCTGGGGAATCCGGATTTATGCTGATGGGTACGACTATGGCAATACCTTTACCATAAAACTCATCATTGAGCGGCCCGCTATCCAAGTAGGTCCCAAAAGAAACATATCCCTGGTAGAATATCGTCCAGGCCATACAGCTCCCCAACCTTTGCTACGGTTAATAAATTCTAGTTACCTCCTCTTCAATGCCAGCAACCCTGCAATTACCAATGATTGTTGGCTGTGTCTTAAGATTCATTAGATAAACTAAAAGAGCAGTTGGAAATACGCAAAAAGGGAAAGGGAAGCAGGTAACACTTGGTATCATAATATGTTTAATTTCTCCCCATAGCCACAACACTTCTTTCCTCAATTGCCAGACCATTAATATTGCTCCTATTGCTGTGTGCCATGGGCCCTTGTGTATTTGGGAAAATAATGCAATTCCTCAAAAAACGACTAGCCATTATTGATACTGAGATTACCAACATAAACATGCTTGTAAGAATAAGGTCTGAGATCAACACTCCAGCAGAAAAAAGGTCTCTATTGGCATTCACTTCGGACTCGGAGGAGAACGAAGATGAATACCCAGAAAAAGGAGACGGCCCTCGCATTCTAATATGCCGGCAGGACTTGGACTCGGAAGAGGACTAGATCTCGCAGCATAAAGAATAGAGGTGTATCAAAATAATAAAAAAACAGAGGAGATGTTGCAATATCATGACACATCAGTAGGAAGTCACGTACACAGACAACCCAATACACATACAATACACATATAGGGCGACACTAAAGGAACAGCAATGTGTAAAACCTGAGTCAGCTATAGCATAAGGATTAGCCATATATGGCAGTGTTTCCTGTTCCTGTGTAAAACCTGAGTCAGCTATAGCATAAGGATTAGCCATATATGGCAGTGTTTCCTGTTCCTGTCTAACCTCATGTGTAACCTAACCCCCCCCCCTGCTTGCTGCACAATAAAAGAGAGGTGCGTAGTACTATCTGTGCTTCCTCTCACCAAAAGAAACCTTTGTGTCGTTGTCATCTTTGCCATCAAGAGGAGCCCACCCAGACAGTCTGCCTGGGTGCAGGTCGTCAGCTGATTCATCCTGGTACTGGGACCCGCAACGCATCACACCACCACCCCATCTCTCCTCGCGGTTGCAGTGCTGCAAGCAACCAGATGTAATGAGCAGGTAGCCAACTGTGCAGGCTCTTAAGTAGGGCTTATATTGAGGGTAGGGCTTGTAATAAGTGCATTTAAAACATGCCAGGGCTTATTTTTTGGATAGGTCTTATTTTCGGGGAAACAAGGTGGATGGGCTGATATTTCAGGTATCTGAGTGCAGATAACTGAAATATCTGCTATTTTAGGTTCATTATAATACTTGGATAGAAGCCAACCATTCAATTTATAAGGAAATTAGTAGAAAAATGAAGATACTATTTACAGTATATATCTGAATTGGAACTGGAATTTGTAATTTAAAAGTGAAATGGATTCGTCACAAACTATTATTTCGTCTTTACTGCTAACCTCAGAGAATGTTTAAAAAGGGACGAGATATTTAATTTTATATAACTGGGGGGAAAAAACCCCTCCGTGCCCGAATTAAGGAATGAATTCAGGATAAACTGTTACCTATACTGGAAATATCTCTTGTGTTTTAAAAATGAGAAGATAACAATACAGATCGTCCTTGTTTAGTGACCGCAATTGGGCCAGGCAACTTGTTTGTTAAGGGAAGAAGTTGCTAAATGAAGCTGTGGCTGTTCTTAAGCTCTCGCTTTCCTTCACTGTACAGAGCTGCAGAAATTATAAATGCAAGGACAATTCGCACAGTTACTATTTTATCACCATCATATTTGTGAATGGTGACTTTAGGATGCAATCACTAAATGAGGACTATTTCCATGCTCTAGACTTCATTATAAGTTTAAGGTCAGTATTAACTTTATATGATTATCTATATAATTATTATATGGATCTCTTTTTCATTTAAATTGTTTTTTTCTTTGTCATATTTTGTTTTAATTATATAATAGACTATATTTCTTCATTGTACAATTGCTCTTTCTTATGTTGGTAGTGCAGGTGCTTTTTAATATTTTATTATATATATATATTTTAAAACTATCAGGTTATTTCTTCCAATAGAGAAATCTTGAGATAATGAGAAACTAAAAATATCAAAGTTGTATGAAAAGAATCATTGCCACTGTTCCAAGAGCATATTGTTTGGCCTGTTCCCCTTTAGGATAAGAAATTGGGGGCGGGGGGAGAGGGGGAATCCCCTCTGTATTCTTAGTACTTTCATGGTATTTTCCCAATATCAATTTTATAGGTGTTACTTTGAGCCTCTGATTTTTCTCCATTTAAGCCTCTGATTTCTCTCCATTTTCTATTTCTAAATTGCTCTTAATTTTGCATTTGAGGGAAATTCATATGTTCATATGTTGTTAAATGTCAATTGCCCAATTTTCCAAACTTCTTTCCTCAAAGCTTCTAGAAGCCATGTTTCTTGAAAGGGGAAGTAAGGACAACTTCTCACTAGGGCATGTACTGTTGTGCTTAGCCATCAGCAGGTACGGACGGCTGAGGAGAGTGAGGACTCAGATGAGGGGCCAGGACCATTAGGGAGTGGACTGCTGCCTTCAGAGATTGTGTGGGCTGGCAGCAGTGATGAGGAGGTTCCCGAGGAGCCTGTGCCAAGTGCATGCGTGCGCAGGGCTGCTTGTAGGAAAGAACAGCTGCAGCAGCACGGGCGACTCAGGAGTAAGGCTGCAAGGTAATGGCCCCTCCTTCAAAAAGATAAAAGCCAGCTGTGTTCTTTGCAGGAAGCAAAGACGTTTTGAAACTCCAGCCTTGTGGACATTGCAGTATCTTAAGTTGGTATTTGAAGACTCTTGTGTTGTGAAATATTTCTTATCTGTGATTCTTGGCATTCTCGCACATTTTTTGTGAGGTTTGTGCTTATCGAAGTTAATTAGTTTGCAGCAGCCTTTTAACCGAGGATTTGTAAGACTCATTAAAGGTTTCTGTTCCCTTTGATTATTGTTTGTTTTATTGGAAAAGGGTTTGGGTCAGAACACATACATCTAGATATATGTGTGAATACACTATGGCACTGCAAGTCTTATTATGGTTTGATGATATCAGTTCACAAATGAAGTGAGGTGGAAGAGGTGGACTGATGAGGAAATAATATCTTTTATTCAAGGTGAACACACCCTTACACCAAAAGAAGATTGGAATCTGAAAGTAGTGATAAAAGAGAATATTTGCAGCTCAGGGTTGAACTTGGTGCCCTCTAAGCTTGTTTGCTTGCAGACATTTCATTACCAAATTAGGTAACATTATCAGTGCTGGAAGGGAGCGGGATTTGCTCTCATTTTATCTATTGTTGGCTTGGCCTGTCAGTGTTAGTGAGAGTGATCTTGGTGTTTCCTTGATTAGGTTTAGTATTAGCTTGTTTGGTAGTTTCTTAATTGGAGTATTGTTTTTTTCTTGATTGTTGGTCTAATATTAATCTTGATGTTAATCTCTGTTCATCTGGGTGTTGATTACTGACAATGAGATGTTTGGGCCTTTTTGTTTTCTTTTGGGCTTTTTGGCTTTATTTTAAATGCCATGTAGATTTTGTTTCTCTCTACATTTCTGTTGATGGCCAATTTGTCTCAGTGCCAGGCTTCCAGGAATTCTCTAGCAATTTTTGGACTCGGCTTAGTCGAGGGTGTCCACAGTTTCCCAGTTGAGACTATGGTTAATTCAACTTCCACAATGGAAGAATGGATTGAAAAGATGATGGAACTGGTTAAAGATGGCAAAGTTAACGGCATTAATTGGGGAAAAGAATGTAAGTAGTTTTGTTTCCCCTTGGAAACTGCTTTTGGACTTTCTGCTTGAAAGAGGAAAAAAAGAAACTTGATTTTGGGTTTTGACAATTAAGTAAGTCGTAGTTATAGGAGAGGCTAGTACTTACTATTTTAGATAAGTAACAAGTTGATATAATAATTGTATTACATATCTTACTGCATTGAAGGAAGTTGAAACTGCTTTTTGTTTCCTTTTTCTTTCCTCACTTTATCCACTTCTTTCCTTTCCCCTCTTTCCTCCCCCTTTGCCCCATTATAATTATTTCTAGTTGAATTTTATATTAAGAGGAAAAAAACTTTTGTTAAAAAAACATTTCACAGATAAAAAGCTAACTTTTTGCTTGATTTGGCTAGGCTTAGTGCATTTTTGAAGAGTAAATAACAAGGAAATAATCTCCATACGTGATCATTGAAAATATAATTAAATCAGAAATTTTAAGGAAGAGAACTATTGAAAACATAGTTCAGGGTTTAGAACAAAAGAAAACGGTGACTCACCCTAATCATGTGAGAGTTTAACTGCTTTCAATTTATATATCAACTCACCTAGTTAATTGGTGACATTCATATTTTTCTCAGCTTGGTTCCCCCCACCTTCCAATCTCTCCTTTTCATTCCATTCCATTATACCCGTGATATACATTCAGCTATAAAAAAAGCCAAACACCTTTGAACCTAATGTAGTTTGCTAACCCAATCCTTGTGATTAATTTATGGTTCATTGTATTGTCTGGATCTTGGAATCTGGGCTGAGTATTTTTGTTTTGTTTTTGCACCAAGGACCCTTTATTTTTGTTTAAATCGTGTGTGCGTGTGTGTGTATAATATTGGGGGGAACAGAATACAACATAGTACAAAACAAAGCCTGTCTCAAATAAAAATGAAATAAAAGTTAATTGAATAATTAACTTAATTCAGTGTGAATTAAGCCAGAATGTATCCCTTTCTTGCTACAAATCTCTACCATGGTACCCCAAGGGTTCCCCCCCTTTTTTTCTATGTGGTGATGAACTGATGACATTAACAGGTTTTCCTTTGTAGTCTTGATACTGTAAATGCTGTCCAATTACAGGACCACCCTTGTATTTTCTCTTTTGTTTATCGGGGAGGGGAATTTAGTTTGCATAACTTGGATGAGAACTTGCACAAAAAAAGGAAGCCCTTTCTTACTATTGACCGATCTGAAATGAAATAGCTTCAAATGAAGGGATGCCAAAATTTCAGAGACTCTAGCTCTCCTGAAGTTGATTATTAAAGGCATTTCCCCCACCCCCACCCCAGCCCCCAAAATATCCACCAGTTTCTGGAAAGAAAGGCGCACTTAAAAAAAAAAATTCCAGACATAAATGAAACACTGAGAAAGATTGGGTATTTCTTTTCACGCAGCCTGTTGCTCTTGGAAGAAAACTCCTGCTGATTTAACTTGCTCTGTTCGGAGAGAGATGCAAAGAAGGAGCAACTTCATTAAGCAGAAGGATGGCTAATGGCTTTTCCCCCAGGGAGAGCACAAAAGCAAATAGAGAGGAATCTAAACAATACCATTGTTCCATTCAATTATTTTCTGCAAGCCACAATTTTGGGTTCTGCATCTAATAAAGGAACTGGTGGCCTAGATTAATAAGGGAACAATTTTCATTTCTGCATAAAACCATTTGTAACTGTTGTCATCTCAGCGGGGTTCCTTTGACTAAAAATCTGATCAGACTGTAATATGTAGCAAGCATGGAGCCAGCCATTAAATTTTGATAAATCCGATATAGATGTATGCATATGTAAAGGATAGAGATGACACTGTAATGGCAAGGATGAATATTGTTTTTACTTACCTGATTTTTCATGTTTCTTCTTCTTTTTTTAATGTATGCTCAGGTGCTAACCTTTTAAAAGATGACCTTAGATTTCTAAAATATGATAAGCTTCTTATTCATCTTTTTGTCCTATTACAGCTTTCAAGAGAAGAAAAACAACTCTATAAACAGGTATAGTAAGGTATAATAAAAAAAATACTATCAAAACAATTACTAAAAGTGGTGGAATTAAAGCTAGCAAGAAACACTGTACCAAAGAGAGGGTAGAAAATGACAAGGACTGTGTGATAACGAAGAGCAAAAAAGACAATTTAAAATATACGTTCTATTATTTTGGTAGGAGTTTCTGGGGAACTGCACTTTTATATGCTCATTTCTTTATAGTGTTAAATCAACACATTCTTGTAATCCAAAGTAGCTTGGTTTTGTTTAAAACCCTGGCATGTGTGCATCCTTTTTTTGGTATCTGCAAACTAATTTGATTTCATTTTTTCACTTCAATGTTCAGCTAAATCTATATTTTCACTGATCTATCTCAGTTCCTTTTCCATGGACTAATACAACCAAAATAATCAAGAACATTGGACCAAACATATCCTGAAGGCAGCTGACGTTTTTTAACTATGAAGAAAGAAGCATAAATAGATAATTCAGTTGCTAAGTCATTTCTGACTCTTCATGACCCCACGGATCATAGCACAGCAGGCCACCCAATCCTGGCATGTGATGCGCTATACCTGTGATGGTGAACCTATGGCACGCATGCCGAAAATGGCATGCAGAGCCATTTCTGCTGGCATGCGAGAGGCGCATGCAGAGAGGGTTGGGGGGTTACACGTGCATTGCGTTATGGGTACAGGCACATGCGCGCACTTTCGGCACGTAATGAGGAAAAGGTTAGCCATTACTGCGCTAGACGGTCTCCCAACGTTTGTCCAAATTCACGTTCATGGCTTAGATGGCATTATCTAACCACCTCATCCTCTGCTGTCCCTTTCTCATTTTGCCTTTAGTCGTTCCCAACATCAGGGTCTTTTCCAATGAGTGCTCTCTTTTCATTTGGTGGCCAATTCAGTGAGCTTTTACTTCAATATCTATCCTTTCAAACAAAATGGCAAATATATCCCAGGGTTATAGACAACCTGAGGCCTTCCAAATGTTTTAGCCTTCACTCTCCATCAATCCTACTCAGAAAATTCAGGTGCAAAGGATTGTAGGCATTGCAACTCAAAGCACCTAGAGAGCACTGGGTTATTCATAGATACACCGCTATAAGTGTTAGTGTAATAATTCTCTTTTTTGTACCATAGATGTTTCAAGAGCAGGGGCCTCTGAGGGCTAGAGACAGCTGACAAACAAGCTTGATAATGCTTGCCATCTAGTGGATATTGTTTATATATACAGTAAATGAAAATATATAATGTATTGTGTGTAACATGAAACAGTGGCTGGTTCTATAAAAAAATTAGGCAAACATGACGATGATGACGATTTATCCAGGATTGGTTTTACTGTTAAAAACAACAACAACCGCAATAATAAAATACACTAAGTAATACAGGGAAGCTATTATAAAAATATAAAAACAGTAGTGCTTTTGCACTTGAAGAATGCAGGCCTTAAAAATAAAAAAAAAATGATTGGGAGAAGACGAATGCTAAAAAGATTACCAACTTGGGTTTTAGGATATATTTCAAAAGCAAACCATACAAGTGAAAAGGAATTCTAATTTGAACTCAGAATGCTAAGTACATTTTCTTAACGTTTAGAGGAAAGATCAGAAATGTCAAAATTGCAGACTAGTTGATTAAAAACATTCTGCAGGTAGCCTGTCACACTTGGGATTGAAGATTCGGTCATCAACTGTGCTTACAATCTTACTTCAGCTTTTGTTTGCTTTAGTTAATGACTGCAAAGGTTGAACATGTGAGAATTGATTGCAGTTACGTTTTCATTATTGTTGTAATTGCAAACAGTTGCTGTCCAAGGCAGTTGCTAAACTACGATTGTCTGTCTAAGAAGAGAGTGAGAGACAACTTTTCTATCGTCTCCAAGAAAATTTTATTAATGTACCCATGAATTCACCAGAAAACAACATTCATTTAGTGAGTGTTTGAACTTTGGGTTCAAGTTAGGCGCTGAAAAAAATACATACAACCAATACTCACACTTGTGACTGTGACCTCGTAATTATGGACACTTGGTAACCACTGTGTATTTATCGTGGTAGCACTGACATCCGATTGTCATTTGCAACCTTCCCATCTGGCTTCAAACAAGCAAAGTCAATGAGGAAGTTGGCAGGAGGTTGCAAGTTATGGTCACACATTTCATTTAACAAATGTGGTTGAATCACTTAACGATTGCAGCTTTGGAGTGCCAAAACTGCTGTCACAGTTCCCACTATGATAGTGGGGTCACCTGATCTTTTGCTTATTGGCCACTTTTCTTAGTGATAAGAATTGCCAGTCCTAAGCCAGGTCATAAAGAGAGGATTACCTATACTAAATTACCTACCTTAAGTCAAACTCAGTTCCTGGTGTCTATATACACACAATCCTGTTGAGTTTCTGAGGCAAGATCAGTGGTTGCCAACCGGTGGACTGGGGACCACTGGTGGTCCACGAGAAAATTTTGGTGGTTCACAGAGAAATGTCTCCCGCCCAAAGCACTCCCCCAAAGCAATTAATCCAGGCTGCACAGGAACATAAGGCTGTGCTGCCCAGATGGCCATCCACCCGCTGGCCAAGCGCAAACCTTACCTTGAGTAGAGTCACATGAGTTGGAATTGGAAGGTGAGACCAACGGCGGGGGAGGGAAATCCGCCCCAAGGTGGCTTGCTAATGTTGGTGGGAAAGTCGGTCCCATATTCCAGAGCTGCAGTAGTCACAAGACTGGCCCTTTGGTCATCTCGGAGCAGCTCCTCCAGTCCATGGCAGGCCGGTGCACCCAGGTGGAGGAGCAGCTGCTCCGGGATGACCAAAGGGCCAGTCTTGTGACTACTGCAGCTCTAGAATATGGGACCGATTTTCCCACTAACGTCAGCAAGCTACTATCAGTCAAAATTCGTATTAGTGGTCCGCAGGATTTAAAATTATGACTTTGGTGGTCCCTGAGGTCCAAAAGATTGGCAATTCCTGGGCTAGATGAGATTGACAGTGTGGTACCTGCTGACCTCTCCCTCCTCCTTGCAGCTATTCTATCAACTTCTATTAGCAGGAGGTCTCAAAGGAAGCAGAGTACTTGTGCAAAAGCATTTGGGACCAATGAGTTTAACTCTTATGGTTATGCACTATGCTGTATTTACTCTTTGTTCTAGAGATGTAATCCCCAAAAGCAGGAGCAGGTGATATTCAAATTGGTGAGGTCTATCCGTATTTTCTATCTTTGTACAAAATAAGCAGTTATGATGTCGCAAAAGATTTTCATTCTTAGGATAATTTCACACATGATACTAGCTTATGAAGCATTGAAATAATATTAATTGCTTCAGTGTGGTTTGTATTGTTTTTCCTATTTATAATTTATATGTATTTTGAGTTTGAACGGAAATTCTTTCTTTTCACAACTGTTTGTGGGGGAGTTTTTTCTCCAGTCAATGATAATTGGACCTTTGAAGCCAAGTTGAGGAATTAAAGGGACTTCACCTGTTTTTGTGACTTTGTTGCTTTTGTATCCCACCCTGGGTCATCACATTGCTGAGGGAAATTTACCACAGACAGAAGCCAAGGATAACTTAACAGGAGACATTAATTATGTTTATCAAACTCATTTTGCATTAAGGTAATCCTCAGTCTATGTTGAATTTTGTTTATTGAAAGGACTATTTTTAAGTGAAAAAGAAAAGATTCATCATCTTAATAGACTTTATTTTAACTGTTAATAGTCCATATCTCAATTGTTGATAAAAAGGATATTTCGCTCACTGTCAATACAAGTTAAAGGTATGTATCATTGAAAAAAGTGAATTGGTTCTTGCTGGATTGTAGAGAATGGGATGTCCCTTATTCCACATTTGGTATCATTAACATACTGAAATTGTTTAATTGCTCATCTACTCCATATTCCATCCCCCCATTTTTGTCTTTAATTAATTGAAGTAAAAAAACAGGTATAACAAACCAAAAGGGGAAATGATACAATATCCATATATAAATACATACATAATGTTATAGTCCCTAACTCCTCTGCATTGTTATTTATCCTTTTTTGTTAATAATATTATTGCTATTGCATAAGCTTTGCACCAAGGTGAAAGTTGAAGTGAAAATTCAAAAAATGAGATTTGATGTAGTGATTTAAAAATTAATTATAAAAGGATGGGATTTGTTCTGTTTTTATTTACTAGTGGTTTATCCTGTCAGTGTTGGTGGGGGCATTCATTGTTTAGGCTGTTGTTTACTGATAGCCTGTTTTCCTTGAGTTTTTGATTGGTTCTTGTGAGTGGTATGTAGACGTTGTTTATCTTTATGTGCTTGTTGATGGCTGATTTGTCCAAGTGTCAGGCTTCTGGAATTCTCTGTTGCTAGAGCATTTCAGCAGGGCTGGGCATCCAGACATTCAAAAGAGATAATCAAAAGCCAAAAGGAAGCGAAACACCTCCCCACCAGAATCAAGATCCTGATGAGCAGAGATTAAAACCAAGATTAACACTAGACCAACAATCAAGAATACAATACCCCAATCAAGCAACTATGACTTCACACAAACAAGTTATTAGTAAGCAACAGTCTAATCAAGGAACCACCAAGATCACTCCCAAAAACATTGACAGGGCAAGTCATAGCATATAAAATGAGAGCAAATTCCATTCCCCCCTACTAGTGATGATGTTAACTAGTTTGGTAATGAAATGCCTGCAAGTAAACAACCAAGCTCAGAAAGCACCCAAGGCAGGGATGGGATGGTGGGGGTTTGCAGGGGTTCAGGAGAGCCCCTAGCTAAGATTCTGTGCAGTTTGGAGAACCCCCAAATCCCACTCCTGGTTGGCCCTGCCCATCCCTCCCCAGAGTCCCCACGTGGCCCCTTTTGGATGCAGGTAAGTGAACGGTGCGCGGGGAGGCTCGAGGATGAAAAACAGGCCTTCTGAAAGTTTGGGATGGCTGGAAATGGGCCTGTTTCTGGCTTCCAGAGAGCCTCCGGAGCCCAGGGAGGCCATTTTCGCCTTCCCAGAGGCTTGAGGAAAGCCTCCGGAGCCCAGTGAGGGCAACCCCCCCCCCATCATGCAGGAGGCTGACTAGGCCATGCCCTTCCAACAACTGGGGATTGCTAAAATTACTAAAAATTTTGAAGCCCACCCCTAGCCCAAGGACTCAACTCTGAGCTCCAAATATTCTCTTCCAAAAATATTTGTGATTTCACATATGCCCATTTATCCAAGATCTGTGCTTGTGCTTCTTTGTTTTAAAATTTTGGATATTTTCTTAGGGCGTCTTGGTATACGCTTGCTGTATTTTCTTTGTTCGCTCTTCTGTGCCATGCCATGGCATTTAGGGAACTGTTCTTTCTGTTCTTGGCTCTACAAAGTGGTCTTCAACTCTGGGAGACAGTTGGCAAACTTTGCTGTATTAGGAACTGCTTTTCCCAGTTAGTGAATTTTTAAGATTCACTGGGAATCTAAAAGGAGTCAAAATGCCTGGCCTGTTTTAAAAAGGCTGGAGCCGTTTGTGAGCAGGTTCTTCCTCCTTTCATATCCTCGCATCATTTTGCTTCCTTTTGCCATGCCCCTGTTCTCTTCTAGTTGCTCTCCATCCCCTTTTTCAGTAATTTTCCTTTCTGTTTTCTGTATCTTGTACAGAGGTGGATTTATGAACTGTACAGATGCAGTTAGATAACTCAACAAGATGCCCTTAACAAAGAACATTTATTGGTTCATCAGGTGTCCTCACAACTCACATTTGTGATGAAGTTCTTCTTTAATGACCAATCCTTTGTATATCTGTCTTGTAGTAAAAGATGGTTATCTCCTAACCCATCTCGTAGCGATGGAAAGCAGCTGCCATGAGTTAGAGAGTTCAGGGAAAAGTGAGCAAAAACTCCCCCAACCCATGGAGGGTCAAACTAGTGACCAATCAGTATTACAGATGTGGCCACGTGGTATGAACTACATTTCCCAGGATATCTTTAACTACATTTACCATGATGCATTCCTTTAAGGGGACAGCTCATAATTCCTAAGTAACTATCCAATTCCCATAGACTGGCTGGGACAGCACACTCAGTGCCCAGCCTTATTGTCCAAACATTAGAGCCCTACAGACAGGAAAAAAAAGAAATCTCCCTCAGGGACTGAAATATCAATAAAGGTTTCTTGGCAAGGGAATTTCATGACTGCAAGTGTACAATTTACATTCTGCTGTACCCTGATTAAGAGCTTGCATTTTGTAAGTGTGTGTGTGTGTGTGTGTGTATGTGGTATAATCACTAAGGTCATGATTCTGATCCTAACTCATTCTTATAAGACAATCCTTTCTTTGGGATTTCTGAAACATTACATATGATCAATGCAAAATAAACCCAATTGCTTTCTTAATTTTTTGCTACATTAAAAAAGTATAGTACTTTAACTTATTTAAATTGCAACTGTGAAAATAGAGGGAACTAGTATGATAAATAACTGACAGTTTAATTATCTTCATGTGGTCGGTCCAGTTAACATAAACTGCTGGTAGAATGGAAATCACTGCAGTTTATTACCCTGTTGGATTACTTTGTTTCCTTGTAATTTTTTGTTGTATGAAAGCTAATACTTAATATATGATCGCTTTCTTTTCATTATAAGAAAATAAATCAACACATATACATTATCTTATGTAGTGGCATTTTGCCATCTTTCTCACCAGCTGAAAAAAATCTTCAACTACTTTTGGCATTATAACTTTAACAGTTAATAAGCTGCCTGTATTAATTCCTAAACAACCCTTGAGTGTTTTAAGATTCAATATGCCTAACTAGCTATGGTTATGCATTGCATTCAGATCCTGAAGGTATCATGACTCCTTAGTTCCTATAAATGGAAAAAGAAAATAATGTGTGTAAATGATGAATTCAGCTGAAACCTTTGTAATTCTAGGACAAAAATCCAAAATTGCCCGAATAAAGTATTCATGTAACAGACTTCTGTTTATCCTCAAAATCCACTCAGAGGCTCAGGAATCAACACATCTTAATAATATTAGATAAGAAGGAATTGCCACCTATTCTAACAGAGAAAAAAATGATTGTCACTCATCCTGTGCAATTTCCACATTCTATTTCAAATCAGCATACACTTTAGTAATTCTTACAAGCATAGAACACTGTAGATTCTTCAATAGTTTTTATTGTAATATAAAAATAGTTACAAAATTTTTACTTTACAAAGTACTACTGATCCCATATATTCAAATGGATTTCCAAATATTTCTATGGTAATATTGGCAATATCCAAGTTTGCTTTTTATTAAAATTATACTGTTTATTTAATATATAGTACAGCATGCATTCTTTTTGAGATATGGATCACATACAGCCTCTGATATATCAGACTGGTGTTTTTCAGCCTTGGCAATTTTAAGATCTATGGCATGCTGGCTGGGGAATTCCAGATGAAGTCCATACATCATAGAAGTTACCAAGGTCGAGAAACACTCCATAAAACAATCTTTGGTGTCAATAATTCTGCCATGTTAGTTTAAAAATTCAAAATATAAAGGCACATTCTTTCTTTCCCACTGTCTTCTGTAGAGATCGGAGTTTGCAAAGTTTTACATCTTCTACTGTTACCCTACTGAGCATTCAAGCTAATATGCTGAGAAGAACCTTGGCTTCTCTAAAGCTGTTATCATAGAAAATGGCGATGAAGATGTTTGGGATGGGGCTTATCATTTATGGTACAGCAGTTCTCACCTCATATTGAGATATCAACTCATTATTTTCATTTTGGAAGTTGTAATCCCAACTTGTTTGAAAAGGAAGTCTGAGGAAGGCCACTGTTTCCGAAGGTCACTCTTATAATGCCTCACAGTAACACTGTAACCAGCAGCAAAACAGGATAGAAAAGACAATTTCTGGCGCATAAAGTTGGCAGATTAACTGCTTACTTTGTTTTCCTGTCCACAATAGCAAACTAGTCAGGATAAGGACACTGACATGAAATATCTTCTTGTTTTTCTTTCAGAAACTAGGTAGTAATTTTTTGAGATGTCACTAGAATGTTTTAATTTACATTACAAATTAAGAGTAAAAGCCAAATCTATTTAAAAGTAAGTTAAAAGCACTGAGAAAAGAGTACTTTTTAAAAGAATCTGTTTGCTGCTGTTGTTTTGAACTTTTCTCCAAATGAGCTGTAATTGATCATTCAAAAATCTGATTAGCTTCCCTAAAGACCCATTACGTACTCCATGCCATACATTCCAGAAATATTTAGATGGTCTTTTCAAAATGTAATCAAGGATGTGCTGAATATATTTTCTCAATATTGCCTAGAATAAGGTTGTTTCATCGTTTATTCTGTATAGCATAGCAATAGCACTTACTTATATACCGCTTCAGTGCTTTTACAGCCCTGGGTTAGAGTCAGCCTATTGCCCACAACAATCTTGCTCTTCATTTTACCCACCTTGGGAGGATGGAAGGCTGAGTCAACCTGGAGTCTGGTAAGATTTGATCTGCCAAATTGCAGGCAGCTAGCAGTCAGAAGTAGCCTGCAGTACTGCACTCTAACCACTGCGCCACCATGGCTCATCCTCTATAACAATAGCTAAAGGGTATCTCAGTCTAGCTAGTTATTAAACTAAAAAGTAAAAGTAGATGGCATTTTTAGCTTCAATAATTTCTAAATAAATAAATAAAATGCCAGGAATCCTCTATATAAGCCTGTATTTAATGTCCTTCGGAAAATGTAAGCACTAGAGATTTGGCTTATAGCTGGCAGTACCACACAGAGGGTCAGTTTAGGATTAATGATGTCACCTGACACTATAAAAGGAGAATCATGTAGAAGAGATGGAAGAAACTGGGGGTGGAGTGAAAAGGGGGATCAGTCTAGAATCTATATGTAGTCACAAGAGAACTAAGTCCAAGATCCCCCCGCAATGCTGTTGACCCTTATCTACCTCTTACATGTTAGCTAAGAAGTTTCCTGTGAATAGGCTTTTAGCAATAAGTTTAATTGAACCTCCACTGTGGACCTGATCCTTTGCACACTTAATAGATCAAAACATAAAACAAGTAAATTGGACAATCCTAAAACACAGCATTATAAAATGGAGGTTGAATGTCCAAATTATTTTCAGTATTGTATAGTTTTTCTGAAGAAAGCTTGTTGAAATCTAAGCATAAGGTAAATGCTCTTCCTCCTAAAAATAAGTAGCTTATCGAAATGTGTAGTAACTATCATCAGTTCAGAAGAACTAGAATTGAATGCAACAGCTTCAGTTGTTCATTGAGGAAAATGAGATCAGAGGGAAGGCTTGCTCTTTGCCAAACATACACCATCTATTATCCATGAAAAAAATATTTCATTCCCCCCCCCCATTTCAACATTCCTGAATGTACATATGTTGAAATGACATTCTTTAAGAATAAGAGTAGCACAGTTTTAATTTAGTTATATCTAGTTTAGGTTTAGTTAGGTCTAGACTTCAGAGAAACTTCCTATCAGTGAGGACAATAACCAGTGGAACAGCTTTCTTCCAGAAATCATGGGTGCTCCATCTCTGGAAGATTCTAGACAGTCACTTATCTGAAATAGTATAGGCTCTCCTGCTTGTCCAGGGGGCTGGACTAGAAGGCCTCCAAGGTCCCTTCCAGCTCATTCTATTCTTTTCTGTTCTGTTTGAGTTTACACTACATTACCCTTATAATCTGCAATCACTCCAACAAAATATTTAATCCAAATAATGGAGATACTGAATAAAGCCAACATTCATTTAAATGTGGTTGTGCAAAAACAATACTGATTGCCTTATAGCAATAATGTCTATTATGATATCAGAAGATGTGTTTGTATGAGAAGCTGGCACCTATGTGAAAAAAGAAGCTAGACAGGGCAATCAAATTATCACCCACACAACCACTTGCTTTGTCTCTTCCTTCTTTTTCTGGCCACCATAATCATAATGTTGAACTGCAGAGCACATAGTTCTTTCACCAGTGCCAATGGAAAGCAACATCACAAGTCAAGAAATAATGATTAAGAATGAATTGTGGAATCAATCATTCAAGATGGCCAGAAGTTCCATAGTGTTATGGAAACAAGCTTGAACTTGTTTCCATAATAAGTATCAAGGTATTTAGCCATTTTATTCACTGGAGTGCTCTTTTTCTTTATAACTTTCTTCCAATATCTGAAACCTAATTGTTTATTTTGTACTTCCATCAGTCAAAATCAATGAAAAAGTATTTCATGCAGCTAACCTGGTGATAATTTCAGGTTGTTTTTTTTTTTTTCAAAATTATCAAGAAATACAGTACAAGTTACCCTAGTGGCACCCTATGAACATAGATATTTCTAAAATTAGTCTTTACTAACACTTCTCATTTATTCAGAAATTCTTTAATAAAGCAAAGTATAATGTGTCGAAGAGCTGGGAGAGAATAGGGTGAGTGAGTTTTCTTCATTGCAAATGTTGTTATATACTTTCTTTACGTAGTTGATCTCTGTCCAACTTCATCAGATTTGGGATTTCTTTTCCTAGCAGCTCCATCACCGTTGAACTCCAAATCTGGATTATGACTGTCATCATCACTGAGTCCTTCTCCAATTCTCTGATGGGCTAGGAAAATGTGTTCGAGTGGGCGCTTCCATTGAGGCCTTGTAGCTATCCACAAAATTACAGCCCCATAGGCGACAATCAGGACACCCAGAGCATTGACAAAAATACCTTCTTCTGGGAAACTGCTATAGGGAGGTTTTTTCCTTCAGGAAAAATAAGTTAAAATTAAGGAAACAATTAACAATAGTCAATTAGTAAATGTCATTGTTAAAAACATTAGTGACATCCAAATAAATACTTACAGACTAAAAAAAAGTTTTTCTGTAATTCCCATTAGGGCTGTGGCAATCACTGTTCCAAAGATGAGAAGACCGGAATATATGTGTATTGACATAACAGCTGTCCGAAGAGAAGGGGGGGCAAAGGGAAGTAGGAAGACCACAAAGCCTAAAACAAGCTGATATATAGATAAAACTTAGTAAACGGCAACCGTATACCTTATTTTAAAAACAAACATTGAAAATAAATCTTTATGAGGCAGTGCCAAACTTGATTCTTAAATTATCTGCTGAAGTCTTTTAAAACCCACAGGATATTTTATATCACCCATCACAACTTGTGTACCTTTGGGAAGTTTTCAGATAAAAAGGTAAAAGGTATAAAAGTTATAGTTAAAAACGAGCTAAAAATCAATTAAGAAAAAGTTAAAAGGGAAAACTGTGTAAGCTAAAAGGCAGAGAACCTTTAGCCCAGTGATAACTAACCTGGTTTATGAGACACGGGGGGAGAAACAGGGTCACAGGTAACTGTAAATTACGTATGCCAGAATTGGCTTCATGCAGGGCAGTGTCCAGTCTGTCGCCTCTAATGAATCCTTTGAAGTTTGGCTCGAGAATCATGATTTAATTAGAGCAACTGGTAGAATCCTGACACAGAGGCTATTTTCTTTATTATTATTATTTTTAAAAATCTTAGTATTTCTTTTATTTATCTTATATCTTTATTTTTCTATTTCTTTCATTTATTTTAACACAGTAAATGTTTATTTGGTGTTAAGTTAATATCTGTCAGTAGTATTCCCCACTAATTTTAACCATCTTAAAATGTTACCAGGAAGAACAGGTAGTCCTCGACTTGTAAGTTTATTTAGTGACCATTCAAAATTACAATGGTACTGAAAAAAGTGATTTATGACAGTTTTTCACAACCATTATAGTAACCTTGTGGTCATTTGATCAAAATTCAGTTGCCTGGCAACTGGTTCACATTTACAATTGTTGCACTGTCCTGGGGGCATGATCACCTTTTGTGACCTTCTGACTAGCGAAGTCAATGGGGAAACCAGATTCACTTAACAACCGAGTTAGTAACTTAAAAACTGCAATGATGCACTTAACAACTGTGGCAAGAAAGGTCATAAAATGGGGCAAACTCACTTAACAAATGTTTCACTTAGCAACATAAATCTTGGGCTCAAATATGGTTGTAACTCAAGGACTACTGTATGGCCATTTTTATCTACAATTTTTTTTGGCCCATTGCAGAGAATGTGAATTTTTAGACTGGAGAGGGGCTTGACGCTAAAGAATTAGGAACACATCCACAGAATTCAGTGATTAGTTGTGAGTGGATAAAGGACTACGTTTTTATATTCCAATCAAGCCCCCTGGCATGCAGTACAGATAAAAAGAAATAAATTGTATAGTGTGTATTAAAACATTATTTTGATTATTTTGATATGCCAGACTGCAAAATCTTGCATCTTATGAGCCATGGAATCAGTAGAAACTCCCTAAAAATACTGTGGCCTTTTGGGTCACAATCCTGAAACTTGGGAATGGCTACCAGTGCCAAATCTACTGCCCCCTTTTAAAAAATGTGATTTTTTTTTTTTACTATAATGAGCAATTAGTTGCTTATTGGGGCAAACTGCTCAGGACTACAATCATCCTTTTAGACTCTATCCTCTTCTCTAAGTGAATTTAAGGAAGAAGTAAGGATGTTTTGGGACTCCAAATTCTGTAGAAGTAAACTACATTCCTCACCATTACCATGGAGCTCTTCTAAAGGGTAACGGCTTCCCCAACTTATATATAAAATTTTTACAATAATGATATACATTTACTTTCTTCCCCACTATTAAAAACAAAGTCTGAACATATTTCTAAGATACTCTATACAAATTCTATGAAAAAAAAATCTACAAAGGTTGTATAATGAAACACCTGAATATAGAAAGAACAGCTTTTATTAAATTCTCAAAAATTTAATAAAAGCTGGAGAACTAAAAAGTTCCTTACTAAGAATACTCAAAATAGAAAGTGGTTTTGTCTTCTGAGCTTTCGGGCTTTGCTGGAGTCCATCTTGGGGGAACTTCTCTAGCGCAAGTCTGAAAGTTCAGAAGACAAAACCCCAATCCTGGTCGCCAACCCAAATTGGATCCTATAACATTATCCTGAGATATGTATATTCTCCTTCATTCGACAAAGGTTAATTTATTGAGTTGTAAGGTTTATGTCTAAGAATTGCAAAATAAAAAATCCCTTATTAAAATTAATGTACACACAGCACATTTTTATTGAAGTTAAAATAAACTTATTCTCTGTTTAAGTATAGTTTATAAATGACATCTAACCTGTAGAGCATAAAGAATTACAGCAGTCAGTCCAATCCAGCTGTGTAGACTGTACATGTTAGGAATCTTCTGACCATTATGGAAATCGAAAACAGCCACCAGGGAAATAATAGCAAGTATCAGAGCAATGGTATGTAACCCTGCATGGATTAATTTCATAAAAAATTTGCTGCATTTCCAGGTCCAGGGTAACCTGTATACAATAATTGCTGAAATTGGGAAATAAGAAAGAATTCTGAAGTTAAAACAAAACAAAACAAAACAAGCTTTATTAGGAACGTTAAAACTATTCTTGCCATATGACACTTTTGAGAATTTCCTTTAACAAATAGGTCATGCTTTCTCACTTTACTGTTTATCCCTTTTCTGAGGGAAAAACATTCAGATTGAAACTAAAATATTGACACTCCCCTTTTTAAAAATAATCTTGTTTTGGAAGAAAAAGGGCATATCTCAGAGACACAGTGATAAAAGTTTTCTACCTAAGATTTTGGAGACTGACTGGCAATCATGCTAGATGGCCTGACTCAACACATTTAACTAAAACTTTTTTTTTAATTAAAATTCCTGAATCTAAACCAGATTCAATAAAGTTGGCTCTTGCTTATATATTTTGCTTACAAATCTTGAACTGTTGGGATTGACAAACCAGAATTTCCCGTTGTGACAATTTACTAAAATTGTTTGGGTGAAATCAGCTATGTGCACATTGGAAATCAGACAGCACATCATCTTTCATAGAACAACAACTCTGTTAAAAAAAAAACCTGGTCCACATTTCACCTTAAAAAGTCAGAAATAGGCACTTTCTGTCTGCATGATAACCTCGCTGGACTATGCATAGTAAGTAAATGGCTACATTCTAGTAGTGGATAGGGGCAAAAGAATTTTGAGGGACTTTAGGGGAGAAATAAACGGCTTAAATTTCTGCAAATTTCCTTAAGACAACATCGTGAATATGCAAAAATAGAAGAAAAACTGAGTTTACTCATTGAGAGGAGAGTTCTGGGGGAGGGAGCTTCAGAAAGGAATCTGATGAATCACTGTCATTCTTCCACTAAAATATACAAGGGTGAGGGTGGGGTTACTTTTTTACTCCACTTTATTATTTTTATAAATAACTTAGGGTGGCAAATATCCCTAATATTCTTTCCTCTTATTTTCCCCACAACAATTCTGTGAGGTATCTTACGGTATCTCTGGACACCTGCATAACTGGATAGAAGCATTCCTGTCAACAGACAACAAATGGTAAAAATTGGGAGCGTCCTATCAAATTCTGTACCTGTCAACAGTGGTGTCCCCCAAGGCAGTGTTCTAGGACCACCAACCCTCTTCATACTCTTCATAAATGACCTCTGTGATCATATTAAGAGCAACTGTGTTCTCTTCGCTGATGATGTAAAGCTATTCAACACCACCAACAATACTGCTACCCTTCAAAAAGATCTTGACTATGTATCAGAATGGTCAAACAAATGGCAACTGCAAATCTCAACAAATAAATGCTATGTCCTACATACTGGCAAAAAAGAACAACAGAAAATAAAATACAGGCTGAATAGTCAAGACCTTGTTGATGATCCAAACTCTGTCAAGGTCCTTGGAGTACTCATCTCTAATGATCTAAGTGCTAGAGCCCACTGTAACTACATAGCCAAAAAGGCATTAAGAGTTGTTAACCTACTCTTATGTAGCTTTTTCTCTGGTAATATTACACTAATAACTAGAGCATACAAAACATTTGCTCAATCAATATTTGAATACAGCTCATCAGTCTGGAACCCACATTACGTATCTGATATTAACACAGTTGAGAAAGTCCAGAAATATTTCACAAGAAGAATTCTCCACTCCTCTACTCGTTGCAGAATACCTTAGGCCACCAGACTTGAAATTCTAGACCTAGAAAACCTTGAACTACGCCGCCTTTGGTTGGATCGAAGTATAGCATATAAAATCATACATTGCAATGTCCTACCTGTCAATGAATACTTCAGCTTCAACCATAACAAGAGCACACAATAGATACAAACTCAAGATTAATTGCACCAAACTTGATTGCAACAAATACGACTTCAGCAACAGAGTGGTCAATGTCTGGAATACTCTACCTGACTCTGTGGTTTCTTCACCAAACCCCCAAAACTTTAACCTTAGACTGTTTGCTATTGACCTCACCCCTTTCCTAAGAGGTCTGTAGGGGGCTTGCATAAGCGCACCAACGTGCCTACCGTCCCTGTCCTATTGTTTCTTTTATTTTTTTTATTTTTCTTATATGTATCCATATATTCATAACTATGTTTTTTACTTATACCTATTATCTTGTGAGCAATTGACAAAAATAAATAAAATAAAAATAAAAAATAAATAGGTGAGTTGGGCTGAGTGACAGAATAAAATGTGTATTTCATGGAGCCCGTATGTTACAGAAGGACCAGAGTACATTGTTTTATCTATCTTCTAATTAGGCCAGTAAAAAAATTGAAGAGAATTTAGCAGCAGTGCATAAATACATTGGTCATAATACATGAGTACGTAGGTAGATATTAACATTAAGATAAGCTTCTTGGTAACAACAAGGAGCAAAGTGTTCTATCCAGACTGATATGTATTTTCTAAGAGCTATATCTTTAAATATTTACTACCATGCATGTCGCTTGTGCTATAGAAGTCATAAATAAATCTGTCCCCAAATGGAATATATTGGAAAAGGACTCAATGTCTATTTCCCAATGCCCATATGAAATATAATATTGACATTTGACACTCGAACTGAAGGGATAATTTTACGCTAAAATCTTTAAGAGGCTGATAGAAAAATTGTGGTTTCAAATACAATTTGTATTTTTCTACCAAATCATATTTTGATAAATCAGCCATTTGCCTTTTATTAGCACCACTGCAGTAAGTAAAGAAGCATAACACAATTTACAACTATCCATTTATCAACTGCTTGAAGTTACAATGTCACTGAAAAAAAATGACTTGCAACTGGTCCTCGCTCTTAAGACTGTCATGGCATCACTGTGATCACATGATCAAAATTCAGGCACTTGGAAACCAGCAAGTATTTATGATACCAGTAGTTGCCGCATCCTGCAATCATGTGATTACTATTTGCAACCTTCCCAGACAGCTTCTGAAAAGCAAAGTCAACGGGGGAAGCCAGATTTGCTTAATGCCATGCAATTCACTTAAAAAATGCAGTGATTTGCTTAACAACTGTGGCTAAAAAGGTTATAAAATCGGGCACGACTCACTTAAGAACCATGTTGCTTA
The DNA here is from genome assembly GCF_049901715.1 of Pseudonaja textilis. Lineage (NCBI taxonomy): Eukaryota > Metazoa > Chordata > Lepidosauria > Squamata > Elapidae > Pseudonaja > Pseudonaja textilis. Next base: position 187,893,264 of record NC_141990.1, read on the forward strand.
GCCACAAAAATTATGTATTCTTAATATGAATTTTTGTAAGCATTCATAAAATATTTATGTAATTCTGCCCCATGTGTCCTCCAATACTCATAACATTTGAACATTTAGAGTATCCTTTCATAGGGTGATCTCGCCAAAATATACTATATCATAGCAGAAGTTGACACTAATAAAAACTGGAATCACAAGTTTTCTTAAATAGTAGCACCTTGGCTGAACTGAAAATAAACTGTTACAAAAAAAACCTACTTAGCCATTTTTTCCATTCTCTTGTTTTTTACAACCCAGGAGTCCCTTTGTTTTCCCAATCATGCTATGCACTTTTTCCTTCCATTAACTTGTGCAAATAGCTTCTATTATAGAAATATGGCACTATGTTTAATACTTAAGAATTATATATTTACAGTAATCCGCTGTATAGTATGATAGTGTTATAAACTCAATCCCCTTCTGTCAACCCTCAACAAATTTATTCCTATATGAATTTATAGTGTATTTGTTTTTTAACAGTACTTATAATTTACCCCAGTTCCCACAGACCTGTATAGTGTATAAAAACAAATAGAAACCAAAGCAAACCCTCTCCCCCCCCCAACTTAAGTATCACAATAGTCCCCAATCTGAAATCAAGGATAAAACACACCTGCCCAGTTATTTACATCACCACAGGCTTGCAATAGTTTGCAAGTTTTTCCATCCAAATTATTTTACTGGCATGGATAATGTACAGGTACAATAATATTAGGAGCAACATACCAGATATACAGTAGATATTGTTTATGTAACAATGGGAAACCAAAATAAAATCCAGTTGAATAGAGAGAAAAAAATCCCTTAAGAATGTTAACTATTGCCAGCATATCTTCTTAAAGTGCCATTCTAACCCCCAATGAATGAATGTGTATGTGTGTGTGTCTGTATAGAGAGAAAAATAAAGATGAGGCAATGATAGGATGGGACACCTGATGACTATATTTGAGAATATGCTGTGGACATTTTTCATAAGTAGCTGCCATGGTGACATAGCCACTGGCAGCACTCATATTCACCACAAAGCAAACTGCCATTTTTTGGTTCCTCTTTATCCTGAGTATGCACACTCCTACCTCTCTTTGTATTTGTTTCTGGATAGATGAGTGTAATTTCATACAAAACTGCAACATACCACATTCCTTTTCCAAAAATATCTGATTTCCAAATGTGTTTTGTAAATGAATATAACTGGGGGGGAGGGGCATTGTGCAGCAAGTTAGGAGAAAGAATCAATTCAGATCTGGCTGTGAGCGCCAATGGGCAAGGTATAAAGTTTCCAGTGCCTGGCATATTGCACACTCTAGTTTAAAAGATTTTGCAGTCACACCTTCTAACAGGTGAATCATAAATTGCACACTGATCCCTCAATGAACAGAAATGGATTTGTTAAAATTAAGCACACAACTCTTCTTACAGTTTGCTTTTACTTTTAAAATCTCTCATATTTTTCTCTTCTGGACTCTGAAGATCTAACAACTCCCAGCTTGTACAATTAATTTGCAAGTCCAAATCTGATTTCCTATACTTATCAGACATTATAAACCTCATATAGTATCATTATACAGTATGTGTATTAATTTTTAGGTTTTTTTTTTCCTACTAAGATTTTCTACCATTGAGACTTCTTTCTTTCACCAGTCATATTACTTTACCAAGTAAAGTCCCCAGCTGGGTTTTCCTCCCATTATAGTATTAAATCTATTTCAAATAACACAATTCTAGCATTCAGTACAAGATGATTATTAATTAAAAGACATTCTACAGATGTGATTCCTGCATCATCAATGAAATAAAATTACTTCATGAACTAAAACTAAAATGGACAAATATTTATTTTAAGACAATTTTACAGAAACTGATATAAGTGCTAATCATCAGAACACAATCAGTAACCCAGACACTGCGGTTTCTTTTGTACCATCCCGATTAGTCACACTTGTAGCAATCTTCCTCCTCCCCGCCTGTGCTGCCCAGACAGACCACCGCCCTTATTTACAATTGTTTGTCAACTACCTAGCATTTTCGAAATAATCCAAAGAAACCACGAGTGCGTTTGTGTTTTTCAAGTCTGGTAAGGCGTCAGTGAAACAAGTCGCCGCAGAGAATTAACGGTTCCAAAGCCATTGCTATTAAAAACGCAAAGTCACTGAGGGGAAAAAAAAAAAACACCAGGGAAGCCTGAATACCTCACGCCCTTCTTGCTCTGGACGAGAGTTATGATCAATTATACGGGTAAACAGAAAAGGGCCCAAGAAAATCATATGCGCGTCGTGACAGCCCGCTTTAGGAATCCGGCTGGCAGTTCTGCCACACCTCTTAAGTGTGTTTACCCAGTTGGGTAATGAGGCGTCTGCAAAGCAAACTCAAGAGACCCCCAAGGACTCCCCAACTCCCAATTCCAACTGCAACACTCAAGTTACTCCTTACGTTGGACGCAATTGGAGCGATGCTCGCTTTCTCGCTAAAAGGGGCGCCGACAGGCACCGTTCCCGGGTGAGCGGGTTTGGAGAGAGCTTGCTCGAGAACCAAGAAAGCGGAACGGGGGTGGGGCGGTGGGGAGAGGCAGAGCGAGAGGTCAGCCAAAGCAGGAGGAATTCCTGCAACTCTTTGCGGGTTTCCCCTCGTCTTGGGAAAGGTCCAACTCCACGGCCAGCGACGAGAGCGAGCTGGCTCACCTTGCAGTTGCGATCCTAAACTTGCCACCGCAGCCCTCGCGAGCGACGGCTTGCGACCCCAGCCGCCTTTTGAAGTTGCAGTGCCAACCCGGGGCTGGAAAGCTGACGAGGCCTGTCAGTTTGCCAGAAGAAGCCGTCACACACACACCCCCCCCACCCCCCACGGGAGCTAACGGACCCGCATACTGTGGAAGTTTTACTTCTATGGGAGTTGCCGCCTTCACGGGGAAATAAATAAATAAATAAATAAAGCCCAGGAGCCTCTTCTCGCGACCTCCTCCCTCCCCACTCCCGGCCCCGATCGCTCGGCTGGCCCTCCAAACCCTTCTCCACCCACCCCGTCCTCGTTACGCACCGATCCCTTGGATGAACACGAAGCCCGCGATGATGAGGAGCGGGTGCCAATTGAACTCGGCCGAGTCCCCGTTCCAGCCGAGCCCCCCGCGGTAGTGGAGGACCCAGACCAGGGCGAAGACGACGGAGAGGAAGCCGAGCAGCAACGCGGAGGCCAGGAAGGCCAGGAAAAGCTTGTAGCCTTCCATCTTCCACCACACCAGGACGCAACTGCGGAGGACCCAAACAAACTCGGGAACGGGGCGGAGACGGGAGCCGGACCTCTCGGCGTGGCGCGCCCTCCTCCTTCGTCTCCTGAAGGGAAAGAAAGAAAGGGGGTGTGTGAGAGAAAGCCAAGCGATTCCTCCCACTTGGACGGGGCTGGACGTTCAAGGCACCGGGCAGGGACTCTCAAGACTCGCTCCTCTGCTTTCTCGTCCTTACCCGCTGCTTCTGTTTTTTTGCGCCTCTTTCCTCCCCTCCCCGGACTCGAAAACAACGGAACTCAAAATTTACGCTCCTTAAATTGCTCTGGCTTACGAACCATTAGGCTCTCGAGGCGTTTTTTTCTTTTCTTTTTTTTCGGAAGCTCCCTGTGCGGATATTGGTAAACCCGAAAGCAGCAGCGTTAAGCTCAAACCTGCCATCGAGGCGGCTTATCCTGGATGCCGTTTGGATTTCAGCTTCAAAGACCCACCTGTCTCCTCCCCGCGGGGAACTCTCGTTGACTGGATTCCACCTGTATCCTGAGCTTTCTCGAGGCAACGCGAAAGTTTTAGGGTTGCCAGTGCCAAAAAGAACGTATTTGCATTCGTTTTTAAGCTCTTCAAAGCTATCATACTTTTTTCCACTGGATGCAGCATGGACGTTATGGGGGCCTAGGGAGTATATTGTGCTTTTTCCCCTTGTGATGCAGACTTGTCAGCCTTTTCTGGGATGCTATTTCTGCCCTGACATTCTTCTAGCATGTAGCCAGAGAAATCCTTCCACACCTTGTAAGTATTCGGTGTAGGATTAGGGCCCAAAGTTGGCCCTGTTTGCTGTGGATATTCATAGATACATACCATACTGTTCCCTTTTGGGGTGAGCATTACTATTCCCAGCACAGAAAAAGAGTTAATTAATAAGTGTAGGAATAAAGAGCATGAAATTTTAAAAAAATTAAAGGAAAATCTGGTTTACATCAACAGAGCTTGCTACACTTAATGCCTTTGTATCCCTGCTTCCTTCTCATTTGTAAATTTTTTCTCTTTAGTTTTAGCTCTTTTTTTGCTTTGTATTTCATCAGTTCCAGCCATTATTTTCAGTTTTCTACTTCATCTTATTCTACTTTGTCCCACTCTTTTATTCACTCTTCACTTAAATTAGTTACTAATTTAGCATGCTGTATGCTTTTTACATTCTTTTGTATTCAATTCATCTGCATTCCACATTAATTCATTTTTACCACTTCCTATTTTAACAAACACACACCTGGAATTCATTCCTGTGCATTCAACTTGTTTTTTTCTTTCTCCTGATATAAGCCAACTCTTCATATAACAAAGAGGCAGAAGTACCCCCTTTAACACAGTCCTTTTTGTTTGCTTGACAAACAATCCTTGCAATGGATCATAAAGTACCTATTCCCTTTCTATGATCCAATTGAACTATCCTTGAATTTTTTTCATGAAGTTTTCTATTTTTAGTCAATATTGAAATATACATTTTAATCAGCTTACTCTAGCTCAGGGGTATCAAACTCAAGGCCTGTGGGCCGGATCCAGCCCGCAGGGTGCTTAGATGTGGCCCATGGGGCCAGCTTGAAAACAGCAAAGGACCAGCCCACAGTGCCTTTGCCAGCAAAAATGGAACTGGGGGCTGTGCCTGATCCCCCTGCAGCCTGTTTTTGGCTGCAACAGCCTCCTGCAGCCCTCTGCCGGTGAAAAAAAGGAAGGAGAAGGAAGACGGAAGGAAAAAGAGGAAGGAAGGAAGGAAGGAAGGGAAGGAGATAAGGAAGGAGATTATAATGAGAGTGAGGGAGGGTCTTAGTGAAGTCTTGCCTTAGCATTTGGCCATCACAGGTGCCTATAACATGAGAGATGTGCTGGCCACGCCCACCCCTGGCCCTCCAAGGTCAGTCACAACCCTGATGTGGCCCTCAATGAAATTTGAGTTTGATGGGGTGCTCTAGCTGTTTGGTACTTATATATAACTTCCAATTCACTCCATTTTTCCTATCAATCATACTATCTTGGTCTTTTGAGACATTAATTTTCAGATTCATACTTCTTGCTGCAGCATACAGTCCAATATCTGCTTCAAATCACCAGCATAGCATCATTTGTGCACAAATTCCTGTCCAAACCAAACACACCTGCGGCCTCACCACAAGCATTTCTCCATAAATTATAAACAAACAAGGGAATATGAATATTTTGAGGGGCTGTCACAGAGAGGAGGGAGACAACCTATTTTCCAAAGCACCCGAAGGCCAGACGAGGAACAATGGATGGAAACTGATCAAGGAGAGATTCAACCTAGAACTAAGAAGAAATTTCCTAACAGAACAATTAACCAATGGAACAGTTGTGGGTGCTTCATCAATGGAGACTTTCAAGAAGAGACTGGACAGCCACTTTTCAGAAATGGTATAGGGTCTCCTGCTTGAGCAGGGGGTTGGACTAGATGACCTACAAGGTCCCTTCCAACTCTGTTATTCTGTAAACATAATGCTTGACTTATTCCATGCATAATGTTGAATTATTTGCTAAGCAAACCCCCTTGTCTATTTGTTTCCACCAAGTATGTTCAGGTAGGGCAAGTGTGCTTTAGGTCCCTTCAATTAAACATCGTTTTGGGAACCAATGAATTGTGCCTTCTGTATTGTTCCCCCTACCTTCTGGAACAACATCCATCAGAGATGCATACAGTATCCACTCTCTTGTGGTTCCAGGAGCCCTTATGATCTGGATCTATTCAGGCTTGAAGATAGTGTATTATGTTTTTATTGTTAGGTTTGTTTTTGAACTGGGCTGATCCGTTTGATTTTAAGCTTTTAAGCTTTTAACTGTTTTAATTTTATAATTGGGTATTAAAAGTCACTCACACTTTTGAGTTACATTTGTTATATATGCATACGTATACATACACAAACACACACACATTCAAGTGCCTAGGGTATATGACTTTGTAAAATTATTATGAGTAGCACAAGATATTTAAGACTGTTGAAGAATGTTTAGCTTTAAATATGCAAACATTAAAGTTAAGAGGCCTGGCCTGGTTGCATCTTAATATTAGAATGATTAGAATGAGAAAGGAATAAGCCCTAATAAAAAACAAGGTAGTTCTTCAGAACGTGGAAAGGTAAATCTAGCAGAAATAAGAGCATTAAGTAAGACTGATGTTAAGAGAGGTGGAAATTTTTAAAGAAGACATTGCAGAACATTGAGAGAGAGGATGTTTGATCACTTAACCAGTTTCAGATACCCTCAGACCCTAATTTTCACCTTAAACCAGGAGTTTGCACTGATTTTACCTCAACTTTCTTATGATGTATCTTTCTCCATCCCTTCTTTTTATATTAGCTTTCTCCATTTAATATAATATGTGGTTGCTGGGCATGATTGCACAAGAAGGAAACCTAACTATATTCACAGATTAATGAAAAATAAAAGTCCCAAAGTGAAAATTAAACAAAACAACCCTTTTAATAGAATTGTAAAAAAAAGGTACTAGTTTCAACCAAAAGTTAGGTCTTTATTGAGGGCATATACATTCTAAACTGTCTAAATCTTTATCTTGAAATAAATTAAAAAGCAACTATCAGTCAGCAATGGAAAAAAGTTATAAAACTGCAATGAAAAAATTCAAACATAAATTATGTATACTTACATTACTAGCACGATACAAACACTATATGCATTAGGCTTGCTCTGTAGATAGGACGACAGTTAAATATATTTCCATCAGAGAACACAGCTGTTGCTATTTCATTAAAACATGGCTTCCAGCCAGTTAACTTCAGAGTGGTTTAGGCAATAGTATTAACAAGAGCTCTCTTACAAAAATCAGCAAAAAAAAATTTCACACCTTCTGTTGGATCTACGTTTCTGCATTCAGTATAATTCTTAAGAGGTACACAACTGGATCCATATTTGTCCTATCTTTCTCCCATGAATGAGGAAAAAGTGATTTCAGGATCCAACCAGATTTTGCTTTACTAGGAATTGCTTTGGATTCTGAAATGAATTTTTTTCCCCTATTGATAGATCTGTGACCCTCTATGGAAGCAAAAATTGAACTTCAAGAAGTGGGATAGGAAGATTATCTATGCTTTGAATTTTGGCATTGGAGCCTTCTGTGAATAGCCAAGAAAACAAACTGATGGCTTATTGAGCAAATTAATACATAGTTGTCACTTGAGGCACAAACTGATACACTATATGAAGACCCACTCTGAAAAAGGCTATAACACTAGGAAAGAAAGAAAAGAAAGAAAAAGAAGACAAGGTGGATAGGCCAACAAGAGGGGATGAGTGCACCATTGGGAGACATGAAAGAAAAGGTTAGTGATAGATCTGTTTGGAGAATCTATCTGTGTGGTCTTTTATCCATGTGGCCGTTAAGAGTTGAAAATGACTTGATGGTACATAATCTCAGTGCCTTAAAAATAACTTGGGACTTTGGTTCTTTCTTGATCAGTCCTCTTAATTTACAGTGATTTGTAAAAGTACAATTTTTGCAAGTCAATTGCCAGACCTTTTGCATTATTACCTTTTACATAACATTGTTTCATTATTCTATTGAAATATATTTGATTGCATACAGTTTGCAAATAATTTCTCTCCAGCCCAATTTTCTTTCAATCCCACTTGTCCTCTGCACAGCAAAATAATATCACTTGTGGTGATGATATTCAGAGTGATGATAATGTGTTTTACTTAGCAAGTAAGCAATGTGTTGAGTTTTTAAAAAATCATCTGCACACAAGTTTTTTATGGTATGGGGAAATCCAGAGATTCTGATTTGTTCAAAACAAAACAAAGATTACTAAAACAAACCATGGCTTTTCTCCAGGAGGAGAAAACAAACCAGAAACACTTTTCTCCAGTGTTCCTGGTTTGCATAATATATAAACTATTGATAGCTTGTTTAGTCACAGATTAATTGTTCACATATAAGCAGAGGCTGCTTAATGTTAGCATTTCTTTAACCCATGATTTAGCAAGGTGGCTGAGGATCACATTATCTCTGTATGTAGGGGCCCAATCAAGTTCCAATTAATGATAGAAATGAAATAAGGCTCATGCTAATCTTGATAAAACATTTTAGTACCAAAGGGGATATTTACAAGGCAGGTTTTATACGAAGGAAATTTTTCATGCAAAGGTATAATATTGAGAGTATTGATATATTTATTTAGGAAGCTAACATTTCTCTAACCACTCTTCCCTGACTGAAGCAGCTTTGAAAATACAATGATCAGTTGCAGGAACTGGGCTTGGCTAGTCTAGTAAAGAGAAAGACCATGAGAGACATGATAGCGGTCTTCCAATATTTGAGGGGCTGCCACAGGGAGAAAGGGGTCAAGCTATTTTCTAAAGCGCCTGTAGGCCAGACAAGGAATAATGGATGGAAACTGAACAAGGAGAGATTTAACCTGGAAATAAGGAGAAACTTTCTGACAGTGAGAACAATCAACCAATGGAACAGCTTGCCCTCAGAAGTTGTGGGAGCGCCATTACTTGAGACTTTCAAGAAGAGATCGGACCGCCATTTGTCAGAAAGGGTGTAGGGTCTCCCGCTTGGGTGGGGGTTGGTCTAGATGACTTACAAGATCCCTTCCAACTCTATTTATGTTATCTGAATCCTTTGCTAAGGCCTTTAATGCAACTACAGCCAAGTTCCACCAAGATGCTGGAACATTCACAAACAATTCTAACTCCCACTTTAATGGAATTGTATATAAATTAGGAAAACTGACCTTTTCCTAGTAGAAAATTACAAAAAGTGAAACTGGAGATCAAATATCCAGGGACCTCCGAGTCAATAAACATAATATTTAGATGTAAACTAGCTCTTTTTCAGATATTAATTTGACTTTGACTTATTTATTTTTTACATCCCAGTTTAGGTTTTGTTGTCTTTGGGAGCCCTTCCTTACAATCTTTTGCAAGCAGAACCTCCTTAATTTTCCTGATAGTCATTCAGACTGTATTTTTCTTATTCTAGTTTTTTTATATTCCTCTTATTACCTTTATGTGTGTATGACATTTATTGGTTGAAGCACATGATGTATGGTCATTAGTTTCCTAGTTTTCCAACCAAGTTTATCCATTTTATCTTGGATCTAGTCAATTATTCCTTTGGTATATCTAATTAGAGGGACTGCACAAGTATTTAGTGTTCTTCATGAGCCGTGGTGCCGCAGTGGTTAGAGTGCAGTACTGCAGGCTACTTCTGCTGAATGCCAGCTGCCTACAATTTGGCAGTTTGAATCTCACTAACCTCAAGGTTGACTCAGCCTTCCATCCTTCCGAGGTGGGTAAAATGAGGACCCAAATTGTTGGGGGCAATATGCTGACTCTGTAAACCACCTAGAGGGCTGTAAAGTGGTATATAAGTCTAGGTGCTATTGCTATCAGGATTTCACCATTGTAGTGAATAAAGGGGACACCTTTGGAGGACAATGGGCTTATCAATCACTAAGGCAATGATCAGATAAGCAAGGCTTGAGTCCAGACCATAAAGAAGTTTGTACAAACATCTCGGGCAGCCTTCTCCCAATTCTCATGAAGATAAAACTATTCCAATTGGAATACAACAAGCAAATAAGACCCCTGGCCCAGATGGAATTCCTTAGGAATTCTATAAGGAATTTCAACAAACAGTAGAGGAGATATTGGTGGACTTGTACAATGAAGCCCTGGAGAACGCTAACATGCCTAAATCATGTTTGGAAGCATATATTACCCTTATTTATAAAGAACAATCAGACCCACAAAAAATTCAAAGCTATAGACCAATATCACTTTTAAATGTAGATTACAAAATAATGGCTACAATATTGGTGGAAAGATTAAAGAGAGTATTAAGTAGAATTATCCACACTGATCAGAATGGCTTCTTCCCCCATAGGCAAATAAAAACAAATACAAGAGCCATTATGGATATATTAGAATATTATGAAGTATACTCAACTAAGACAATGGCATTGATATTTTTAGACTCCCAGAAGGCATTTGACAACCTGAATTGGAACTTCCTTATTAAACAACTGATAGGCAACTGAACTGGTGAAAGTTTTATAGGATTTATTAAGACAATTTATAATATGCAAACCGCAAAAATATTAATAAATTGGGAAAATACAGATACCTTAAAGATAAATAAGGGAGTAAGACAAGGCTGCCCCCTAGCTCCTCTATTGTATATATTGGCAGAAGAGACTCTCTTAGTACAAATTAGGCAAAAACAAGAGATTAGAGGACTAAAAATTAAAAAAGAGGAATATAAACTCCAGGCATTTGCCAATGATATGGCATTTATATTAGAAGAACCCTTAGAAACGCGCCCTATACTACTAAGAGAAATAGAAGAATACGGAAAGGTGGCAGGGTTAAAAATTAACAAAGAAAAAAGAAAAGTGTTAACAAAAAACTGTACAAAGGAGCAGAAGGAAGAACTAGCAAATAAATTAGGTATGTAGGTGATAAATAAAGTAAAATACCTAGGGATCTGGTTGACTGCTAGATGTGTGTCGATTAAAAAAGATAAATATGATAAGTTAACGCAAATAGTTAAAGATTTAGATAATTGGGCCAAATTGCAGTTATTGCTATTGGGACGTATTTCGATAGTAAAAATGAATATTTTGCCAAAGACAGTTTGTTTCAGACAGTGCCAGTCAAGTTGGAAAATATTTTTTTTGTAGAATTAAATAAATGTATATCTAAATTTATATGGCAGAGCAAAAAACCCAGAGTGAAATATAAATTATTACAGGATGCCAAGAAAAAAGGAGGATTTGGCCTTCCCGATTTTGAATTATATTATGATGCTGCTATAGTAAACTGGCTTAAGGATTGGGTTAAATTAGAAAATAGAAGGTTATTAGTATTAGAAGGTTTTGATCTCCAACTTGGCTGGCACGCCTTCATGTGGGATGGAAAATTTAAACCATATTCATATTTCCAAAGGCACCATGTAAGAAATGTGTTGTTCAATATCTGGGGAAGATTAAAAAATCCCACTACCCAAAGTTTCCATTGTGGCTATCTAAACTGGAAGCAGTCACACATCCAAATGTACTGGATTATGAAAATATTGTCAGATATAAAGATTTATTATATGATACTGGAGAGCTTAAAAATAGGAACCAAATACAATTCAAGGAAAGGAAATAGCATGGTGGCCCTTTGCACAAATACAAACCCATTATAAAAGAGATAGAGAACAATTTGGCTTTAATATGACCCCACAAGAATTAGATAACATACGGCTAGGAGAGGAAAAGAAAACAATTAGTAAAACATGTAAATATCTTTTGGACTACAAATTAAAAGAAGAAACAGTCACAGAATCTATGATAATTTGGGCTAAAAATGTGGGTCATAGTATTGAATTAGATAAGTGGGAACACATCTGGCAAATAAATTACAAATTAACCATGTCAGTCTCATATAAAGAAAACATATAAAATGGTTTATCGTTGGCACCTACCTCCTGTGAGACTGGCTAAGATGTTCCCCAACCTACCACCCAACTGTTGGAAATGTAACTACGCACAAGGAACATATTTTCACATGTGGTGGACTTGCCCATGTGCTCAGAAGTTTTGGAAAAATATTAGAAATTGGATTTTAAATATAACAAAACAAAATTTAAAACTTGAACCCGAAACCTTTCTGCTAAGTATGATAGATTTAAACATGGAGAAAAAATATCAATATTTAATTTTGCACATCATAACTGCGGCCAGAATAACTTACGCACAGAACTGGAAACTGTCTTCCATTCCTTCAGAGGATATGGTAATTAAAAAAATACATGAATGTGCTGAGATGGATAGCCTAACCAAATTGTTAAAAAAATAAACAAGACAGTGACTATTATGAAATATGGGACATTTGGTATGAGTGGTTAAAGAAAAGGTAATATTTGATATTTGGATAAGTTACGGAAATGACAGAAGACGTGCATTTAATCATAGACTCTATAGAGAAAATTAAAACATTAAAAGAATGAAGGAGTTATTGTAACAAGGCAGATCACATCAATGATAAAGAAAAAAAAATTAACCATTGCTCAATATATGCTGTAAAATGTATATATGTCTATCTATCTATCTATCTATCTATCTATCTATCTATCTATCTATCTATCTATCTACCTATCGTCTATTTTAAATGTATGTCAAATGTTTTTTCTAGAATAAAAAATTTAAAAATAAAATAAAAAACAAAACAAAAACAAAAAAACCTAATCCATAAAGCTATTCCATAAAACTTTAATTGTTCATTAGTTGAAGCCCATTTTTTCTTTTTTTAAAACAAATTTTATTAATTTTCAAAAACAATACACAAACAAACAAAACATAAAACGTAAGAACATAAAACATCTTTTCTAAAAACTGCTTATTAAGTTTTAACAAAACAAATATAACATCTTATTTAAGTACAGCATAATTCCATTATCACATTTCCATACAAACACAATTTAATATGCATCTTATGTATTCAACTTCATATCTTATTACTCTTTTTCCAAGTTCTCACTATTTTTCCCTTTACTTCTATTCAATTTTATTCATTAAACTTATACGTTCATCTGTCTTCATATGTTCTCGTCCAACATTCTTAATTCTCAATAAACAAACATAAACAAACAAAACACATAACATGAAAACATAAAACTTCTTTTTAGAAAGCAGCTTAACCCCGGGTTACATCTTTTTGTACAGACATAAATCAAATTCATGCTCACCTTATATACTATTTCATATCTTATTTAACATTCTATATTTTCTATATGTCTTCTCCCCTCTTTTCACTCTCTTAATTCTATCTTATTTACTTCATCTCAATTTAAATCATTATACTTGTATCTTTTGTCCGTTCTTTTTCAATTGTCTATTTATCTTTTCTCTTTAATACAAAATGTTTCCTGTAATCGGTGGTTGAAATATAATGCCTTTCTATCTTTCCCCCAAATTTAACACTTAAAGTAATACATAATTTCCATTCTGATTCTGCTTAGTACATTCTACGTAACATTTTAAAATAAAAAACACAATAAGCTTCTAGTATAGTAAAAATAATGTTCCATAACAAATTAATTAATTAAACTATTATTAAATCTTAGACATTTTACACATCCCCTACAATATTCTATTAACAATATTCCAATTTTCTAGCTCTATTTCAAATACAAATAGTACGATACAATCTTGGGTACTTTTGCAGAATCTCTTTTTAAATTGTATTTTACCCTTTGTCTCTAAAAAAACCCCTGTTTTTTAACATCTTGTTTTAAGCCTTTATAACTTCTCTTCCCCTTTTCCCTTCCTTTCTTGTCGAATCTAGCCTTTTTACCCCCCCCATCTCTCAGTCTCCGCCCTCTTAGTCTCCCCTCTCTGTTGTATTCCTCTTTTCTGTTGCTTTCTGACATTATATTGATTTTTCACCTTATTTTTCCCTTTCTTGATTGTTTTTTTAGATCTTGAATTCTCCATTTTCTTTCCCTTTTTTTCATCAACTAAAATTTTGTCCATTAAAGATGGCTTCTTCTTTTTCCTTCCAGCTTTCTTGTTGCTGTATTTCCTGATAAACAGAAATCACCATTTCTAAGAAGTGAAAAACAGATCCAGAAGAGCCCTTGCCTTCTTGTTCCTCTTCTTTTAGCTTTTTAAATTCCATTTTCAATTCTTCCACAGATAATGCCATTGTGAGATATATTTTTTTAAACAATCCAAATGTTTTTAGTCTCTCAAAAGATAGTTTGCAAAAGTCCCAAAGTCATCAAGCAATCAAAATCAACACAGACTGTTTCATTTAGCATTTTCTTCTTTTAATACTTTCTCTTCCTGGGGTAGAGTTCAATTACACAATTCCAAAATGATTTTTTAGAAGTCTTATTACAGTTTAGTCTCTGATCTTATAAGCTCCAAGCAGTCTCCTCCAGCAAAATCTTAGTATAAATCATTTACCTCTCCCTTCCCACTTATAGCAAAAAGATTTTGATTTTTAAATATCAATGTTCAGAAATCTTTAATGTCTCCTTGGCTTTAATTTTCAAAATTAGTTACCTTCTGTTGCCAAAGTGGGTATTTCCGATTTCCATCTGCTATCTCCGTAGGAAAGGAGAGTGAAAAGAAAAAACTTTCCCTTTTCACTTTCATCCACAGCTTTTACGATCTTCTTGGGAAACAATGTATCCTTTAGAAAGCTAGATTTCCAGGGTATTCAGATGTTACTTATTGTCCTGGTTCAGCCAAAAACTTTCACTTTCTCAACTTCCTCCTGCACAAACTTGTCTGGCAGAGAGGTTCTTTTTGGCGGCCATTGCTGACCGCCGCTCCACCGCCTTTGGAAAAGGGAGTTAAGCCAGCTGAGGAAGGGGGTTGCGATGCCCCCGGACCCCTGCCCGGATCTCCCCTGTCTTCAGTTATCCCTACTATAGCCTCCAAATCCAGCTGGATCGGAGGCACTCCAGCGGCGAGCGTAGCAGGGATCACGCACAATCGCGAATTCCTGCCGCCGCTGAAGCCTGACAAACCGGAACTAAGCCCATTTTTTCTTAACAACTTGCCTATATTGCTAAGGCATTCGTCCAGGGTAATTTTCAAATTTTCCTATTAGTGCTATTGTTGCTGTTGACAGTACATCCTGATTGTTACAGTGAAGTTTAACCCTCTCATAAGGTTAATTTCTAAATTCCTCTTTCCACAACCACAGCACTTTCTACTACCAGAATATTATGTTCTATCTCCAAACAGGTATTTAACAAGGAAACACAATCTCCTCTGCTTTGGCTATTTATTTTTAAAATGTTTGGAGCTTTTCTGTAAATATTTAAGCATAATTTATTTTCTTGGTCCTTTCCCAAGCTGAAGTATAGTTTTAATCCCCAGAGATCATATGGAAGCTTTCTGGTATTTCTTCCTTTCTCTCATATTACTTAACTGTTGAGCATAATGAATAATTTAAAAATATGATTTCCAAGTTTCTTCTCATTAGCATTGGCTGAGACAGATAGGAAGGTAAATGTAGCCAAGTCACATAGCCAGAGGCTTACATAGCTTGATGTATAGCAATGAAATTCCAAAGTGTAAAATGTAGGCTTCCAATTCTAAAAGAATAATGCGGTGAGAACCACAAAATGCATTGAGCAGAGTTGCAGGATGGATTATTCCACAAGTGACTCTTGCGCCACCTGCATTTTTAAGTAGTTGTTTTGATTTGATAAATATAATAAATTAACATAGCATTACATATTTTTATTTTTCTATTCATTAGCAATTCTCCTTCAATTTATGATGAGCAAAGGTTATAATTGTGTTCTGCATAGATTTCATTGTGATCTTTCTAGCTAATAGAAGAGAAAGAGGATGGAAGCTAGTTGGTCTAGTGGTTAAGCTAAAAAGCCAGCAGACTGTGACTTCTAGTCCTGTTTTAGGCATGAACAGATGGCGGGGTGACTTTAGGCCAGTCATACTCTCCCAACCTAACCCACCTTACAAGATTGAAATAGAAAGTAGTCGTAGTGGGGATGTTTGCTGCCTTGAGTTGTTTATAAAAATAAAAGAGGCAGGATAAAGTTTAAATAATTTATAAAACTGTAAGTAGAAAATCATATTTTGCTATTTGAAAGCCATAAATTCAATAGGTATTGTAGTATCACTATCAATACTATTTTGTGATGTATCTATCATACTAAACCAATATGTAATGACTACATTTGCACAATATATTGTATAAAGAAATATTTATTTTCAGCACCAGAATTCCAAGATATTAAAATGAATACCTGAGAATGTTTTACATGCTGCAACATAAATGAACATCTTTCAATAAAACATTGACAGTAGGGAGGAAATAAAACAAAATTAATTCTCAGGAACATCTTTCAAAAATGATTTTTTTCCTTTTAAAAAGAAAGAAATTAAAAACCGAAAATTCCCAAACAATAGCTGGGAATGGACATACATAAATATTGGCAAAATCATGTAGCAGGAGAATGAACAGCCAATTTCTTAAATCTTAATCACTCTATTTTTGCATAACTGTAAAATAGTAACACCCCCGGCATTTAGTAGTGGACTGCTGCACACAGCATTACTTCTAAACAATCTTCTTCAGATGACTGGCAAGTGATCAGTTATCTGCTGACAGAAGAACTAAGGGTCAGCTCCCTCTCTGCCTGTTGAAAGAAATACAACCCTGTCAGTTAGCGTTTATACAAAGTCTAGCTGTAGCAGGGCTTAGATAACCACGATTAAGCCCCTACCGAACTGAAGAGCATTCTTTGCTTCATATAGAGTAGAATTTAAGCATGATTTAAATTCCATTTTTTTTAATGACAGCAAAAATGTAGTTTAAATTTGCATTCTGCACAATTCTCCCAACAATATTAATACCAAAGAGCTATATTTTAGGGCGGGGGGGGGGGATATACATCTGTGGCAATTTACAATTTTGCTACTTGAGTGTTTTTTTAAAATAAAATATTTAAAACAATTTATACTACAGTACATTTGATTTTAACCCAAAGGCTGAAAAAGAATTACTTTTATACAAAGAAGAATAACAGTTACTACTATTACATTGCATAAAGAGAAATCTGCACGTCTTCAGATACTGTCCATAGTAGTTTCCAAATCAAGGTGAAATCTAAAAATATTCAGTATCTCGCTCCAGTTTTCGACCAAACACATCCTCTTCTTTTTCCTTTTTGTATATTGTCATCTTTTCCACTATTGCAGGTCATCTGGTATATGTGACAGCTGAACATTCTGTGGGGCTTTTGTTGTATGTGCAGCACTGTATGTCTATCAAAGTGAACTTCATGGTTGTATGTCTGCATTAGGAGAACACAAATGTAATTTTCACTTCAAACGATAGCAAGAATGCATCTATACGATACATAAACTCTTTGTGATGATAAAACATTTTTGTACGACATCACCTTCCAGATTACTGGCAAATTACTGGATCTTCTATGGTAGCATTCTTTCATTTTCCTGTGTCTTTAAAGGTTAACCCTAACCTTTTCTTGACTCTCTTTTCATATTTTGCCTAAATAGTTCTTGTCATTCTGCGTAATGCCTAGGTAGTATATAATACCTAGGACAGTATATAGCATATTAAAATAACACAGACACTTGACACTTTGCCTAAAAACATCACCGATTCTATAGATTTCCTAAGCATTCTGTATAATGCCAGCTTTCCACACATTGCCAATATCATATACACAAGAGCTGGAATAATTTTAAGTCCATCTTTTGTCTGAATTTCAGCTGTGGACTTTTTTCCCCCAATTAAAGCTTTAAAAGCCTCCTTTGCCCTTTTCTTCAGACTGGGGACTTTTAAACAAACAAATGCCCTTTATCCAATTATCAAAAACACCTGCCCTTCAACTTTATTTTTAAAAAGATGCTTAAAGCTTATTTTTAAATCGGAAAGGTTCTTTGGAGGGAAGTATGTGTATCTCATAGCTTCAAAGCAATCAGCCAATTTAAATCTACAGAACTCCACTCCGGATAAAAATCAGACGGATCTAACAGGAATGCATTGGGTATATTTCCAGACTGCTGAATTATTATTTTTCTATAACTCCTTCATAACTTGTCCCACTTCTTGGTAATTTTTATCTTTGAGATTTTAATGGCATACATAAATGGCTTGACAGAATCAGAGCTAAGTTACTGTAGTACGTTCATAGTAGGAACATTAGGAAAACCTAAATTATACTTACCACATCCCAGGACTCCACAAAAGGAAAACTCTTCAACTGAATACCCTGCTCGTTACAATGGAAATCAAGATGAGCTGCCCCATCAACTCCTATCTGAGTAACAGCCACAACAGATAGCAAGTTCAGTTCATCTTCATAGTCGACAATTTTGAAGGTCTTAACATAAAAAAAAAAAATCCAGTAGTGGGCACATTAGTCACATTTTAAAGTATCTTTCTATTTTCAATACAAATTTAAAACATAAAAACAAGGAACAGTTTCCTAAATTTTTAAAAGCTTATTCTTATTCATCTGGTCATAATGTATATTTCCAATCCAGTTTACTTGAGTTCTCTGTAAAGATGCATCATTTCTACAGTTGACTTTAGTAACTCAGACTCCAGTTGTTTTACTGGAAAACATTGTGCGTGTTGAAAGATAAATGAGTGCAGGTAGGCTCTCTTCATTTTAATGAACAAGGCTACAACTCATCTGAGCTTCAACTTGTACATTATCAAGTTTATTTAATGAATTTGCATCCTGACATTCAGGAGTTCGACATGACATACAGTTTATTTTTTTCCTCACAACTGCAATCTTGCGAGGTGGGTCTGAAGTCACTTAGTGAGCTTCCAATGGCTAAGCGTGCAGGAGTGGGATTCTATCAGTTTGCACATATTTACTAGAACCGGTTATTAACATTCTAAGCAGTTCGGAGAATCAGTTGTTAGAAGAAATTACTGGCCTAATCCTGTAAGGAAGGCAGGAAGGAAACATTCTGGTGTTGCTTACAGAAACTGCCTCTCCGTTAACCCTTATTACATTCATGGCAGGACCAGATTTCCTGTCTCAGGAACTTCTCTGGAGTTTTTTTCCCCTCCTTTGCTGGTACTTTGCTTGTGTGGAGTGACCATTCAAAGTTACAATGGCACTGAAAACAGTGATATGACCATTTTTCACACTTAACGTTTGTTGCAGCATCCCCACAGTCATGAAAGGCCAGGCGAGGAGATGCATGCCTCGATGTGAGTGATATTGAGTTGGCCACACCCAGCCAATAACATGATCACCAAGCCATGTCCACCCAGTCACATGAGCACCAAGCCATGCCTACCAACTAAGCCACGCCCACAGAACTGGTTGTTAAAAAATCTGAATCCCACCCCTGTAAGCGTGGGATAGATTGATAGATTTCTGCGCTTAATTCAACATCACCTTAGTTCCCTTACTATATATATGATGACATTTACAACTCACTTAAGTAACAGATGGGCACAGAACCACTGACATCATCAGGATTAGATCTGCAATGTACATTCCACTGTAGCTTGGAGAGATGTTTTGGGAAAAACAACAATGCAGCAACTACCCAAATACTGTTAACAATAAAATCACCACACAGACAACTCATATAGGCATCCCATGTTTTAAGATTTATTCTAAAATAGACTGCAGAAATTTTTGAATTTATGTCCCCCAATTAAATACGGAAAAGTATTTTAAATAACTTCCTTCTATAAAATATAATTTAAGGCTGTAAAACCAAAGAAAAGGAATGCTTTAGGTAAAACTTGGGATCTTGCTTCTCTGTGATCTCTTTTAAAATTTGGTAATTGAATATAAATGAATTACAGATTCTAAAAGCCTCAAACAGTTCTTGCCATGTTTTCATCCCCCCTCCCCCTTCAACTATATTCATTTCCATGGAAACAAAGCTGGAAATGGTTTCCAGAAGCTGAGGAATTAGAATTCTTGTGGCTGTGTCATCTCGGCTACAGTTCCTAATAGAAAGTGAAAAATGGTTTCCAAAAATACATTGCTAATGATTGTAGGGACATATTGCTCAGTTCAGATCTCAACTGTTTTCTTTGCATTATTTATCATCTTTTTGTGACCTGCATGTTCTTCAACAGCATAGAATTTGTCTCTGGCAAGACCTTGTGAGATTAAGTGGATAATCAACAACCGAGTTAATTCCTCACATCTCTTTCCAGGATTCCTAAGGCAATCACCCAGCTTAAATTTCTAGAATTTAACAGTCCTCACATTCTTTAAGTCCTGTTAGCACAATAATAATTCACAGAAAGATTCCTCACAGATCAGAGGTCAACGATAACATGAAAATGCTCGCTTTATCTCTCTCTCCCTCCTGCAAAATAGAGCAATTCCCAACATATTCCTGGATATATCCGTTAAGAAATTATGGCATACAAACACAAACATTTTGTAGGCATATGCAGTGGCTTTACCCTGCCAACGTGGGTCATTTCTCTGACTGCTTTTTTCAGGATCAAATGGTTGCCAACTATCTAAAACTGAATTTACCTCTTGCTCAGGATCATCATCCAATAATTTAAAACGCTTCTTCACTATTCGGCCAGATGCTGTTACTGTTACAGAGTTGTTCACCTTTGATATTAAAAATATGAAGATAAGAGAGGGTTTTTTTTTCTGTTGTTTTGACAAATAATCAACTAAGAAGAACATCACCAATTAAGCATTTGTTTTATTTTTATTTGAACGCGGATTCTAATTTTAAATGAGATTTTTTTTTAAAAAAAACCACCTTGCAGAAAATAGAAATAATAAAGGGGATTTTTTTTCAATTCTTTTGATACGTTGCCTCTCTTAGGCAGCTCAGTTAAAGGACAGACATTACGATTAGGAACTCTTGGTTTGTTTTTAGCATGCTTTATGAATCCAGCCAACTGTCATACATTTACTAAACTATGATTATATATGTAATGTTTGACTCAGGCCTCAGAGAAAAGAAACTCTCCCAATGAAATATATTTTTCTTAAAGAATAATGGTTTCAACCAGTTTTCTTTTTATAATCTCACATTATTTTCCCTGTTGGCTTCTATGATAAAATCTTCTGTGACTTCTTGCTGCTTGGCACTTTCGCTTTCCTTCAACTTCAGGACTCTGTAGAAAGAAAAACCCCATGGGGATTGATCAGATTCACAAGAATGGGGAAAGCTGAAAGTACTTTCTCCCTAAATACCAATTTTACTGCTTTTTATTCCTTGTAGAAAATGAAGATGTGGTTGTTTGAACAAATTACTACACGATGGAGCTAAATGCTGCTTTTCACCCCCCAAAAAGGATCTTTTGAAAGAGCTAGATGCCTCCTCAGAGTAACATATATAATAGCATACAGGTAGTCCTCAACTTACAATCATTTGCTTAGTGACCATTCAAAGTTACAACAGCACTGAAAAAAGCGACGACTGTTTTTCATGCAAATGTTGCTGGCCATGGGATCAAAATTTGGGTGCTTGGCAACTGCTTCATATTTAGGACGGTTACAGTGCCCCGGGGTCACCTTTTCCCGACCTTTCGATAAGAATGGTCAATGGGGAAGCTAGATTCACTTAACAACTCTGTTACTAACCTAACAACTGCAGTGTTGCACATAACTGTGACAAGAAAGGTTTTAAAATAGGGGAAATCTCAACAACTGTCTTTCTTAGTAACAGAAATTTTGGGCTCAATTGTGGTCATAGATGGAGGATGACCAGCATATGGAAAAGTATTCACAGTTTAACCCCTGGACTTGCCATTTAAAAGGGTAATATAGACGACTATGAGAACATTTCAGCCAAAGAGCCACTTTCAACAAGCAATACTAATCTAGATAGGTTTAATTGTGGATAAGCCTTGTGGCTTGGGGCCAAGTTATTTATGGGACTGTCTCTCCCCAGTGGTATCCATCTGTCCTGTTAGATCCAATAGTATAGGTATGATCTGTTCCCATCCGTGAAAGAGTGCTACCTGGAGGACCAAAAAGAGAGCCTTTCCTGACAAGGCGCTCTTCCCCTGCAACATCATAGCTCACAGACTTATCCTCACCCTACTGGCCTTCAAGACCTGGTTTTGTCATCTAAACGGTGGTTGCCAACCGGCGGGCTGTGGTCCACTGGTGGGCCGTGGAAAATTTTGGTGGGCCACAGAAAAAATGGCCCCCGAAAGCAATTAATCTGGCCCACACAGTTCTTGCGGCTCCTGGCTCTTTGAGGGACCCTGGAGTCAGGTCCCTGAGATGCACGTGCCAACCAGCTCCCACACAGATCAGTGGCAGCAACAACAGTGCCCTCTTCTGGTGCCTGCTGTCAGCTCTCCCCATTCATTCTCCAGCTTTGGATTGCTCCTGCCTCTCTCTCTCTCTCTCTCTCCTCCCACTCCCCGCACCCACCTGGAAGCAGGCAAGGAAAGGGACATGGAGCTGTAGGCAGCTCTTAGCTCCTCCAGCTCTTGCTGCCTCTTCCAAAATCGAAGCCTCAGAGACACAGGCAAAGCCGCCCGCAGCGGTAGCACCCGAGTTGTTTTAGCATGCTCGGTTAGTTCAGAATTGCCCTACCCACAGAAGGAGGCGCTGGAAGAGGAGACAGCAGTGGTGGAGAAGCAAGCCAGGCATTTAAGACCTGGGAAGAAAGGCAGCAGCTGCTATTCGTGCTTCTGCCGGATGGCTGCAGCAAGTACCCGTTGCCACCAGTGCCGAGAGGCGAGCATGCGAAGGCAACTTGGGTGCTACCGCTGCAGTGGCTTTGCCTGTGTCTCCGAGGCTTTGATGTTGGGAAAGGCAGTGAGGACTGGAGGAGCAAGAACTGCACACAGCTCTTATCTCCCTTTCCTTGCCTCCCTCCAGGTGTGCGGGGGGGGGGATGGGGGGGGAGGAAAGAAGAGAGAGAGAGGCGGGAGCAATCCAATGCTGGAGAATTAATAGGGAGAGTTGACAATGGGCGCCAGGGGAGGCAACTATTGTTGCCCCTTTCTGACTCTGCTTCTCCCAGCAGAAGTTGCCCTGAGGCCCCTCAGCTCAGACAAACACACACACACACACACACACACTGCCTGTTCTTCTGTCTCTTTGGAAGGTGCAGGTGGGGGGAGGCTTCCAGCCTGGCCCTCCTTCCCTCCCCCAACTCCAGGCAGCCACATCTGGCAAAGGAGGGAGAGACCTGGAGGAGATATGAAATGACAGACCAGGTTTTTTTTTGGGGGGGGAGGGGGGTGTCTGCTTTTCTCGTGGAGGGGGAGCCAGTTCCTCCCCGTCCAGACCTTCCCAGCCTCCAGGCACCATGTGGCTTCTTTTGAATCCCAGCAGTATTAAATCCTCCCTCTTTTCCCCCAAAGGATGAGAAAGGCCCCCCCTTTCCCTTCGCTCTGCCCCAGTTATGATTAAGCATTTATGATTTTGTTATAAACCCCCACACTTTTATATATTTTTTAAAATATTTAATTTATATTTAATATAAAAATTTATATATATATATATATATATATATATATATATATATATATATATATATATCTTTGTTGTTGGGTTTTCTCCCACGTAAGAATCTTACGTGGGAGAAAACCCAACAACCAAAGATCCACATATAAATACCATGAGAACCTCAGAAAACAAATATTGCACCTCTACGGGAGGAAACCCACCATCTGACCAGGACTTATGAAAAACTTGAAGTCCAAAGAGCCTCCATTTTATGTGACCTTGCATTCCTATGCAACTGCCGAGATCAAAATTTAATTCCCACAAGCTTCCAATTGAAATTCCACACCAACACAGCAGCCACCAAACGCATCCTTAAAAGAACAGAACTGGCCCTAATTAGAAATGAACTTCACACAAAAAGGTTTCTCCTAGACCAAATCAACAAAGATCTCCTCACACTCCACCTCAGACTCAGCAACAAGATTCACCCTCTACTTTGGGACAAATCCAAACAACTCGCTGTCTGGAGAGCCGAAACACAGACCATCCTCAAGACAGCCACACACACCAACAAACTCAGGAAACTACAACAACGCCAGAAACCAACTCCTCCCCCCACAGCCACACATGAAACAAACAGTGCACAACATCTCAGACAAGATCCTCACTGAAGCTGAAACCAAGGTCCTTTCAAAAGGATTCAACTTTGCTGTCGCTCCCAAACACATCCCCACAGAAACCATCATATGCGGAGTTGAAACCAGCCTGACCAAAACCAACCCTGATGATGCTAACAAAATCAGACTCGAAATCACCAACATCCTCTGCACTAGCAAACCACCCAAAAGCAACTTATCCAAAGAACAAACTGCACTACTTAACCTGAAAGAAGACACCAGCATAATAATCCTACCAGCAGACAAGGGCAACGCGACAGTGGTAATGAACACATCTGACTACCAAACCAAGTTAACCAACCTACTCCAAGACCCCACATACAAACCCCTAAAGACAGACCCCACCACCTACCTAGAAAAAACTACCAAATCCAAAATAAAAGCCTCCCCCATCAGTGAAGAAATCCAGCAAGGAATCATACCCAGAGAAAAATCATCCAGATGCCCCAAGCTTTATGGTCTCCCAAAATACACAAAGAAGGAACCCCACTCAGACCAATAGTCAGCTCCATAGGCTCACCTCTACAAAACCTGGCCAAATTTCTCGCCAAACAACTACAACCCTATGCAGAATCCATCAACTCACACGTAAGAAACTCATTCCAGTTCATCGAGATCATAAAGAAACAAAACTTACAACCTAGCGACCTACTAGTAAGCTTCGATGTCATATCCCTCTTCACCCAAGTGCCAATAAAAGAAGCCTTGACAGCCATCCAAAACAAATACAACCCCCAAGCACATCCTAGATCTAACCAACCACTGCCTATCCAATACATACTTCACCTACAATGGACAAAAATACAAACAAAAGAAGGAGCACCCATGGGATCACCCCTCTCACCTGTCATCGCAAACCTCTACATGGAACACTTTGAAACACAAGCTCTAGAAAAATATGACCACAAACCCAAACTCTGGCTCAGATACGTAGATGACACCTTCATAGTCTGGCCACACGGGAAAGAAAAACTGAACAACTTCCTCACATACCTCAACAGCCTACACCCAAAAATACAATTCACCATGGAAACAGAAGCCAACAATCAACTTCCCTTCCTAGATGTCTTGGTATACAAAAGATCCAATGGCTCCCTAGGACACACCATCTACCAGAAGAAAACACATACTAACCACTATCTACATGCACTCTCACACCACCACCCAGCACAGATCAATTTCGTAGCCAAGACACTCATCTCCAGAACAAAATGCTTAGCCGATGAACAACACCAAAAAACCGAACTACACACTCTCACCAACGTACTTACAGCCAATGGATTCCAAAGAAAGAAGATTACCCACCTAATCCAAAAAGAAACCCCAACCAAAATCCAAGACAGAGAACAAGAAAACGGCAAAGCCCTCCTCCCATATATAAAAGGCACTACAGACAAAATTAGCAAGATCCTCCAAAAACACAACATCAAAACAGCATTCTGCACAAACAGAAAAATATCCACCATCCTAAGAAACCCCAAAGACAAAATCGAATTAGAAAACCAAGGAGTATACGAAATCCCCTGCACTGCCTGCCCTACCACATACATTGGACAAACTAACAGAAGAATAAGTGCACGCATTGAAGAACATAAGAACTCAATCAAAAAAGAAGAAACGACCTCTTCCCTGGTCCAACACCTCAAAGCCACAGGACATGAAATTGATTTTAAAAATACCAGAACTATCGCCAAAACCGAACACTTCAACAGCAGAATAATCAGAGAAGCCATAGAGATAGAAAAACGCCCACACAGCATGAACAAACGAGATGACACCTCCCGCCTTCCAGCCATTTGGAAACCTGCCCTCATGAACAGACGAGTACCTAACATGAAGAAGGACACCAGACCCACACCCATGAGAGCCACACAAGATGCCACCACCACACTTCCATGCAGAAAACAGACTCCCACCCATTCAGAAAATGAGACACGACCATGGACCAGAAGCTGCAATGCAGCTGCATCACTACCCACTTCAAACCCCTCTGAGCCATACATGAAGCAAACCGACACCCACTATGAAGATGCAGCAGGACCACGAACTAGAAGCCAAACAGCAAGATCACAACTCACCAGCTCAAATCCCCCAGCAACTAGGACTAACCTGAGCACAACCAAGCCCCCACCTGAATAGAACACGCCTCCAACCAATCAGAACACGGCTAACCCCCCAACCAATCAGAACACAGCCAAACCCCTACCAATGAGAACACACCCCACCCAATCAGAACACAGCCAAGCCCCCACCCAATCAAGTCCCACCCCACTGGCAGTTAAAAAGAGGAAGCAGCTGCAATCTCACATTACTCTGAGAAGCACAGAGCCGGAGACAGAAGCCTGAAGATGATGAATGAGACTTCATCGAAACGTTGCCTAGATACTTGAATCTTACGTGGGAGAAAACCCGAACAACCAAAGATCCACATATAAATACCCCAGAACCTCAGAAAACAAACAAATATATATATATATATATATATATATATATATATATATATATATATATATATATATAAAATATAAATATAAATATAAATATAAATATAAATAAATAAAAATATAAATATATATATCTATAAATTCATATTAGTGGTCCTCAGGATTTAAAAGTATGAGTTTGGTGGTCCCTGAAGTCCAATCAATCATGTAAACCCTGGAATAGTTTGCCCATTCCTCATAACCTGTGGCTCTCATTCACCTGTTCCCACCCCAACCCCACATTATAGCTCCTAGCTTTAGTTCAGGGGTGTCCAACCTTGGCAACTTTAAGACTTGTGGACTTCAACTCCCAGAATTCCTCAGCCAGCTTTGCTGTTGAAGTCCACAAGTCTTAAAGTTGCCAAGGTTGGACACCCCTGCTTTAGTTAATCAGATATTCTATCTCAACAGCCAATCCCACACAGAACTAGCAAATTACTCTCACCCTGACGCAAAGTAGTTTTCAGCTATCACTTACTTAATTAAATTTGGACCCACGTGTAGCATCCTTCCTGAACTGTCAGGGTGGAAAGATATCCTGTCAGGTTCCAGTGAGCAGCATTTCATATCCTGTATGCCATTCTTTGCCTAAATCGATAGAATTTAGATTTAAATTTAAATCTAAACTAACACTGAAAAGAGCAGAAGTGGAGAAAATCTATCATCTGCACATTCCAATATTCCTTAAAGGGCTGTGGGAAATTATGCATATAGAAGATTATTGCATTTTAGGACTCTTTGACACTTTTTTTCCCCAACTCAAACCCACAATCTCACCTATTTGTATCATCTCCTATTTAGACTTCTTTGGTGTTCCGCTATGTTTGAAAAACCTTGAAAATATTTTGTTGGCTCTGCTTTTGGAACTGTTGCTCCCACTTGGTCCTGTTCCAAATTCACTAAGCTTTAAATTCCTTATTGGTTAGAATTAAATATGGTGGGTGTTTTTGCCATGAGCGGGGAAAGTTTTGCAAAGATCTGAAGAACTAAAATTGAAGTTAATGGAAAGCAATGTTTCTATATGATTTATCTAAGGAGAGGGTAGAGACATCTGAAAATGCAATTCTGAATTGGAATGAGATCAACTGACATTTACATTTCCTCTTTAACATTAACATTCTACTCACGCTTTTCCAGGAATGCGCTCAACTAAATTCAGTGCGACCTATTTCTGACTACATATGAATAAGTAAATAGATTCCAGATGGGGAGGGGAAATGAAGATCAAAATCATAATTGTTGGCCTTGTTCGCTATGCTCTTGGATATACCCCCTCAGTGGGATATGGCCTTCCAGAATCTTTTTCAGGATGAAATTCAAAAAATCCTCAACTTGATCATGTATCATTTTGTACATGCTCAATCCTTCAGTATTATGATGGTCATTAACTTTCGATATTATGTTGTCACCTAAATAAAACTGTTTGTTGGAAGACAATATCCAAGAAAAAAACATTTAACATTTTGGTTCTATTATCATTCCTGAGGGAAACACATAATTCACTGCATTAGAATGTTACCAAAGTGTGGTCTTTTAAAGAACAAACGTGGAAGATTCCTTCTTGACTTTTCTTGTTAGGTGTAATGATATAATGCCAAGGATATCCTCCAATCTGAAATGCACTCTCGAGGGATGAGACTTCAAAAAGAAGATCTGGAGTGTCTGTGAAAATAACTGAATATTAATAAATATATTCACATGAACAACTTTATCATTTCACTTGTTCTTCTGCTTGTCAATCAAAATAAAACCTTCCTTTGAACTTGCACTAAATGCAGAAAAATGCAGTTCTCTACTTTATAATGCAAACCATGATTACAAACCATGCTATTTTGCATTCAATTAAGGAGAATCTCAAATGATTATCTGAGTAAGTTAATGAACAGCTCAAGGAATCAATTTCCCATAAGTATTATAAAGAAATATTAAAAATTACACAGTAATAGAAACTGTAGCATTATTGAAAAAGCAGTTATGTTATCTGGACATATGTGCACTACAACCACCAACTAAGTTAATTATTGATCATATCTAAAACATTTTAGGCACATCATTTTATTGCTTTTACATTTTGGGGGGAAATCATGACAGCTATCGATAAACTGTTATAAAACTGCTCAGTATTCATATGAAGTGTTTCTTAATTGGCTTTAATTATGAAAATTTTAGATAACCCAGAGTCTGTGATCAAAAACATTAGACATGTTTTGCCAAGCACAGAGCAAATATTTCCATTAATAATAGAAGTTTATATTTGAATGCAAAAAATAATCCAGGCTAATAAAAATATAGAGTTAAGGAAAATCTTGATATTTTTCTTAATTTTACTGAAAATCTAACATCTTCAAGAAGTCTTAAGGTCCAAAAAGAAAAATATATTGCTATACGTCTTCCTGTTGTCTTGATTCTACTGCAGCGTAATTACTCCAGAAAAATGACAATAGAGGTTGATTTAAATTCCAAATATGTTTGTAAGTGAGATTTTGTGTTTGCTCTGTTTAGTTTAAACAATGGTCTGATAAAGACTGGTAAGCCATAAGCAGTACCTTAAAAAGTACATTTTGGGGTGTGCATGTTATATTAAATCAAACTCCAATCATATTACGGCTTACAGTATGTAAAATGCAGGGAGTGGGAAATAGAATGGAAGTAGCAACATAATCCTGCTGTAAGCTTTGGAATCCCTATTAAAAGCTGCCACACAGCTACGAAGGATGGAAGGGGGGGGGGCTGTTGTTATTTGAGTAATTTTCTGTAGACATAATAGATACATAAGATTGTCAAGGTCATTTTCTATGGCGCAGCAAGAATTATAGTCGAAGGGTGATTTGTTCACGTGATTTATGATGTGGGAGAAAAGGGGTGGATGTTGATTGTATAGTGGGAAGTCTGAGAGGAAACTTAGTTTTGGAATTCCACAGATGTGCCAAGTTTCTGTTTTAATGAAGCACTTTGAGAATATGCTTGTCTCAGAGTTACTGATTGAAACGGACAATTTCTGGAACCCTGACATCTGCATTATTCAATGCATCCTTTTCAAGTAACTAACTAATGCTGCTGAAACTTATTTAACAATGGAATTTTCCTGAAAGTCAGAATAGTTGCCACATAAGAACAATTTATTTTAATGTGTACATATGTGCACTATATACATACATGTGCTACATATGGAGTCACATATGCTAAGCTAAATTGCTTTTAACTGTCCTCCTAAAAACATAATGGAACGCCAATTGCTTATAGAGGAGCGTTATTGCATAACAATACTGTGGTCCTTCAGATGCTGCAGTGGTAAAACTCCCAGCATGCTTCATCCTTTGTTAAACTAGTTACCACTGAGAGGAACTGAGTTTAATATCATATGGCTTCTATCTCCTTGCAACTATCTAACACAAAAACTGCAAAAAATTCTCTTGGAGAGACGGACACATAACTTATGGAGAAAAGAGCCTGGAAAATAGTATTTTTCTAAACAACAATGTAGGCAGTTTGGATTATGGCCCTGCATTGGAGACGAGCCTCCCATTGAAAACAGTTCAGAACAGGGACAACTGACTTGATCCGGCTAATGTTACATATGCCAGGACTTTGCCATTTTTACTGGCTGCCACTAAGTTTCTGAAACCGCTTCAAAGTATAGAATGAACTTACAAAGTTTAAGAAACAGCCTCTGCTACGGTGTCCCTACCTGTCCTCTCCTCCCAAGGTAGGACAGAGGAATAGAAAGAGGGGCAATTTTCAGATCAGTGCCCCATTTTTAGAGCACTTTTCATTTGGTGCCTATGTTACGTTCCTTTCAATTATGGTAACTTTAAAAAAAAACTTTCTATGACCTCGGTGGCGTAGTGGTTAAAGTGCAGTACTGCAAACTACTTCTGCTGACAAGCCAGTTGCCTGCAATTTGGCAGATCGAATCCCACCAGGCTCAAGGTTGACTCAGCCTTCCATCCTTCTGAGGTGGGTAAAATGAGGACCCCAATTGTTGGGGGCAATAGGCTGACTCTGTAAACTGCTTAGAGATCTTTAAAGCAGTATATAAATCTAAGTGCTATTACTATTGCTACAGTATATTTAAACCTTATCTATTTTTCTATAGTATTATGTTTACTATTGATGTAGCACTTGCTGCTGTTTTATCATAATACAGGCTGTGGTCAAGTTATGATGGCAACTGGGATTGGGGTTGTAGCTGTAGAGCATGACAACGCATGACTGCAGTGCCTAGTGATGGCAATCCACAGAGTTCTGGCTATTGAAACACGGGTTGTTAAGTGGGAAGTGGAGGGAGTCCAGGTAAGGAGCACGAAAATGCCACAGGCAGGTAGGGGAAGCTGTGGGAACCCTGTCACAGGGTGTGTGCACAAATTGGAGGGGGTGCTGTTGACGTGTAACACAAAGTCAGAGAAGCAAGGGGAACGAAGGTGTGAGATATGAGCATGTATATGTGGAAGAGCAGGGTGACTGGGGAGGGAGGGCATGGGGTGCATGCATGTTTGTGTGCAAGCATAGGGAGGCCAGACAAGGAGGGTCCTGGTGGTTACATGTGTGAATGCAGGGAGGCCACAGGAGGAAGGTGCTTGGTGGGTGTGTGAACGAAGGAGGAAGATGAGCTTGCTGCGTATGAGGAAAGGAAGAACAAGGAGAGAGACTTAACCAGAGTAACTGAGGACCTTCCCTGCTGGCTTTCCCATTGACTCTGCTTGTGGGAAACCGGCAGAATATTGTATCACCTTAATATTTTAGTCAATGTAACTTTTTAAAAATTGTACCACTTTTTAACACCACAACCTGACCAGCTGCAAGGTTATTATATTCACTTGCTTAGAAGTGATTGTCACTGAATTCAAAGAACTAACTTGTGCATAGGATTACACTGGGAAGGGCTAATAAGAATAACGTAACACTATCTAAAAATACCATCAGATTATAAAAGTAGTTAGGATTGCTAGCATTTTTAAACAAAATCTAAAGCCAACCAGTTATGCTGACGAACAATAAGCCTTCATAAATACCTGTTATTTTAATGTTACACGGAATGCCAAAAGGGTATTTTCCCACAATCCCAACTTTGCCATTCCAGCTGTATTCCTGTCCCAAATCCACCGGGTGTTCCATGAACTAAAAATGACATCACATCTGATTAATTCTATTGCATATATATACAGTATATAATATGCTTGTGTACACATCTAAAGAGGTCTACATTGATTTATAACAAATGTTAGATACCTTATTAGTGTGGATTTACCTATACTTATTCCTGAATAAATTGTGTGCATGAGATTAAAACCTCAAATTGTATTGTCAAATTATAGCCTTGTTTCTTAATTAAATGTAAACATTTTAAGCATTTTATTGTTAAAAATGCAAAATGTTGTCAAAACATTTAAATATACTAAAAGTAACCCAATTAAATGAAGCAATCTTTAAATGTAATAAAAAATAATAGAAACAAAAAAAGGAAAAGGATAAAGAACAGGGTTTTTAAAAATCATCTTTTCTTTTCTTCAATTTGGATCCAAACATGCTTTTTGATTAATGCCTAGGTAGATAGTAAATTGTTTCCCCATGCCCTCACTGGCAAAAATTAAAATTCACTTAAAAATCTCATATAAGCTCAGAGTGATACTAAAAAAGAATTAGAATAAAGTATTGTAATTGTATGCTATTACCCGTTCAGAGATTGCCTGGAAGCTATACAATCTGACATGACCTGTGTTGTGCGTTACAATCAGCATTTCATGAGATACTGAAACATCTGCCATGCTATTTCCAAAAATCTGGTTTGAGAGGGGGACAAAAATTGCATTAGTCAAGCAATCACTGGAGGATTCCAGCATCTGATCAACTCATAACAAAATATGACCTAAAGAGTTGTCGGGATGAGGATGTCAGTAGCTATTTTCTACCAAACCACACAATTTTCCATCTAGTTAAGGACCATCTGTTCTGTTGTTCAGTAGCTCTCAGTTTCTTTCCATGAATTTCACAGTCAATCTTAGGAGCCTTTCCAGGAGGGATGCCTGGAACAGAACCTGGGGCTTTCTGCGTGGAGAACATGTAACCAACACTAAGCTATCGTCCTTCTCTCCTGGAAGCAAAATAGTGATGGTACATTAATATTAAATCTAAATAAACTATTGCTAATTGTTTCAGGACAGCGGAAGGCTTGGAATACTGATCTACTTTCAGGTATTACTAGAGAAGGGAGCATCACTAAGACAGTAAACTTACCTTTTTGTCAAGCTCCAGCATGCCCACAAATGAAAGTGGCCAAACTCTGAATATAGCGAGAAAGTACAGTACGGACTGCTGGATGCCTGTCTAAGAAAACAGATGCGAGACATATTGTAAAACGGATATTTATATAGGTACATAAGAGCCATGGTGGCGCAGTGGTTAGAGTGCAGTACTGCAGGCTATTCCTGCTGACTGCCGGCTGCCAGCAATTTGGCAGTTCGAATCTCACCAGGCTCAAGGTTGACTCAGCCTTCCAGCCCTCTGAGGTGGGTAAAATGAGGACCCAGATTGTTGGGGGCAATTTGCTGCCTCTGTAAAATCACTTAGAGAGGGCTGTAAAGAACTGTGAAGTGGTATATAAGTCTAAGTGCTACTGCTACATTTCCTATTTTTCTAGAATACTTATAAAACATATGCACTCATCTGTTTTCCATCTTTCAAAATGACAAGTTTAATATAAACTTCCCCACTTACTCTCCACTTAAGGTCCAGGGATTAAAATTGGGAAAGGTTAGATTAAGGTGTGGCTCATGTTTCCAAGGTCTCAACAGCATCATTAGCAAAGTGCAACACAATGGAACAGTAACTTGTGTGCTAACCTCAAAAGAGATTCATAAGGGATCCATGTGCTTTAAAGATGCAGTTATCAGGTAAGTATGAAGAGAAAGCAACACGTCTATTTCTCTAAAATGCAATAGCAGGCTTTTTTAAAGAGCAGTCATAAACATTTCCATGTCAACATACCTGTCGTGCAGTTGCTGGGAGTTTTAGTTGAGTTGACTTTATTGCCATGACCTCTTGAGGCATGTCCCAACTTAAGTACCTGTAAGGAATAAAGAGAAAGCTCATAAAAAAGAGAATTATAGTATATTTTTAGAAAGCTAATTGGGAATAAAACCTTTTATTTAACTAAGAAACAACACAGCTTGATTTAACCAGGAGAGTTTTCTGCCCAAGAAAAGACACACTTGGAAATGTATCTGTTTGACTCAAAGCAGCTATTTCCTCCTGCAGTTTCTATTCTGCTATCAAATAAAGACAGTTACACTGTGTTAAAAGTTTACACTCAGTCTTGAGTGCAAAACTTGTCATTTTAGACATTTGATTTCAGTGAAAGGGACTCACAAGTCAGTGTAGGTCAAAGTGCAGGCACACAAACTATAACAACAACCACCACCACCACAACAACAATAAAACCTGAACAGTTCCTAGGTCCTTGGTTAGGACTTGAGCTGTTGAGCTACCAACCAGTTCCAAAGGCTGTGAATCTCACTAAAGATTAACCAATAATAATAATGATTATGATTATTATGATTATGATTAGTATTTGTGGAGAAGAAAAAAGTGTGGAACATTGACATTGCCATACCTGGTGACAGCAGAATCGAAACAACTTGAAAAAATCAGCAGATATCAGGATTTGAAAATCGAACTGCAGAGACTCTGGCATAAACCAGTATAGGTGGTTCCAGTGGTATCAAGCACTTAAAAACAATTGGTGCTGACAAAATCACCATTGGTCAGCTGC
This sequence comes from Pseudonaja textilis, assembly GCF_049901715.1. Lineage (NCBI taxonomy): Eukaryota > Metazoa > Chordata > Lepidosauria > Squamata > Elapidae > Pseudonaja > Pseudonaja textilis. The sequence continues at coordinate 187,927,396 of NC_141990.1, forward strand.
AGAAAGCTACCTTACTGGGATCAGCTCGCATAATCCACTGATACATCATGCAGTCCTAAACGCTTGGGAAGTGTTTGACTAGAGATTTGTGATACGAAACCCAGCATAGTTATCTCGTTTGCTGTGTACACTGCATTATTATTATTATTATTATCATCATCATCATCATCATCATCCATGAACACAGTCCTTACAAAGTACCTGGGATGGGCAAATGTTGTTGTTCGATAGTGTTGAAGGTATTGCAGGACATCAGGTGTTCTGAGTAATGCTGCCTTTGCAATTGACTGATGGTGATGTTTGTCAATGCTGATGATGTTAAAGCGATGCTCCATATGTTTTAGGATCACACCCAAGGGGCCTATCACTACTGATACCATCTTTGCTTACTTTTGCGCAGGAGTGGGATTGAACCGATTATGATTCTGCCCAGTGCCCCGGTTGGCCTCTCCACCTGCTCCTCCCCTCCAGTCAGTCCATATTGCGCATGCGCAACATCACGTGAATGCCTGACATTGCTGACTGTGTCCCCCCCGGCCAGGTGTCCTTAAGGTGATTTTTTTCCCTCCTGATAATCAGCTGTTCCAATGATCAGCTGTGCCGGGATCCCCCTTGCTGTCTTACTGCTTCGCCCAGGAGACTTCCCTGAGGCCCAGGAAGGCAAAAAGGGGCATGCGGCGGGAGGGTGCTGCCCTTCCCCCACACTCCATTTTTTGCTTTCCTGGACCCTTGGGAAGCTTCCTGGGAGCAACCCCCCCACAGGAGGCTTGTCTGAGGCCCAGAAGGCCCAAAACGGAGCATAGGGGGATGTTGCGTGCCTCTCCTATGCTCCATTTTTTTTTCCTTTTTGAGTCCCAGGGAAGCCTTTTGGGAGCACAAACGCCCCCCAGGCGGCTTCCCTGAGGCCCAGAAGGCCCCAAAACGGAACCTAGGGGGTTGCTGTGTGCTCTTCCTGTGCTCCATTTTTTTTCCTTCCTGGGCCTCAGGAAAGCCTTTTGGAAGCAAAAATGCCCCCCAGGAGGCTTCCCTGAGGCCCAGAAGGCCCCAAAACGGAAGCTAGGGGGGTGCTGTGTGCTCTTCCTGTGCTCCATTTCTTTTTTCCTTCCTGGGCCTCAGGGAAGCCTTCTGGGAGCAAAAACACACACCCTGGAGGCTTCCCTGAGGCCCAGGAGGGGGAAAATAATGGGGGGGGGGGGATTTGCTGCAAAAAAAGAAAAGAAGCCATGCCCCCCCCTGGTCACATGCCATGCCCACCTAACTATGCCTACAGGACTGGTTGTTTAAAAATTTGAATCCCACCCCTGCTTTTGCCACAGTCCTTCTACTATTATCTTCTCTGCTGTTGTCTAATGATAATAGTGACTGTGGCAAAAGAAAGCAAAGATAGAAACAGTACCTGGAGCCAGCAGAATAGAAGAGAAAGAACTGGAGATATAAAGACCCGCATACAGAAGTAGAACAAAATCATCCCCAGTCAATTGCCAAAGGCAGCTTTATTTGGAACAGCTTTCATCCTGAGACAACACTTTTAACATCAACAGACAACAGCATCAGCCTTTTTGCGGGTCCTTGGGAGGAGCTTGATAGGTGGGCAAAAATCCAGATCCAATCTAAACATCTGGATGACTGCGCAACCCACCATAATAATAAAATGTATTTGTGTAGCTGCCCATACTATGTGACTTGAGATAGTTTACAATACAATAAACAACGTAACTAATAAAGCACATGGCAGTCAGACATTATCCAACAAATTATACACACAGCAAGAGATGGGCTCTATCATATGTCCAGGGTCACAGGCTAAGGCACAAAACTAAATTTTCCAGGCTTTACAGAAGGGTAACAGGGACAGGACTGATGTAATATTAAGGGGATGATGTTCACCGAATGAAACGAAACGAAAAGACAGTATGGCAGAAAAAGCCACTAAGACGACAGCCCCCAAAGCATGTCTTTTCTGCCAGATCAAGCAGGAAAGGTAGAGACCATTGGGAAGAGACATGCCTATAACCAACCTGAAGGAATCTAGGAAAAGTTTAATGAGTACAATGGGTTGCACTGTTTAGGGCTGCATTTTGAAGCACTGAAACTAAACGGGTTGCTTTCCAGAAACATTGAACAGTTCCCTTTCTTTTAACACACCAATACAGCATTGTATCAAGCATACCTTGATTACCTGAATTTGCAGTGGGAAGCAAGGTACACCTTTTCAAGTATCTCTCCTGAATTTGCAGACAGACGGAAAAGCCAGTTGTGAGCGGTCACAGCTGCCCAAGAAGGCTTGTAGTCCGAAGGCTTGGGCAACACTTCCCCCTGCATTAAAAGGACTTTAGCTCTACAAAATTCAGAGAAAGGTCACATGTCATGCTACGCCACGGTTCTCTAAGCTACAATTTAGTGAATAAATGACAATTGGCTGCATTCATGTATAGGTAGTCTTTGACTTATGACCGCAGATGGGGGTCAGATTTTCCATTGTTAAGCAAGACTGTTCGACGAGTTGTGGCCAATTTTGCAACCTTGCTTTGTGGCAATTGTTAAGCACCTCGTTGCTGTCGTTAGGTGAATCATGCAATTGTTAATTGAATCTGGCTTCCCCCATTGACTTTTACTTGTTGGAACTGTCGGTTGGGAAGGCTGCAAATGACAATAATGTTGATCTGGGATGCTGCAACCTTCCTAAGTACATGCCAGTAGCCAACTGCTCAAATTTTGATCATGTGACCATGAGGATGGTGTAATGGTCGTAAGTGCGAGACTGGCTGCAAGTCACTTTGTTATTGGTGTTTTAACTTCAAACAGTTGCTAAACAAATTGTTGTAAGTCAAGGACTACCTATAAAACCAGTTGGAAAGGCCTTTTTACAGGTAGTCCTCGACTTACAACAGTTCCAAAGTTACAACAGCACTGAAAAAAAAAGGGACATGACCGTTTTCCACTTTTACGACTGTTGCAGCATCCCCATAGTCACGTAAACACAATTCAGATGCTTGGCAACTGATTCACATTTATGACAGTTGCAGTGTCCTGGGGTCACGTGGTCCACTTTTGTGATCTTCTTACAAGGAAAGTCAACGGGGAAGCCAGATTCATTTAACAACCACGTTACTAACTTAACGATTGCACTGGTTCGCTTAACAACTATGGCATGAAAAGTCATAAAATGGGGCAAAAAAATTTTTTGCTTAACAAAATGTTTCACTTAGCAACAAAAATGTTGGGCTCAAGTGTGGTCGTAAGTTGGGAACCACCTGTACTCCTACAGACCTTCATTTTGATAGAGATGCCACTGATTGTCTATCACCCTGTGCAAAAATTATCCAGACACATTCACCAAAGCAGACAAGAATAATCTTTCGGTCCTCTAGATGTTGTGGAATGCCCCATCGGGCACAAGCAATAGCAAGTGAGTGATAATGCAAAACATCCTGAACTTAGGACTCATCCTTTAAAAATGGCTTTTATTTAAATAATGTAACATTTGCTTAAGTGTTCTAAAAGGAAAAACCCACACAAAACTTCCATATTAATAACCCTATACAATTTATAATTTTAAACCGTATTATTAAACCCTGATGCACAAGATATTTATCATTCCATCCAGTGTGTTGACAAAAAGCTCCCTCAAAAACAGGTACTATATCTGTAATCCAAAACTCTACATCTAGAATAATTCTACTTTTCCAACACTGAACACCGCTCTTCCTTGCTATCAGGACATAACAAGTGCTAGAGTCAGGTGAAGTAACTAGTTTGGGGCCCATAGTTCCTGCAGGCCTTCTCAATCCTTGTCCCATACATTCAGTAAATCCAGGCAAGAACCCTATCAAAGTCATGAACAAATAGTGCAGAATTTAGTTATCAAAAAAGTAGGGAGAGTTGTAGCTGCTACAGATTGCCCGGAAGTGGGGCAAGTAAGGCCTGGACCAGAGGCCAGAAGCAGAGCCTTTGTCGATTCTGGTGGCTTCTCCAATGCTCGCTTTGACCCCTTCCTTTTGGGCCCAGGTCCATTATTGCAATAGCAGTAGGGAACAATCTGTGATTCCCCTCCTCCATTCTTTCCACCTGTCCTTGCTGCAGCAATGGGGCAAGGGGGGGGGACGACGACACCCCCCCCCCCAGTTCTTTCAACCATCTGGCTCTATCCTTTATTATATGTGGTTTACTACCCCAAGTACTATTGAACCATAATACTTCATATAGTAATCCAATTTCAAACATGGAGCATCTAAGGTTGTATGAATTCACAAAAGGCTTTGGATTGCACTTTGTCATGCATATTGACATCTCCTTGTAATTTATATATATTCCGACAGCAAAACAATATTAGGAAAGTAGCTAAATACTGCAGCCTCTTCTAAACTCTTGAGTTGTATAACTGATTGGTTTGTCTAACCGTATTCCTGAAAATTATCTATCTATCTATCTATCTATCTATCTATCTATCTATCTATCTATCTATCTATCCATCCATCCATCCATCCACCCACCCATCTATCAGCTTCCACACATCGCATAACTGACCCCAACCTAACAGCAGGTACATGTAAATACGTAACAGGGAGAAACCAAACAATAAACTTGGTATTAAAATGCTGCTTTCATTCATCAAATGCTGCTTCTGAGAGTTCACTGAATTTGTTGTGCTTGTAACTAAGAAAAAAGGGAGCATATTTGGATATGACACAAGGGTATCATATTCAGAGTTATTGTTTAAAAAAAACCTTACCACCGGGCATTCCAATAATAAAGCATCTTCTATTTTTTCTGAGGTAGGCCATCCTGGCATTTGATAAATCGTTCTTGGCTCTGGTGTAATGCTGATAGAGACAAAAGGAGGAGGAAATTAAAATACATTCCTTTCTATCATTCAAACTGTCCTGCTTATTTACTAAGAACATAAGCACACCATTAGAATAGGCAACAGTCCTATCTTGGCTAACATTTTGTATCACATAAGGTTTATATGGACATAACAACCATGCTTCTTCTTCCTAGTGTGTTCCCACTGGTGCAGGGTCTCCTTTTCACCTCATTGAACAGCACCTTCCATCGTTTGCACGGTCAGCAGCGTCTCCAGGGTGCAGGCCCGTGGCTTGCATATCTTTGTTTATGGTGTCTTCCCATCTCTGTTTTGGATTCTTGCAGGGTCGCTGGCCATTAACTTCTTATTGGTAGGCAATCTTGGCAACGATAGAAGGTGCTGCTCTCTGGACATGTCTACACCAGCAGAGTCGGCCTTCTCATCTTCTCTATAATTGGTGCCACACCAAAATGTTGTCGAATGGTGTCATTTGTGATGTGATCAAGAAGGGAGATGCCCGATATCCAACGGAGCATTCGCATTACCATAACATGGAGATAGCTTTCAGTCCCTGTTGTTGCTGCCCAGCATTCAGTGCCATACAACATGGAGGATGGTTGTCTTGTAAATTTTAGATTTAAGACAGATTGGCATTCGTCTATCACATAACACCATACCAGTGAGTTCTCACCAATGCATCCAGGCTGCATTCACCCATGACGTAACATGCTAAACCAAACTAAATAAGTCCCATTGTGAAGTAGTAAAATGTGAGAATAAGCCATGTTGCCCAAGCCGATTCATCCAAAAAACTTACAGGTTGCAAATGAGCATTTAATTTCGCATCATAGCATTACAGCAACTGGTATTTGGGAATTCTGAAACAAAGATATAGCCCCTGATATTCCTTTCCCAAATATGTCTAACTCCCCTTAAAGCCAGCTACACTGGTAGCTACCATGACATCTGATGGGGGTGAGTTCCGTGATTGAATTATTAATTCCAAATTTTGACCAAATCTTCATAGTGCCCAGCATTCAGGATCTTCCCTCTGCCACTCTGTGATACTAATCTTCGTCTTTACCAGAGGACGGCAATTATTTCAGTTCTGCTTTCTCATGTCTCTCCATCACTGCTCACGGCCACTTTGGACAAAAAGTCCCTGGTCATGTTCTACCCGATTTAGCATTACCAGAGACAAATACCAGGATATTATTTTGTGACTTTTTATTTAACTTAATGTAACACTACTTATTGAGGACTTTTGGCAATTTATAATAAAACATAAAGCCCAAGCTAAAACTAAAAAAGTTAAGAACAATTAAAAACAAAGTTCTTAATCCTCACGTCATATCAAATAAACAGAACCTTTCCAAGTAGGTAAGTCAGGCTTCAGCTCGATATAGAATTGCTACCTCACCTGATTTTACCCCAAGCACTACGCCTCTGTGAATATCTAGATATGATTAATATAGTGCTGTTGAAATTTTATCATTTAAAATTAATAAAATTATTCAGAAAAAAATCTCCTTACAATATTTTCTAAAAGGAAATGGAGAAGGTTTTGAAAGAGAATAATTACCAGCTCACACAGTGCCGGTAATTGTCAAGATAAATTTTTCCACTGTGATAAGAAATTGGAGATGAAGACTGTATAGTCCAAACATTCTTGAATGTTGTTGTCTCCTGAAATAAACGATAATGAATTATAGAAAGATTGGGTTTGAAATACTTATTTAAGCTATTCATGACAGTTATCTTCATAGTAACTTGTTGCAAAAGGTAAATCATTTTTAGTACTATATCATAAATGTAATAGGTGTTTACCTGTCACAATAGATATTTATAGAAAACCAGCTATTTACAAAAACAGAACTTATTTGAATAATAAAAGTAGCTGGGTGACTTTCTCAGCCCCAGGAAGCAAGGAAATGGCAAACCAGTTCCAAATTCTTGCCAAGAAAACTTGTTGCCAGGAGTCAAGATTGACTTGAAAGGCATTCCCCCCACCAAAGAAATCTTGATTTTTTTAAAAATCACTTGATATTTAAAGAAGAAATGTCTTAACTTTATTCATTATATTGATTTATAAACTAAAATGTTAAACATGTGCTCCATTACATTTTTAAAACAATTATATATTTTTCTCTTTCTTATTTTCTCCATAGATACAAGTAGTATTCCAACTAAACTCTGAGGTGTATTAAGGCATATCTTAATTATGGCAAAAATAAACTAGCACCTAAGAAAACCATTTCTCCACCACAGTTCGCATCAATGATGGAAAATAATATCTATTTTCCAACTTCAATATAAAATGCAACTATGCAATCTTAATTGATTTTGCAATTTCTTTGAGCCTGTTTATGCTACAACCACATCTCAAAGAAATAATATATCTAACAATGTGAGCAAGGGTACCTTTCCAGAGACTCATAGTGATATATAACATTAGTCCTATGCATGATTAAGTAGAAGTAGATTGACTAAAGTAGGGTTCATTTCTGAATAAAGATGTACTGTATAAGACTGAACTACAGCAACCTTTGAAAAACCCAGAAGAGTCAATAAAGCTGTCATCTATACAAGTCTACCAGAAAATAAATCTCATCTAATTCTACAAGGCTTATTTCTAAGTAGCTATATATAGGAATGCATTAGGAGAGACTTGTTTGGAATGTTTAGTACCAAGTACTCTATAGTCTTGATTGCATTAATAATCACTGAAAAAATATTTCCTTTAGAACGACTTCAGACTTCTATTTTTAGTAAATATACAAGTGTAGAAAACAGCATTAAACCAATACTTTATCTTAAATTTATGATCTATATATGAAATTCATTCTAGGTTTCTATGCAGAAGTTGTTGGTAAACCTGATATAGATTGAGCTATAAGATATACCGCATATGAAGAATTCCCATAGCTGTTACCTGACATATTAGCTTCCTCAAGAGTCTCATGTTTTTCCTATAAACAGTTCCAGCATCTTTGGTATAAAATCCCTGTGATCTTCTAGTTAGTAGACAGCAAATATTGTGGATATCAAATGCAACAGAAGAAGTGGTTCTTGCTGGGGCAGATGAAGATGAACCAGAAAACATTTTGATAAGAATTCCAATGTCTGGTTTGGATAGTTTATTTGGAAAACAGTAACCATCTAAATAGAAGAGAATACAGGTTGCCTTTCAGTTTCCTCCCAATGGAAATCATTATTTTCAGAATACTTTGCCAAGACATACATTCTTGTATAATTTAGAACTGCAGCTTAAAGCTCAGTTTTATGTTTGTTTAGAAAAATGTCCCAGGTAAATTTTAATGGGTCTTTCTGAGTAGTTTTGCAGTGGTGGGATTTAAATTTTTTTACTACTGGTTCTGTGGGTGTGGCTTGATGGGCATGGCAGGGGAAGGATACTGTAAAATCCCATTCCCTCCCCACCCCGCTAACCTGCTTTCCAGCTCCTTCTCCTGTGCAGGGCAGCAAAAGAAGACCCAGCTGATCAGCTGGGACTCAGAAGCAGAGAATAGGGGCCAGTCAGAGGTGGTATTTGCTGGTTCTTCGAACTACTCAAAATTTCTGCTACTGGTTCTCCAGAACATGTCATATCTGGCTGAATACCACCTCTGGTTTTGCATTACAGGTAGTCCTCGACTTCATTTTGTGACTGTTCAAAGTTACAACACTGAAAAAAAAAATGACTTAAGACTGTTGCAGCATCTCCATGGTCACATGATCAAAATTCATGCCTGGCAGCTAATTCATATTTATGACAGTTCCAATGTCCTGGGGTCATGTGATCACCTTTTGCGACCTTCTGACAAGCAGTCAGTGGGGGAGCCAAATTCACTGAACAACTGCAATGATTCACTTTACTATGGCAAGAAAAATTGTAAAATGGGGCAAAATTTGTTTAAATGTCTCATTTAGCAACAGAAATTTTGGGCTCAATTGTCTTCAACAAGTAGCTTTCCTTAATACGGGGCCCACCAATGTTTTGGCCTCAACATGAACATCTAGTTGAAAAATATGAGAATCGAAAGGCTGGGAAAGAGAGAAATTGAAGCCCAATTTATATTTGGAAAGCAACAGATAAGAAAAGGTCAACTATTCATGTTTCCCACAAGACTTCACTTCAGAAGCAACACACAAATTATATTACGGCTGGTAAACCTCTTAAGGTCCATTTATAATTCTCAAGCACGCATGAATTCCTAGCTAGAAACTCTTCTCTCATCTTCACTTTGTCTTTAAGTCACTCACTATTAACTGCTGAGTAAACAAATTATATAGGGAGTACATTGGGGGGACGGGGAGGGCGACTTCCTTCTACCCAAGGCTGCGTTATGGACCCTGCATTGCTTGCTGCCTGTGTGTAAAACGGAATACGTGTTGCTTACTCAGAGGCACGTTTTTCTGAATTATCTGCCATGCAGAGTAAATGAAAAGTGGATTTCTTAAGAGGGGGGAAAAAAAGTCTAAAATCCCTTTTAGCAGAACAATATATACAAAGCAACAGACCCCCCCCCCCCTCCACCTAATCTCCGATACCAATACTAACTCCTCCAAAACAGCCGCAATTAAAAGGCCGGAAGGGCTCTCCCCCCCACCCCACACGCCCTGCTCCCACGTCTTTTCTCCGCCGCTCTGTATTGTCGACCCGGAACAATGATTCCCTATCTCACCTTCTCAGCGAGGGCAGCCTCGGTGTCTAGCGTGCCTACAACCCCCAAAATGCACCGCTTCCTTCTTACGTAAACTCAGGTGGGGCCCTCCCCCGTCGTGCGTCACAGGGTGCTGTGCTTGTCGAGCGGCGAGGGCGAGGGGTGGGGGTGGGGGCAGGGTGCGGGTGTAGAAAACCTGACGAAGTTGGATGTTGTGGTGCTTTGTAATAGTCAGCAGGAGGAGCCTTTTAAGGCATCATGCACGTGCCGCGCTTTCATTTGCTGTGCATTTTCTTTTCTTTTTTTTTTCTTTTCTTTTAGCCATGCCCGGAATTCGTTCGTTATTATTAAAGATAGCGACGGGGTTAGAGGACACGCCCGAAGAAGAGTTATCTGAAACGTACTCTGGTTTTGCAGGGCAAATAATCCCTTTTGAAAAGTATGCTCCCCTCCCCACCTTCAAAATCGCTCCCCCCCGCCCCCCGAGAGAATTCGATCGCCTGAAATTAAATGCAGAAAGAAAGTGGCAGTGGGAAAAGATCCGAAACAGTATCTACAGTATGCGTTTCTACCATAATTGCTGTTGGTACCCCTGGAGCATAATAAGATTGTCTGAAACGCTTCTTTAAGAGTAAGGCTTGAATCCATTGGGTTTTCGTCTGGGTAGTAATGCGTAAGAATCTGGTTATTTCAGGTTCTTGGGGAAAGCGGCATTTATTCATTCCTAAAAGATTCAACGAATGGAGTTGAAATAATTTCTCTTGCCTGAGGCGAGGAATTGCTGGCGGGCTGCAGGATCACCAAGCTGCAAATTAGAAAACCAGGTTTTAGCATGTTTTGTTAGGTCCGTATTCTTTATTGTAATCCAGTGCATGGTAGTGGAAAAAGTGCATTTGATAAGCTAGTTAAATTTACCACGAATAAATTATAGGGTATGTGTTGGAAGATCTGAAAGACCAGTTTAGGGACTGATCGCCATGGAGAAAATCTTATCTGTGTGATGGCTAAGAATCAACATTGACGTGATGACAGACCCAACACATTTTTTTAAAAAAAACAGAAGTATGTGAATATATAATCATTACTGGTGTAGTGTAATTCAGGAATGGGCCACAAGAGTATCTGCAGACACTTTCTTTGATGCCTACAAACTTGTCCCTACTGATTTAAAAAAAATGTTGATGAAATCAGGCCACAAAGCAAAAACATATCCCTGTTGCCTATATTTTCATGAATATTTCTGGAATGATAACAGCACATAACCTCCATTTTTAAATTTTTAACTACCCTCTTAGAAAAAGATAAACTCTGTGGTAGAGAGTATCCTGAGAGAAAATAGGAGCAAGGCCACGGTCTTGGTACCTTGTGTTTGGCCCTTTGAGAGTATCTGCAATGTATTTGCAGTGCTCCAGATATGTCTACCGTGCCATCCCCCAAAATTGCCTCCATTATGTCTTTGTCGCATTATAATGCAGCTTTAGTCCCTCAGCCAGCCTGACTGTTAACATGTATTAGTTCTGTTGGCTATGCCGCTGTGTATTTGAGATAATTGCTGCCATGTTTTTGTTTAGTTTAACCACCGCAAAAACTGTTAGGGTACAAAATATTAACATTGTATATTTTCTCCAGTCTTTATTTGAGAGTAAATCCTATATTGGTAAATATGTGTGTATCTGATTCAAATATAAGTTTAGAAAAGAAGTTCTTACGGGTGAGGAACAATTCCAAATAATGAAAGGTGTATACACAACATGTGCACAGACAAACACACATACCCTTACTTGTTTCCTGTGTCCTCCCCCACGCCCCTAGATTTTACATTTTAGATCTGATGCTTTCTTATTGGAGCCATTAAAATGATTTAATTGAGTGATCAAAATGTCAGAAGAATAATTTGGGGTTCCAACTCTAGCCGGAGCTGCACAAGAATAAAAAAAAAATGAGATCCAGACAAGTGTGAGGAAAGAATAAATATTTATTCCTCAAAGCAAAAATTTGTTTTCAGGGACAGGCTGCAGAGAAATGGGGTACAGTATCGGATTTTTATTGGGGGAGATTGTCCAAGTGTCTACATGCTGATTCTAGGGTGACACTTGAGAGGCGTGTGTGTGTGTGTGTGTTTATTGTGAACATGCAGTTCCTCTGGGAGACCTAATTTAATTAACTCTGTTTGCAGATCTTATCCTTTGATATGTGGATTAGGTCTGAGTATCTTATTTGGGGGTTTGCTAATTTTAATTGATTAACTTAGTTTCAGCGTGAGTGTCAATTATCTAGTAGAGAACTGATTCTCAGACCATTGTGGATTCTGCTAATATTTTAAGGGAAGATGGAAACAGTGTAAAGAATAAAATATATTTGGATATAAAAGTTCTCACAAAAATAAGGTTTTTTTTGTTATTGCTTAAATTAACTTATAACTTTTATCCAGTACAATTCATGGCAATGTACATAGTGATCCTGCTTCTTATTTTCTCCACAAGAACAACCCTGTGAGGTAAATTGTGCTGAGAGTGAGGCAGTAGTCCAAATTCACCCAGCCAATTTTCATGCCAAATGGAAACATAAAATTCAGAGTCTCCTGGTCTTTAGGCCAACAGCTTTACCAGTATAGCATAGCGATTTAATGTTAGATCTAATTGTAACTCTAATAAATAATTATAATCTATTAAACTTGTATGTCTTCTGACTCTCAGTGAATCTGTTATAATTGTTAATCATAACAATTAAAATCAATAAAAGATCAAAATAAAACATAGCAAGCAGGATGAATACAGGGGTCTCCCTCTCCCTTGCCAAAGGCCTGGGTGAAGAGTGTGGTCTTCACAGGCTCTTCTAAACAACAATAAAGTGGAACCATCCAGATATCAAGGGAACCAGAGGAAGGTGCTACAACAGAGAAAGTACACTTCCAGAGCCCTGAGAGATGATCTTGTTTAATTGAAAGAACGTGTGACATGTTAACCCTGCAGGATCAAATTGGTCAGGCAGGTGTTATGGGAGGCATGTGCTCCCTCAAGTAATCAAGCTAGATAGAACACCTTTGTTAACTTTTTATTATACCATCCAATGTATCTGTTGACATAGGTAGTGGTTTATAATTTCCATTGCCATTAGAAATCCTGTCTGCAAATAATTCATTGAATAGTTTTTCCCTCCCCGGCAATATTCAACCTTGCTTTCAAGTCACTTTTTGACTTCTGACGACTGCCTAGACTAGTCCCTGAAGTTTTTTTAGCAAGATTTCAGAAGTGGTTTGCCATTGCTTTCTTCCTAGGACTGTGAGAGATACCTGGCCCAAGATCACACAGCTGGTTTATGCCTAAGGCAGAAATAGAAGTCACATTCTCCTGGTTTCTAGCCTGATCTTAACTACTGCATCAAAACTGGCTCTCTTTCCTTAGACAAAATCCAATAAAATGCATTGAGTTGCAACTGAAGGAAGAAACAATCTGAAGAAAGTTGGCCGATACCAGGAATAGGAATTTGTAGCCCTCCAAATAATTATAACAATAATCTGCTATTATGAATTGGAACCAACAAAGCAGGGCTACGTAAAGCAAAAATTTGAACAGTGGAAAAGAATTTATCCAAACTCAAATATCACTGAAAAATGGTTTGCAGATCAAAGGAGATCCATGACCAAAAATAAAATATTTGGGAAGAGATTCAAGAAAAACTGAAAATGAAAGACCCCAAGTAGTAGAATAATAGAAAAAATTCAGATAACAATAATTGGAATTATAAAGGAAACAACTGATACGAACTACACAAATGATAACTTAAAAGAAGTCATAACAACAGAATCAGTACAGGCCTACATTGAAACACCTATGAACTGAACCCCTTTAAAGAAGAATTAAAAGAGAAGATTACAGCATATGCAAAATTACCAACAGACAAAGACTACCAGCATTGAAAGTAATGCCCCCAAAGGCCTGACACCTTTAATGAAGGATGTGAATAATGTGCTTTCAATGATTAAAATAACATCTATCCAACAGACCTGTCACGTTGTCTAGACTAGTACAGGAGAGATGATTATAAAAGAAATGGGTATTGAAATTAGAAAACTAAAAGCAAAAACTTATTCATTCTCAAAGTGGAAGATTAGACATGAGGTCAAGATACATTAAGATCAGATGCAAGTAATTTCAAAAGCATGAAGGAGCAAAAATTGGAAATATTGGCTTAGCATGAGAAAAAAAGAATTTTTGGAAATCATAAAGCAACAAATAATAGCGTAGCAACAGCAGAAGAATGAAATTCAGAAAAGCTCAATTATTTATTTATGTGTTAGATTTATTTTGTACTTTTCCTCCCCCCCCTACCCCCCAACAGCAACTCTCTGAAACAGGTTGAACCTGAGAAAGACTGACTGTCCAATTCATTCAGTCAGCTTCTGTGGCTGAAAGTAGACTTCAACTTAGGGCTCCGTGATGTAATAGCCAGTGGCAATTGTAGTTCAATGCCCAGAAAGCCACAGAGGCCCATGTTCGGTTATAAAATTTTCTATTGGTTAAAATGGTGATCTTTTCTGTGGTTTTCTGTGTTGTTGAAAAATGCCTACAATGATAGGTTTCCTGCATTAGGAGTGGTTGTTCCAGGATCAGATGACTTAGCCCTTGTTCCTTCTTCTCCTGATGAATGACACAAAACATTTTTAAAAGAGAGACTCTCATTTAAAGCATTGGTATTTTTTTGACTTTATGGAATAATTGACTGGCATGATGTCATCTGTACAATGACAGATCATCTAATCGGGACAGCTGTTTGTTGAAGTGCTACTGTATGGATGCTTCTCGTCTCCAGCATTATTGAGTTGCAGGAAGTCTGTTCCAGCACTGCCTCCAAAAATCTGCTCCCATGATTATGCACGTCGTGTTAGACTATATGTGGGGGGCGGGGGAAGAAGGAAACATTTAAGAAACATTATTGCTTCTGCGCAAAACCCCATATTACTGACAGCCACTTTTGCTTGAAATTCTTGGCTCCTGTTCAACAGTTTGAGGCCTGTTCTTTCCTGAAACCACTAGCATTGTCTTCTGTGACCGCATCCTGTGACAGTAGATTACACAGATTATATTAAGTAAGAAAACGGTTTTCTTTCCAATGTATTACACACCATCTCCTGCTCCTAAAAACAGACCACATGCATTTTTCTTCTGAATGTTATGAAAGCATTCCTAACTTTGGATGTAATACTCCACACTGATTAGTCTCTTTAATTCCTGGAGTTGTTCAGCAACATCTGGAGAGCCATAAGATGCCCATTCTACTTGTTAGGACAGAACATCATGTCACTCATTTGTTGGTAATCAAACTGGAAGATTCCTAGAACTAACTACCAGAAAACCTCCCTCTTTGGTTAACACTTTTTTTGTGGAAGGAAAGAAAGTGAAACTAGATTTTTTTGTGTGTGTGGCCTGTCATGGTTATTTCAGAGAAAAATAATAAACATTCCAGAATACCCCAGTGCCCTGATCTCAACTACTATGTTCATATTATGTGCATTTCTATTTTTACTTTACATACTTCCCCTTCCTCCTCCTATACTTAACCTTACAAACTGACTGTGCATCTGATATATTATCTAACATGCATGTTCCATACAGATGCTCACCAAGAAACAGTTTTTGAAACCATCCAATTTGACTAGTATTATAGCTATTCATTATGCTGCAATTTTTTTTTCAAATACTGCATTTCTAAAGGTGATATGTTTTCAGTGTAAACGGATAATTGTGGGAATATTTTTGTTCCCACGCTGCAAAATTGGGAACAGCTCAGGTGTTTGTTTTAAGAGTCATCAACTGCTGAATGATGTTGTGAGGTATATGTGTATCTACAAACCAACTGTTAGATTTATTTTTATATAAAAGCTTACTTCTTGTACACAGCTTTTAGGTTCCTTGCTAGTCCTTGGTGTCACCACAACATTCCATGTATAGAATTACCTGCTTACATAAGAGAAGAACAGTATTTAAGCCATTCTTCTTCAACCTGGTACTTCTGCAAGCTTGTGCTAGTGTGGAGGGAGGAGAGATAATTATAATTTCCAAATAATTCCAGTGCCAGTGAACAAGATTCAGAGCAGCACAAATGGTCATGATTATATTATAGTAGTCATTTTATATAGGCCTATTTTCCATTTAATATATTTGTTCAAACTTTAGTAGTTTTTCACAAATCATGTTACGCAAAGCCTTCCTCTACATTCTGGTGACATGTGTTATTCGTTTGTACATGGCTAGGTTTGTGATATTAAAAAGGTAGTGACTTCCATGAAAGGGTATGAGCTAGCAGTTTTCTTAAAATTTCTTCTAGATATTTTTGACCACTTGCCTAATTATCTCATGTGGGCTTATTTCTGATTTATGGATAACCCTTAACTCAGGGGTCCCCACTCCCGGTCCATGGACTAGCACTGCGCTGCAGCATGTCAGAAACCGGGCTGTGGAAACAAGCGAAGCCCCATCCAAGGGATGCAGACAGCACATGAAACCACGCCCCCTCCAGTCTGCGAAAAAACCTATCTCCACGGACCTGGTCCCTGGTGCCCAAAAGGTTGGGGGTTGCTGCCCTTAACTTCTAACCATTTGTTTAGTGACTCAGTTTGAAATTTCAAAAAATGACTGACTTATGACTGGTCCTCAGACCTATGACAACTGCAGGATCCCCACAGTCCCATGATCATAAATTGGGCACAGAGTGGGGTGACTGCATCTTTCTAGGGTCTAGCAAATTTTCATCCATACCAAACAGTAAGCCACAAAATACGATTTGAAATCAGGTAAACCCAATCTTCCTCTTTCCTTTGCATCGTTTAACACCAATATTTAACTCTTGTTTTTTTCCATGTCACACAAATTTAGATATATTCTTTGGTTATGATTTAAATGGTGCATCAGTCTGAAACAAAAATATCATTCTAAGCAAGGCATTAATTTTTATCACAGAAATTCTTCCCAGCAAGGACAGACCCCCTTCTTAACCTGTCTTTTAAAACTTCGTTTCATATCTTAACATAGTTATTTTGAAATAACATACAGTTCATATTTTTATAGTGATACCCAGATATTTCATTTTCTTCTCAGTCTTAAAATCCATTAAATCCATCAGTTCTGTTTGATCTTCTATTACCACATTTTTTTGCTAACTTCTTAATCTTCTATTTATTAATCTTGAAATTTGATAATGTATCAAATTTCTTTAATTTGCTGATTAATATTTCAATTCTCTTTAAAGGATCTTCCAGACCAATACCAAGTCATCTGCAAAAGCCATTATGTTTCTTTTTTAACCCTTACTCCCATAATCCTCTTATCTTGTCTTCTATCTCTATTCAGTATAGATCGACCTTACCCATTTTTAAAGTTTTCCAAAATTCATATCTTTCAAAACTTTGAAGAAGAAAGCTCAGTTCAAATTGTCAAGGCTTTTTCTGTTTGTAAAAAATCAATGTGGCTTATTTTTCATTATATTACTCCAAATATTCCAAAATATGCAACAGATTTCTGATGTTATCCTTTAACATTTAGATTAAAAACCCATGTTGATTCTCATGAATACATTCTTGTAAAATTATTTTCAATCTATCAGCTAGAATCATCCGCTTGTTAAAAACAAATCTTGCCCTTCTTTAGGTATTCCTGGTGAATTGGTCTCTTTCCAACTCTCTGGCATCTTTATTATGTTTTGAAAAGTTGTAGAAGCTCATCCCCAAAACATTTATAATAGAAACTTGATAATTCATTTGGTCCAGGTATCTTGCCTAATTTAATCTTTTTTATAGCTTCACCATCTTCCCTTATTGATATATGTTGTCCATTCATAATCTGTCTCATTTCCTCTATCATCCTTGGTGAAATTTGTTCCTTTAAATATTCATCTATTTTCCCTAGAGAGATGTCATTTCCTTTATACAGGTTGGAATAATATTGATGAAACGCTTAGTGTAAGGCTGCATTGCCCATAAATACAGTATCTGCCTCTTGTATCTTCAATTTTTTCTTTTTGTTTTCTTTTCATAATTTTCGTATCACTCCCCTGGTTTATTTGCAAACTCTTTTTGTGTGTGCGCATAATTCATTTTGTTGAAAGGACTTTGTTGTAGTCAAAAGTTCCAACGAGGCTCCACACCCATTTGCACCGCTCAGGTGACCCTGACGACACAGATAAACCTCCAGATGGCCTCAACCACTCTCTAAACAAAGAATGCAAATGACCAGGTGTCTGCAAGAAGTATAAATCTTCCCATTCCTCACCCTCCAGTCAGAGCTGAAGAAGCTTCTTGGATGAGAAGTGAAACATCTTCAAAGGAAAAGTCCAGTTGCCTCTTGAAAAAGCACCTCTGAGACAACCATGATCTGGATGACTGAAAATCTCCATAGACCACATTTAGTCTCCATCTAAAACGGGCATCAAACTCATGGCCCATGGGCTGGATGAATCACATGCTGACCCTGCCCACCCTCCCAGTTTAACGAAGGGGGGGAAAAGTTCTGATCGTCACATGACAATGCTGTGATGATGCGAGTTTGACACCCCTGATCTAAAAGAACTAAACATTTCTTTTATAAATCAAATTCACAGGATTATATTCTGAAAAAGTCTTTAGTAATATGTCTCCTTTAGAAAACGTAGCTAATTTTCTTTAAATCTGAATCACGTCTATTCTTGAAAAAGATCTATGTCTTTCAGAAAAGTAGATGTATTCTCTTAAATTGCCATTTTTCTATCTCCATAGGTCAACAGTCTTATATTGTCCATCAATATAAATTACTTTTAGTAATTTGCCCTGATTTATTTATTTTTAGTTTACATCCCCCCTTTACAATACATATTCTAGCTCCTGTTTTCACCACCACAATCCTGTGTGGAAGGTCGGACTGAGAGACAGTAACTGGCTGAAAGTCATCCAATTGGCTCTCATACCTAAGATGGGACTAGAACTCACCGTCTCCTGGTTTCTAGCCTGGTGCTTTAACCACTAGCTAACTTCAAACTGGCTAGATTTTTCTCACAACTTCTCTCCAGGGAGATGTAGGGAGACCATTCCATTCCAATGTCCCATTAAACACTAAATTTATTTATTTATTTATTTATTTGTCAATTGTTTACGAGATAAGTAAAAGTGTATACATAATTATGAATACATGAAATGAGTACATATAAGAAAAATAAAAGAAAAATAAAAGAAACAATAGGACAGGGACGGTAGGCACGTTGGTGCGCTTATGCACGCCCCCTGAGTTTCACACTGAAACTTTTCTAACTCCAGGGAAAGCTGTAGCTTGGGTTGTGGTGGGGCTGGGTGTCTTACTGTTTTGTTTTGAGTTTGAATGAAACCACAATAGAAAATCGTAGAGAATTACAATGTAAACGATGGTTGAATTTTATGCAAATTAAGGATTCCACAGACACCCACATGCTGAGCTTTCATTTTACTAACCCATTCCAAAAATGTTTAGATACCTTTTCCAGTTGTCTTCTTTCTTACTTTGCCTTTGACATATTTGCTTGACCTGCTGGAGCTATCAAGCAACTGTGGAAGACGTATAACCTTTTGAAAGGGATAAATATATTATGCAGAAGTTTGGTATCTTGTCTCTGGAGTAGAATTTATTTGATGGTCAGTATTTGATTATTGTTTCATTTTAAGTCAGTGTTTAAAATAATATGTGGGGATTTTTGCCTGTTTTATTAGGAACATTCAAACTAACACAATCTGATATGGATGCGCTTGTGTATATCGAAGTCTGTTTGCCTTAAGCAAACACCTTGTTACTCATCAGGCAATTTTTCATTACATTACTGGCCACTGCAGTGGAGAAATTTGCTGTTTAAGAACTGCAGATGCATTCTTGTACTTTCACAACTTTGCTTAGCTTACTTGTACTAATCTAAAACAGGTAATCCTCAACTTACAACCATTTGTTAACGACTGTAAAGTTAAAACAGCACCAAAAACATTTACACTGTCACAGTATCCCTATGGTCACATAATAAAATATTTGGGTGCTTGGCAATCGGTATGCATTTATTACAACTGTAGGATCTTGGGGGCCATGTAATTGCCCTATATGACCTTCCCAGCCAGCTTTTGTCAAGCAAAGTCAATGGGGAAGCTGGATTTACTTAACAGCTGTGTGATTCACTTAATAATTGCAATGATTTACTTAACAACTCTGACAAAAAAAGGTCATGGAATTAAGCCCAATGCGTTTAACAACCAATTTACTCAGTCAAAATTCTGATTTCCAATTGTGATTGTAAGTCGACTACCTATCATAAAAGCTCTTCAGGCAAACCAAAGTAATTTTTTAAAAACAAAACTCAGCCTTCGATTTTATTTGACCCTGATTTCAATTTGAGTGAAGAGGTTTGGCTTTTTAATGTAATTTGTGTGGAATCCAGCCTGACACCCACAGCATCCTCTTTGTGTATTATCCTAAAGTATTTTAAGGAACAAAAGTAATTTAAGATTGAATCATGATCTGAACATTAGAATACTGAATCCAGTGCTAACCACTGCCACAGCATGAAATATTACATTTAGAACAACACAAAGATTTAAAAAACCCACAGAACAAACAAGAGCAAATGATTAAATACCAAAATCTCTCCCTGAGCACTTAAAGTAGAATTGTAATATTAGACTCTTGCCAAAAGCTTTTTCATAGATTGATATTTTTTTTTTAGCTCCAAACATCTGGAGGAATGAACAAATTCTTCTGTGAAATTCCAGATGTATAGTATTTTATAGTCATAGTCTAGAGATTAGCTGACTCAATTCTTTTTCTTGTGGCCACTCATGGACTGTTGGAGAAGTGCATGTGGGAACATCACAGGCTGTTAAATAATTCACTGAGAAAATACACAGTTTAAAAGATTAAAAATTAGCAGGAGAAAGAAACTCTATATTGTTGTGACACTTTTTTCTGCAAAATAGCATATAAGGAAGATAAACTTTGTATGCTGCTACCACAATCCACCTGCTTTTAACATGCACAACAAAAATCTTTGAACTTTGGTTGGAGGGATCCATCCCCTTTTCTAGTTCTTTAGGTAGAAAGGAGAAATTGCTATTTAAAGATATTACTGGTTTGAATACTTAGCTTATGAAGCTGTCTTTGCCATCCACCCATGGTGCCTGTAATTTAAAATATATTTCCTCAATTATTAGAATGCAAACAATTCCTTGGTTTTCAGTACAAGAGTACTTTTAAACCTATATTTGGTCATAAAAATCAGCCTGTTATATTAGCAATGATTTACCTGGCTATCCTACAATTAGACATGTAGAAATGAGTATTGCAGGTGGCAGTTTTGATTTTTGTGAGGAGGAGTATAATTACTGCTTCATTAAAGTGGATTTACTTCAAACGGGGAAGGTATATGTTTGGAACCTTAAGAAAATTTAAAATATGGTGATCAGGTTGCACTGTTGACTGATTTACTATATTGATTCATTCAGGTCATTCATAGTGTAGCTTTTAAAAATTTAATAAAACAAGTGAAAAACCACAGAAATCCAACTTGTTGATATTGTCAGGAAACAGAAAACCGCCTCCTTCTATATATTTCAAAATTGAATTCTTGTCTAGTATTACTTTTGTTTTGGATCTAATTTTATTTTTTGCTAAAATACCGTTTAAAAGTTTCTCTGCTTCATATCTGAGGAATTGTAAAGTATTCCAGGGGTTCCATACAACAAACGTTCAATATTTCTTCAGTTCTCAGATTTTGTTAGATAAAATTTTGGATCAAAATATATAAAGTTGAAGTGGTCTGCTATAACATTTTTGCATTTGACTTAATGGAAACCTTTGCATATCAATGTAATCATAAGAGCTGGATAATAAAGTCATGCCCAGTCACGGCCATGGATACTTTCCAACTTCAAGCAGCAAATAGCCCATCTGTGGTTTATTTGTTTTCTTGTTTAGCAAATGCAGGATGAAGGAGAAACTAACCACAAACTATACTCTTGGCTTGCATTAAGTGTGTTTATGGCTTCATTCTGTGATTAGCTCCAACTACAAGTATACTACTATAAACAAACCACAGAGGGTGGTTTGCTAGCCATGCTATTTGGATGAAGAAACCAAGGGGAATAATGTAATACTTTCCCACTAATCACATTGTATGTTTAAGCCTAAATCATGGTTATTTTAACCATGTTGGTTGATATAGCCATGGTGGCCTGATTTGTAAATATTGCTAAGTCATAAACAATGGCTTAATATACATATGAAGCTAAACCAAAACAAAAGAAATCACATTCCAGATTAAGGATGATCGGTGACTTTCATGTAGATATGAGTATCTATGAACCAGCAATACATACAATGTGAAGGCAAAACACAGTAAACCCAGGCCACATTTTTATATGCATTTCTGTTCTTCACAGCTCTGAAGTGGGGCAGCTTACTTGGTGGCTCTAATATGATTTCTGCTCAATTCAGCATGGTGAGCAGGATGAGAGAACCCGAGAGGCAAAGCAGTTATTTTATTCTTTGCCATTTTATTTATAACCATCAGCAATCCAACTATCTGTCAATGTAACACGTAATCTTTTTCTAAACATTTGACATCTCAGGCTCCTGTTTCTTAGTTGTTATATATACGGTAACTGCAGTTGCTTTTATTCTAGAAAACAGCACGGGCTTGACGATTCAAAATGGAGTAGAGGAAGATCTTGCAGCTTTGGCTTGGCTTACCCTTATATGTGGTTCCTGATGGATCGTTTCTGAAAGAATGAAACATTTCATCATCCTGCACTGTCAGAGGCTATGGTGGAGACTGCAGTTTGTCTGTGGGTTTTCAAAGGCCACCACACTTTATTTTTTGGAGGGTATGATTTCCTCCCTTGGTTTCACTGACAGTAGCAACAAAAAGATGCCTGAACCCAAGTAGTGATGTCACCGGCAGTAGCCTTTCCTTTGCAACTCCTCACACACAGTGTAGAACCTTTGAGTCGCCTCTTACCCTTGAAAAAGGTACAAATCCACATTTTTATGAAAGCAGTTGAATGCTAGGCTTTCTGTTCCATTTCAGAAGTTCTGTCTTCATGTGACCCATTACAATTCCATCACAATGATTATTCCGCCAACTGACAGAAGTTCGATTCTGACCGGCTAAAGGTTGACTCAGCCTTCCATCCTTCTGAGAGATAGCTTCTGTTCCTCTTACCCCAAGAAATATGTTTTTGATTTTAAATAATCAGTATTGTCTTGAAACAGGCTTCCGTATAGCATTAAATTGCTGTCCTATGAGAAGACTCTACTCCGAGAGGTTTGAATAAGTTCTGTAAAATTGATGTCAATACAAAGGCCTCTAGATTTCAGTGTAACTGTTAGTTTTATGGAGAGGTTTCATTATCACAGTTAATACATCTTACCTTTAATTTCTTAGAATATTGTACAATAAAGTAACTAGCCATTAAATTGTTATTCTCCATGAATTGCTAAGATGAAATTGCAGGAGAATATCATCTATTGCTCAACATTTTTCACTTTGTTTTGACATAATACTCTGAAGTGGTTGTGACTCCAGTAATCCTTTACTCCAGTCTAGCTGACATTTGAGCACCATTATTTGACTGGAGAGACTTAAATCTTCATCCCACTCAAATCCATCTATTGTGCTCACTAATTAAAAGCTCCATGTGGTTCATCTTTGGCAGATTGTGTTTAGGAGTCTTCTAAGAGATATGAGTAACAAATGAACAAATATGATTCTAGCAAAACCACTTATATTTTCCTCTTATTATTGTAATCCACATGGCTATTAAATGTTTCTTTCTCTTTAGATGATAGATAGATGTGTGTGTGAGAGAGAGAGGGAGGGAGGGAGGGAGGGAGGGAGAGAAAGAGATATGATTGATATTACATGATATATGACATATGTGAAAGACATTATTTTAGTTCACTAAGAGACCAGATTTTATAGTTACAGATCTGTGGAAGAGTGTTGATCATGTTAAACAGCTGAAGTATAATATGCCAATGTATCATTCCAGCATAATGCATCATGATCATGTAGGTAGACGGATTTATGAGTTCACAGGCATGTATGTATATGTCTCTTTCATATTCAAAATGAAAAAAGTGCATAATGAAATCAGCCCTGTGCTTTCCATCACTGTGCATTAAAGAATGGGCAATGTGTGAAATACCCCTTCCTCCCCCAAGAAAACAATAGAAAGATAATACACTGCAGAGCCATTCAGATATTCAAACACTACTATAGACTGTTAGAAGAGGGCACTGGAAGGTACGTCAGCCTAGAATCTCCTGGAACATTCAACAATGCATAAGAATGGATCATAAGAATAGTAGGAGTTGCAGAGTGCAACAAGGCCTGTTTTAAAAAGCAAAGGAGGATAATGGAATCTAGAATATAAACAGTTGATTATATGTGGTGCTTATCAGAAAAAAAAAGGATTGCAGAAGTTTTCAAAATAATAATTTAAAAAATTTGTTTTTCCTTCCTTTCTTCCTGCTTTCCTGCCTGCCTGCAAGGAGCACATGCAGTGGTCATGGGAAGAAGAAAGGCAGACCTAGGAAAAAGGTAATAGAAAATTCAGGACTAACAACTCCCAAGGTAAATTTTCCTAAGAAAAATTAAAGTTGCAGTTCATCTATTCTTCCACTTCTACTCCTGACATCACAAACTTATCTCTGATGGGTCTGTACATGGGATCTGATTGAAAGAGGCAGTACCACAAAGATAGTCAAGATACTTGTTTTCCCACATTTAGTCATTTAAAAGACAATAAGAAGCAATTTCCGCCCAGCTTTATCAGAACAGGCAAGCAAACTGCATGTCTGGCTCCAAGCCCCTTTTAATTCTTCAGCACCCGATTTTGGGTGGTTCCCAAACAATTATTTTCAGCAATCTTCCACTTGTCTATAAGCTAATATTGGCAAACCAACAATATCACTTCCATAGCCAATCACTGTCTAAGTCTGCTTTAGCCCTTTTAGCCATCACCATTTCTAATCTTTTGTTGTTCAAGCTTTTCTTTCCCAGAGTCCTTTCTGATGGTGTTTCACTCCACCTCTAGTACCAGTGTGGCATCCGACATTGGTCCAGTCCATCTTCAGCTCCTCTTTCTCCTATGAGAGCTTTCCTATGAGAAGCTAAACTAAACATACTCTCAGCCCTTTATCGGCAAAGTGAGTACACCTGTTTTATTTGGGTGTCTGCTGCAAAGATGCATGAATATGTGAAGAACCAGCAGGATGCTTTGGCAGAGAGCTGGCTCATCACAATTTTGTTTTACAGTTTTTTTTTTATCTGTGTGGAGAGAAAAAAAAAAGGAGGGGGAAGGGTGGAATTTGTCACATCTCTCTCACACGTATCTTTCCCCAGAATTAATAGATTTGGACTTGATAAATTTTGCATATTAAAATGAACCAGTTCTCTTGTGCTAATACTATACTGTTGAGATCTTTTATGTGGCTGTCATTAGGGGAATCATTTGGAGAACAGAGAAGTAGAATCTAAATAAGGTACAGACATAAATGTCACATGATCCAGTTGTTTTTGATGCTGTATGCTTATGTGAGAGAGAAAGCTGGCTTAGCATTCAATTCTCCACCTGCAGTCTAAAGTAGCAGAGTCCAACAAAGACTTAAAACATTTCCGTATGCACAAATTCTTTCTCAAAATGGTTTTCCCCTCTTTTACCCCTATCTAACTGCTTAGCCCTATGTGCAAGTGTACGTTTCTCCTACACTCTCACAGTGAATGGATGTGTGTAGATCTTTTCTCAATTAATGTAAATTGACTCTTTGGCTAAATAGGTGTAATTAAAACCATCTCTCCTATTTCCACATTCTTCCTATAGCCAAAAGGCTTTGAGATACTTTGTGGCTTTCCTGTACACAAAAGCCAGGATAATAGCATGGTTGATCAAAGTATTGAACCCAGATGAGATTTGATTTAAAATGTTTCCTCAGTGATGGGCAATTCCAGAGAGCTCACTATTTTAACTTCACTTCTCCAGTGAGTCAACTGGGATTATTTTTAGGTAACACATGTAAAAAAAGCATCTTCCTGCTTTGGAGATCAACTATTTTACAACTCCTATAAAAGTGAAAAGAATTTTCTCTTAGGAATTGGAAGAAATGATCACAGAAAACACGAGGAGTAGCTGCAAGCTGTTACTGTTTTCATCAGAATGAAAAGCGGTGTTGTGCCACAAATTGTGTCCCTTTGGGGCATGCATGTGATGCATAAGGAAAAGGGGTAGCGCTTGTGCAGCAATGCTGCTTATGTCACTCTGTCTTTCAAGCCTCCCAACAGAAGAGATGTGTGAATAAATAATGGAATAACAGAATAATGGAAGGGACCTTGAAGGTCTTCTAATCCAGCCCCCTGCTCAGTCAGGAAACCCTATAGCATTACAGACAAGTGATTGTTCAATCTTTTCTTAAAACCTTCAGTGATGGAGCAACCACAACTTCTTGATTAATCATTCTAATTATCAGGACATTTCTCCTTGTTTCTAAGTTGCTTCTCTCCTTGATTCGTTTCCACCCATTGCTTCTTGTCCTGCCCTCAGGTGCTTTGGAGAATAGCATGACTCCCTCTCCTTTGAGGCAGCCCCTTAGGTATTAGAACACTACCCCTAGTATTCCAATACCTAAGATCACCCCTAGTCCTTTTTTTCACTAGACTATACATACCCAATTCCTGCAACCATCCTTCATATGTTTTAACCTCCATTCCCTTAATCATCTTTGTTGCTCTTTTCTGAACTCTTCCTTAGAGTCTCAACATCTTTTTTACCATTCATTTATTCATTCATTCATGAGGTCCACTCAGTGTCTCAAAGAGGAGACCACAATACTTCTTGATCCAAATCTTTTGTCTTCTGCTATTTTTAGGCAGTATATTTTTTCAAAAATGGTAGGAATAAATTAGTCATTTTGTTTTACAAGCATTGCTTGAATTAATTTTGGATGCTTCATTGGCTTTTTTTTTTTTAAAAAAAAGCCTATAGAGTATTAAGAACATAAAAATAGCCTTGCTGGATCAGACCAAATCCATCTTAATCCAGTGTATTGTTTCTCACAATTAACTACTATATGTCTTTGGGATACTCATGAAGAAGAAGTGATACTACTATTGTTCCCCTCTTAGCCCAATCCCAAAATATCATTGCATCTTCAAGACTGGTAGCCTCTCACAGTATACTTCTACCTTTACGTCAACTTCTGTCTTTAATAAATTCCAGGAGCATCCCAACCTTGTTTTCCCAGAATTCCTGAGCCATTGTCTGATGCAACAGATTCCTAATATGAGAGAAGAACAGGGCATTTAGAAAGTCACCCCTTTTTAGTCCATTTGATGTGTGTAATACAAGCCCTTCTCATAATGTCTAGGTTTGAATATATATATTCTGGAGCTGGCATAATAAAGGAGGTATGCTGATGTGGACTTGAGAGCATTAAGTGTTTTTTCTGGTGGGACCAGTCTATCAGGGCGACCTGGTCTACCCAATTATGGGACGGAGCATACTGCTTTCATTTTTGCCTTTCAGCCCCAATCCAGGCTTAAAGGTTAATACATCTACTTAATATGCAAGTAGCTGGGTTTGAATCTCAGAAGGGTATGGCTAGCTGATGAGAGCTAAATAGCTTGAAATAGATCTATACTGGTCTCCCTTTATTTTGTTGCCGGTAAACATAAATTCAATACTTGAGACTATTGTTTATGGTCAACTTTTCTGTTCTCATTTCTCACAGTGCCAGATGTTGATAGTGAGACCATGCTGAAGTGCCTATTCATTGAGAAAAACAGAGTATTCTGTGTCATAAAATGTGCGGTTTGCTTGGAGATGTATAGCATAAAAGTCTTAAGAGAATCAAAACACAGGGAATGATGCCTTCTTTTAAACTTTGGTATCATTGCAATATGCCTGAAGCATAGAGATTTTAATGATCTTGCATAAAATCTTAAAGATAGCAATATTTGAATGAGATTTCAGTGATGTTAAATTTTTCATTTTGCAGATCCTAAGGGGGAGAAATGGGAATCTATTGAATATCCTACCCTATGAGCAGTTCTTTTCTTGACTTTTGCTCTATGCAATATAACCGCTATGAAAATGAGAATCATGTTGCTTTTGTTGATTTATTGTGCAAAACCTTGTTTACTTTGCACATAATCTTTCCCTTTCCGATTCTTGAAAACAACCTTTTCCCAACCCTTTTCAAGGTGCAACAGAACGTGGTTAACATTCAACAGGAATGTAATTAGCAAGGTGAAGGCAGTAGCTTATTGCAAGATATATTGAACTGAAGCCACCATTTTCCCCCTATGGAGACTTGTATGTTTAAATTGGGTATAAGAATATTGCCAGTAACGTTTCCTTCGAAAGCTTAATCTTGTTTTCTAATGTGACAGCACATTTTGATCTATTTATCAGTAGGAATGAGCCAGGCTAAAACTAATGAGCAAATTATTTTAAGTCTGTGGAAAAAAACTGTAAATAGCAATAAATAAAAATGGCATTTGTACAACAATTACATTATGGTCAAAAAGAAGTATTGTGCAAGAAGTGAACCAATGGACACTTATTAATAGATGAACATTTTGTACACTTATTGTGCTCTGCTATTTCTCAGCTATGTTTACAAAGAAGCTGGAGACATGGCCTTTTTTAAAATTGGAATTTATTTATGTTTCAACTTCGTATGTCACTCAGTTTTAGTTTCTGCTTCCAAATAATGTTACAGGCAGACTGCTTTTAGTAAAGTCCATTTTTGAACTTAGTTATTGGTAACGTCATGGCTAAATCTGTATAGTTTGGGAGCAGTGCTGACTGAAGTGGTTTGTTCTAGCTTCTTGGGTGTGGGTTATTTTTTTTTTTTTTTGGCTTTCCAATCCAGCCTTCAGCTTTTATACTCTGCAGAAATCCAATCCATGTACTAACCAGCCCTGATTCTGCTTAGTTTTGAACCTAGGCATCTGCTATGTGCTAAGTCGCTATTAGTATTTGTATTCAAAATAAGGTTTCAAATCAATGTACAGATGTTTAGCTCTGTTTTAATGCAAAACAAAAGCAAGAATGTCTGTCTGTAGTCTTTTATATTTCTATAAATAAAAAAGCCAAATACCTGCAGCAGAGATGGTACTTACTTATCTTACTTTGGGAGGTTCCAGAATTGGTACTGTTGTAGTTGAACCAGTTTCTCTTGCTGATGGAACATAAAGAAAATTCTTTGGTGACTGTAGATCATAGGCAAGTTCCTTATAGGAAGGAATCAATCTTTCAGAACGTGGCCTCAAGCCATTTGAGCTTTATAGATCCAAGCTAACACTCCGAACTAGCTTGGAAATAAATGACCTGTTATCTCAGAGGTGTCAAACTCAATTTCATTGAGGGCTGCATCAGGGCTGTGGTTGACTTCCGGGGTTGGCATGGCCAGCTTGACGTCACTCACTAGGCGTGGCCGATTAGGTGGGCGTGGCCAGCTTGATACCACTCCCCAAACTGCTGGCATGTTTCTACTTTGCACTGGGTAGACGTGGGCTAGCCCTTTACATTTTCCAGGACAGCCCCACGGGCAGAATCCAACCACATCACAGTCCGGATTCAGCTTGCGGGCCTTATGTTTGACACCCCTGTGTTATATAGTTAGTTCAAGTTGAGTGATGTATGGAAACTGAAGCACATACTTGGTAGTAGTGGCTAATGTCTGGGAAATTTATTCAAAGGAAGCATCAAAATACATTAAAGAAATCTAAGCAAAAGATAATTTGGCCTGAATCACTGTGGCTTGATTAGTGATATGCTAATTTAAAAAAAAAACAGCAAAATGAACCAAACAAAAAAGTGATCATCCATATTTTATTGCCAGTGGCCGCTTTCTTACATTTGTAAAAAAAATGCAGCTTTATTTGTATATGGGCAAATGCAGGGGGAAGAAATCTTTTCAATGAGATATGACACA
Source organism: Pseudonaja textilis (assembly GCF_049901715.1). Lineage (NCBI taxonomy): Eukaryota > Metazoa > Chordata > Lepidosauria > Squamata > Elapidae > Pseudonaja > Pseudonaja textilis. The sequence continues at coordinate 187,956,837 of NC_141990.1, forward strand.
TATTAGCAGTTTTTTGCACTGCTGTTTTATAGAGAGATAGCTGTTCCTGATTTCTTGATGGTGAATAATTGGTTATGTTTAAGAATGTTAGCTAAACACTGCCATCCAAAACAAAGTGGAATGGATAGAATTATAACTAACGAGCAGACAATACCAACACATTTAATTAAACACATTTAGTATTTTTAAAAGTAGTAGTAGCTTATTTAGAAGAAGAAAAAAACCAAGCAGATTGGAAGCCTTGCTTAAAAAAAAACACCCTCTCTTAAGCAAACTCCCCAAACAGCCATTCACAGAAATCCCATCTCCCCAATTGCTTCAGTCAATCAGGAAGTGCTACTTAATGTTAATATTTAGCAAAACCTGTTCAGAAAACAAGGTTTCTATGTGTATTTTAAATAGGAATAGTGGTACTAGTCTTATAACATGAATGACACAAACGTCATCTTTTTTAGTTAATAGACTCACCATTGGACTTCAGCACATATAGGCAAGAACTGCAGTAGACTTTTTTTTGTAACCTTTTTTGTAATCTCACATGCTGCATGTGACTTGGAGATACACCTCCTTTCTCTTTTTTCCCACCTCCAAAGTACAGTAAGTTTTTTTTTAATAATCATCATGGCATATCTCCTTCCCTTGTCCCGAGAGGTGAATTGGCAGTCACTACACTCTTGCTCAGAAAGGCTGTCAAAGTACTTACGTTGGAAAGAAACTGAAGAACAACCATGGTTCGAGATATTTACATAGTCATGAATGACTATTTAGAAACCCTTTCATGCCCCTGGAAATTCTGTGTAGGAATTTATAACGATATTTATTGAGTCAATAAATGTCTTTGTGTCTTTAGTGAAAAAAATAGTTAGGATTACATTCTGGGTCATGAAATATTCATAGCAATTGGCCATAAATAGCAAATTCCACAAGACAAATTTGTGAAAATGTTGGACTATGTTCAATCTATGTCAATTAAGCCCCATTTATTCACCCAACTTAATGAAGAAATTGGAACAAATCTGCTAATACTCCTTTTCCAAAGAGAGGCCAAAGGGCTTTTGAGGGAAAAAAAATTGTCACATGTCTATGAACTGAAAAATGAAATGTTGATTCGCCCCCCCCCCCACCTTTTTTTTTGAGCAACAAGACAAATTTTAAGATTGGTGGCAAACAATACTTGGTCTGCAAAGTTATTTTATTTTAGAGGATGATTTTAATTATTCAAAAAGGATAAACTCTGGCATGTAAAGCAAAGCTCAAAATGCCTTTGTCTTCTTCAGCCAAAATTAATGCTGTGAGAGAAAAGTTAAGATTTAGACTGCAAAATGACAGAGGACAATATGGACATGTTCCCAAATATTGTTGCAACAAACAACAGTGAGGCCATAACACAAACTGCTGAGCATCTTGAAGAATTGGAAAAGAAAATTCAGCACTGTTTTCCAAATATATCTGCTGAAAACTGACTGGTTGAAAAATCCTTTTTTGAAGCAAAATCAAACCAATTCCATCTTAGTCTCACACAATTGAGGAAATGAATGGATATACCCTTACCCAATAACCTCAACTTGAAATTTAATTAGAATTTATGGGAAATTTTTTGGATATTTTTTGGATAAAGGTGAAGAATGAATACTCTCAAAAATTAAAAAAGACTCCAAAAGGCTCCGGTGATCCTCATGCAATTTTTAACATGTTATCTGTGCAACTTACACAGATAATATGTCATGACACATAATCATAAAAACTGAGAAAAGTGTGAAAAAAAATGAAAAAAAAAAACCTGAGAAAAGCGGTAGATTACAGATGGTCTAGGGACAAATGCCAGTGTGTATCTACAATATTCTTCCTAATATCAAAAGGCTTTCCTTGTAAATCAAATTAAGCCCTAGTATCCCTTAATCTATATAAAAAAAGAAAATAAAACAATCATGATAAATTTCTGTGCGTTTAGTTATTTCACATTATTTAAAATTAGAAATACCCTGGTAATGCAATAAATATAGTAATTAAAGCAATTTGAAAGCTGCCAATTTTTCTTCTCGTTTTGTTGTACTGCCACAAAGATTTTCTGAAAATAAATACTTTCTGTACTCAAGATTCTCACGGATTCCATTTCATTCAGCAATTCAATTTATGGCTCCAGTATGCATTCTTGATGCAACTGTATTTGTAAAAAATGGAAAAAGAGTATTATAAGGAATCGTCAGAAAATGTGGAGGACTACCGGCCTACAATTTCACTCACAATGAAGGCAAATATACGTGTCCCAGGCAGTGGTGGAATTCAATTTTTTTTACTACCGGTTCTGTGGGCGTGGTTTGGAGGGCGTGGCAGGGGAAGGATACTGTAAAATCTCCAGTCAGAGGTGGTATTTTCCAGTTTTCTGAACTACTCAAAATTTCCACTACCGGTTCTCCAGAACTGGTCAGAACCTGCTGAATATCACCTCTGGTCCCAGGATAATGTTGCAGAATTCAGTCTGGGTCAGTCACCAGGAACAAAGATTTAGTCTTCTGAACTTTTGGATTCATGCTGGAGCCCATCCTGGAAAGCTCGGAAGACTAAACCTCTGGTGACCAACCCAGATTGGACCGCAGACTTCCACTATTTTTAGAAGGTCTCTGGATTTTGTCTTGGGAGAGATAAGGATTGCTTAATACCCCAGCTGATTAGGTGGAGTTAGTTAAACTGTGCAAGATTTAGTCTATTGAGAGATAAATTTAAACTACTGGAGTTAATTGATTAGGTTAGTTAATCTGCTTTTTTTGCTCCATGAGAAATAACCTCTTCATTGTTATGGCAACAGAGCCATACTGTGAAGCAATCTTGGGTATTACAGAACTGAAAACTTGGTAAAATTTACATTTCTGTCAAAGTAAAACCTAAACTGGCATACCATTCAACTGATTTTGATTAAAGTTAAAAGACAACAGAATGGACAGAAGAGAATAACATTCCATGAATAAGGAGAAGAAGGTGTTTTTGAAATGACAAGTTTGAATTGTTACATTGAACAAAACGTCTTGAGGATGCAGTTGAAATTATGAACCCAAGGTGAAAAAGATAGAGAGGGGGAAAAAAGCTGGGAGCAGACAGAAAGTTGTTATAGTTACATGGTAATCATGAAGGCTTAGAGAGACAGTGAAAAATTATCCAAAGTTTCGATTTTTAGATCTGGACTGAAAATAAGAAACAAACCTTTAAGCCTGTATTGGGCACAATTTAGAATTGTTCTCCAGACAGTCAGTTTTGGCAAGAAAAATAAAGGTACAAATCTGAGGCTGTTATTTGTGGCATTTGAGCACCAAGAATCTAGTCTTAGAAGTAAAAAAAAAAGTACATGGCATAATGGTTACAATTGCTCCAGCTTTAAAATAACAATTTTTCATGCACTCATGACCATGACCATTGTTCTCAAGGCTAGTAATTCGCAAAATGAGCTTTTAGTCATGCCATCTAGGGAATTAGGCTTAGGCCTTGGTGTTTTATCAGGGGATAAAATGTTCTTTTAGGGAAGTGAAGGCAAACTAATCCACCTAGATGTGAGAAAACAAGGTCGGTCAAGGAAAGAAGCACAAGATACTGGTCTAGATAATAGCAGATGGATTAAGGCAAGCAACAGCAAATGGTAAGGTTCCTATGGAATAATCTAAGTAAATAAATGAATCAGAGGTCAATTCTTGTTCCAAATCAAGTAAATAAGACTTTTGTTGTTTGGCTTTTTCACTTTCCTAAAAGTTGCTACCCAAAGTATGCAGTGTATGAACCAACATATCTTAGGTAAAAATGAATTAAAATTAAATATTTTTGATAATAGGGTTAAATATTGTCTATCTAATTAAATCACTTGTCTAATCACATATATTATGAATAACCGGTTATGAAAATATGGACATATTTTTATGTAGGTCAAAATGCATACGCATCCATTTGTAGATCAGCAACCCGCACTTTTCTGAGGGAAAGATTTAATTTAGTGTCCATTTAAGTTTAGCAAATTAGATATTATTTTCCCTTTATTTCATATGCTTAAATACATTTATTTATTTTCTTGTTCTGCCATTAGAAACTGGTGACAACTTTTAGAGAATGTTAAAAGGTTTCAAGGCTGCGAATGTGGCTGTGCTACAGAAAAAGAAGAGTTCAAATTATTGTGCCTATCGTGAAAAGTAAAATCCAGATGGATTCTTCAATCCTTAGATCAGCATTTCCCAAACTCTTCAAGGTGTGTGAATTCCAATTCCCCATGCTGGCGGGCAAATTCTGGGAGCTGAAGTCCCTCATCTTAAAATTGCTGAGGTTGAGAAACCCTGCTCTAGACAGACCGTTTCCACTGCAAGCCAAAAAAAAAAAAAATCTAAGTTCAGTTCTGATCAACTCCGGGGAAAGAATGGGAAGATTCTGCCTATCCGTAAACTCTGTGAGTTAGACAGTCAACATCACATTGTAAGCAAAAGTTATCTTGCAGATATAACGTTCACATAACCTTTCTTTACCCTACAACTGTTCACTCTGCCTTGTATTGTAGTGTCAAATGGCAATTCAAAAGAATCTAGGGCACCACATTATATTTATTACTATAAGATTACAGAATAATAATGATACTTGAAGTATCTCAGAAACCAGAAAGGATCAATCAATCTAACTGCCATAGTAAAAAAAAGAAGACAGTTTCTTATATTCATTCAGAAGGCATTCATCACAGGTACCTGCAATATGTTGATCAGTGCCCAAGGATTCTTCCAATTGAACTCTCTTCCATGGGGAACTGGGGTTATTAGTAGGTTAATACTGTAGAGCCTTTTGTGTTAAAAAGTTTACAAGGTAATGCAAAACAAATCTAAAAATAGAATAACCAAGAGACAAACATCATCAGTAAAGTCAGTATAACAGAAACACACATATTTCCATACAAAAATGAAAACAATGTACAAGCTCAAGTTAGAGATGGAAGACAACACTTCATGGTGCCAATATACCTGCGAATATCTCACTTGCTCACCTCCTTTAGTGCCATCAGACTTTATCTCTGTCTCTAGATATAAAGTTTGTTAGTTGTCTGGTTGGCTGTTTGAACTTGAGCATGTAGTAGAGTTACAGTTATGTTGCTAACTTTTTTATGACTAGAATTTTTACTCGTGATCAAAATAACTAGCAAATTTATTCAAATACAGACTCATTCCATAGCTCAATTGCTCCCCAAAAACAAGTTTTAATAATTAATGTACTCTAGACCAACCAGAACAACTTGATTGATAGTGTATTTATTTCAAATAAAAAGTCCCCCCAACTCCGGGGGATACCCTTGAGGGTCTTTTGATTTCTGGTGAGTGCCTGGACAAATCTCTACAGTTTTCTTGGGAAGATTTCAGAAGCTGCTTATCATTACCTTCTTCTCAAGACTGACAGAGACAGTTATCGGCCCAAGGTCACTTGGCTGGCTTCATGTTTAAGGTGGGACTAGAACTCAGGGTCTCCTGGTATCTAGCGAGATACTTTAACCACTGCACCAAGTTGACTCTCAATTAGAGATTAGTATTCAGAAAATAACCACAATTTAATAATATCAAATTAAGACATAGAAATACAGTAGTTGGCTGTATTGCATGTGTGTGTGTGTGCGTGCGCACACATACACACACACACACACAGAGTATTTTACTAAAGTTTATGTCTTCTAAGGAAACAGAGAAATCCACAGCCTTTTGGAAGTACATTTTTAAAAATAACTACCTAGCAGTGCAAACCTTTGAAATGGAAAAAGGTAACAAACTAACCTCTTCTGCTCAAAATATTGTTCTGAGATGAAGATTTATTGAAACACCTCTTGCAGAGTATTAATAAATTTCTTTTTTAATTATCTGAAAATGTGAAAAAATAATTGGATAGCTTAATTCTTGCTTTTGGTTTTACTTCCAGGTTATTCTTGATATTGGAAGTAGTTTTTTGGAAAGTTGTCTGATAAAGTCATCTCATTTTAATCCAGTCAGTGAAGAAGTAACATTTGCAATAGTGGCAAAGTAACATTTTGTGATAAAGTATGAGAACCTTAAGGGACCCCGTTGTTGATGAGAATGATCAGGTGATGAAAATTTATTCATAAATTAACCATCTGATGATAATAGGGTTTATTTCATTGTTGAGAAGAAAGGTAATTCTTAACTTAATTTGTTTTTGTTAAAAGCCAGTTTGGTCTATTGGTTAAGGTATAGGCTGGAAACCAGGAAACCAGGAGTTCTAATCCTGTTAAGCCAGTTGGGTGACCTTGAGCTGGTCACTCTTTCTCAGCCCAATTTACCTTGCGGGTTATTATTGTGGGAAAAATAAAAGGAAAGAGTATTAGATATATTCACCACTTTTGAGTTTATAATAAATAATAAAGGCAGGATATAAATAAACAATAAAAAGGTTCTGTGTCGTGTGCTTAAAGAACACCACTCCAAATATATCAGTACCAAAACATCTTCTGTCCTTAGTAACACATATTCATCTTGTTATGGCTGTTCATTTGGTAACATTTGAATATGTGGGGTAATCCCATTAAAAGTATTATATTTTTTAATGATGAGTTAATATGAAAAACTTAGATGATTTGAGTAAATGTAGAAAACAGAGTACGGTATTTGATGTGTCATGGATAATCCAAATAATCACTTCATTTTTTAGTCTCCAAGTAATAAATGTGCCACTGTCAATTTTCTGACAGAATATAAATAGTGAGTACTTGTCATTTGTAACTTGTCTTTCAGATCAGACCTTCTCATATCCTGGGCTAAGCACATTGGGCTACAAGCATACTCCACAGTTCTCGGTCCATGGCTACAGTCTCTGCATCCTTCTATTTAAGATGGATGTTTTTCAGATCTCCCTGAAATGTTTGGTGCCAAGTTTTCTTTGGCCTTCTTCTTTTCTCTGACCATCTGGTGATATCCAATTGATTGCAGTCTTTGCTGGACATTGCTCACTCATGTGGCGCACAGGTCTAGCAAAGCACATTCTTCATTCTGTCATTATTTCAGGGAGTTTTCACGAAATGCTTTTCTGTAGAATTTCCTCATTTGTGACATAGTTCCAATATGACATACAAAGAATCCTCTTGAGGCAATGTTGTTGGAAGACATTGATCTTAGAATAATTCTTGTTGTAGATTTCCAGGCCTCACTAGTAGAGATGGCAGTTGGTATAACAATGGCATTAAATAATCTGATCTTGATTGCTGTGTTTATTTATTTATTTATTTGATTTGTCAATCGCTGATAATAGGTATAAGTATAAACATAGTTATGAATATATGAAATGGATACATATAAGAAAAGTAAAAAAGAAACAATAGGGCAGGGATGGTAGGCATGTTGGTGCACTTATGCACGCCCTCTACAGACCTCTTAGGAAAGGGGTGAAGTCAGTAGTAGATAGTCTAAGGTTAAAGTTTTTGGGGTTTGGGGAAGAAATAACAGAGTCAGGTAGAGTATTCCAGACATTGACCACTCTATTGCTGAAGTCGTATTTCCTGCAATCAAGTTTGGTGCGGTTAACCTTGAGTTTGTATCTATTGTTTGCTCTTGTGTTATGGTTAAAGCTGAAGTATTCATTGACAGGTAGGAACTTACAATGTATGATTTTACATGCTATACTTAGATCAGACCGAAGGTGGCATAGTTCTAGGTTTTTTAGGTCAAGAATTTCAAGTCTGGTGGCATAAGGTATTCTGCAATGAGTAGAGGGGTGGAGAACTCTTCTTGTGAAATATTTCTGGACTTTCTCAACTGTGTTAGTATCAGATACATAATGTGAGTTCCAGACTGATGAGCTGTATTCGAGTATTGGTCTAGCAAATGTTTTGTATGCTCTAGTTAGTAATACGATATTACCAGAGAAAACACTACGTAGGATTAGGTTAACAACTCTTAATGCCTTTTTGGCTATGTGGTTACAGTGGGCTCTAGTACTTAGATCATTGGAGATGAGTTCTCCAAGGTCCTTGACAGAGTTTGGATCATCAACAAGGTCTTGACTATTCAGCTTGTATTTTATTTTCTGATTTTTTTTGCCAATATGTAAGACAGCATTTATTTGTTGAGATTTGAAGTTGCCATTTGTTTGACCATTCTGATACATAGTCGAGGTATTTTTGAAGGGTAGCAGTCTTGCTTGTGGTGTTGAATAGCTTTACATCATCAGTGAAGAGAACGCAGTTGCTCTTGATATGATCACAGAGGTCATTTATGTAAAGTATGAAGAGAGTTGGTCCTAGAACACTGCTTTGGGGGACACCACTGTTGACGGGTACAGAATTTGATAGGACGCTCCCAATTTTGACCATTTGTTGTCTGTTGACAGGAATGCTTCTATCCAGTTATGCAGGTGTCCAGAGATACCATAAGATTTTAGTTTTAGTAGTAGTTTGTTGTGTACCATTGAATCAAAGGCTTTACAGAAGTCTATGTAGATTGCGTCTATTACTTATGGAAGATTGAGTTTTGAAGGACAACAGTTGCTTTGCCTATTCAGCATTTCACATCTGCTTCCCTTCCCCATCTGTATCTATGATGCTACCAAGATAGTCGAATTGTACCAAAAATTTAAACTGTCCTCCTAATCTTATTGGGGGATTGTTGTTGTTGTCTTGAATATTGCTGACTTGAATCAGATTTTAGTCCTTGAGAAAAACTGTCAGAGCTTTGAATAAATTCATAAAAGCCAAATTTGTATTCTTTGAATTATCTTGTCTGCCTTTCCAGTTTAAGATACCTGACTTTTGCAACACAAATGTGTGTTTATATTTGAATGTGTTTGTGTGTATGCACATCTCTCTCTATATGTTTAGAAAAAGAATGTTTGATACCTAGTAACTGTTTGGACTAATCTCAGTGTTTTTCTTGGCAAGATTTTTTGATGTGGTTTGCCACTGCTTCTTTCCTAGGGCTGAGACAGAGTGACTGGCCCAAGGTCACCCAACTATTTTTTGTTTTTTGTTTGCCTAAGACAGGAGTAGAACTCAAAGTCTTCTAGATTTTAGCCTGGTGCCTTAACCACTACATCAAACTGTCTTTTGTATATTCTACAGTGATGTCATACAGTGTGCTAAAAATGACAAACATCTATGTAGTTTTCCCACTCTTATATGTTCGCAGTTATTCAAATGGGTATGACAGCTGATAACAAATGTTGATCCTTATTTGAAAGTGGTATGTAGGGAAGTTTGTGTGCATGTTGCAAGTTTCCATACCCCTGAGAAATTGGGAGCCAGAAACAAACTTAAATTGGACTCTTGAGGTGAAGCTGTTGAAATATTTCCTTTATTTTCGCATAATTTAACTCACAGCCTCCCCTGGTTTTATTTGTTTTTCATCTGCTAAGCCATGTGGTGATTGAAAGCTCTTGTCCTACTAAGATCCACTTTCTTGCAGATGTTTAGCACTTGATGGAGCATTACTCGCTTGCTTCTGATTGCAGGTTCTATCTGAAGAGCTTTGACTTGCCGATCAAAGCTACATTGGCACCAATGGTGTGGTTCATACAACCACTTCATATGTTCAAAGAAGAAACTTGCTTTCCTGCACTTTGAGACACATTGTTTCTTTCTAGAGTTCTGAATATTAGCAACACACCATTAAGCAACGAGGAAGGAAACACTTTGGTGCCTCTATTACTCAACTCACAGACCATTGTACTGGCATTTATTTCCAGACATAATCACTCTGGGTCAAAAGTTGACACCGATATCAATAATAATTCTTAGCACAAGGAATGGCAAACTAGGTCAAGCTATATTTCCATGTTGCTAAATAGGACTGCTTATTCTGGAATTATTTCCCTCCACACACACACACTCACACAGAGTAGTGTTAATTGTAAGAGGTTCTTGGAGTGGAGAGCCCTGCCTTGTTTCCTCATATTGATGATTAATGTTGAGGCAGAATCTGGAACTGCTTCAGTACCAGATGTGGGATGATGAAGAAGTTGCCACCATGGCCAAGACAGTTGGATATACCCAGGATAGCCTCAAAACTCCCTCTTACACTAGTTTCTATTCTCTGTGCTGCTTTTTTCACTTTTAGTCTGCCTTTTGACTTCCTCTTTCCCACTTGTCCCAAGAACAGATCTATATAATGGCTTTTATATATGTTATATATTTATTGTCAATGAGAATTGGCTTCCCGAGACTACTTCATGCACAAAAATGGAAGGACCCTTCAATTCCCACAATGCATGAATGGGTGCAAAAGTTGATGGAGTTAGCAGAGATGGCTGAACGACTGCTTTGATTAAAGAAAAAAACACAATTATTATTTTTTCTACTTGGAAACCACTTCTGGACTTTGTGCTTGAGGTGGGGGAAAAAAGGAAACATTGATTTTGAGTTTTACCGGTTAGCTAGATTAGTTGTTATAGAAATGGCTAGTTTATATTGTCATGTAAAAGTAAAAAGTTGAAGTTCTAGACCTAGAAAACGTAGAACTATGCTGCCTCTGGTCCGATCTAAATATAGTATATAAAATCATACATTGCAATGTCTTACCCGCAAATGAATACTTCAGCTTCAATCATAACAATACAAGAGCACACAATAGATACAAACTCAAGGTTAACCACACCAAACTTGATTGCAGGAAATACGACTTCAGCAACAGAGTGATCAATGTCTGGAATACTCTACCTGACTCTCTGGTTTCTTCCCCAAACCCCCAAAACTTTAACCTTAGACTGTCTACTATTGACCTCACCCCTTTCCTAAGAGGTCTGTAGGGGGCGTGCATAAGTGCACCAATTGTGCCTACCATCCCTGTCCTATTGTTTTTTTTTTTTCTTATACGTATCTATCTCATGAATTCAAAACTATATTTATTCTTATACCTGTATCTTGTAAGCGATTGACAAATCAAATAAAATATAAAAAATGTAAATGTATTCTACTGCACCAAAGGGATTCTGAAGTCAACACCTTCTCTTTCTTTTCTTTCTCTTTTCCCTTCCCTTTTCTTCCTATTATTTGCTTTTGTATGTTTGTATTTTATATTATAAACTAATAACAAGGATAATATAAAAAAAGACAGAGTATTGGCTTCCCCAAAACAATTAGGGAACTGCTGTTATTTTAGAAATTTTCCCGCCCTATCCAACTACAAGCATTTTATTGGTGTGATTTTGCTTCAGGAACAGTGGGGCTGATATGTATACTTTATGAACAGAGGTTTTTGAGAGAAAATGTGGCATTTCCTCACTTGGGTAGGTGGGTAAATTACAAAGACAAAGTCTTCATGGAATGGGTTTCTTGATCTTGAAAAATAATTGCTTTATTTTAGCCTCATTGTGGCACATCTTCTGAGGTCTGAGCAAAACTTTTACCTTCATCTTGTCTTTAAAAATATAAAACCAGAGGTTGGAGAAGTAGCTAGTATCGCTATTGCTAGGTCCTTTATCTGGTGATGACGGTCATCAGTGAAAACAGTGCAACATGGACTTCCTTTGATGTATGGGGAAATATTATTAGCAATATGGGGAGTTATTGAAAGCTAGTTGGAAAAAATAGCTATTGTTGGAATTCTTTGTTTTTGAAGGAAGATAATAATAACCTGGTCCACAGAAATATAATATTTATTTATTTATTTTAAATCTTTTACCTCAGATATGTCTATCTCTCCGAAGACATTCTCAAGCTGAACCACTGGAGAGAGGCAGTTTAATCATTTCTGTGTGATTGGAAACCTTCCAATCAGTTCAGATCTCTCTCTTTTTCTTGTTTTTTTAATGGGTGGCTCTGTAATAGACGTGCTCATTCTTCAATTCTGCATGATGCTTTGTTTTTGCACATGATGATGTGTTGCTTTATCCTTTCTAAAATGGGAACCAGGAAATGTTGGGAGATTGGGTAAACGGGTAGGTGCACTCAGGGATATCTTTGGTGTTCCAAGTTTTTCTAAAGAGAGAGATTTTACTGTTAAACAAACTTAAGCTCTCTTGTATTACCATTCGTATCTCCTTTTCCTAATGTGAACTGATCAAAATAGTGCTTCGTTAGTCACTTTGTGCTAAGGTATGTTTATTGAAAATGGTTAGTTGTTTCAAACCAACAACAGCCAGAATTTGCAATCAGAAGCCCAGTTGTTCTCACCATCATGCTCTGAGGAAATTGCCTACTTTGTTTTCCAAACAGCTGGGGTAAATTCTGATTTTCTTGTCCAAAAAGAATGCATTCTCCACTTAGGCTATATCTCTTTCCTGTTTTCTTAGGGCCAAGCTTGTGATTCACATGCAAACGAATTCTGTGCCAAACCCAAATTTTCAGGTGGGCAAAATTAATACCTGAATCTTCTGGCACATCATAAATATTCAAAGTTTTCACCATTAGAATTTAAGAAAAGAGAGCCTGATGCCTTTGTATTGTTGCTAATTCTCCATTCCCTTCAGCCTCAGTTCAGACCACCGGAACAAATAATTTGAGGCTAATGGGAGTTGGGAGTAATGGCAACTTGAAGACCAAGTAATAACAACATTCTCCTTTTAAAGTTTGTCCCTTTTTTTTTCCTACTACCTATGTGCTAATTAAACCATGGGCAGCCATTAAGCTTACTTTCACCCCCGTTTTACAGCTTCTTAGCCACTCTTAGGTCGCATTCTGAAACTGATTGCAAAACACCAAAGTTCAGTAGCATTGCATGTAATGTCAGGGTTATTTACCAAAGCAATATGTGTTCCATATTAGCATTCTTGGAATACCCTCATCTGATTGGTCCAAACGGACTGCTCTGTGATTGGCGGAAAGAACAGCAGTGATTGGCCCGTAAGGAATCAACCGCGATTGGCCGCGCTGATTGCGGGAGATTCAAAGAGCTGTCATTGGTTGCAAGCCACCGGCAAATCCCTATATGAAGGGCTGCCACGGCTCGCAGGTCCAGCACAGATCTATATACTAAATAAAGAGCTGAACAATCACCCTGGTCTCGAGTCTCTTTTCCCGCGATCTAACACTGGCGATGAGGATGAAATACTGAGACAAGAGACCAGTCGAGCACATGGCACACGGAGCTGAATGACTGACACGATGGCCCCCAGCAATGCACCACACGCACCCTACGACCAGGCAGCCGAGGACTGGGAATCATACATTGATCGGTTCCTCATGTTCCTTGAAAGCAATAATCTAAAGGATGCCAATGGTCAGACTCATCCTCAGAAAAAAGACCGGAAGCAAGCCACCAAGCCATGACAACACACCATGAGGACATCGAGTCCACCCCCGAGACCGATGACGAGGAGGCTGAGATCCACCGCCTGCAGTCTGAACGAGATCGCCGGGAGCGGAGAGGTCGTAAGTCGGGATTTCAATGCGCCGGATGCGGAGGAGACCACCCTCGCTCAGAGTGCCGGTTCCTGGATGCCATTTGCCTGCACTGCGAAAAGCGGGGGCACATTGCCAAGGTTTGCTGCAACGGAGCTACAGCCCCAGGCGATGCGTCAACACTCCCCCCAGAAACCAGGACAAGCCCACAGAGAGCTGTTGGAGCCACGACGGGCGAAGCAAGTGACTCGGCGAAACCCGGCGCAGAGAGGAAACACACCAAACAGTCACCATCAGGCACTCCACACCTCGGACGCCCGAAAGGTACGCGTGCTGGTCGGCATCGAAGGGTGACAGTGTGACATGGAGGTAAACTCCAGATCCTACCTCTCCATGGTGTCGTGGAACATAATTAAACGGTTAGTGCCCAGCATCCGCAAACAAGAGCTGGAAAATCAGAAACTGACTCTTAAGGACTACCAGGGGAACCGGATCCCCGTGGTAGGGATTGGACATTTCCACATCACATTTAAGGGGCAGAAAAAAATACTGCCCCTCACCATCGTGGACAGAGACCGCCCGAGCCTGCTGGGACTGGAGTGGTTCGCGCCATTGGGGATCGAGGTGACGGGCATTCACCGCACTGAGGAAGCAGACCAAGAGGAAGAACTCATGAAGGACTTCCAGGAGGTCTTTGATGGATGTTTAGGCAAGTACCAGGGGTCCCCAATATCATTTAATATAAACCCCAATTTTGCCCCAATCTGCCTAAAACCGAGGCGAGTCCCATTTGCCCTCAAACCTAAAATTGATGAGCAATTAGACAAGCTCATCGCGCAGGGGGTCCTAGAGCCAATCGATCATGTCCGGTGGGAAACCCCAATAGTCACCCCAGTTAAACCAGATGGGTCCGTGAGAATCTGCGGTGACTACAAGGCCACCCTCAATCACGCTCTGCAGCAGAGTGCGTACCCTGTCCCGGTAGTACAGCACCTCCTACACTTGCTGGGTGGAGGAAAAGTCTTTGCAAAGCTCGACCTGGTGCAGGCATACCAGCAGCTGCCAGTCAACGCCGAGACTGCAGAGGCACAAACCATTGTGACCCACCGGGGAGCGTTTCACTGCAAGAGACTCCAATTTGCAGTCAGCGTGGCACCAGGGGTGTTCCAGAGTTTAATGGAACGACTATTGCAGGGAATAAAAGGGATGGTGCCGTACTTCGATGACGTCTTGCTGTCAGCGAAAAATAAAAGCAAATTGGGGAGCCGCCTAAGGGAAGTCCTAAAAAAATTCAAAGACACAGGACTTAAAGTGAAAAAGGAAAAGTGCCAACTATGCACTGAAAAAGTAGAGTTCCTGGGGTACCTGGTCGACAAAAATGGAATCCACCCAACAGAGAAAAAGATTAAAGCTATCAAGAAAGGCCCAAGAACACAAAATAAAGCAGAATTATAGGTTTTCCTAGGACTGATTAACTTTTACAATGTTTTTCTGCCCCAGAAAGCAACAACGGCGGAACCACTTCATAGGCTACTGGACAAGGCAGCCACCTGGCGAGCCGCTGGCAAATCCCTATATGAAGGGCTGCCGCGGCTCGCAGGTCCAGCACAGATCTATATACTAAATAAAGAGCTGAACAGTCACCCTGGTCTTGCGTCTCTTTTCCCGCGATCTAACAATATGCAATAGGTATACTAGGCCCTTCCCCGCAAATGAAAAATCAGGCTTACTTTCTACTGTTGTAGCATAGTATAATTTCCAAACCCCTTCCTCCTCTGGAAGCCAATTAAAACATATAATTGTCATTATTATTACAATTAATATTATTATAAAATGCTATTGTTAGCTGTGATAATTGGAACAGGGTCTGATAACTTGTAGAGAATTATAGTTCTCCTACATTAGGTGTACATTATTTTTGTACTTTGTTCCTCTGCATTCTACAGATTACAGTAATTAATTAAAAATGTATTCAGGCATGATGATTTTTGGAAAATTGTATATCTAAAATAGAATTTCCTGAATGAGCCTTGTTTATTGCTAAACCAGGTTTTCAGTTTTGAAAATGTTTATTTTTCTATACAAGCCAGTACTTGATGGCTACCAAAATATCCAATTATTTATGTGTTAGATTTATATTCTGCCTCTCCTCCCACAAGCTCCAGGCAAGATATATATTTCCCCCACAACAATGACCCCATGAATAGGTTAAGCTGAGAGAAAAGACTGGGCCAAAATTTCCTAGTAAACTTGAATTCCTTTGGGGAGACCTGAACCGTAATAACTATATCAAACAACTGTATATATTTAGAAGCAATATTTTTGCAAGTTGTACACTCTGATCTTATAGATTTGTGACTTTATTCTACCATAACTAATAATTGGCGTTTCTATAATTAACAAATACATTCTGTGGTTGGAAAATAAATAACCTTCCCATCTGGATGAATCATTTATGTGCATTTGAGGCCTGTCCAGTAATGCAACACTTTCAGATAATGATTTGAAATCTAATTAATAAGTGAGTACTGTATTTAGCACAGCAAGACACTAAAAGTGGATTGTTATACTATTTCAGAATCAATAATGCTGCCATTAACATCACTACACATATACTGGTGGTTTCTAAAATATGTATTGCAGCTAATTAGTAGACATCTGCTCAAGATTTTGTTTCAGAATGACTTGCTATCATTTGGAACATTAAAACTGAGGGAAAACCACTGGCAGGTTTGTTAATTTTATTTGCAGTCTTTGGAATAATAATTTTGGGATGATATTAAAAATACATTATGGATCTGTTGGAAAGTTATTGCTTTGCTCCATGCATCTATATACAAACATGAATTTCAAGTATATGTGAAGTAGACTCAGTCTGATGAGCTCTCTCCTCCCCTACCTGCATTTATTTTTCAATGGTTTCATTTTTAAGTCATAGTGTACTAAAAGTCCAGCTACTACAGAAACAGCAGTTCTACCAAGAAAGTCTGTGAGTGGAGATTCGTTTTCCTTACCAGGAGGGTTAATAATTACCAGGAGGGTTAATAAACAGAAATCCATATATTTAAAAAAAACATGAATTGCTAATAAATAAAAAAATAAATATAATTAATTTCACAGTTTGATATTACTCTCTGCTTTTTCCTGTGTTTTTTTACTATAGTATTTAGAGATTTGGGAACTCGGTTCATATGGACTAATAGCGTATTTTTACAGAAATGTCCTTTTACCTCAAAATAGCCAAAGACAACTTGATGAAACATTGCATCTGGATTGACCAGTTTGGGGACAAATATCAAAGTTGGATTGGAATCTACCCAGTCTAATTCAATTCAATTCAATTCCTTCCTTCCTTCCTTCACCCATTCATCCATTCAATTTTATAGCTGCCTAACTCAAATGGGTAGCTTACAATTCTAAAAATATAAAATAATTAAAGAACATGGGGGGAAATCTACAAAATAAATAAATATAAGCAGCAGCCCTGATGATTAATCAATCATGTTTTCTAAAGATAGTTAAGACTTTCACATTAGCAATTTATAACATTTCTCAGCTGCTGTAATGATATAAACCTTATCTACATTAGTGCAATGTATTACCACAGTGATAGGTTGGAAATGTTATAAATTGCCAAGGGGAATATTCTCCAAGAGCTGTTTTCCATGTTTCTTTAGGATAGACTGAATTTTCTTGCTTCTTCAGCCTGCCATGGCTCTCAATTCTTTTTTTTTATATATATAAAATTTTTATTTGGGTTTTCACAAAACATAATACAAGTAAAATTTCTTTTTTTGAGAATAACATGGTCCCGGGTTATCACTTCTCCATACAGACACAAATTCAATTTCATATTCATCTTTGTGTTCCATTCCATATCTTATTACTATTTTAACATTTTCTCAATAATTTTTTGCTTTAATTATCTCATTCCCTTCTAAATTCAATTATACTGTATATATCTTTTTCTAAGTTTCAATACCTTTCTAGTCATCATATTTATACTTTTGTCTGTCCTGTTTCAATTTCATATTTTCTTTTCTCATTAAACAAAATTGTTCACTGTAGTTACTAATTGGAGTATAACACCTGAGTATCTTTTAATTTTTATCCATTCAACTCTTATTTAAACTTCAATTTATGCCTTTACAATTCAATATAACACATAACTTCCAGTTGAATTCTGCTTGGTACATTCTTAAAATACGCACTAAGTTCTTTTAAAGAGAAAATATATATATAACAATAATAAATAAAATACTTATTTTTTTCCAATTCAGTTCTATCATTAATGTTACTTATAATCTTTGACATCTTTAACATTTCTTTTCAATAGGATATCATACTTCTAGGAACACTTATAATATTTCCATAATTTTTTCATGTTTCTTTCATATTCCTCTTCACTTAAATTTTTATAACACATTGATAATAATTAAAATGTTCCCCTCCTTTCCTAATTTCATTCTCTCATTCTCTTTATTTCATTTATTTATTAAACATTCCATTCCATTACAATGAGTATTTTATATATCATTTTAATCACATGTTTCAAATTTTCAAAGTTCATTTCTATTTCTAATATAACAGTGCTATCTTATGTACCCTTGCAGAATCCTCCTTTCAATTAAGTTTTCACCCATTATCTCTGTGTCTTGTATGTTTCCCCTGTTTCTCTATGTCCTGTTTCTGTCCTTTATAATTTCTTTTCCTTTCCCTCTTCTCCCTCTTCTTCTCCCTTCCCTTTTTGACCCCGTCTCTCTCTAATTCTAATTCTCTCTTCTGTAATCCTCTCTTCTGTTTCTTCCTAATGTTATAATTACTTTTCAAACTATTCTTTTGGGGGGTTGTTTTTTCAGATCTTAAATTTTTAACTGTCTTTCCCCCCTTTCCTTTCTTTTCCCCACATAGAAATACTTGGTCATTGAAGATGGCTTCTTCTTTGTCCCACCCTTCTTGTTCTACAGGCATTTCTTGTTGTTTCTCATAGTTCAGGATCTCCATTTCTAAAAATTGAAATACGAAGCCAAAAGAACCTCTTCTTGTGCATCTTCTTTCTGTTTTTTACGTTCAATTCTCAATTCTTCCAAGAGTTATATTATTTTAAAAACTTTTAAACAACCACCTGATTAATGTTAGTCCTTTAGATCCAATAACCAAAAATCACCAAGTTATCCAAATAACCCAAAGCTGTTTCTTCTTGCTTCTTTTTTCCACTTTCTCTTCCTGGGGTTCTCTTATCTTGTTACAAAGTTTCAGTTAAAATGTATCTTTTAGGAATCTTGTTAAAGTTTCACTGTTAATTCCTTTCGCTTCCCGGTGGTCTCCTCCATTTTTCCAGATCCTACACTTTTGGTTTTTTTTTTCCTTCTTTTAAAAGTTTTTGAGAATCCAGAAATCTTTATTATCCCTTGGACATTTTATTTTCAGTTTAAATACCTGTTAATGTCAAAGTGGATCTTTGCCGGTTTCTTGCTTAAATCTCCTAGTTGTCAAAATAGGGAAGAAAAGAAAAAAAAACAAATCCTTTCCCTTTCCTCTCTCATTCACTGCTTCAAAGTCTTCTTTGGGAACAATGTTGTTCTTTATAATTCAAATTCCAGGGTACCTTATATTGTTGTTTTTCTAGTTCGACCCGGTCAGCCAAAACTTTCTCTTCTTATCTTCCCCCTGCACATTCTTTTCCGGCCGAGTTCTTCTTTGAGGTGGCCATTTCTGATCACCGCTGCAACTGCCTTCGGGAAAGGGAGTAATGGTCAACTGGGGAGGAGAGATGCGACTCTCTTCAACCCTGCTGGCGGTCTCCCCCTTCTTCACCACCTCTATGGCCTGCTCGGGGTGCTCCAGCGGCAAGCACAGATCGAAACTGTGCACGATCACAGATTTTGGTCTGTCGCTGAAGAAGCTCAAACCGGACTCCTATGGCTCTCAATTCTTGAGGGTGATTTATTAGTATCAACTTTACCATAAAAAACTGCTGACTTGCACGAGGCTCCTGTTTTTAAGCAGACATGTTATAAATCCTACTTCTCGTGCTACAGTTTGTTGGGGATTCTGAATTAGCAAGGGTTTTATTTGTTATTTTATTATCTTTAAAGAACTATGCTTTGAGATTTTGAAGTGGGACCAAATTAATATGTGCTTCCATCGTATGTAATGTTATCTATAAAACCGTGTGGGAAAAGGGAGAAAGAAAAGTGTCTGCAATCAAGATTTTTGACTCCAATATGACTGAGTTTTGAGTTTTAGGCATTGATTGATATGAGTTTTTAAAAAGAAATTCAGATGGGGCATAAACCACCTTTTCTAAGAATTATTTCCTCAGTTGTAGGGTCAGTGAGTAAAAGAACTGTGACATTCTAGAAGAGATATGTGACTCTTACATAAATGATTATTAAACAGTTACTACATGTTAAAGGGTAGCAATGGCTACTTAAAGCTAGACCTTTTGAATGCTGAATTTCTAAATGGCTAACCAGCCTTGGGCATTACTGCTTCATTTGCTGCATTGTGGGTAGAAGACTAGTACTAGGTAGAAGACTAGTACTAATACTAGTTAAAGCCTGTTCCTGCCTTTTGGGCAGCAGATAAGGATGAGGACACTACAGCTTTGATTTGATTGTCACATGGATTCCTGAAAAAGTATTAAGAGATTTTCCAGCTTCTTTTTGCACTCAAGTCAGTACAGTAGACAGTCCAGAAGGGGACATAGACTTTCTCCTACTCTCCATGTCAAGAGACGAAAAAGAACTTGCGTTGAATTGAGGTACACTTTCTGGAATGGTTACAGCAGCATTACTAGCTGTTATTCTCCTGCTGTAGATACCAGATCATATTTGAAACATCATATGAGAATAACTTTAGGATTTTCTAGTCACTTCAGTCCAAAGATCAGCAACTTTTTGTGATCGTGTGAATTCTTCTATGGCCCCAAGTACCAACTTCAACCCCAACTCTAACATTCTATGAAGTGTTTAAAAGTTGCAACTTTTCCAAAATTAACAAATATTTACTGGGAGTTAGGAGTTCTGCTCATGGAACTGCTGGACATTTTGCTGTCTCCTATCTGTTGAGTATAATAGAGCACATCATTTTGGAATAAGCCAATATGCCCCTTGTGGCCAAAGTAGCTCGATCATCTTGTACTTATATTATTATATTTCTAGTGACTCAGGGGGCAAAGAAGTTTCTGCTACAGAACTTGATGGCATAGCCTCTTCTGTCCTGATCTGACATGGTATCCTTTGGTTTCAGGGTCGCAGGTATCTCAGAAGAACAGTGAATTGGAGGACTGTGAATCACACTTTTCAAATGTCAGAAGGTTTCTGGTAGCACCTTCATGGACTAACACACTTTATTAAAAGATGCAAACATTCATGAGAAAGTGTATGCCTTTTAATAAAAGGTGTGAGTTTGGCGGGTGGGGGGGAAATGGCCCTGTACTACTTCTGATTTTTGGCTAAAAAGAGTTCTCCTACAATATTTTTAAGTGTGTTAATTATAATGAAGACTCCAGAAAAAAAAAAACTAAGTTTGAGGGAGTGAAAACCTGGCAGGATTCCTCATTTGGGTGAAGATGGGGCTAATTCGTCTTCATAGGCTACAATCTGAAATTTAGAGGTGTGAATGGACTTTGTGGGAGAGAGGCTGCCCTTGTCATTGTTTTTGTTGAAGGAGAATGTCATTTCAGTTGCTTCATTACACTGACTGCTTTAACAAAGGGACATATTGAGAGAAGAGCGGGGAAGTGAAATGCGTATGCAGAGCCACATGCTTTTTATAGAGGCATTTCAAGATTCCTTGTTTAGTTAAAATTGTGGGGTAGTGGAGCTGGAAGGGCTGCCATATAGAGGCCCAGAGCTGCTGCCAGGTGAAACAGACATTAATGAATCATAACAATAGGTTTAAGACCAGTACAGATTTACAATCCCATAAACTGCCATTTTGCAAAAAAAAATTGGACCACTTCTCATTTACGTGATTTAAATCCTGTGTTCTGACCTTGATGAAGTTGTACACGTTTCCATCCACTCCATTCCCAGGATGACAGAAAGAGCCAGTCTCTTTTCAACTCATTGGTGGCATTTTGCTTTTGTTGTTTTTTGAGGCAGAAGATGGGGAAATGGGAAGTGCCATGACCCAAACCAGTGGTGGTATGCTACTGGTTCAGTGGAACGGGTAGTAAGAAAAAGCCTCCAACGATCAGCTGAGAGGAGAAAGGAAAGAAAAGCACAGAATTGGCCCTCCCACCTGCCCCTGTGCTTTTCTCTTCTTTATCCTTTCAGCTGATTGGCGCTGCAGGCCTCAGCTGGTGTGTGGAAAGCTGCACGTGTGTGTTAGGTGCATGCACGTTAGGTGCCCGCACAATCACCGAACCGTTAGTGGAACAGGTAGGGTCCCACTGCTGACCCAAACCCCATTAAAAGGGCAAAATCCTGCACAGAAATTCAGTACTGATCTCTTATGATTTTCACACATCCATAAAGCGGCATCCACAAGTAGCTTCCAAAGTAGATTTGTGTTTTTATATTAATTCATATGTGTAGCTTTGTTTTTGTTTTAAATTTCTTAGGTACAGGTAAAATACACCGTGTGTTCTTTTTGTCTGGCTTAACTGAAGTGCCAGACTTGCTTGCTTGATGTCTGCAAGTAAACAGGAAGAAAAAAAAATGGTGATAAATGAGATTTGGACATAAAGGAAGTTTGAAAAATCCGTGGTGGGATTCAACATTTTTTACTACCGGTTCTGTGGGCGTAGCTTGGTGGGCATGGCAGGGGAAGGATACTGTAAACTCTCCATTCCCTCTCCACTCCTGGGGGAAGGTTACCGCTGATTCTCTGAACTACTCAAAATTTCCGCTACCGGTTCTCCAGAACTGGTCAGAACTTGCTGAATACCACCTCTGTGAAAAATGTATCAGTTGACAACTGGGAGCACACAGATACTCCTTGCAAATACCATGTTTAGACTTCTCCTCTTCAGATGCCCTATGTTAATGACTAAAAAGCCAGAAAACTTTTCAATATAAATCTTTCTCCTGATAATTTTATCAGATGCTGGTAAAATCTGACCACAATCTTATCATCATCATTAACCACAACATCATCGGTGCCTGCCAATTTAAATCCCTCAATAGCTTTAGCTCTTTTTATAAATACTCAATAAAAACAGTTCTAATGTCACGCATGACATTCTGGGCAACAGTACTTTCAAAATGAATCTCATGTAGCTAATAAGGAGGCCCCAGTCTTTTGTCAGAAGTTCTTGGCAATATGTGGGAGGACATTCAAAGCACTGCTGTTCTGATCAGTAAATTAACCCTCTCCTTTTCCCAGGCTCACATGACTTATTTGGAGGTTCTGTTGTCTGTTTCCCTGTACATCTGCATGAACATAATTAGTTTTGCTGGGAAAAATACAAAGTGGACTGAAATTTGTGTATACACTTATGAAATACCAGGGTTGACTATTAACCTTATTGTGAGGCTATTCCTGTCCTACAAATCACACAACCATATCAATACCTATGCATTTTAATTTATTGTAAATCAATTTTTAATTAGTTTTATTGGTTTCTGCTTTGCCCTGAAATCTTAGAAAAAAGACAAAGGGTAAAATAAATGTAAACAAAACTCTAAGTGGGAACATTGGATGAAATATCCTGAAAGTAATATTTTGTTGCCTTTGTAAATATGTTTTAAACCAAAACACATTTTGGATTTCTGATATTTGTAGATTATAAGACATGTGGATGCCTACTGTATTGATAGCTATTGTACATTAAGAAGGAATAATGTATTAGATAATAACATTGTGTTCATGCATTTTCCTGTAGACTGGATAGCAATAAAAATAATTCTCTATTCTAAGAATGTACTAGCTTAATTTCAGTGGAGAATAGAATAGTATAAGCTTTTAAGTATACTTAAAGTATATTTTTTTTATCTGAGTAGCTGCAGTAATATGTGATACTGCAATCTTATAACAATCATGCAAACTGACATGCCATCAATTAACTTGAGGATAGCAAGTCAGATATTATCAGATATATAGGACCAATCTTCCATCATTTCAGGTCAGGGGTAAGGGACCACAAAAACCGTAATCTAAAACTTGCTTCTGTACCACCCAGTGAGTTTTGAATTTTAATTAAATTCCCCTGGCCTGCTGATCGTTGTCCTTTAGTTATGTGACTGAGGTACACTGGGCCAAAAGAGAAACAAATCATAACAAGGAGTCACTTTGGCTAGAGAGATGGATGGCAGGTAAATTTAATAAATAACCAAGTTATACATTGTAAATATTTTTCAATCTGTTTTTGTCTCTCAGAAAAAAAAAATGTCTCTCAGAAAAAAAAATTCTCCAGGTCACATGAGGCCTGGAAACTTCAGAGAATGCTGTTGTGTGGCCCTGGAGCCTCCGAAAAGAGCGGGAAAGCATTTCCCATTCTCACAGACTCCAGAGGCTGCGGCCTCTATGTGTGTCGCCTTGTGCCCTGGCTCCAATGGAAGGGACAAATATCATGCAATAGGCATGCAAGATTCAAGGCAAGTGCAGGCAAGGCTAACAGAGGTGCTAGAGATGAAGCACCCCACCCCACCCCCTCAAGGAAGGGCTTTGGAAGATGTAGCAGCAGGGGAGCCAGGGAGAGTTGCAAGGAGAGTGTTGGTGCCAGTGGTGTACACAGCTGGTTGTTGTGTACCTCGCTCCTGCCAGGCTTACAGATGTAGTGGGAAAATTCTTGGCTGGAGCCGAAAGTGAGGGAGAGAAAGCAGAAGAGCAGGATGCAAATAAGCAGGAGCAGACAAAAACAGGAGCAGAGTCAGGAAAGGAGAAGTAAGAGCATTGATGGCTAAAGAGGAGAAGTAAAGCCAGGCCGGATACTCCATCATCCTAAAACACACAAAGCCTTGAAAGTGCTGAAAGAAGAGCCAAGAGACTTGGTCAATAACATGCTGAGGTCAAGAAAGTAGCAGAAGTCAGGAGCAAGGATCCTAGATGCTGGTTGCGTTCAGCAACGGAAGGCTGTCCTGCATGGTTTAAATCCTTAGCGGCTGAGGGAGCACAGCTGAAGCTTTCCTTGATCAATGGTGATCAACAATAAGCTTTGCTTGAAACACCAGTGGCTTGCCACATACAAGGTGTTAACTGATAAGGCGCAGGAGTCCCAGACCCTGGTGGTCTTCTCTGCTCATGGCACCGTTAAGTGCCAAAAGGGCATTGGTGCTGACCCAAGAAGGACCTGTCAGGCATCAGTGGTGACAAAGAAATCAGTGATGGCTGCAATTGCTGAATCTGTGGACACAACGCCTGATGCGCCTTTGTCTTGGAGCTTTGCCCTGGGGCTGTGACAGAAACACTGAACATTATTAAATCAATCTCATTAAAGTTTTCTATCATTTAATTTGGAAGATATGCAGTCCTAATTGTGAATTATAAATATTCCCAGTTTGAGTTCTTGTTGGCATCTGGGAAAATGAAAAGGAAGGTTGCTGGGTTTGGAATGATGTTGTTTATGCAGCAACAAATGTTTTCCTTGAGGGTAAATTATACCCTGCATTTTTAGTATATGCTTCCTAAAAATGTAAAGCTTTATGGCTGGCAATGATATAAGAAATCCCAACCAGCAGCTGTCAATAACCTTTATATTAATAAAAGATGATTAAAACATACAAAAATCATCCTTTTTTTAAAAAAAATAACATTAATACTTAAGCTATTAGATAGAAATAGCACTTGGCAAACCTTGCAGTCAAATGGGAGAAATGATTTTGGCATATGGTAACAAACATTGTCCTGTCTTAGCAGCTGCATTGGCTGGCCTTGAACACCAACTAGATTGGTGCTTGTGGGGCGAATAACAGTAGCCCTCCTCAGTCTAGTCCCTGTAACATGTTTCAATAATTTTTTTTAAACTATCCAGTCCGATAGTTGGCATAAGAGAAGTTGCTATTACAACATATCTCGAGGACCAAAGATTGGGAAAACACTAAAGATCAGTAATGATTATGTCTTGCTTAGTAATTTAAAGAAAGATGAATGTCTTTATGATCAGATGTGAGTCAACATGATCTACTAAATCTGCAAAACATAAGCAGCCACTGGACAGCCAGAAGGCGTTCTGGATCTCAACACTGTCTTGTAATAGTTGCTCAGATTTTTGTAGTCCAGGTTTGGTAACTCACACTAAGTCTGATCGTGCACTCTTTCAACTGTGGTTTTTTTGAGATGGCTCCTGAGGTACACATTTTTCTGATCAGTTCTCACTGTTGGCAGGAATGATATCATCACAGGAATGGTTGGCCAGAATATCACTGTTCTTCCTTAGGCTAACAAGGATGTCATGGTCCTGTTCTGCTGTATCCTTTGCAGTACAAACTGCACTTATATCGAGGCCAATGTAGAAGGCCTTCCAAAATTTTGGTTTTGTGATCTCAGAAACAAAGCAATGGTTTACAATAGGTTGGATCCAGAGTGGCATTTAGAGGAATTATTCTAATATTGAAAGAACAGGATGGGAAACAATCTTTAAGGTTCCTTATTCTCTTCCAGCACTCTTCATTCCTTTACAGCTCTCTTCAACCTCTGATAAAAATGCCATAGATGGCTGCAGGACTAACGTTTGTTTGTTCAGCTATAAAAGTATTGTAGTCCTGAACTTACTACTGTAATGGAGCCTTCCCAGCCTGGTTGTAAGTCATGATGCTTGTAAAGCAAGTCACCCACAATTTTATGAGCTCTTTTTGCAGCAGTTGTTAAATACATGCCTTGGCTAAGTGAACCAATGGTTTGCTATGGGCCACTCTTGCAAAAAACGAAGTAAGTGCCGATTTTTGACAAAACCATTCTGAAATGCAGTCAAGTGACTATGGGGTGCTGCAAATGGTCACAATTTGAGCTGGTTGCCAAGTGCTCAACGATTCAGATAGTTGCCCAAGCAAACAGTTGTAAGTTGAGGACTACTTGGATGTAATAAGCATTTAATAATGTCAGATAGCAAAATACCTTTATTTGATGCTGGATTAGGATTATGACATGTCTTCACAGACAAAGATGTATTGGGAGGAATAATTCGAAAGAGATCAGGAATACTACTGAATTCTATACATAGGATGCATTTATCACACACGTATAACTTCTATAGAATCCTGTGGGAGTCGACCAGTGAACCCATCTCTCCACTCCTATTAAGAATAGTAAAATCAAGATATTATACAATGCATCTGACTTTCTTAAACACTAATGCATTTTCAGAAAAATCAGTCTGGATTTAAGGGCTTATAATATTATAATAAAAGATATCCACACAACTATGCCTGTCATATTTTTTGGAGTTATCTACATACTGCAGTCTTATAAATCTTGCCTTCAATTTGCCAAGATCTTGAAGAAATGACAGTTGATATATTAATAGAAAATCTTAGCTGAATAACCCCGATTACATAATGGGTTTTAAAGTTTTAAAATTTTTCTGTCCAATCTTGGCCAATTGAAGGTGGCGGTGCTCATCTCTGATTCTCAGCTGAGGGAGCCTGCATTGTCTGAGAGATGTTTCTGTCATCATGTGGCCAGCAGGAAAATATGGAATGCAGTAACCTTCCCACCAAAGTGGTACCTATTTATCTACTTCCTTTGCATGCTTTCGAACTGCTAGGTTGGTAGGAGCTGGGGTAGGTAACAGGAGCTCATTTTGTCATGCAGCATTCAGCTCTGAAACCCAGGTGTCAGCTTTCTAGATAATGGGTTAGTGTTCTAAAATTTAGATTGCCATAGATAAATAAACTGTACATACTAGTACATGATAGAAAACAAGATGATCATATGTTTACTTTTGTCTTTGATATTTTTGGAATTAGAAAGTTCACAATCTATGCATTTACATTCAATTGATGGATACAATTAAAAGCCCCTCTTCCTTCGTGCTTCACAAGGGCAGAAGCCTAGTCTTCTAGATTAATAAAATGCTATGCTCACCAAGGCTGGAACTAAATATATACTTTCTTCTCTACAGTGAAATTAAAAATGAGTACATGCCACCAAAATGGAACGTTATTATATTACATAACTGTACTTGTCATCCAATAGATCAATAATGACAGTTCAGCAGTGTATGATGAATCGTAGACTAAATCTTCAAAACCCAAACAACAAATACTGACAGCATTGTATATATAAGTGCAGAAAGCAGCTATAAGAAGAAAGAGTTTACTCCACCGATCAGTGAATTAGCTTAATGGAATGTACCTAGCATAATAAAATACTGTATGCTAGGCTTTAAATAAATGAAAAAATCTTAAAAGAAAACCAACTCATTGTTACATGATCACCATTCCTGATTGCACCAATGGGGGGGAAAAAAAAACCATTCATCCTTATGGTTTCATCAAAGGCTCGGAATAAGAAGAAAGCAATCTCTGGTAATCCTTTGCCAAAATCCTTAAGGAATTTCACTGGATTTATGTATACTTCACAGAATGTATACAGGATCCCAAGGACAGACTTTATAAGTATCGAAGAAGTCTTTTTTGCAGATGGCCTTGAGCTGAAATGTGAGCCGATTTCTCCATGCTGAATTCCAATCTCTTTACTGCTGATCTATGCAGTTCAGTGGAGATATTAATGCCTTGGTTAATGAAGTTCTGTACATGGCATATTTTACCCAGTGAGCTGTCTTGAAATATCTCTTGTGCCAAAAGAGTATGAAGCAATGCCATTGAACAAAGAAAAGCAAAAACCAACGTGGCTGTTGCTTTCTACTTCTAGAAACAGAGTGCCTTCTGTTGCCTGCGTGGGATGACTGGTATTGCTAAATCTGAGATGTACAAGCACAGAAAAGGAAGAATGGACAGATCCTGGCAAATGGAAAAGCCCTTCTAGCTGAGCTACTACAATATTGATTTTCAACCTTTCTATCCTGTTTTCTTTTAACCACAAGACAACCCCAAATTAAAAGCCAAATCAGAAACTTCAGTTAAACCAGAGCAGCCATAAGCATCAGAGAAAAAGTCACAATATGGAATGAAAAAATGTTACTATTGAAACTTTACTTCTAGGAAGTGGGATATAGAAGCTTGTGCAATCTATCTGTAAGCAATTGGGGGGGTGGGGGGCAGCCTAGGATGCTGTGAATTTTGATGGGCAGCTGAGAAGGAGGATCGTCAGATAGTTCCTTTCTAGCAGCAAGCTTCTTAAGGATTCCTTCCCAGCATTTCATCCTATTCATTTAATCAGTTGATACACTGCTTGCTTTATCAAACATTTCTGACAACTGTGTGGTTTGACAACTATAGGGATTAATGAAAAGGAATCACTGGGTTGATCAAGATACTTTCCTAACCATTAAAAATACAAAACATCAATACAGGATTCCCAACTGGAAGAAAGAATGAGGTGGGCAGTCTTAGCTGATTCTTCACTGTATAACTCAACCTCAATTTCAACATTAGATAATATATTCTTCAAAAAATCCAATTCACTAATTATCGCCATCTAGAGCTTAAGTAATAAAAGAACAAAAGGGAATGATCTCATCCTGATATATCCCGATTATGAGGTCAGACAGTCCTAACGGATTGTGAGATTGAAGCCTATTAACCGTAAAGTCATAAGATGGCTTGTTTGACTTCGCTTGGTATGTTGTGTTATCCCAGTCATTACAGTTTATAATTAATGGACTATATCTTCCACATGTATCAGATTATTGTGCTTTAAACAGTGAAATATGGTATAATTTCAACATTTGGCTTAGGATAATGTGCAAATCCAACTACAGTATGCAGAATAAAATTACTGTTGGATGCATATATCACACTAATCTATAGTTTGGGTAATCAGTTCACTTAAAACACTGCTGGCTGGAATATTACACCATGGTAAGCCTTAAACCAAGAGTTATAAACCATAAAAAGACTGGGACAATACAATATGCTAATCTAAAACCAAAGAAAACTTATTATGGTTTAATGTCATGTGTGAAATAGATCCGTATGGGCAGGAGCATCCATTGAAAAGCCAGTTTGAGACTTCTGGTTTGCAGGGCTTCGGCAGCAGGCAGGAATCCGCGATCGTGCGTGGTTTCTGCCTGGGCTGCTGCTGGAGCACCCCGAGCCAGCTGGCTTCAGGGCTAAGCCACCCTGTAGAGGTGGTGAAGAGGGGGGAGATTCCAGCAGGGTCGAGGAAAGCCGCATCTTTCCTCCTCAGCTGGCTAAACTCTCTTTCGTGAAAGTGGTAACAGTGGTGCTCAGAAATGGACACCTCAAAGAAGCACTCATCCGGAAAAGAAAGCGCAGGAGAAAGTTAAGAAGTGAAAGTTTTGGCTGACTGGGATAAGAAACAACAACTAAGGTATCCTGGAATTTAAATTTTATAAAAGATACATCACTCCCAAAGAAGACTCGGAAGCAGCGAATGAAAATGAAAAGGGAAAGTTTTTTTTTTCACTCTCCTTCCTTACGTTGACAGTGAAGAGAGATGAATGAGAAATCGGAAAAATCCGCCTTGGCACCAATAGGTAATTAAATTGGAAATATAATTAAATGCCAAGGGGACAACAAAGATTTCTGAACACTAATTTTTTTTTTTTTTTGCTATAAGTGGGATGAGAGAAGAAAAGAATAAGGGCAGGATTTGGAAGGAGGAGTCTGCTTGGAATTCAAAAGAATCTAAAGTTAAATCTTAATAAGACTTCTAAAAGATACATTTTAACTGGAACTTTGCAACTAAATAGTAACCCCAGGAAGAGAAAGTGAAAAAAGAAGAAAGTGTTAAAAGAAACAGCTTGTGTGCATTTGGATTGCGTGGTGATTTGGGGACTCTTGGAAATTATATCTAAATGATTAAAAACACTTGGGTGGTTGTTTAAAATTGTTTTACAATGGCATCACTTGTGGATGAACTGAAAATGGAATTTAAAAAATGTAAAAAGAGGAACAAGAAGAGAAGGGCTCTTTTGGCTCAGTTTTTCAATTCTTAGAAATGGCGATCTGTACCTACAAGAAACTACAAGAAAGGACTGCGCAACAAGAAGATTGGGACAAAGAAGAAGCCATCTTCAATGAACAAATAACCTTATCTGGGGAAGAAAGGGGAAAGGGGGGAAAGAGAATGGAGAATTTAAGACCTAAAAAAACAGCCAAAAAAGGGAAAAATAATGTGAAAAGTGGATATAATGTTAGAAAGCAACAGAAAAGGGGAACACAGAAGTGGGAAATGGAGGTGGAGAGACAAGAGGATAAAAAGGGGAGAGAGAAGAAGCAAGGGAGGAAGGAAGGGAAGAGAAGTTACAAAGGTTTGGAGCAAGATGTAAAGAAACAGGACTTATTCAGAGATAATGAGTGAAAATTTAACTGAAAAAGGGATTCTGTAAAGGTACATAAGATTGTATTGTTATATTTGTATTAGAAATAATGTTAGAAAATTGGAAACAACATATGATTAAAAAGTGGGACAAAATAGTCAGTGTAATTCAGGGAAACTTT
This sequence comes from Pseudonaja textilis, assembly GCF_049901715.1. NCBI lineage: Eukaryota > Metazoa > Chordata > Lepidosauria > Squamata > Elapidae > Pseudonaja > Pseudonaja textilis. Next base: position 187,987,596 of record NC_141990.1, read on the forward strand.
TGTGAACAAAATAAATGAAATGAAATAAATGAGAGAATTGAATTAGGAAGGAATGGGAACATTTTAATTACTCAATGTTTTATAAAATATAAGTGAAGTGTGGGGGGGGAAGTAACTATGGAAAGTTTATAAGTGTTCCCATAGAAGCATGATACCTATTTGAAAAGTAATGTGTAAAATGTTTAAGATTTAAATGAATATTAATATTAATGATATAATTGAATTGGTACAGATTGTTGTTTTAATTATATTATATATTCATAATTTTTTCTTTTTTTAAAATACAGTGTGTAGTTTTAGAATGTACCAAGCAGAATCCGAACGGAAGTTATGTATTATATTAAGTGTTATAATTTTAGGGGAAAGATATAAAGGCATCATATTCCAATCAGTGATTACTGGAGAAATTTTGTTAATGAGAAAAGATAATAGACAGCTGAAACAGGACAAAGAATATAAGTATAATGATCTGAATTGAGATGAAATAAATAAAATAAAATTAAGAAAGTTAAAAGAGGGGAGAAGCTATATAGAAAATGTAGAATGGTAATAAGATATGGAATGGTATATAAAAATGAGCATGAACTTGAATTTGTGTCTGTACGAAGAGATGTAACCCGAGATCAAACTGCTTTCAAAAAAGATGTTTTATGTTTTTATGTTTTGTTTGTTTATGTTTGATTTTAAAAATCAATAAGATTTTCAAAAAAAAAAAAGCCAGTTTGGGCTAGTGGTTAAGACACCCAGACTAGAAACCAAGCAACCTGAGTTCTAGTCCTACTTTAGTTACTTTGAAGCCAGCCCCACCCACTCTCAACCCAGCCTACTTCACAGATTGTAGTTGTTATGAAAAGAAGTAATACTAGATATGTTCACAGCCTTGAGTTGTTTATAAAAAATAATGAAGGCAGGATGGATACACACACACACACACACACACACACACACACACACACACAGTATATGGTATACATACGTGTGTGTGTGTGTGTGTGTGTGTGTGTGGTAATGCAGTAGTATTTTAAGCTATCCTTCTTTTCCTTTTTTTTCCTTTGCCAAGAAATGATCTTGCAAAAAAGGCCCATCACAGCTTATAAAACTGCAGCTGATAAAAGTCTGGTATAATGTAGCAACAGCAGGATGATCTAACACCCTCCTCCCCCTCCCCTCCCTAGAAACACAAATTCTGCACTTTTTCTATATTCCCATTAATCAGTGAGAAAGGGATTCTAGAACTAATTTTAAAAGAGCTCAAATAAAGCCTGAATAATTTGCATTTAGAGAGAGTGGTCCTTTTCGTTTAATTGGGTTTACTGAATCCATTTTAAGATGTTGGCGATTGCTGTACGGATTGAACCTCTGCAGTCCTTTCCCCAAATGAAAGAGTAACCCTTGGAAACTAGTTGGCATGTAATACATTTCAATGCAGCATAATAGGGTAGTCGTGCAGGACTCTGAACTGAATGCGACACATTTCCTTAGTCATTCGCTTGTAGCTGTAATGACCATCTTACCCTTAGCTGGGATTCCAGGCGGATTCAGCATTTGATACAATATGTATTAATAGATTTCTTCTCTATCTAAGAAGTGGTCTGGATACGGTGCTTAAGAATATAGTTAACCTTTACATTCTGCAGCTAAATGAAATTGGCTTGTGTAGGTAAAGAGATCTTGTTTAATTGAGACTTCTGACAGCAACTGTCACAAAAGACTTGAAGGACAAACCAGCCAGGAGCTTTATTGTTCCTCAACGACAACAAAGCAGACACAGGGAATATTTGTCACTAGATTCTCCTGCAATTCTGTGACGGCCGAGTTCAGTGCCACCTAATAGTGACTAAACTATGTGATGCTGGGTGTTTTCAAGGGGGCAACTCCTCATATTATCATTGTGCAGCTATTCTTTCAGACTTTCTGGGGATTCTTTGACAAAGGTTGAGCTGGTGCCCTGTTCCCTTCCACTTCTAGAAGCAGACCGAAGTCAGATCCTGCTCTAATTCTGGCATAAAGTAGGACATCCCATCCCAACCTTTAGGGCAGCTTAAGAAAAGACAGACAGGCTAGCTGTTCAGTCATTTGTGAGGCTGGGGCCTTCTGTGTTTCTCTCCCAAATGGATTTTTTAGGGATAAGAGAAATAAAAGAAAAAAAGAGGGAAGATCTAGGAAAATATCAGAGGTTAGAATCCTATTATCCCACCTCTTTAAATGAGTGTCTGAGGCAATATTCATTAAACAGTTTTAATTTTACAGCATTTCTAAAATCTGTTATTTTGATTTTACATTCTGATGAAAACTTTTGAGAGACCTTATTGATTGGTGATTTAATAAATTGGATTGAATGAGAAAGGAAGGAATTATTGGTTATAGAGGCTAGTTAACTCTCAGTGACTGAATGGCTTACATCACAAAAGTAGGAAGGAAAAGAACAAGAGGGAAAAAAAGTGTGTCTGGAACAGGCAATCCAACACATCAAAAGAAAACTAACGGAGGCTCAACAATAATTCCTGGGACCAAAACCAGGTTTTCAAAGATTTGTAAAACAACTGTAGGGTGGAAATTGCATGGCTCTCTGGGGAATGATGTTCCACAAAGCAGGCACCATGACAGAGAAGATGTACTTCTTAGGTCCTGACAGATTATACTGTTTAATTGAAGGGTCCTGTAGTACAATTTGTGAGGGAGGGCACAGAAAAAATGGTCTTTCATACCTAGGCCCTATACCATGAAGGATTTATAGGTGATAATCAACACCTTGAATTGCATCTAGAACAGGGCTCTCAAGAAGCTTAAAAAGGAATAATGCCACACAGTATGCCTATCATTGCTTGCAGCGCCCATGTAGAGTGCATTGCAGCAGTCCATCTGTGAAATCCATTTGTGAGGTCACTAAAGCATGAATGACTGCCTGAAGGACCTCTTACTCTAGGACAGGGGTGTGAAACTTGCAGCCCACGGGCTGGATGTGTCACATGCTGGCCCCACTACAGGGGTGGTATCCGACAGGGTTAACTACCAGTTTGGTCATTTACAAGGTTCAGTGATTTACAATGTGCTTCCCTGCACGCTGCCGGTGCGTGCCTGTAAATCGTCATCAGCATGCTATGTGCAGAGAAGCAGCCTTTGAAAAAGCCCTTTTTTCCTGTTTTTTTAACTGCAGCTGTGCTTCGCACAGCAGCTGAAGTTGAAAAAATCAGGAAATAAAGGTCAGGTAAGAGCCTGGGTGGGTGGGTTGGCAAAAACATCAGCAGACATAGAATCGGTTCTATGTCTGCTGTTCTTCAGAGCTACCGATTCTACAGAGGGGGACAGAACCGGTAGAAACCCACCCCTGCCCCGCTCCCACCTGGTTTAGCAAAGGAGAAAAAAGTCTCGATACGTCACATGACACCGCACGTTTGACACCCTTGCTCTAGGAATAGGTGCAACTGGCACACCAGATGGATCTGAGCAAAGACCCCACTGGCCACAAGCACCATCTACTCACTAAAAAGATCTAGTCCATTACTTTATTTCCTTCTGGGAATGCAGAACTGTATACAGTCACCTTCTACCTCATCTACCCTACGATTAAGAAGGATCAAGGGCCAGGATTTTTCAAGACCTTTGATTTATTTTATGTAATGAAAGCTGTATAGAAGTCCACAATAACTTAATCGCCTTCAGCTACAGATGGGGAACGACTGCCCCACAGGACATCAAGCGCGGCCCTCTCTTTCCCATAAATGGACCTACATTTGGCCTTTTTCTCTTGCGGGAGAAAGCGGGGGCCTATTTTTCTAGACGCAAAGGAGGAATAATTCATTATTTTCTCCAGCAAGATAATAGGAGTAGTGGTAGAGTTGGGGCTTAATAGATGCACACAACACTGTCCAATTTACTGGAGTTGGATTTATATACTTAAACCATTTAAAACCACAGTTCCATATATATAAATACTTCTCATTACAAGTCAAAGATGATTTCCTTTAATCCAGTTTCTTCTTGTTGCTCTCTATTCCTGTACAGGAATATAATCTGCATGTTACATTAAGGGATTCTGAAAATCTCAGATTTTAATAAATTGTCAATCAATGAGATAATCAGAATGAATTCATCCAAGTTTGCAAAATACAGTGTTGCATTTTCCACTCATTCAGAAAGGAAATCATACATGTACTTGTATTATAGAGACAACGAACAGATTTTGCTCTTTTACTGATCGGTATGTCCCAGTTTTTGCTCTCGTGACAGGTACTCCGAGTAGTTGTTGGTACAAGTGAAAATTTGAAAAAAGAGCTAGCTTTTGAGGGGCCCTTGGTGCTCTCTGAGCTTGGTTGTTTTCTTGCAGATGTTTTATTTCCCAAACTAGGTAACATCATCAGTGCTTGACTAACATACATGTCCTGGTAATGAAACGTCTGTAAGAAAACAATAAACCTCAGAGAGCACCGAGGACCCCTCATTTCAGCCCTGAGCAACAAATATTCTTTTTTTACTGGAACTAGCTTGTGTTTGAAGTAGCAAAATCTCATGATGTTGTCAAATCCTGAGAAAGATTTTTGGTGGTGCTGCTCAGGTTCCTGCAAAGGTTTATAAAAGAATTCCAACTCTTGGGGAATTCCATATGCCATGGTGCCCCACAAGAACTACACTACCAACTCCTGCTTATTCATTCGTTCTCAGATATTTTTGATGATCATGTACTGGTCCACATAGAAAAATATGTTGGGAAGGGCTACAGTAACTGTCAGAACCACGCTAAAAGTGTTTTTATAAACATGTCTCAAATTACAGGTTGTTCTTTTAGCTTTTAAAATGGAAACCTAGAATTGTGATGAATGCACAGGTTCCTTTATTTTCTTATTTTCTTCATTCTTATTTCAATTACCATTTTCCTTTCCTTCCAGCTTCACAGCAAAAAGGGAAAAATAATATCTATATCATGTGACTAGTATAATACATGCTAAAGATACATTTTCCAAGGAGCTTTTTGACACAACACACACAGAGGAAGAAAGACAGGGAGGCAGCGAGAAAGAAACAGAGAGCGAGAGAAACAGAAAACGAGAGAGTGAGAAAGAGAATTTTAACTATACTGAGCATGTATACATGATTTAATAGGTAACTTTGGCAAGTAGATAACATTATTCAAGTATATAAATCTAAGAAATCAGCTAAGATTGACTGTGATTTTTCATTAAATTTAGTGTTTTATGCAAGAATATGTAATTTGATTATTTAACTTGTTACTTGTATGACTTGTGAAAACAATCAGAATGTTTCTAAATTTTTACTTTATTTCTGAATTGTTTTTACAACCTTTTATATACAAGTTTTCTCTTTCTTGGGCTTTTTAAAAATTATATAAAACTGTTATTATATGTCAGGTGTTATTAACTCCTGACAAGGGTGTTTATGTGAACAAGGAGTGCTTATTATCAATCCTCTTATTATTATTCCCTTAAGGCAGCATATTTGCTTCCTCATGTACACAACAATAACTGGAGATTTAATTGCCACTCTGGGATGCCAAAAATAACTGGAAGTACCTACACCATCAACAAGAAATAACGGTAAATGCCATCAATATTTCTTTATAGATTTTTGCACTCAGTCGAAGGCAGGCACCATATGGAATATCTATGTTTTAACAGAGTCTCAATTCTGTACGTGCTAATGGAAACCCTCCCTTTAAATTATGCTGCTCAACAGGACAATGATAAAGGCTGGTGTTTACATACTGTCTTTGGAGTTAACACCCAAAGTTCAATATATCACTAAAGAATTCTAGATAGGAAGGTGAATAATAGCACCCACATGGAAAAAAGTGTGGAGGAAAAGCTTTTGATTCAAAGCAGGAGTAAACAAGCTGGAAAGAGTAGCAATATTAAGACTTTGAAGGTGCAAAATAACCCCACTTTTCGTGCTGGCAGTACTTTGTATTGGTGGCAAATATTGGATCCAGTTTTTACACAAGAAAAATGGCTGGTATGACAAACAGGCTGAGAGCCAACAGATATTGCTTCTCTTTTTTCTTATTTGTATCCATTTCATGTATTCATCATAACCATATTTATACTTATACCTGTTATGTAATAATCACTTGACAAAATAAAATAAATACATAAAAAATAAAATCTCAGGTCAGAATTAGTAGTTATGTAAACACTGGACAACTGCTCAGTTTCAAAACCACTAAGCACCGTGCAATGAATGAGTCCATTAATTCAGGGGGAGCAATGAAATTTTTTTAAAAAGCGCAAAATGGTGATGACAGCATTGTGATAGAAGCCCCACCCCTTTTTTACAAGCGTGCAGTGCATGTACAAACAGATCTTCTATCACAATGCCACACATGCCAAGTTAGTTTTTTTTAAATACACACTCCTGCAGACACAACCAGTGTGTGTGTGGGGGGGGGGGCTGCAAAAAATGCCTGCGGATTTGAATCACCGTGGAGGTAAGAATCAGTATACATAGGCCGTGGTCAATAAACTGTTTTGTTTCCTTCATTTTTATTGCCTTTGGTTCTTATCTAAAATGTTATTACAGGTAGTCCTCGACTTACGACTTAGAATTGAGCCCAAAATTTGTTAAGCAAAACGGTTCTTGAGTTATGCCCCGTTTTACTACTATTTTTGCCACCATTAACTGGCTACAGTTATTAGGTGAATAATGCGGTTGTTAAAACAAATCTGACTTCCCCTACTGACTTTGCTTGTCAGAAGGTTACAAATGGTAATCACATGACCCCAGGACACTGCAGCTGGCATACATACATGCCAGTTGCCGAGCGCCCCAATGTTGATCACATGACCATGGGGAAGCCACAATGGTCCTAAGTGTGAAAACTGGTCATAAGTCACTTTTTTCACTGCCATTGTAACTTGGAATGGTCACTAAACAAAAGATTTTAAGGACTACCAATATAGAAGTATGTCTTTGGTATTTCTTCTGAATCTTAACCAAGTGGGATCAAGTCAGAGCCATCAATTTTTTTCAGTCTCCCCAGAATGTCTAACCTCATGACTGTATAACATCTCAACAGGTCAAAATCTAGTATAAATGTTATACTAGGAAAACTGCACAGAATTGTGGAAGGTTACACAAATCTCTAGCCAAGTTTTCAAATCATCATTAAACCTACAATCCCATAATACAGTAGCAATTTTTAACAATTGTTTACATGTGTTCTGACCCAGCTCCCAAAACATGACAAACCCTCTGTAGTTAAATCAATGATTCCTTTATTAGGAGCGCCAGCAGCCCTGGAAAAATCTCTCTCTCTCTCTCTCTCTCTCTCTCTCTCTCTCTCTCTCTCTCTCTCTCTCTCTCTCTCAGCAGGCTAGCAAGTCTGTCCATCAGGGAGATGAATAGTTGTCTGTCACACCTATTCATCTCCACCCCCTGCCCTTTATCCCCAGAATTAGGGTGAGGCTTTGCTGACAGCTATGGCTTTTCCATCCCAAGGACTGGCCCATAGATTTCCACTGCTCTCCTCTCTTCTGCACTTCTGCACATCAGGCACTGGACCCAGCTGTTCCTCCTTTTCCTCATCAGCCACCTCCAGACCTGGGGGCTGTTGACTCTCCATCTGAGGGCTGATGGATGGCCCAGGCTCCACCTCTGTCTTAATCTCTGACAGCTATATTCTTTCTTCCCCTTTGGAGCTCTCAGGTTGCCTCAATGCTGACTCTCACACTCATCTGATTTGGCTGCTGGAAGGCTGGTGGCCAAGAGGCCACAACATGTTGGCAGTCCAATATCTTACTAAATAAGTAATAATTAAAATCAAAGTCAAATCTTCTTTCAAACAAGCTTGATTTTTTGATGGTGACTGAATGGACACATCATTGTGAGGTTTCTTGGCATTAATACAAAAATCTCCAGCTTTGGGCTATAAACATTTGAAGACCCAGTCAATAGTAGTAAAGAGAATTTTATACCTCTTTGCTTCAGTCTAGTGTTTTCTTCCCCCAGGTTTTGGGAGCCTTGTTTTGGTAGCTTAACTATAAGGAAATGGCTTGCCATTGCTTTTTTGCAGGATATTTTTTGAATTCTTTAATTTAACCTACAGCCTTAGTTTTCCTTAGTGATTTCCTGATAAATAATGAAAAACAAATGTCTGATGAAAGAACACTAGCATAATTATACAGCAGAATTGTTAATATAAAAACAAGTCAAGAGAAGCATATGTATTCATACTTTCATCCATTCATTTCTATCCAGATTTCTTATATTCGTCTTTTCTATAAGGAGTGAAACTTAATGGGCCCCAGATGGCAATTAATTCCACAGGGGTGAGGCTATTGCAGGAAACGCCCTTAATGGAATATGAAATACTTGTCCCTTTCAATTACTATACTATATAGTCAGGTAGATACGGTAAAAGATGCCTTCAAATAACCGTATAAGACTCGAAAGACTTTAAAGGTTAAAGGTTAAAAAAAACTCAATCTCTTCTGGACTAATTACATTATTGTAAGATTTGCATTATAGTTCTGAGATGTTTCAATCCTACAATTTTATTTTCTTGACTTGTTGAAATTGTTATGTATGAAAACTTTGTTAAATTATTTTGTAGGGAATATAAAACTATCCGAGTTTACTCGATGTCAGCACTATGAAGGGGTATGCAAATAATTTATTTGATTTGTGTGATTGTCGGAATATACATAATTACTACTCCCATATGCATTTGGTTGGTTTTATAGAAACAGAATGCCTGTTTGGATATGCCTTTAATTTGATTCCTCACAGTAAAAGTGTAATGGAATGTGTGGAAGACCTTGGGGGATGAGGAAAAACAATGCTGCCTAGGGAACAATCAAGATGAGACAGGGAGGGGCCCTCAGTCACTTTCAGAGAAAGAAATTTAGGAAGGACCCACCCTAATTGATCTGCCCATTGGTGGCGGGAGGAAGTTTGTACCTTCAGATTTGCAAGATTCTGTTAATGTAAACTTAATGAAATAAATTTTGTTCATCTAGTCATGCCTTCTATCTGGTTTATCCAGGAAGATATTTTATTTTAAAAATATCTTATTTTTAGAAATGACTTCTCTAAGTAAATTTGAATATGAGTTCTTCACAGTGCAATTCTTTATATGCTTACTAAGAGAAAGCCATCCAAATGACTCTAATTAAGCTTTTTCCTAGGTAAACAGAATCTCAGTGACAATTTTTCCCTTCCAACACTGAAACATGAATATCTTATGTTCTAAATTCTAAATCTATTCATCTTAAAATTAAGAGGAAAAAAGAATTCTCCCAGTGTATTTCTTTTTTTTTCTAAGTCAAAGAATTATGGAAAATGAAAGCCAGCCTATTTTTCCTCCAAAGATGTTGAAAAAAAAACCCAATGATCACAGCTTACTAGAGTTCAAATATTCTCTTAAATGGATCTAATTATAATCCCAGTTAATATTTTACATTGTCTGCCTCAAATTCTAAAATAATTTGGTTATGAAGACTTCTTTTACCGGTATATATTATTCTACCTTTTAAACATGATTTGAATTTTTGTTTTCCTATAGAGAATTTTAAAAAGGAAAAAGGTCATGAAGAAAAAAAGAATACAAATGCATGTTTTAACAGATATAAAAAACTGGTCACAAAGAAAAAAGGAAACAAATGCATGTTTTAACAGATATAAAAAACTGTTGAGTTATTATACATCCTTGCCTGCCGTGAATTGCTCTGACTGTGATGGCAATATGTCCCATTTTACTAGAAATGGTCTTTCATTTGAATGCTTATAAGAAAATAGTCCTGTGCTTGAAGACATCCTATATTTGAAGGATTATCTGGGACAAATGGGATTTTACAATAAAGTATTATTAAGAGGAAAATCTACCTTCCTGAAATTTCTATCAAACAATATAACCTAGGTAGCTAATTAAACAAACCCACAGGTCATCCTCTTACCCAACTTAGATGGGTGTTTTATATTTGTTTTTTAAAACTGTACTCATTATTGTTAAATGTTTATCTAGGGACATCTGAATAAATGAATATATACAAACACATCCAAGCAAGCCTATTCCTCATTCTTTTTTACAGATGCATTTCCTTCTCCAGATGAGCTGTCCAGAGCATCCATTGTTTGGGATGATGCTTCTGTCGCTCGTTTGATAGGCTGGGCTTTAATTGAGAGGACGCTCCTCCTCCTCCACAGAACTCCTCCCTAGCGTCCCCAGTTTTTGTTCAGCCTTCGTGGATATAGGCAACTTAATTTCCTTTCCCTTGGCCGGAACAGCAAAGGCTTCAAAAGGAGACAACAAAAAGGTTTGCTTTTAAACTCTAAACAACTCCTTTAAGGCTTTTAGTTTCAATGAGTCAAGCAGCTCCCTACGGTATATAACTCAAGCCAAGGGAGTTCACCATAGCTTCAGATAATGATCTCTCGCCCCCAGGATGATCGGAGGTGATAACGCCTCAGCCGCATGGCTAACAACTCACATTACGATCTTTTCAAGCCGAGCCGCTACGATTGCCGCCGCCCACGCCTGACAGGAGAGGCTCCATTTTAATAGGGTCCAAGGATTTTTTCTCTCCCCTGGGAACACCGTCTGGGGTGGGGGCATCAGCGCCCATCTGCCCCACCACGCCTTTTTATTCAAGGGGAAAACTCTGCAGTATAGACTCCCCATAAGGCGTGGAAGTGCTGCCGAGCCGATTTAACTCATTACACACCTAAAGAGATAACAGCTAGCGCCATTGTACTCACTATCCATGCGGTAGTGATCTGCATTTTATTTCTGGAACTGTGAGGCTTTTCTTTCCCCAAGCATGAGTCTCCTTCCTAGAACCTGAGGGAAATCACCCTAATAGATATGTGCGTGGATAGATAGATAGAGATAGAGATATAATTATTCTATTTTGGACCCTTATTCATTAAGGAGGAAACTGTTGGCTTATGCCCTCACAGAATTAAACAGCAGCACCCCAGCGAGCACCAAAGCCCGTGTCCGCCTGTGCAGGAAGCTGTCACCAGCCTACATCTTATTTCAACAATTACTCCTTTCTAGGCCTATGAGGTGTTCCAAATTTGGCTAATTCGGAAATAATAATATTAATAACAAAATAATAATAACAATAATAACAATAATAATAGGAACAAGAATAAAGAATTAGAATAATTCTTGAATAATATTTAATATTGAATAAAGAATTCAATATTCTTACATAAGGTTATACAAAACTGGGGAGCATTGTTTTAGGGTTCCCTGGCCATTGCTGGTTCAGGCCCCTGGGTGTGCCAACCGCCCAACATTTCAGCCTCATTAACAGTAAAATTTAATAAGTGGTCACAATGGCAAGCCGCAGTAGCTCAAGAGCCATGTCAAATTCTCAAAACAAATTGAAGCATTCTAAGTGTACCTCCTAAGCAGTAGAAAAAGACGCTAACAAGCACCATAAGGTACTAGAAAAACACATGAAGAAGTTCATGTGGGAGGATGAAGATAATTCTCAAACCTCATCTCCTCCAGGCCTACTTCGGCTCCAATCCCCCTCTGCAACCACCCCTGGATCTGTCTGTGTAATCCAGACGCAGTGCAGCTGCACAAGATCAGGTAGCCCATCTAGATCAGTACAAGTGACTCGAAGTGCCTCTGTGGCCACATTGCTCCAACAGCGGCCAGATTCTGTCAAGATGATGACTTACCAGAAAAGATCCCTGCAAAGATGAGACTGTGGATGGAATTAGCAATACGCCAATGTATCGCTGCGGGGGTGCAGCATACTGCTCTGGCCAACAACAGAGCGCTCCTTCTGATTGGAATTCCCTATAACTCTGGTCACGAAATAGGACAGAGCATCCTTACCCTCAGGTATCTCTCCACAGGAGATTCTGTAGTTTCAGATATACTCCCGCAAGGTATATAGAAGAAGCAAAGGCTATTGATCGGGTGGAGCCAGAGGACTCCAGTTTTCCTGCTCAAATTCTCAAATTCTAGTTAGATTCACATTGGCTCACATTAACAGGTGATGGTGGATGCTACATCTTGACGACTAAAACAATGCCGGCATCATTTTGTTTATAAGAATTCCATGGCATTATCTGTTGAGAGGCCACTTCCCCTCACAAGGATCTCCGTGAGGGTCCAGGGGACATTTATGCCGATTACGGACCTCTTTCTGAGGTTGACTATCGGGCTTCCTTTTTAAGTTGGCAGCCCTCACAGAATTCTAGCAGCACAATAATAGTGAGCGCCAAGGCCCGTGTCCACCTGGGTAGGAAGCTGTTGAGGGCCAGCGACTGCAGGATCACCCAATTGCAATACAGGTCCTGAAAGGTGTTCTCTATTTGGCCTCACAATTTGATTCCATATTCAGTCATCTAATTATGAGTTTGGTAACAGCACAACAATTTACGTTAGTAGCTGTGCACAGATATAACAAAAATATTATCAATAATAATATTAATGATATCAATATTATTATGAATAATAACATAATAAATTGAATTTACCCCCCCAAAAGGGGGAGGAGAGCAAATATCAAGAGGATTCCCTGCCTCTGTTTACATCAGTCCTCTGAACCAGTCAATATCTCATACACATATAGATATATAAGTATAGATATCTCACCTTGTGGGCTTTAGGTCAGAATCTTCAAGGGCAACCAAAAATACCCCCAGAGGACAATAAACCAACTCAAAGTAGGTCAAAATGTCCCAGAGAGACCTCTAAGGCAACAAAGGATGCCAAAAGACACCAAAATGTGTTAGATAAGCATATCTTAAAAAACAAACAAAAAAATGTATGAGGGAGGTTGAACAGAAGTCTCAATCCTCTTCCCCAGCCAGGCTGGCCCCAGTTCCAGAGTGCTCGCTTCAGCAACACATATACTAAAATTGGAATGATACAGAGAAGATTAGCATGGCCCTTGCGCAAGGATGACACGCAAATTTGTGAAGTGTTTCATATTTCATCTTGCCTTCATTCCTGGATCTCTCAACGCCATCCAGAAGAGCCTCAGGCCTTCAATCCAGGCCTTCAGCAGCGCTACTTGCCTGACAGACAGTTGTGGGACCACACCAGAATTCCTCCTCCCAGAGGATATCCCTGACAAATTGAAGGCCTGGAGGGACATGGCAACTTGAAGAGGCATCGCAGCTGGGGTACAGTAGAAGTTGATGGCTAGGCAGCCTCCACAATCTGACCTCGATTCTCACTCGATTTAGTTGTTATGCAGAATAGACCTTCATTACCGGCAGATACCTCCTTCAGGGGAGTATTATATAATCCAGTTACACATTCACATGATACACAGGATGAGGGAGAACTATAGACCAGATGGAACAGGTTGAGGAAGGGTCTACTCACAACAGTGACCAAAATCTGTCAGAGGCGGATCCCCTAAAAAGGGGGGGCATGTCAAACATTGAAGGCATTAAGCCAGACCACCAACCTTCAGGTCTGTTTCGCCCTCAGACTTTTTTCAAGTCTCTGTTGTTTCAAAAAACAAAACAAAAAAACCCCTACTGCCTGCCTTGATATTCCATTCCCCTCAGCCCAACAATCGTTACTGTAAGGGGCGTCAGACGATTTAATCTTCTCCCAACTAATAATGTAAGAGGAAGTCAATACTGTCCCACAGAGGTTCTTGGACCTCGTCCAGAAACAAGGGGTCTCTTCAGTGGCGTATATACCTCTTACAGGATATGATAGAAAATTTTTAATTTGGTTTTCTGATTCTGCTAAATTTCTCATCACCACGATAATAGATAAAACAATAATGGCAATTATCATCCTCCTCTGCAATTCCAATGGAAGCAGAAGAGGCTCTCAAGTCAAAGGATATACAGGGTTGAGTTGTCTCCATGTAGGGCATGTCGATCTGATGTGAGGGCCATAAGAACAGAGTCGGCCGCATCCCCCACTTTTTTATTAGATTGTCTCTCAGGTTGCTCCGCCATCTGAGGGAGATTATCTCAAATTCCAATATCAGGGCACACAAGGATGACGCAAAACTCTATTAAATTATCTGCTCGAGCCAGGGCATCTCAGGTTACTCCTCGCTTACTGCTATGGCTCAGACATTGGCGAGCAGATATCACACAACTAACGGAAGCTTGCTTCCTCCCCAATATATGGAGATAATTTGGTTGGTGGTGCCCCGACCCAACAAGGTGGTTGTCTTGGTTGCCATTACATCGGCCAGTTACATCTTGGATCTAGTAGCCTTGTCAGTTAGACAGGAGCTCTGTATTTTTCACAGACAAAGTGGTCCTTAGTCCAGATCCATCTTTCACCCATAGATAAATTTGGGTTTCCACAGACCATAGGAACTGATACTCCCGCACATTTGTCTGAAACCGACATAAAATCTGGCACGACAATGCCACAATCTAGATGTAAGGTGAGCTTTCTGCATATATTTCAACCACACAATGTGTATTAGGAAACAAAGGTTCTCTTCGTTTCTTTTCAATCACCCACCATTGGGTGCAAGGCCTCTTCCTCAATGACCAGTAAGTGGCTGAGAGCACAATTCCTAAGTCCTATGAGACACAATCTCTTTCTGTATCCAGGGCATCACTGCTCATTCGACCTGGAGCGCTGCAATGTTGACAACATGGGCCACAAGTGCCAATAGAGAAAATTTACAAGGCGACAACATGGGCCTCACCATCGCCTTTTATTTAGAAACTATTAGAATGATGTCTTTGCCTCTACGGAGGCTGCCTTTGACAGGAGAGTGTTACAAAGGGTCCATAGGGACCAAGAGAAAGGGGAATCCGAACCAGACGGAAGCCCTCCCATAGGACACACCAAGCTTTGATATGTCCCAAACAATGGATGCTCTGAACAGCTCATCTGGAGAAGGGGTGTTGGTACTTAACTGACACGCCCTTTCTCTGTGAGCTGTGAAGAGCATCCATCCCCACCCTTATTCATCTGGTGGGATGCTATTCTGGCCAAGTATTAGAAAGGGTGAAGAGAAGAAATATTTCATCACTTCAACTTCGCCAAAACTGGGGACGCTAGGGAGGAGTCCCATGGAGGAGGAGGAGCGTCCTCTCAATTAAAGCCCAGCCTACCAAACGAGCGACAGAAGCATCATCCCAAACAATGGATGCTCTTCACAGCTCACAGAGAAAGGACGTGTCAGTTAAGTACCAACGGCCCTTTTCTTTGGCAATGTAAAGTTATTGTGGGATGAGTCCTATGTTAGTCTATGATGGCAAGACATCAGGAGTCTGGTAGCGCTTTTTTTGGATTATTAAATTGTATTAAAAGACATTGATAAGACACTTGTAATCCTTTTCACAAGTCCCCTGCATCTGTAATAAACAACCAAGCTGCAGCTCACAAACGCTTATGCCTTTTAATCACATTAGACAACTCATGACCTGTTTGGTCATTCTTTCAGAGATGTTTCCTTACCAGTTTCCTCAGTGCCTGGAACAATGACAGAATTTTTGATGTGCTCCCTTCCCTGGAAAAGTTGAGATACATTCAGAGATGTATCTGCCTTGAAAATAGTCCATGTTGGACTGTATATAGCACATACACAGAGGAGGAAATTATGACATTTTGTATTAGGTCATAATCTACTTTATGATAATATTAGGTCATAAAGTGGTTGCCAATTTTCAATTCCACAGGAGTCATGGATCCTGGATTTTAGACACATTCTGTAAGCCAGCTCATCTGAGGTAATTTGGTTCAAAAATTGTTGCCCTATGATGCATTTCTTTACCAAATTAAATGTTATGGAAATGAGACTTCTAGTAGAATATGGATATTGGTTGAAAAAGCTGTTACCAGATGTCTTCTGAAGTTTTGCAATGCTCAGTGGCTCACCTATACATTTCTTTGTTTTCTTTTCAAATAGTATATCTTTCAATATGTGGTAATATATTTTTTCCTTTGGATATAATTTTTTGCGTTCTATCATATTTTGGCACTTTAGGAAGACTTTGCTATTTATCACACAAGCTTCCCTGAATCTGCTATAAGTTGATTCTAACAGGTATACTGATAGACTGTTCTTGCATGTCCATAATGCATTCACAAAATTGATACTGGGGCAGTTTTCAGGGGTCTGGTTGACTGTTTTTTGTTTAATTTGGCAGGAAAGTTCCTCAAATAATATACGGAATCAGGTGATTTCCAGTCTCTACATAAACAATTCCACAATTTAATTATAGTGGGGAAAAAACTCTAGAACTGATTCTGGAAGGGAAATAAGAGTGAAATCACAAAATGAACCAAATTTAGTTCAAAGCTAGCAAGAGGCAAATTAATCCAAAAATAGATGCTTAAATTTGAGGATGTTTTTAGATTATTCCTGCTGGCAGAAAGAAATCAGGTTGGGCTGAAGCCATTTGTAGAATTTTACTGTGCCAATTTCCAAAGCTGACCAGAATTCTTATTCATATAAAGTTTCTATTACACAAATAATTAAAAGCAGATTTTTATTGTTCCTCTGGAAAAAATGCCGTTTATGGACACAGATCTTTTCTTTTGAGTTAAATATCTCTCTTTTACTGTCATTTGGACTTTGAATCCAGTTAAGTACAAAAACATGACAAATGCCTGTTGTGCATATACATACTTGTATATATAATATATATGTATGCCCATCTAAGCATGCATGCAAAATTGCTTCCTTTTTGTAGGCTTCCCAGTTTTGGAAGGAAGTTGAATTAGAATTTAATTGTTAGTTGGAATACTTGGAAAGCATTTAGCAATATTTTACAGACAATAAAACACTTGACATTCCAAAACACAGCTATTTGGGAGTTATAAGAATAAATGTTATGAAATATTCATGGAATGGATTGTCTAGGTAAAACAAACAGTGCCAATTTAAGCTGATGAATTCACTCAACATTTGATATCTGGGAGAAAAGGAAAAGGATGGGGACCTAGACTGAACATTAAACCATCTTTGTATTGTTGTTGTTGTTGTTTATATAGAAGAGTAAACTTTAGACCACATTCTAAATCAAGGCAACACAACACTCAAAAAAGACGTGTTTAGGAATTAAATTATTCCAGTTCACCTCAAACAAATCTCTTCTGATTCATTTTCTGCGGATTCATTTCTAAACTTAGATAAGGCATAGCTCCATATGTTTTATTTTATAGAATTCTAATATTCATCTTTTTATAATTGTTATATATTATCCTCCAGTTAGAATTATTCTCCCAAAATAAAGGCTTTTGAAATTTAGAGGGGTGAAGCGTGAAGGGGCTAAAACATGCACATATAAACATAGGTTTTAACTCTAGTTTAAAAGGTTTTCAGGTGACGACACAAACTCACAACTTTGGTGTGCAACTCAGCCAAAGCAGCAAAAAGCTTTTTTAGCAATTGTAATCCTTAACCTGTGCTTAAGTCTATTTAGGAATTAGATTAAAGAGTTTTTATAACACCCATTAATTGTGAAGGTTTATGGTTTATTTCCTGGAAGGGAGGGAATGTAAGTGAATGTATCTTTTTAAAACAAAAATGTTTTACCCTGTTCACTCACAAATTGGCCTAAAAGTGGCTTTGCATATATTATGAAATATGCCCCACAGCCCAGTTAACAAGCACATGAATACCATCATTTTAACTATTGTAATTCAGAGCTTTAGGGCTATCACTTCAGTAAAATGAACAGCAACTATTATTCCGGTTTTTTGGAATGTAAACGTTCCATAAACTTTGATTCCAAATTCTAGTTCCCATAAAGCAAAAACTGTAGTTGCTCCATATTTTGATAATATGGTAAGTTTAGCTTTACTATCTTATCAAAATCTGAACCAATGGCAATTTATGATGAGATGGTAGTAAAATAACAGTATACATACTTTTTAACTGAGCTTTTTGGGTTAGCGTGTCATGAAAACACAGCTAGCGTGAATCTATTAGATCTAATTCCAACTCAGATCACAAACTCTGGAGAATTCAAGACATTATTATCTTCCTTCAAGGCTTGCAATTTAGGACTAACAGCTGCAGCAGTTAAAATACAACCAGCGCCTCTAAAATAACTGTTTCTCCTTCATATTAAGAGTAATCTGGTGTTTTACCATGAGTTTACCAATGAAATAAGATATAATTTTGCAGATATGTTATTTCATAAAGCTTTTATACATCTTGGTAACAATGCTTATGATGATAAGCTTTTGTTTGTTCCTGAAAACCTTTTCAGTTGTAACAATTTTGAATAATTTTGGAAGACAGTGATTAATCTGGTATGAGGAAATTGCTCAAAAGTAACATGGAATGACAAATAATAGCAACAACTGAATACACAAATAAGGTGTGAATGCCTACAGAAGATCCATCAATATGATTTGGACTTACAAATCAATCATACTTCCACCAAAGAGCATAAGAGATAGAGCAATGGTGAGTTTTTTGATGCCTTCAAGTCAGCCTTGACTCCTGGCAATTGCTTGGACAAGTCCCCACAGTATTATCGGTAAGATTTTTTGAAGTGGTTTACAACTCCTTAGGTCTGAGAGAGAGTACCTGGCTCAGAGTCATCCAACTGGCTTTGTGCCTAAAATGGGAGTAGAACATCTCCTAAATTCTAATCTGGTGTTTTAATCACTATACCAAACTGGCTCTCATTAGGGTAGTTACCTATACCAAGATATGAGGTTTTTTAAAATTACCTATGAATTGAGGAAGGCCCTCTTATAATTTTTTGATAATACAATAATCGATTGAATGAAAAATGGGAAGATATCATTGCTGAAAAACTTGGATGCCTTTGAAAAATATCCTAATTTGTTGCTTATGTATCTATGTTTTTGTCTGTAAAATTAGTATGTGTGGAAAATATAGTGGTCCAAAATTGCATTATTAACAATTCAAATAGATCCTCAGCATGTTAAATGGTCGGTACACTATGATAACTCAGTGTACACGGTACCTACACTAAGTTGCATGACAAGATGCTTACAAGATAAGCTAAAAATCTATCTTACAGACTTGAGGAGGTAACTAATTGCTTAAGACTGATATTAGTTTATTAACACATGTTAAAGAAAATCAAATACTGAAAAGAACATCTTGCTTGCTTTTAATTTGCTATATCAGGGCTGTCAAACTCCCATCCTGTGGGCCGGGTATGTCACGCCCATGCCTGGTTTAGCAAAGGGGGAAAAAGTCCCGATACATCACGTGATGCCGCCGTGAGTCTGTGAGTTTGGCATCCCTGTGCTATAAGTAACATGTATCTCAATCTTCTTGGGCATCCATCAGTGGTGGGATTCAAATTTTTTTACTACCAGTTCTGTGGGATTGGCTTGGTGGGCATGGCTTGGTGGGCGGAGCAGGGGAATACTGTAAAATCTCCATTCCCACGTCACTCCAGGGGAAAGATACTGTAAAATCCCCATTCTCTCCCCACCCCACTAACCTGCTTTCCAGCTCTGTTCTCCTGTGCAGGGCAACAAAATAAGACCCAGCCGATCAGCTGGAACTCAGGAGGCAGAGAATAGATGGGGGCGGGGCCAGTCAGAGGTGGTATTCCGAACTACTCAAAATTTCCACTACTGGTTCTCCAGAACTGGTCAGTACCTGCTGAATACCACCTCTGGCATCCATACAGATTAAACAACAGATCAATAATCTATAAGGGCTGAATGAAAAATAATGCTTTTGATGTTAAACATTGTCAACTGATGTACTAGAACCTTTGATAAGTCTTTTACATCTGTTATTTTACTTCAATTGGCAATGAGAAAATATTGTGTTGCTATTGTTTGTGAGAAAGAGATTTGCAGTGAGTGCTAGTCAGTGTACCTTAAGTGATACACTGCGATTAAATAACCAAAGCGGTTCCTCTAACTGAAATTCATCCATGAATGCAAATTGTTTATGGGGATGAGTATGATGACAAGAATACTATGTTTTCCTGGGCCCAAAAATGTAAAGATGGTGAACCAGGAAGATTTGATTACATGATTAAGAATGAAGTAGATAATTTGTGACAGTAGCCAATGAGTTTGACATAAAAAAAGGTTGGTAAATTAATTAAGGAGAATTGGTGGCTCACTTAAATGGAAAGTGTTATAAAGCTTGGTTTTTCACAGGAAAGTGGCTTATAGTCCTCAACTTAGGAGCATAATAAAGCCTGCCATTCTGATCATTTAATCATGATGATTACAAAGTCATCATGCAACCAATCTGTTTTTACAACCATTTTTTGTGGCAGTCATTAAACAAACCCATTGTTTGTTGGGGCATTTTTGCTGAAAACTGGAATAATACTCTGGTTTTTGCAAAAACATTGTAAATTGCAGTTATGTGACCATAGGATACTGCAAACAGGCATAAAT
Source organism: Pseudonaja textilis (assembly GCF_049901715.1). Lineage (NCBI taxonomy): Eukaryota > Metazoa > Chordata > Lepidosauria > Squamata > Elapidae > Pseudonaja > Pseudonaja textilis. The sequence continues at coordinate 188,007,871 of NC_141990.1, forward strand.
AGGCAGCTTGCCAAATGTCCAAAATGGGGTCATGTGATTGCATAGAGTGGCAACGGCCATTGGAATCAGGTCATAAGTAGCTTTTGGAGGTCTGTTGTAACTTCAGTTGCTAAGTGACTGGTCATAAGTCAAAAATTACCTATACATCATTGATGTTGTTCAATATTGGAAGGTTTTGGTAAGATGTTCTTTGCATGCTGATAGCAGAAGCAAAACCTTCAAGAGCTGAAATTTGTCAGCAATTGTTATACTGTAAAGTATATTTCTTTACTGCATTTTGACAGCCCACAAAACAGCCTTCAATATTTTTTTTATTATAGCTTGTATCAATAAAGCAGAGTTCTGGTATCAGTTTTCCGAAAGTTTGAGAGATGATGGAGTAGATATAAGGAACAAAAACTTCATTTCAAGGACGGTCTCCAGGTTTCATTTATTACAATCTCTATATTTAAGCAAATTATGGAGGTGGAGGTGTTACTTTCCATTTAACCCACATATGAAACAATTGCACTTCCTATCAGGTTTTAGGTTAAGATAATTCTGAATTGTGTGACAAAGTAGGGGCATATTTTGATTCAGTAATAGGTGGGGCTACATTTCAGGCTGGGTTTCCTATTTATTCCAATAGTAGGGAGGTTTCTATAAAGGCAGTACACTGCATTCAAAATTTTCTGCTGAACGATTACATAAAAATCCAATCTTAGAGATTCAAAAGAAGAAAAATATAAACACAAACAAAATGCCCAATTTCTCCGTCTCATTAACCTAAGATTGCAAAATCCAGCCAACCCAAATAATTCTAGGTTTTTCTCCCTCTCCCCATAAATCTGTGGCTGAATAAGTGTGTAAATAGTGACTAAAAGCTGGTTTTAAAAAGGGGAGAATCAGAAAAAGAAACTATTGATTAAAATGACCTGCCTATAAAATATCTGCATATATGCAATTAAATCTTCCTTCTGAATATACTAGTCACACACAAAGAATTATTCCACACATAATCACACAAATGTATATGCATGTTTTCCTCTCCCTTGTATCAATCTATTAATTTATAATACATTTCACATACTTCTATGTCTGGAGTCAGAAGCCAAATACGTTCAGGTTTGGTTAAAGGGACACTGTTGGGAAATGCCACACCCTGAACAAGAACAGAAAGTCAGATATCCTGGATGAAGGCAATGGCTAATTACTTCTGTACTGTTTTCAAGAAAACTGGCTGGATAAGCTTATGAAGTCATCAGGAGTTGAGTCCAACAGTTCAGAGAATTCCACGTTTGCAATTTTCTACTATCCATGTTCTCCTCCATGAAAGCTGGGATGGGTTTCCTCTGCTCTCAGCTAGTCAAGTTGTGGCCCCTCTAGTTTACAATTACTTCCCTTCCTTTCCTTTCTTTCTGCATTAAAACCCTGAATGTGCAACTTTAGCAGACCAAACAACTTGGTGAAGGCTTAAGTTGACAAAGCTGAAATGAAGAGCCTAAGACAGGGGTGGGATGCTACTGGTTCTGCCTGGTTCTATAGAGCAACAGACACTGAACTGGTTTTGTGTTTGCTGTTGTTTGTCCCACCTGCCTGCCCGGGCTCTTACCTGTCCTTTATTTCCTGCTTTTTCAACCTCTGCTGCTTTGCACGGCACAGCTAAGGTTGAAAAAGCAGGGAAAAAGAGGCTTTTCAAATGCTGCGCACCCAAGCGCAGTGCTTTTCAGCTGTCCAGGAGGCACAGCCTAAGGTAGTTTTACACGCGAGCGCAAAACATAATCACTGAACCGGTAGTAACACCGGTTGTATCCCACCCCTGGCCTAAGACCAGATAAGTTCATTTCAAAACACAATGCAGGCGCCTTCCATGTCAAGAAAGAAGGAAATACATTACCACACAAGAGCAGGGGGGGAAAAGTCTGACATTTAAACCCTGAGACTCTTATATATACTGAGCTGGATTTGGCAGTAGCTGAATTGCTTTATTATTGGGACTTCTTGTTACTGCAATAAAAACAATTAAGCCATTTGAGGCTTGTCCTTGATGTTCCTGCCGCAAGCTCAGGAAAAGCTCTTTGTTGTAAAAGAACTTAATTTCTGAGAATATGTGCAAAATGTTATAGTTCTGTTTGGAAGACTGATTGTTAGTAGCCAGCAGTTGATATTTTCTCACAAGGAGTTAATCATTGGCAGATATTAGCAGATTCCCTTGAGGGTTAATAATCAGAACTATATAGAGGTAATTCCCCTGCTAAGGGGATGTCTTAATGTGAAGGCTTTTGTAAAATTAAAAAAAAAAACCACCATGGGGAAAAAGAGAAAGAAACTGAATTCATATGAAAGCCATAATGTGGTTTATGTGGTATAGGCGTAGCAAAATGTATGAACCCAGTTGGAGAAAGTGATCCCTGGCAGCTGGGTAATTAATCATTACTTAAGTATCTAAAAAGTAAAGGAAAAATTAGCACTTTCTAGAGGCAATCTGGTCCACTGTTGAACAGTGCTCAATATTAATACATTTCCCCTAATGCTTAGTTAAAATGTGCTTCTTTCCCACTTTCAATTTGTTTTTTGTATGATGTACTGTTTCGTAAGAAGCAACAGCACTATGTTTTTGAAAAGAAATAACCTTATTTATTATTACTAAGTTTACATTGCATGTGGTATCGAAAATTGATTTCACTCTCAAACAGCCTCTCAAGAATCAGTTAGATTCTGAAACTAGTCTCAATCAATTCCCATTAATACATACAGTAATACATACTGTATATGCTCAAGTTTTAAAGGGACAGGGTTCTATTTTTATATTTCTCTTTTTAAAAAGTAAAACAGACATTAGTAGTACTCAGTAATTAGGTATTCTACCCTGCATATTGAGTTTGATCTCTGTGGAACAAATCAAGACTGGTTTTCTAACAATAGTTTCACCCTTTTTTAGGCCTCTCATCCAGTTTGTTGTTGTTTCTTCAGGTCTCAAATTCCTCAGGAATAAATTACAAATACCTGTGTTATATCAACAGAAGCAACATTCTCAATTAGTACTTTGTAGGTTTAAGAAACAATCTTAATGAAACACATCTGCTTTTTGAATCTAGGAATTGCCTGTGAAAATTCAAATATAGATGAGTTTTTAATGCATGAAAATACAGTACTTCTGAACAATTATCAAAGGATTATTTTTGTTTCACCTGATTTTGTCTGTCTACCCTGATTTTTTTCAACATTTCAAAAAGTTTTTGAGCTATGTCATTGCAACTGAATTCTCTCTCTACCTCCTCCCTCTTTATATGTATATATATTAAAGCTAATGTTATTCCTTCAAAGTGATAATGTTTTGTAATATTATTAAAAAGAGTTTGACTCTGTTTTCGATAAGCCTATTAGGCTACAGATATCATGCACAGTGATTTTTTCCTCCATGGCACAATGATCCAGCCACTCCTCTCCCAATTAACTCACTCACCTTTGTAAACAGGCATCATAAGTCCAGACACCTGGATTCTGAATGCTGGCCACTTTTATAGTGCTCCTAGCTATCCTAAGGAATCCTAGGAAACCACTGCTTTCTGTTTCACTTGCCTTTGATCTGATCTGATCATTTCTTTTTCTGGAACATAAAAACATGTCACACTGTGGATCCTTTCTACTTCCATCCATTACTGTCCATTTTCCACCCTCCCCACTAGGGAGGTTATAGGGAGGCGAAAATCACAATGCCAGTAGAGATTATGCTTTTATTGCCCATTATTATGGAGCCTTTCCAGGACATTGTTGTGATTTCCAAAGCAAGAAGAACTAGTTAATTCTTTAAACACATAATAGCTATTCAGTGTCTATTTGAAGGAAAATCTAACTTCTGTGGGGATAGTGGATACATCAATCAACCCTTTCTTCTTTGTCAACATGGTGGCCACATGCCTGCCCAACATGTGGCAGAACATTCCGTGCCCGTACAGCCTGACCAGCCACCCGTGGACAGCCCATAACCCGGTAGATGTCAAGGTCCTCTTTGAACACAAACATCATCACAACATGTAAACCTCCCAATCAAGTGGGTCAGGTGAAGAGGAACACTGTGACATCCTTAATTTACAGAGTTTCTCTAAAGAAATTTTGCAAGGTATGCCAGGTTTAGGGAAAAATATGCCTGAATGTCCCATTGTAACCTGTAATTGTAAACTCACTGTCCTACATTAATAGGTGATCTTAATATAGTAAGAAAAATAAACACTCTTTTCTGCTAGAGTAAATATAATCAATCATTCTATACAATGGTTATTATATTGCATCATCTACTAACTGTTCTTTTTTTGTTTTAGGGTTTATTTATTCAGCATATTTTACATTAATGAACATGTTCAAATTCAGTACTCATGTTTGGCCAGTATTAAACTTTCTGAGTCTCTCTTTTGTATTTTTTTAAGGTCCTGCTGGCCCTCCTGAATCATCTGGTTTCTATTAGCAATTTGGGATGTAACATATAGAAACTCACCCATCCTACCATTTGTTAACTAAAGATTTTACCAATCTTTATAATAAAACAGAACATAGAGACAATACATTGCTATACGAGTGACTCTAAACAGATTTAAACCTACTTCAAATATGACTGAGTAGTTTGGTCATGGATATTATATGTAAGAATCAATTAATTTGATCAACTGTACTGGGTAAAGTTCCACGATCATCAAACTTTACCAGGATTAAAATTCAGCTCCTGCAGTTGCAACTGAGAAGAACATTATGGGAAATCTGAGATATACACTAGCTAGGCATTTTCTAACCATAGGTACCAAAGGTTTGCTGTGGCCTTTTTGAAATTTAAATATATAAAAAGTTGATTACACAAGTGTAATACTTTTTCCATCCATAGGCTGACCGTGAATTCAGTTCTCTCTGTTTCCATCTTTGTGACGCTTTTGTACATGTTACAAACTTCCAATAATCATTTATATATGAATGTTATTCGAAAACTATTTTTTAAAGGACGAAGGACAATTTGATCTATCTGCTATTGCAATCAAAATGCCCAAGAGTGGCAGTTGTTTTAAATAACTTTTTTAGCTTTGTAAAGGCCTTGCATCAATCCCCTTATTTTTTTTTTTGTTCCTTTCTTTCTTTAAATGAGAATTCTAAGGTTATTATGTGCTTTGGCGGGATTTCAATATATCCACTTGCTGGGGGTGATGTGTTCCAGATTACTCTTATTCTCACTAGATCAATTTGCATCCCATTTTCCAGGTATTATTTCCCCCAAGTAGGTGAGTCTTTTTCATTCTGAATGTACATTACTGCTTTTTAAATTTCAATGTCTGCTCAAGCCCTCTCTAGAGTTTGTCATAACATCTGATCATATTCTTCTTTACTTTAGCTTCTACCCGAATATATTTATTCTCACAGCTGGAACCTCATCATATATTGTACTTTTCTATAAAATACTTCTGGAGCAAATTTTAAAGCAAAGAACATCACAAGAAAATAGTGTCTTATAAATGATGTATTAAAGATCATGGCTTTGACCTATTTTAATATTCAGGAATATTTCCAAATCCTAAAGTTGCATCTAGAACTAAAGAAAATATTTTCCATGAAAATTTCCATGAAATACCTTGTCGGAATAAGATATGCATATTAAATTTATTTCTAGACATAGCATGACAGGGTTTTTTAACCTGTTATGACAAATGAATGTATTCTATTAGTGAATTCTTCACATTGTCAATTTCCAAGTAACTATTTCCCTTGTCAACTTTTCCAAGTAAATATTTTCTTCCAGTTTTGGTTAATCTTCACATTTAATAAACATCATCTCTATACCCACAACTGTCATTTATGAAAAGGACAGAATCTATTTGATCTGAGAACTTTTGGCAGGTTGATCCAAAGCCACCTAAAACTAATTTTGTTCTGCCCACATTTTACCATGTTGTCAATAAGGATTTAATGGAAGACCTTGTTATAGGCCTTATAGAAGGCTCTGAATGTAGCAGACAGGATGGTATTGGAAATCAATAGGAGTTAACAGTTTAGCAAGTTGTGGAAGTCCTTAGAATGGATTCATTTAGTAGGTCATCCAAGTATCTAGAAAAGTGGATATTTCTACCTCAACATGGGAGACTGGGCTACTTGTATGGGAGCATGGGCACTCATTCATGTTGGTTGTACAAAAAGAAGGCAAATCTGTCTGAAAATGAATATATGTAGCAGGATCAAAAAGCAAATTGTGGACAACAAAACACAAACATGTTGTAGAATCTACAGGTTTACAATCAAGATAATTTTACAGACTACATGCCCTATAATTTGTTTTAACAGCTGTTATTATCAAGGTGATAGCAGTGGCAAAGCTTTGCTTTGGATATTCAAAACATCAGTAGCCTGTAAAGTTTGCTACCTGAGCTTGTACATCAGTTGAGACTTCTCTTACTTTACTCCTCTCTACACTAGTAGTATCTAGACTAGATTATTGCTATATATTATAGAATAAAATTCTTTATTGGCCAAGTGTGAATGGGACACACAAGGAATTTGTCTTTGGTGCATATGCTCTCAGTGTACATAAAGAAAAAATAAAATACATTCATCAAGAATCATAAGATACAACACTTAGTGATAGTCATAGGTTACTAATAAGCAATCAAATCATACCAGGAAACAAATAAAACTATATACATTGTAAAGATACAAGCAACATAGTTATAAGTGGGAAGAGATAGGTACTAGGAAGGATGAAAATAATGCAATAAAGGTAAAGGTTCCCCTTGCACATACATGCTAGTCCTTTCTGGCTCTAGGAGGTGATGCTCATCTCCGTTACAAAGCCGAAGAGCCAGCTCAGTCCGAAGACATCTTCATGTTCATGTGGCCAGAATGATTAAACACCGAAGGCGCACAGAACGCTGTTATCAATGTGTCTGTTTGCATTTTTACATGCATTTGAACTGCTAGGTTGGCAGAAGCTGGGACAATTAAGGGGAGCTCACTCCATTACACAGTGCGAGGGATTCGAACTGCCGAACTGCTGACCTTTTTGATCGACAAGCTCAGCATTTTAGCCACTGAGCCACTGCTACAGTCTTAGTAAATAAGATGACGGTGTTGTGGGAATTAGTTGTTTAGCAGAATGATGGCATTCGGGGAAAAACTGTCCTTGTGTCTAGTTGTTTTGGTGTGCAGTGCCCTATAGCGTTATTTTGAGGGTAGAAGTTGAAACAATTTATGTCCAGGATGTGAGGGGTCTGTAGATATTTTCACAGCCCTCTTTTTGATTTGTGCAGCATACAGGTCCTCAATGGAAGGCAGGTTGGTAGCAATTGTTTTTTCTACAGTTCTAATTATCCGTTGAAGTCTGTGTCTGTCTTGTTTGGTTGCAGAGCCAAACCAGACAGTTATAGAGGTGCAGGTGAGACTCAATAATTCCTCTGTAGAACTGAATCAACAGCTCTTTGGGCAGTTTGAGCTTGTTGTGCTTTTCTGATGTTTTTGATGTTAGATGTCCATTTTAAGTCTTTGAGATATGATAGGACCTAGAAACTTGAAGGTCTTTACTAAGACTGTTCAAAAACTGCAGTTGATCTAAAATCTGGCAGCAGTATTAATGGGATTGGTTTGCTACTATTCTGGGCTGCAAAATCCTGGATGATGGTTAGATGGTTGCAAAGAAAGTAGCCATCCAGACTTTTGTAACCCAAATCAGGTAGCCCTAGTTTCATGGCTCATAAATAAACCAACTATCTTTGTGACCGAGCGGTCTGCTTTTAAATCCAATTTAACTCTCTTTATAACAGTATAATGGATTTCACTGGTAGAGCAATTATTTTTTCTTCTTCTCTTCCCTGAAGACACACATATCGTTCAGGAGACTCTCGGGAGTTTATCTGGAGCGCACACTGAGATTGCACAGGGAATGAGAGTAACTGTATTTCGAAGATTTGTGAACATAAGTCTCCCATGTAACATTGGATGGAATCTAATCTCATATTTAAATATCCAAATGAGGTACAATTGAACTTGTCCTAGCGAGCAGACCCTGTGAAAAATGTGTTGGGGAATACAGATAGTTCTCAACTTACAACAGTTTATTTAGTGACTGTTCAAAGTTACAACGGCACTGAAAAAAGTGACTTATGACAATTTTTCACATTTATGACCTTTGCAGCATCCCCATGGTCATGCGATTTAGATTTGGATGCTTGAGAACTGGTTCATATTTATGATCATTGCTGTGTCCTGAGGTCATTTGATCACTTTTTGTGACCTTTTGACAAGCAAAATCAATGGGAAAGCTTGGTTCAATGAACTAGTGTTGTTAATTTAACAACTGCAGTGATTCACTTAACAAAATGTGGCAAGAAAAGTTGTAAAATGGGGCAAAACTCACTTAACAAATTTATCAGTTAGCAACCTAAATTTTGGACTCAATTGTGGTTGTAAGTCAAGGACTACCTGTACATGAACCAGAAGGCACCCATGTTACATTACTTTTCCTTCTTTGGATAGATCTGCCATTTGAGGCTTTAGAGAAAGAATATTTTGTATAGTGGTCCCTAATATTATTTCCTACATATGTAGCGCAATGTAATGTTTACCAGGGATAATAATTACTATTTTAAGCCAGTCAGCAAAATCTTTCCTGTTATTATGAACGTTTAATGATTTTTTATGATTCTGTCAAAAGAATCCCCCTGAAATATTCTCAACTCCTTTTGTTTCATTTTCTATTGTATTCAGTGGTTTTAATAGCTACAGGAAAAATGTCATCAGTTTTTGCACATAAATAAATCTTCCCATTTCAATATAGGCACAGAAGTGAATAATAATCTGAACATGCAAAAGTGGCTGTTATTCCAAGTTAATTATTGCAGAACAATGTGATTGAGAATCATATCTGCCCTTTGAAAATCAGCCAGATTATTCAGTCATCCTACAATGATTTCTAAATTATCAGGTGAAAGATTGACTGAGTAATATCCATACATCTAAATAACTATCAAGATCAAGTTGTTGGGTTTTTTTAAAAAAATCTCTAGCTTCAAGATCATCTTAATTGTTGTCCTATTGGATAAGACCCAAAGTCTAATTTAGCATGCTGTTCCTAGCAGTTGTCATACAGGTTTTTAGGAGGTCAGAAAGCAGAGAAAATGGCAACCTGCTTTTATTGATCATAGCATTTGGCATTGAAAGGTATATTGCTCGTGAACATAGCCGCTCCACTCACAGATCGATCGTCTATTAATTCGTACAATCCCAATTTTTAATCTGCGGCCCTCCAGAAATTGGTGGACATCAAGCCCCATCCAACAGCCAAGCAATCCCATCTCTGGAAAGGCAGATTTCCCATCGCTGCTTTTGTGATTTATTATTTTTTTAAAAATGATTTATGTTCTTTCTTCTTCTTCTTCCCTTGGAGCCTACTTTCTCCTCCATGCGGACAACAACTTTGAACACCCTGGCGGGGGTGGGGCGGCCACATTTTATGGAAAAGGACTTGCCGAAGTTGCCCGCAGGGAGAGCCGCGCGGGCAACAGGGGCGACCGACTCCTCCATGCAAGGAGCCGGCTTCGGCTGCGGGCGCGGCGGCTGAACGGAGGGCGTGCGACGCGCGCCGGGCTGGGAGGCGAGCCAGGCCAGGCACTGCGGGACCGTCTCAGCCGCCGAGCCGCTCACCACCAGGCCAAAGAGGGCGCGTCGCAGGGCGGCGCGACGGCCTGCTTGCATGGAGGAGCAGGGGGAGGAGCAGGTGCCCCAGCCGACTGCGTGCGCCGTCCTTCTCTCAGGCGAGCTGGAGGGGCCGCCAGCGCTACCGCCGAGATGCACAGCAGCAGCGGCAGCAGCAGCAGCAGCAGCAGCGAGAGCAGCACGCCGGCGTCGCCGTTCCCTCACCATTTGCCAGCCCGCGATCTTCTCTGCGCATGACCCCTCCCTGCCGCCCGCTCCCTAGCAGGGGAGAAGGTTAGGCGGAGAGAGGATTTCCTCCGTCTTCCACATTGGAGGCTGCTCCGAGGCGACGCAGTGCAGAGGTGTGGGCAGGTTGCTCCGGCCTGAGACTCCGACGCCTCCGAAGACGCCGCGTTTCCTCGGCCGCCTGTCGGACAGCACGGGAGCTCCTGCCCGGACGCGCGGCGGCCTCCCCCGCAGCCCCGCCGCCGTGTTCCCGCGTCCGGGGATCCCCGCTCCCCGTTTCCTCCGTCCCACTCCCGGCCATGACCGCGGCGGCGGCGGTGGCAGTGGCGGCCGGGTTGCTGGTCGCGTCTCCGCCGCCGCGCCGCCTCTTCCCCAAGTGCTGCTGCCCCCGGCGGCTGCCGCCGGGCTCCAAGAAAGTAGCTTGATGAGTGTCCAAAGTAGCAGTGGAAGTTTGGAGGGGCCGCCATCTTGGTCCCGGCTCTCCACGTCCCCACCGAGCCTGCAGGGCTGCTCCGCGGCGGCGGCGGCGGCAGCGGCGACAGCGGCAGCGGCGGCGGCAGCGGCCGTGGCGGCCTCAGCGGCGGCCTCCCTGCTCCATAACAACACGCCGCTCAAGGAAGGTAAATAGGCGAAGGGAAGCGAGAAAGCGCTCCAGAGGCTCTGCTTCCGCGGCGGGGAAGGGGAGGTGAGGAGGAGGAAGAAGATGATGATGATGACGGACTGGCTGATGTGGGGAATGGGCCCTTAGGGAGGGAGGGGCACGGCGGTGTCAATAGCATCAGCAACCTCGGCAGGCGCCGCCGCCTGAGGCCAGCGCCTGGTTTGCTTGGGACCGAGTGCGCGATGAGGGCAGCGAGAAGAGGCGAGAAATGTCTTCCTTCTGCATCCGAGGGTGGAAGGTCTAGACTCTGCCCCCCCCCCCGCTCCCTCCCAGGCAGGCTCCTCAGGAAAACTCCAGCCCTAATGTAGCCATTTATTGCAGACTGTACCCCCCCACCCCCACCCCTCGGGGTCGACTTAATTCCTTCCACCCTCTCACTTTTCAGTGCTTGTTGGGAAGAGGGTAGATTTTAATGCCTCCAACAGTTCCTTGACAAATAAGGGTCTTCAATAGATAGCCTTCCTCCTCTTTGTTTTTAAATTGATTTCTTTTCTTTATTTATTTTTTTTAACAAAAGGGAAATAATTTTGCAAATTTCTCTCCCCCGTAGTTGATTATTTCTTATTGCAAATTAAAAAAAAAAGGCGGCTCTCCCCCCTTCCGCTGATGGTGATAATGGTGATGAACGTGGCTGTTGCTTAAATGAAAAAAGGGTCGAATCGTTCTGGCATCATGGAGGTGCAGGATGGTGGAAAAGAGACAAAGATCGACGCACTTATTGGTACAGGGAAGAGACTTTCTTCAGTCGTAGGTTTCTCGCAGAAGTGAAGGGAGATGTGTTAAAATCCGGGGCGCAGAATAACTGCAACTTTCCCCCTTTTCTCCATTGCATCTAAGACGATTTTTCCCCCTTTCTTCCCTCCCTCTTTTCCTTCCCCCACCCTCTCCTAGCAGAACGACAGTGAGAGAGCAGGGTGTTGTGGGTGTTTGCAGGGAATATCTGTATGAAGGTTATGTGCAAACAAGTCTTTTTTATTGTTTGTCCATTTCCCCCCCTTCTTTCTTGCATTAAACTGTGTTGCCACAAGATGTAGCAATTATACTGTTTTATGAAATGATTAATTTTAGTTAAAATGTTGGTGAGCAGGGGATATAAAGGAACTTTGACTCAACAACATATGGTATACTGGAAGAATGAATACTGCATATTCATGATTTTTGGATTTTGATAGCTCTTTGACCAGAGTGCTTACTCCAGTGAATTCAATGCCTTTTGCCTTTTGTTTGTGTTGTATATGTGTTTCTAAAATAAGTAGTTCCTGAGAAGTACATAAACTTTTAAATATGAGAAATATTACATTGTTTTTGACAAAGTAGATATTTCCAGATCAAAATACATTTATATGATAAAGAAAATTGTTGGTATTTGTCAGTAACATCTTTAAAGGTCTGAAAATAATCAGAATCCTGGCCATACATGGTGGAGTATCTTATCTAGTTTCCTCCATTTAGACATGTATGAATTTTGTCATTTTTGCACACGTTCTTAGATAGGAAGCTGAAAATGCTAAGCCCTGGTTCAGATGAAGGTAGTATAGAAAATACCTGAAATTGTTTGGTTTATATCATGTATTACATTGAACGATATTACATTTGGTTCTTTCTGGTTTCTTTGGGGAAATTAAACTTGAAAAGCTAAAGTTTTATATATATATATATATATATATATATATATATATATATATATATATATATATATATATATATATACACACACACACACACACGTTTGAACCAGGTTTATTAAGCTGCTGCTAACGCACAGTTGGCTAACTGGTTAACTCCATTAATATGTATAGTAATCTTTGGTCAGTCTTTATTTTAGATCAGTAAACCTATCTAGCAACTTATTTATATTGTTTGAAATACATAAATAGACCTTACCCATTTTCTGGCTGCATTTTCTACTTGCAGTACTTGCTGTACCTAATATTTATCTACTGTGCTGAGATATTGGTTTTCTCATTTTGTTAATTCAACTTGCAAGGCCATCATGGATAGTAATTGCTTCAGTAACTCTTTCAGAAGACAATTTGCTGGCATTAAAGTTTATCCCTGGCATTGGGAGCTAGAAATATTACTTCAGTGATACAAAGATAATTTCCATGTCACATGAGAACTTTAATCCACCCTCTGACCTTTAGTACTTGTTATAAACCTATGAGTTCCCCTTGCATCTTTCATTTAAATAATAAACCTTATGAAAAAAAAGTGACACTGGAGAGCAGGGTGAACAATCAACAAAACTAAGGCCATATGGAGATCTCAGATTAATTTAACAAAGGCCTTGTCTTAGAAGAAGATTTTTTTTTTACTGTGGTCAATGACCAATGTATAATAAAACTCATTAACATAAAACAGGCTGCATGGATAGGTATGGCAATGTTGGCCTAAATTCAAAAGTTCTCTGAAATTCAAAAGTTCACTACAAACAATCATTCCATGCTGGGGCAATAAAAAGAGCATCTTGTCCTAACTTGCAGATTGGTGGAGTGGTGGGGGGTACAGAGAAAATCAGAATAAAATATTAAAAAGAAACAATTGGACATGAGAAACAGAAAAGAGCTTTAGAAATAGATAACCCCAACTAGCCTTAGGCCCTGCTCACTGCTTGCTTAGGCCTCACCCACTGTTGATGTGCTGTCCTCAATAGATCACTTCTAGGGGAAGTGGCCATTGAACAAAAAGAATTGCCTGCCTTTACTGTGTTTATAAGGCATTTACTGTAGCCATGTTTAAAATTGGGCTGCATACTTTTAAATTGTAATTCTTTCTAGTTGCTCTGTGATCACAGACAATAACCCTCTAAAGTCTCTGCATTCACTTTTCAAGCATTTGAAGTAATCAATATAAAACAAACATACAGGTAGTCCTCAATTTACAACCAATCATTTAGTGACCATTTGGAATTACAGCAGCAATGAAAAGTGATGTGATTGTTCACACAACCATTGCAACATCCCCATGGTCTTATGATCAAAATTCAGATACTTGGCAACTGACTCATATTTATGATGGTTGGAGTGTCACAGATCATGTGGTCACCTTTTGCAACATTCTGACAAACAAAGTCAATGGGGAAACCAGATTCGCTTAACAGCTTTGTTACTAATTTAATTGCAGTGATTCACTTAATAACTGGCAAGAAATGTCGCAAAATGGTGCAAAACTCAACTGTCTTACTCAGCAACAGAAATTTTGATTGTGGTCGTAATTCAAGGACTTTAGGCAACAAAAGTGAACATACATATAAAGCATAGCTTTCATATAAAGATTTCTAAAAATAATTAAGTATTTGTAATTTTTGGAGAGCACATGAGGTAGCTAGATTGGAAGATGCAATCCCCTAAGAAGATCATTGGGATACTAACAAATATGAAATATTTCACTAACTGCAGAAGTAAAGATTTAGAGTATTGTACAATATCTGACTTTGAGAAAGAAGTAGTATTTTAAAAAGTGAGATAATTTTTGAAAATATCAAGCATACAATTTTATGAACGCAGTACATTTTTGACTAGGGCCTGCAACTCTGTTTATTGGCATGTCACAGGATGTCTTCCAGTGATAATCTTTTTTAATCTTGGTATTTTTTATCTGATTTTTGAAGGAAAGTATAATGGAAAGTAGGTGGTAAACTGCTTCTTGTCCTCACTTTTAAAGCATCTCAAAATTTGGTATGTTTTGTGATGGCAAGTTAGTGGAAGGTATATGAGTGGTTTGCTTCTCAGAGATCTTTTATTTCTACACTAATACGTTGATTTGTGAAGAAAACTAAATCATGCTGTCCAAAATGGGCCACTTTCTCACTGAATGTCAGAATTGGGATTCTGAGGGGCTGACCATCTCTTAATATAGTATAGCAATCCCATGCATGATTACTGAGAAGTTAGTGCCACTGTTTTTAAAGGAATGTGGTCTCTATTGATTAAGGCTATGTACTATGCATGGCCAACAGTATCAGCAGGTATTTATAACTTGTAAATCATAGTAAGAACTGCTGTATCTTACATTACAAAATTATAGAATGCATCAGTTTAAATTGTCTTTATAGCTCACCTAGTCCAGGGCAGGAATCAATTGAACCCTCTCTATTGATTCATCCATCCCCTTTCTGAAAGTCTTCTACAGGGCGGAATTATTTCCTATGGACATTTGTATGGAGGTAGACAAATGGCAAAAACATAAATGACAATTCAGACGTCAGGATATAAGTACATGGGTTGGTTTTATATGACGACATCCCCACGTGTATGTCATTTTGGCATAATTGCTGTGTACATACATGCTGTTGTTCATTGTTTTAAGCAGAGTGTGCCAGTATTATATCTTACCACAAAAACATTTCTCTTAATGCCCATTAGTAAGGGTCAGTATTTCTTTTATCATATATCTGTATTTATTTAAGATTAGATAGCCATATTTTTTTTGTGTGTGAATCTTCTGGTTCAGTGATACCCATAGTACCATGACAAGGCTATCAATGTTATTTATTGATTTTTGGTGAAAATGGTTTGCACATTTATTTGTTTTTATTTTATATTATGGATTGTGATTTTAAAATTTATTTATTAAAATTATATAACCCTGCTCTTATGCAGTATAATCTTGGGCAACTTACAAACAGGAGTGGGATTCTATCAGTTCGCATTTGTTCGCTAGAACTGGTTGTTAGCATTCTAAGCAGTTCGGAGAACCTGTTGTTAAAAGAAATTACTGGCCTAATCCTGTAAGGAAGGCAGGAAGGAAACATTCTGGTGTTGCTTACAGAAACTGCCTCTCTGTTAACCCTTATTACATTCTTGGCAGGACTAGACTTCCTGTCTCAGGAACTTCTCTGGAGTTTTTTTTCCCTCCTTTGCTGGTCCTTTGCTTGTGTGGCATGACCATTCAAAGTTACAGTGGCACTGAAAAAAGTGACTTATGACCATTTTTCACACTTATGACTCTTGCAGCATCCCCACAGTCATGAGAGGCCAGGCGAGGAGATGTGTGCCTCAATGTGAGTGATATTGAGCTGGCCACACCCAGCCAATAGCATGACCACCAAGCCATGTCCATCCAGTCAAATGACCACCAAACCACGCCTACCACCTAAGCCACGCCCACAGAACCGGTTATTAAAAATTTTTGAATCCCACCCCTGCTTACAAACAATAATAAAAGCCTAGAACTAACCTAAAACTCCTAATGCCCTTAAAACAACATAACCTTCATTTCTCTAAATGATTTTTCTGGACTTCAGCCATATAGTTCCCTAGTATTTTAAAGAAAAAACAGGCCTTGAGGGTTTATCGGAAGACCCAGATCTCAAGGGAAATGGTGTTCCAAAGGACAGGGAAAATTATTAAGCAGGCATGTTGTCTAGTTCTTGCTGGATGATAATACTTACTTATTAAATTTATATGCTGTCCATTTCACTGTCAAGAGACTGAATGGCATACAATGTTATAAAACAGCAATATAAGGGAAAGGACCAAGGGTGGGGGCTGTACTGTTTGATCTG
This sequence comes from Pseudonaja textilis, assembly GCF_049901715.1. NCBI lineage: Eukaryota > Metazoa > Chordata > Lepidosauria > Squamata > Elapidae > Pseudonaja > Pseudonaja textilis. The sequence continues at coordinate 188,023,923 of NC_141990.1, forward strand.
GTAAAATGGAAGGTAACCTCAGGGAAGAGATAGTCCCACAAATTTTAAAAGTGATAATTAATACCTTGAATTGCACCCAGAAAGAAACTGGAAATCAGTGCAGCTTGCGCAGCAGCAATGTAACATGGGCAGACTTGGGGCACCCAAATTATTTGTACTGCTTTATCCTGGACCAATTGTTATTTCTGCATGGTTTTCAAGGATATTTCCATATAGAATATGTTGCACTTGTTCTGTTTGTATCTGGCACTCTATCATAGTACTCATATCTATACCTAATAAAATTCAAAATTATTGTGATAGCTTATAGAAAAAGTTGAAAGTAACATAATAAAATTAAAAAGAGACACATGCATAATTCTTCACTTAAGAAACAAAGCAAATGTGCAAGTAGAAAAGTAGAAGTAACCTGAATTAGTAATGATATGAGAGAAAAATACTATTGGAATAATAGTTGATTGCAAAGTAAATATAAGCCAGCAAAGTTAGGTGACTGCAAAAAAGATCAAAACAATTTGACTTTGCATCAAAAAGAACTTCCAAATCAGAAGAAGTAATTGTTCCTCTGTATTGTATTTCAGTTAGATTTGCATGTTACATATTAAACCATTTCTGTTTTGGGCATCATATTTTATTGAATCAGGCTAGAATAGATGAAAGAAGGGTAGGAAAGATAATTACAAGGCTAAATGATAAGTCTTATGAAGAGAGATTGGAGCTGAGCATGTTTAAATTTGAGTAACAATGACTGAGCAGAATGTGAGAGCACTCCTACGATAAGTCTTTGAAAGAATGTTATATAAAAGAAAGTCAAGACTGTGTTTCTCTTGCCCAGGACTACAGAATATGAAATAATTGATTTATGTTGCAGGAAGGCAGATAATTTCTTAACAGGAAGAGCAGTTCAGTAGTGGAACCAGTTATCCAAAAGGTTGGTAGGTGCACCTTCATTGGATGCGTTCAGGTGGATACTAGACAGCATCTGCCTGGGATGCTTTATTTGAGTTTTAGCACTGAGCAGGAATTAGGATTAGATGACCCAGTGGTCCGTCTCAACACTTTTATTTCAAAATGTTAATATTTTCAGAATATTTTTTAAAAAATGAGAATTGAAACTAGTTATAATCGGGATTAAGAACTAGTGTCATTTTTAAATGTCTGCAAACAAAATGCTGGAATTGCATAGGATTAGTTGTGATTCTAAGAGGGATGCTATTAGCTGAAAGGGATTACAGGTAGTCCTCGATTTACGACCTTAGTTGAGCTCAAAATTTCTGTTGCTAAGTGAAATATTTGTTCAGTGAGTTTTGCTCCATTTTACAGGCTTTCTTGCCATAGCTGTTAAGTGAATCACTGCAGTTGTTAAATTAGTAACAAGGTTGCTAAGTGAATCTGGCTTCCTCATTGATTTTGCTTGTCAGAAGTTCGCAAAAATTGATTACATGACCCCGGGACACTGCAACTGTCATAAATATGAGCCAGTTACCAGGTCTCTGAATTTTGATCATAATGACCTTGGGGATGCTGCAATGGTCGCAACTGTGAAAAATGGTCATGTCAATTTTTCAGTGCTGTTGTAATTTCAAATGGTCACTAAATGAACTGTTGCAAGTCAAGGACTACCTGTATTTCTGTATGGATATTTATTGTCTTTGATCTGCCAACCACAAGTTGCTGAGATAGGTGAGAGATGAAAACTTGCCCCCTCTTCAGTCATTGGCATTTTGGGATGCTGATAATAGTAAAGGTTTTTACAATTACATACTGCCTAGCAAAGAAAATCAACTTTTTATTATTAAGTTGATTCTCATTGCTAGGCAGTATCTAATTGTAAAAACTTTTTAAAAATATTGTTTGGCAGCTTCTGATAATGAATATTTCTTTAAATAAAAGAGTAAACTTACACATTTACAAAATAAAATTTCAGAAAAAAAAAAATTTAAATATGTGAAGGAACTTTCACTATTTCAAAATTAATAAATTTGTAATTAATGATTAAAAAGTTCACTGAGTTTGGGCATCTTTGAGTGGATAAAAGTGCTGCTCTAGACCTATGTGAGTCAATTTCATGACTTACACTTATTTTAACACATGAAATTATTGAAAATAATTTATATGACTAATTCATAATGTGACTTATTTTTTACTTAGTAGGCTGTACATACCCAATCATTGGGTAGTTCACAAGAGAGATCGAAAATATAACCGTATTAATGCTTTGGAAAAATTCAAAATATGTGTTTTTCCTATTGTGTTTGTGACATATTAAGCAAAAAACCAAGTTAATAATTATGCACTATCATTTTATATTCTGTCATATCCACAACACCATCTTAAGTTTACTTTAATGAGAAACTGAAAACAAGATTATTAATGGTAATTAGTTTTGTTGTTTTTGATAACTATTCATAGCAGGATAAAAGCTGGAGTTTTTGACTTTGCATTTCTCAGAGGCAGGTTACTCCTTGCCCTGTATTTCCAGTCTGGTGTGGAAGTTAGAAGCTGGTCACATGTTGTAATACTAGAACCACAGATTGTGTTCACAGATACATGGCAAAATGGTATAACTACAGGGTCCTTTTGAATAACTAGGATGTGGTATCTGAATTGTATCCTGTAACAAAAAGTCACACGATAAGCTATGTTTAGTTAGCCTTAACATGGTATATGAACCTCAACAACAGATTAGATTGTGATTTACATACTTTTTCTTAACTATACTGTATAACCTTATTATATTATTCTGGTGTGTCAACTAAGTCAGGAGTAATAGTAATTTGTGGTTAAGCAATCACTATACCACTGGGAAATCCACGAAGATTGCATGAGTATCTGAAGACTTTGCTGCTCCCACTTTATTTTCACTCCCCATGGACATGCAATGGTTTTGTTTTGCAAACAAAGGAGCTGGAAGAAAGAACAAGTCTTTCCTTATCCAAATTGTCAAGGAGGTGGCTTCAACCAACCAGGCCATCACAGGCTACATTAGTTGATGCTTGCAAAAGAGAGACATTTGCAAAAAAAAAAAAAAAAGAGTACTAGGTAAAGCAAACTTTTTTGGATTACTGATCAGAAAGGAGGGGGGAATTAATGAACTGGTAAACTGTGGTTTGCTTTGGGATCTGGTATATATTTCTTGGTTGAAAGTTTATTGTTATTGTTAAGTTATAACTGTGACATTCAAAAATGTGTCACACTAAAATGATCAGTGCATCTTAAAAAATTTTTTAAATCTTTTTATCTTGAATTTAAACTTTGACATTTTTATTGTGTTGTTGTGATTAATAGATAAATTTCTTTATTAAACTTTACATTGCAGTAGTCCTGTCATGATCTATGTATGGAGTCATAAGAATTCCTTTAATTTGTTATCAGGAATTGGCAAAATTTTATTTAAGCAAGATGTTTGAATCATACAGTGCCCTAAGCTGAAATATAACTTGGTTAGTTCTGACTTAAGAATCTTGTACCCAATTATTGTGATTTGTAAATAATATTTAATGCTTTAGTATATTGTGTGTTGTATGTCAGTCCATTGTTATTTAGCTTGAAAACCCAAGTTATACAGCATGTGAATCTACTTGTATGATCACTTTTATGGAAAAATCTTTCTATAGCTTGGGCATATTATTTTCTCTTTAAAATATTAAAATCTATCTCACTAAATTCTATAAATTGTTTTTCAGGAAGCTTTTTTGTAAACAAGCACCTACCTGTTTAGATTGCCTGTCAAATAAAGGTTATATAATATAGAATGGTTAGTGTCTTCACTTATGCTTAAATCTGAATCAAATTCATTGATGCGATGCTGCATAATTTGAATTATGAACAATTATACTGACTTTGGAATTCAGAATGGGCTCTCAAAACAATCTTGGCTAATTGTGGTAGAGTTTGAATCTACAGAATAGCATATTTTAATCTTTTTTTTTCTTAATGAAAAACAAGGGTATAGTCATTTACATTTAAAATATATCCTGTGATTATTTCTTTTCATAGAAATAGGCCAGACTGTATTTTACTCAAATGTACTTTCCATTGCTAGAATTCTTACACTTGATAGATTCTGCTTCTGGTACTATGATAGCCTCCCCAGACTTGGGACTTGGCAATAACTTATAGACCTCCCGATTTTACGTGCCTGAATTAGGCTCCTGTTTGAAGCCATTTGAAGTCTTTCAGACAAAGCTTGGTTTCATAATTAGCTTTGTTGCAAAACAAACAAGCATAAAGCCAAACTGAATAGTTGATTGCCCATTTCCTGTATGGATGATAAGTGTCTTATGCTTCCATATTCTTATACACAAAGAAAGTCAAGCTCTTAGCTTTTTCTTCCCATTCTTATTACAACTTAATGGACATCTATTATGCACTTGAAGCTCATGAAGGGCAGCTGGTGTTAAAATGATGCCCGCCTTGACCTGAGGACCACTGACTCTGCTTATTTCTTCCAACATTGGTAGACATGAACAAATCATAGGTTGTTTATATTCTTGATTATCACCCTCTTAAACTTGGTTCCAAGTGAAGAAAGCTTGCTAGGTTGGTTAATGATCTTTGCTTAGTTAAAATAACACAAATTGGGACTATTATATTTTTAGTTTCAGTGGTTGCCATGCATGGAGGGAAAGTATGCAGATCTTTTCATTCTTTCTAGATATAATGTACTGAACTTACTTTTTTTTTTTTTTGTCCTGGGAGAATTCAGTACCCCAAAGTATTGCACAATTAGTTCACAAGGATAATAGTCATTAGTATTAAACATTAAATTCATTACAAATTTTACTTACAAGAAACCATATTGAATGAGCTTAGGAAAAAAAAGTAAGAATTTAGAATAAATATATTACAGCTTACAGATATTACCTTCTGTATTATATTCTCTCCCGCCCGCCCCCTGCCTCTTGGATCATTGCAGACTATCAATGGTCCTTAATTGCAGGTTGAAATTATTCATATAATTAAGCCATATGTTTTCTGATATTCTTACGTTATGCCTTATAAAATGCAGTCACTTTTCAATTAATGTATTTAATTTAAATTATATTTTAATTTATAAGGATATATTTACCTATTACAAAAAACCATCAATCAATTTTACCCAATATTTAGCAGTTCTTCATTCTTGAAAATCTTCATGACTTAGCTATGTTTATGTGTGTGCAGAAATTTAATTTTATTCATTGGGACTGTTTAGAAATAAATATTGATAAAACTACTGTTAGATTTCAGATTGATGATTTTGCTTAATATTTTTGCATAACTCAATATTATTGTAAGATATTAAAATCTCTTAATATATCTCTGCAAAATTTATTTATGGTCCAAAACCAAACACAGTAAAAGACCAGTATGGAATAAAATAACTATAAAAAGAAAATTTAAAATTGCAAGAAAATCCTAAAGCAATTAGCAGCTAACAGTTAATAGCATGAAGGAAGAACCAGACTGTTTGTAACATCTATAGCTGTTGCTAAAATTTTTGCAATCTTCTTAGAAGTTTCTAAGTTTCTTAGAAATTCCTGAAGAGCAATCACTCACTTCTAAGATAAGCAGCCTCCTGGTCACAATGGCAACTAGAGTTGTTAACAATTGGAAGTATTAAACTTGATTGCCATTTGGATGTGTACCATGGACATTTTAATAGCATTTGTGAGATATGTTCTACCTCTGAATCTGAACAGAAACAAGCTGGCTTTTAGTTGGGATGTTTAAATGTCTGCCAACAGTTGTGCCAATTATGGCCAAAGTAAATAATTTCTTATGTGAACATACAAGATGTTACAGAAGCATTCTAGGCAGACCATGGAAGAGCAGCTATTGTGCTATAAAAAGGAGGGTGACTTTGGCTCTGTCATTTTGGATGTGTATTTCATGTGAAACAAATATTTTTTAAGCAGCCATAAGTTTTGCAATACGATTGATACTTGAACTGCATCACCAAAGATCTTGGATTATTGGTACAAACTAATATTTATATCTTGATTGTTGTAGAAACTGGTGGATTGTAAATATTATATTTAAACCAGTATTTTTCCTTTATGTTTGTAATTGTCCTATTTGAGTTAATCCATGTTTGTAGTATATCAGATTTTATTACTTTCAATACATCTATTCTCGAGTGTGCTGAGTAGAGAATCCAAGGAATGGGTTAACTCTGCTCTTCTGCTCAGAGACTGAATCAATCAATCTTTTGGTCACACCTTCTTTGCTTGCACATACCCAGTTTTGACTCAGTCTTGGCTCAGAGGAGACGCGCGGAAAGATTGTTTTTCGAACAAAGACAGGGTTTCATTCCTTGGATTCTTCGGAACTTAAAGTAAGATCGTGGCATTGTGTTAGCCTTCGCAAAACAGCAAACTGCTCAGCTGGCTCCCTGGATCTTCTGACAAAGTGCCCTAAGGACTGAGCCGAGATCCCTGACTTTAGACGGAGGGGACTAGAACTTTATTTCAGTTCAGATTAACAGAGCCGAGGTCCCTGGCGCCTTCACACACCCGGTGGAGGGGACTAAAAAGTCACTGCCCGGTTAACTCCAGTGCATACGATTAACAGAGAGTCACTGCCCGGTTAAGTCCAGTGCAAACATTAGCGGCAAAGAGCAAAACGGGTCATTGCGAATGAGCCCTGAATTAGGAGCTCATATTGCAAAAATGGCGGCTCCCGCAACATCAGGCAGCCACAAAGAGCTGGGCATCAGTTGGGCAAGACCTCGGTTCCCCAGTCCAATCCAGATCACCAAGGAAAGCCCCTCAGTGCTGAAATCAGCAATTAGAGGAGCGGCTGCCCAAATCAGGGCAAAAGCCTAATCTGCAAAGATGACCTCTAAGGCCGAAGAGTGGGACGTCAAGAGGTGTCAGAAAGCCCTGGACAAACAGGTGGCCAAAGCTGAGAGAGAAGCAAAGTGCCAGGGATAGGCAAACTCCGCAAGGGGAGACGCTGCCATTTCCCGTGCATTTTCAATTCAGCTGTTAGAGCCTCTAAGTGAAGCAAGGCAATTGAATGATCTCAGCTCACAAGCCTGTTCACCAGATGACACCAGAGAGCAATCCTCTCAGCAATGATGAACTTTTTCTTCCATAGTTATATCTGCCTCCAGCAGAACAAAATTGGGAGCTATCTCCAAAGAGGTTGAATTCTGCACCAGAGGCCACTTTTACACCCACAGTGGTGGTACTCCACCCATGGGAAAACTGGGGGCCCAAAATCTCCGATCAGATGAGAATTCTGATTTCAGAGGTCATAACGCAGGGAATTGCTGCAGGCTTGCAGCAAAGACACCTGACTGCTTCTGGGGCAGCTGACTCCCCACTACATCAGGGCCATCATCTAGCATCCCAGATTCAAAGAGACTTGGTGGCCTTTCAAAGGCCTCACTCACCCATTTCATCCACACAGAGAAAGGAATCGCTCTCAGGAGATGCCGATCAAACAGAACTGGTATTTTCAGAGGATGAGGGGATGGCTCCAGATCCTCCAGGGCTATTTCACCCCGGCCTCTTTAAATCCATGCTATACAAGGCCAAAGCCACAGCCCGCTTGGGAGCTGATCAAACTACATTGGAGTCAGCATTGGGCCTAATGGGCCCAAGTGAATTGCTCACGTCAGAGCCAACCAAGGAGAGTGAGAAAATTCCATCACCCAAACTATTCCTGGATGTGGTCCAGAGGCAACGGACCCACCCCGGGGCATGCCTGTCTCCAAGTGGGAGCGATAAGAAATTTTAAAACGTGGTCCTGAAGCTCTCAACTTCCCAAGATAGACAGACGTGTGGCGGCTTTGGCATCCTCCACCATGTTGTCTGACGATATGGAGGACGCCCTGAAGACAGAGGACAGATAGGCGGAGGACAGATACTTGGGTCCTGAACACGGTGAGACTAGGTCTCACCCTAGAATTTTTCTCCATCTCCCCAAGATTCTTCCCCATCTCAAGGGACAACACAAAAAGAAGCCTCATAGAGACCGCAAACCAACACTTGTTGGACATTCAAGCTATCCAGCCAGTCCCAGAGGACCAACAAGGGCAAAGATTCTACTCCATCCTATTTGTAGTCCCAAAGACCTCAGGGGGTGGAGAGCAATACTAGACCTGGAAAGTTTTAACAGCCACCTGGCTTACAGGAGATTCAAGATGCAGGCCCTCTAGTACAGGGGTTCCCAAAGTGGGTAGTACCACCCCCTGGGGGGCGGTGGGATGCCTCAGGGGGATGCTGAGAGGCAAGGGGGCCAGCAGGGGGGCGCTAAGAAGCGGTGGGGCACTGGAGGTGAGCGGCAGGGCAGAATTCAGGGGTGAGAAAAAAATCCCGCCACTGCCACGTTCGAGGCAAGGCCCTGCAGGATCATCCCATTGACTTGCATGCTCTAGTGCAAGGAGCTCCGCCCCTGAACGCAGTGTTCGGAAAGGAGAGCAAAGCCAGAGTGGCTTTGGTCTCCTTTTCAAATATCCCGCTGCTGTGTTCGGGGTGGCAGGGCAGTCCCCCGAACGCAGTGTTGGGAATTGGAGAGCAAAGCCTTTTCAAACATCCTGCCGCTGCCATGTTCCACCCCATTGAGCCCCTTGCACCGGAGGCACCTGCCCAAGCAAGTCTGAATGGAGCGGTGCATGAAGTCAATGGGATGAGCCTGAGAGAGGAAAGAGAGAGAGAAAGAAGAAGAGAAAGAGAAAAGGGAAAGAAAGAAAAGGGGACAAAGAAAGAGGGGGATGAAAGGAAGGGACAGAAATAAAAAGAAATAAAGAAGGAGGGAGGAGAAAGATAATGAGATATCTATTCTAGTCCAATCACCTGCTCCAGCAGGGTTAGAAGGGAGCGTGTGCATGTGTGTCTTCTTGTAATTTACCAGTACATTTTGGTTTTGCCTTCAGAAATGGCACTGTAATACATTAGAGAAAAGTAATTTTTTAGGGTGGAGATCTGGTCCACTGGATCCTGTTTAAAGCCTTAACAAAATGTGAGAGCTTCCTTATGGTCTTGGCCATGTTTCGTCCACAAAACCTTTAATTAATAGAAGCCAAAGATGTTTCAATGTGCTGGCAAAGATGCTGGCAAAGATGCTTCAATGTGGAAAAGGGCCTCTAAATTAGGCCTCATTTCAATCTGATGCATCAGGTCTCTCTCTCTCTCTCTCTCTCTCTCTCTCTCTTCCCCCCCCTCCATCCCTCCCTTTGTCCCTTTTTCTTTCTTTTCTTTCTTTTCTCTTTCTTTTCTCTCTCTCTCTCTTTCCCTCTCTCAGGCTCACCCCATTAATTTGGTCCACCGCTCTGCTCGGACTTGCTTGGGTAGGTCCCTCCAGTGCAGTGGGCTCAATGGGGTGGACCTGCAGGGCGGGCACCTAGAACGCGGGAGTGCTGGCATGTTTAAAAAGTAGAGCAAAGTCAGAGGTCAGTAATTTTTGCTGCAAAAAATCACAAAAGCTTCTGGGTTGTGCACAAGAAGGGATACACATGTCAGTGCAATTCAGCAACATAAAGAAATACAAATAAAACAAATCAACAAGAATCGGCAAAGCATCTCTGATTAGATTTTATTCACTACTAGAATCTAATCAGAGATGCTTTGCTGATTCTAGTCCAATGACCTGCTCAGCAGGGTTGGAAGGGAGTGTGTGTGTGTGTATTTGTGTGCATGGCTGTCAAAACTCCAAAAACAGGTCAAGTAGTTCTGGGGAGGCCAGTCATAAATTAGAACACTTGCTAAGCAACCGGCCATTAAGTGAGGACCACTTGTGTTTGGTTTGCCAGTCACCAAACCACACTTACCCAGTCACGTGACCAAGCCACACCACCCAGTCATGTGACCAGCAAGCCATGCCACCCCATCACGTAACCAGCAAACCACAGCCTCAAATTAGGCCATGCTCACAGAAATTTGAATCCCACACGTGGGTGGGGGGCATTGGGGATGAGTTTGTAGCACCAAGGGGTGGTGGACTGAAAATGTTTGGGAACCACTGCTCTAGTACGTTCTGGAGAGCATCTGAGAAAGCGACTTCCTAGACCTCACGGAGGCATATCTCAGTAGACCTCATAGACCTCATGAAGGCATGTCTCAATGTGCCTATCCTACCATTTCACTGGCAGTTCCAGAGGTTCCATGATGCGGGCTGACACTATCAGTAAAAGGCCCTACCATTTGGACTGTCCTCAGCGCCCAGGACTTTCACCAAATTACTGGTGGCTCACCTCAGGGCAATTCCATGCCCAATGTTACCTGGATGATATATAGATATAGTCGTCCTCTCACCTCAGGGCGATAGAGGATCACAAATTTTCTGTCAATTTCAGCAAGAGCCACCTGGCTCCTACCACCCAATTACTACTTCTGGGGGCGGTAATAAATACTTCATCATGTGAGGCTTCCTTGTCTCAGGGAAGCCTTCATTGTCCTTAATAGTAAACATTCTAATATTTTCTTAATTACACTCTTATCTGTCGAGTTCTCATTGTTCTTTCATTGTTGTGCAAATACAATTCTGGCTGCAGTTAGTACATTTAAAATCAAATACACTGCTCAAAAAAATAAAGGGAACACTTAAACAACACAATGTAACTCCAAGTCAATCACACTTCTGTGAAATCAACTGTCCACTTAGGTAGCAACACTGATTGACAATCAATTTCACATGCTCTTGTGCAAATGGAATAGACCACAGGTGGAAAGCATAGGCAGTTAGCAAGACATCCCCAATAAAGGAGTGGTTCTGCAGGTGGTGACCACAGACCACTTCTCAGTTCCTATGCTTTCTGGCTGATGGTTTGGTCACTTTTGAATGCTGGCGGTGCTTTCACTCTAGTGGTAGCATGAGACTAAGTCTACAACCCACACAAGTGGCTCAGGTAGTGCAGCTCATCCAGGATGGCACATCAGTGCGAGCTGTGGCAAGAAAGTTTGCTGTATCTGTCAGCTTAGTGTCCAGAGCATGGAGACGTTACCAGGAGACATGCCAGTATATCAGGAGACATGGAGGAGGCCGTAGGAGGGCAACAACCTGGTATCAGGATTGCTACCTCCGCCTTTGTGCAAGGAGGGACAGGAGGAGCACTGCCAGAGCCCTGCAAAATGACTTCCAGCGGGCCACAAATGTGCATGTGGCTGCTCAAACGGTCCGAAACAGACTCCATGAGGGTGGTATGAGGGCCCAACATCCACAGATGGGGGTTGTGCTTACAGCCCAACACCGTGGAGGACGTTTGGCATTTGCCAGAGAACACCAAGATTGGCACATTCGCCACTGGCGCCCTGTGCTCTTCACAGATGAAAGCAAGTTCACACTGAGCACATATGACAGACGTGACAGGGTCTGGAGACGCCGTGGAGAACATTCTGCTGCCTGCAACATCCTTCAGCATGACTGGTTTGGCAGTGGGTCAGTAATGGTGTGAGGTAGCAATTTTTTAGGGGGCCGCACAGCCCTCCATGTGCTCACCAGAGGTAGCCTGACTGCCATTAGGTACCGAGATGAGATCCTCAGACCTCTTGAGACCATATGCTGGTGCAGTTAGCCCTAGGTTCCTCCTAATGCAAGATAATGCTAGATCTCATGTGGCTGGAGTGTGTCAGCAGTTCCTGCAAGACGAAGGCATTGATGCTATGGAATGGCCCGCCCGTTCCCCAGACCTGAATCCAATTGAGCACATCTGGGACATCATGTCTCACTCCATCCACCAATGCCACATTGCACCACAGACTGACCAGGAGTTGGGGGATGCTTTAGTCCAGGTGTGGGAGGAGATCCCTCAGGAGACCATCCGCCATCTCATCAGGAGCATGCACAGGCATTGTAGGGAGGTCATACAGGCACGTGGAGGCCACACACACACTACTGAGCCTCATTTTGACTTGTTTTAAGGACATTACATCAAAGTTGGATCAGCCTGTAGTGTTTTTTTCCACTTTAATTTTGAGTGTAACTTCAAATCCAGACCTCCATGGGTTGCTAAATTTGATTTCCATTGATAATTTTTGTGTGATTTTGTTGTCAGCACATTCAACTATGTAATGAACAAAGTATTTAATAAGAATATTTCATTCATTCGGATCTAGGATGTCTTATTTTTATGTTCGCTTTATTTTTTTGAGCAGTGTATATAGTCCTTTTATCATATTTTTCCAGCAGAATGCCCAATAAAAATATTTCTGGTTTCAAGTCTATATGCTTCTTTATCATTTTTTCCAACCAAGTATGTATTTTTTAGCTTTTGGGCATGTCTACCATATATGGTAATTTGAGCCAAGTATTTGATTGCACTTCCAAATTTTATCAGATCTATCTTTATACATTTTTGCCAATCTTATTGGTGCAAAATGCCATCTATAGAACATTTTATACAAATTTTCTTTATATGCAGTTGACCTACCCAAAACTTTTATAGGATCCCAGATAATGGTGTAGAATAGTAGAGAACTCATGGATAGAAAAAGAAGAAAGAAAAAGAAAAAAAAACATGTCAGATGTAGGGAACAATTTAAGAGAAGTAGTTAGGAAAAATTCTCATCTGAAATATTTAATCTTTAAATATTTAATTCATATAGTACTGTAAGCCAAGCAAGTATAATATAATAAACTCAACTATTTATGAATTTTACTGTAAATCATACTATATGGATTATATTGTAAACCTTGGCCTATGACTAATACTATGGCCACCTAATGAGAAAGAAGGACTCACTGGAGAAGAGTCTAATGCTGGGAACGATTGAGGACAAAAGAAGAAGGGAACGACAGAGGATGAGGTGGCTGGATGGAGTCACTGAAGCAATCAGTATGAGCTTATATGGACTCCAGGGGATGGTAGAGGACAGAAAGGCCTGGAGGAATGTTGTCCATGGGGTCACGATGGGTCAGACACGACTTACTACTAACAACAACACATGACTTCTGTAGATTTGATATCTTCTATTTTAACATGTATATATGTGTATATGTTATACACACATATATACAATACTGTAAAATGCACCCCTTTCCATTGTATTAAATATGTATATTAATATGTACATATGTAGTACAATGGAAAAGGGTGCATTATACAGTATTGCGAATAGTACTATCATATGAAAATAAATTATGACATGGCCAATACTTTAATATCCTGGAGCAAGATATTAAAGTGAAATGTATTGAATTGGAATTAATCCATATGTCTGACTTTGTTGAGTTTAGTTTTAAATTTTAAATAAGACCAGCAACCTGACTCAACAAAAAGTTACTATTCTGCTCTAAAGTTGCAGTTATATTGCTGATCCTGCTCTCTCTGTGGCTTCTAATCAAAGAAAGATGATAGTCTAAGATGGACATTTCACTCATCTAATGCAATTGTTTTATAGTCTAAAAATGTATGTCTTATAAGAATTTTATTACAATTAACTTTTTAATTAGTGGTGCAGTTTGTATTACCATTTCTTGAATTGTTTAATAGACCTAGTTCTGACTACTGAATATTTGGTGTATCCTGAAGGAGCAAAAAGATATGAATGTCATAAAAGAACATTGTGATGTCAGCACATTAAACTCTATTACCCAGTGCAAATTTCAGTGAAGGGAATTTATCTTTGTGATAGTTGGCTATAGGGCGTGCTATTTTAATACACAATGTTAAGTTTAACCTGGTTTGCATGACTTTCAGAACAATAGAGCGAAGTGCATGGTGAATGCCATCAGACACTGAGGTTAGTGTACAGCATTTTTGAAGTTTTTCATGTTGCTTACTTAAATTCTTAAAGTCAACATTTTATTGTGTACTCCTAGATCATTTGAAGTTATATTTAACAATCTGATGGCTTTAAATGCTGCTGTACTGTAGAATATGTTTACAGAATCAGTAAAAATACAGGCTTGTCTTGAGGAACTTATAATTTAAAATTCAACATTGGAAAGCAACAGGAACAAGAAAAGAACATGAGAATCAATGTAATAGGATAAAGCTATACATCAGAATTGTGTATTTGCAAAATGTTTAAGTTGAGTTCTACCTATAGGAATAGAAAAGTTTTGGTATCAGATTATATTTTTTTCAGGAAGCTTCCCTAGAATGCGTCTTCTTCTTTTAGGGTAAGGTTAACTATAGCTTTTGCTATCCATATTTAAAATGATTATATGAAGTGTCATTTGAAAACTTGAGAGTTGTAGCTAGAATTAATCTTAATATTTCAGTAAATCATGATTGAGCGAAAATCAAAAGTTAAGAAAGGATTGAATAAACCCACTAGGACATTTTAGAGCACCAGATCATGGATCAAACTTGGGTCTCAGTTGAATCATATTAAGGTGCCAGAATTTGTTTTTTCGTGATAGCTTGCATAAATTTGATAATGCTGTTCTGGAAATTTGAAATCCTAGTGTTTTTTTTTTATTCTATACATTATGTTAGAAACTTTACTTCTTGATAAGCAATTGAAACATTCAAAAAGAATACTGCTAGTATAATTTTCACAGTTTTGTTTATTTAATTAAATTTTGGAAATGGATGAGGAAGTCACTAGAGCAAGAATAAAATTGGGCATCCAAAATGTAACACACATGATTTATTTTCTACTTGATTTTGTTTCTTTTCATTTGAATCCTATTCAGAGTAATAATTGTGTTTCATCTTTGTATAAAATGTCAAAATTTACATGCATGTAGTACACACATACAGTATACATATATAACCTGACTTTATTATTTTTTACATTATTTTGCTTTCTAGCCTGGTACCTTTACCACTAGACCAAACTGGTTCTTCAAATAATAACCAAAATAATAAAATTCCAGCTTTAAAAAAATAGCAAAAATGCCCTATCCTCTAAGGAAACTAATTGGTGAGTCTTTTACATCAGTTATTGGCAGGGATTTTTTTTGCCTAACAAGAATGTAAAAGTAATTTTTAAAAATATTAAATATGCTTCCAATTTTAGTTTAAAGCTCTTTTCATTTAGAAAACATTGGGAAACTGGTTAATAATAGGGCTTTGAAGGAATCATAGTATCTATCTTGAAGTGAACAAACTAATTCACTATATAGCAGTTATGGTAACTTGGATCTAATTATCATGAATTGAGCACTACTTAAATATAATTGGCTCTTACAATTGTTTTTACATTCAGTAGGTTTTGATCTGTAAATCTATATTTTACAAATTTGCCCAACAGCTGAAATGGTCATTGGATGATTTTCTTAGGAAACTCCAATATTTGGAATAAGTACATTTTTCATTGGATAATAGGACCTTTTCAATGAGTAAGCCCATATATACACATCATCTTATGTTCATTAATGCAATCCAACTATGCAGTTTTGCAATTTTGTTCTGTTACAAACAGTAAATAAAATTTACCTGTAATCATGAGCCCAGATGAAAATTGGATGTTCGATATCAGCTGCATTAAGAAACGAAAAGCATTTATTACTTATTGACCATAATAACATTATTAACCCTAATTATTACAATTCATTTTAAAATTTGGTTTAATACATAAATGGATAATACTCAAAAATTGGCATATTCTTCATGAATTAAAATTTAGGAGTGAGGCTTACAAATCTTCATTTTATAGTTTATACTTTGAATACTTTAATATACTTTAATATTTAATATACACCTTCATTTGCAAGTTCTCACAATAGTCATTATGAATATTTTCTGACAATTTTTAGAATTGAAACAGTCTTCCGCATCAAGGACAAAATCATTTTTGTCTTCATCACTATGAAATATTTGACCTATTTTATGCACATTAAACAGAAAAAAAGTAAAACTTGTTCAATGCCAAGAAGTAAAAAATTAAGTATTTTTTCTGCTGATCACTTTGGCTTATTCGATTGTAGTCATGTTTTCTACTGATCACTTTGGCTTATTCGATTGTAGTCATGTTTAAAATGGAAAGAAATTGGCAATAAAAGTTCATTGTAACTTTCACATTGAAAGATTGTCAAGGAAACACAAACATAAATGGAAGGACAGAATTCTTTGCCAAATTCACAGTCAGCTCTCAACATTAGGAATTCTAATTGAGAGAAAGGAAATTACATTAAATGGCAATAGATCTGTATTTGAAAGGTCTTTTATTTGAGGTGTGATCACCATACCAAACTTAACTGTCATATTTTGTGATAGGCCAGAAGTGTTTGGTAGCCTTTGGTTATAAAATAGCCAAAGCAAGATAATTGCTTATCAGTATAGAATTTAGAACTTATATACAGGTAACCCTCAATTTACGATCACAATGGAGACCAACATTTCTGTTGCTAAGTGAGACAATTTTTAAGTGAATTTTGCCCCACTTTACAATTTTTCTTCCTACCGGTGTTAAGTGATTCCCTGCAGTTGTTAAATTAGTAACACAATTGTTAAGTGAAATTGGCTATCCCATTGGCTTTGCTTGTTAGAGATGTGCAGCTATCACAAATATTAGTCAGTTGCCAAGTGTCTGATCACCATCTGATCATGGGGATGCTGCAACAGTCTAAATGTGAAAAATGGTCACAAGTCCCTTTTTTCAGTGTCATTGTAACTTTGAACGGTCATTTAAATGAACTACTGTTAGTCGAGGACTACCTGTATAGTAGCTGCATTGATGGTCTACAACAGGCCTGTCAAACTCGAGCCTGCATGCTGGATGCATCACACACTGGCTACGTCCATGCCTGGTTTAGCAAAGGGGAAAAAAGTCCTGACACGTCACATGATGCCGCAAGTTTGACACCCCTGCTCTACAATACAAGAATATGTAAGAGCTCATAAGGTATTTGCTGATACATTTTTTTAATGTGGTATATGCTAATCAAATAAATCTGTTTGGAAAAAAAATTAAAAAATACAGAGAAAAACTATAGAGAGAAATCTCATTAGTTATCTATGGTAATTACTGCAATATTGAAGGTGTCACTGAATGGTTAATTCAAGAAGGATCCAATACTGTACTAGATTGCTGCTCTTTGCATGAGACACAGCCAAGAAAAATTATAACACAATTAGCAGTTATCTTTGAGATACGTAACATTCCTAATCATTGCTACCCTGTGTTACAATTATTTCCTTTGGAAATACATCTTTCAAAGATCAAAGAACATAAATATTAATCAGCAGCTTCTCCTATGAGATACAATATGTGAAATATATCGCTCCAGCTCCATGCTTTCAAAAGCTGGGAAATAATAAGTGCTTTTGCAGGTTATGGTAAACCTTCTACAGTCAAGCTTATACTGGCTTGCCTGGAATTCCAGGTAAAATTTTTACAACTTGGCAGAAACAAATATCAGTAATGATTTGATTTCATCATGTTATTTGTGTATTTCTAAGAAAATACAAATCCAAATTAGTTATTTTCTTTGTCACAAAAGAAGTAATAGAATCACAGCCCTCTTGTTATGGTTTTAGACAACAGCATATTCATCATGCAGATGTTTGCTTGGTAAAATTACCTGTCCCAGTAGAGATGTCTGGGTGAAAGAGGTACTTATAGAATGGATAACTGGAAGAAACAGCATCTCAGTGCATTCTGGAATTGTTGTCCAGTCAGTGTAAACAGTCTTTGGCATACTAAAGAAATTGAAATCCGTTGTGTGTTCTATCTAGGATACCTTTCCATTTTAGAATAAATTTGGGAGTTAAGTGAAGACAACCTGGAGTCAGAACTAAATAGAATTTTAACCCTGAATGCTTCTTGTATATGAGAGATTGTGTTCTATTTTGGGGACAATTGGTCTTACAATCTTATTTGATCTGAATGGTATGCAATTATATTGCTATCGAAGCATTTAAATCCTTGTTTTTTAGAAACTAAGTATTAAAATACAAGCCAAGATTTTGAAGGATCAATTTTTGCTTGATTTTTTAGGAAGAACAGTGTTTATAGTTAATGTTCTAGTGAAGTAATTAAACTTAGTAGATAATTTTCTGATTTAGATAATTTTCTGATTTAGATAATTTTTATTAAAACTAAATTACACTATAATTAAGTTTTCATATGATGAATACTTTGAAGCTTTGCTTTGACCTGAATCTTTGAAAAACATTTTTTGATATTTGGGTAAATGAACAAACAGTAACAATTCATTAAAATTACTTTATCTATGTAGTACTAAAACTATCAGGTCCATAATCTTAAACTGGGAGGAGCAGTGCATCATAAGGCAAAACTTTGCCAACAAAAGTACCTCAAGTAGACTGACTTATAAAATGTCGGGATTCATTCCTCCTGAGGGAATGAAATTTGGGGAGGTGGTTGCTTCAATGCTGTTTGGCTGCTGCAATAACATGATCAATTTTAATGTTCTGTAATGTTTCCCTCCACTCACAAAATTATTTTTTCCTCTTGCCCAGCTATCGTTGTTTACCTGTCTTCTGGGAAGGGAAAGAGGAAGAGGGAGGGAGGGAACATCATGCACCTTCCTAATCCACACTAAATCCACGTCCCTTCCTTGATCTGTGTGATACCTCTTGAACACTCACATGTACTTTCCTGACCTACATTACCCCTGTGTAATTCTCCCTGACCTGCATTTCTAGTGCACCCTTGCACACCCTTTCTGATTTGTATGTCACCTCCGATGCAAATTGCTCTCCTGTGCGCCATCCTTGACTCTTACAAAACCTCTTATACACTCTCAAGTATTATACATACATACAGGGGTGGGTTTCTACGGTTCTGTCCACCTCTTTAGAACCGGTAGCTCTGAAGAGCAGCAGACATAGAACTGATTCTATGTCTGCTGATGTTTTTGCCCATCCACCCACCCGGGCTTTTACCTGACCTTTATTTCCTGATTTTTTTTTCAACTTCAGCTGCCGTGTGAGGCACAGCTGCAGTTAAAAAAGCAGGAAAAGAAGGCTGTTTCAAAGGCTGCTTCTCTGCACGCAGCATGCTGATGATGATTTACAGGCGTGCGCCGGCAGTGTGCAGGGAAGCACATCATAAATCACTGAACCTCGTAAATGACCGAACTGGTAGTTAACCCTGTCGGATCCCACCTCTGCATGCATACATGCATGCATACATACATACATACATAATACATTAATTTTCTTTAGTAAACATAAAACTCAATATCTACATGAACAGCATGTTATCTGAGTATAGTTTTGAAAAATAATAACCATAATATACAAATCATTGATAATTGCATAATATAAATATTAGCTTATCCATACTACTAAACCTTCATTATATAGTTAATCATTCTTTAAAGCTTTTAAACCTCTGTTTCTGTTAACCATTGGTAAAAACAAGTCCCATGTTAAAAAGTATTCTGTTTCTTCCTTCTCCTTTATTTTAAGTGTTAATCTATCCATCTCTGTGTCTTCTAATATTTTTTATTACACTTTCATCTGTAGGGATCTCTTCAGTTTTCCACTGTTGTGCAAAAACAATTCTCGTTGCTTTTAACACATGTAAGATTAAATATGTATTCCCTTTACTGTACTGTTCTGGTAAAATACCCAACAAAAATATTTTTGGTTTTAAATCAGTCTGTTGCTTTATAGTTTTTTCTAACCATATGTATTTTTTTGTCCATTTTTTTTTTTGCCTTTGGACATATCCACCACATATAATAGTACGAGCCTGGTATCTGATTACATTTCTAACATTTGGTGGACATGTTTAAATATTTTATATAGATTTTTGTTATAGGCAGTTGACATTGTTAATTTATAATTTCTATCCCACAGTTTCTGCCATTTATCTAACTCTATAATATATCCAAAGTTTTTTGCCCATACTATCAATGTTTCTTTAACTTGTTCTTCTTCCATTTTAATGCTCAATAGGTAGCTATACATTTTCTTTATTATTCATTTGCCCCTAGTAGTATCTGATCTAATGCTGTTGGTTCTTAATAAAAACCATACATTTTTGCATCTTTCTCATATCTTGATTGTATTTGCAGCCACCATGCTAGATCAGTCCCTTGATGTTTCAATTCTTACTTTGTTTTAAGCTCCCTTTTTTCATTCAAAATGTCTTTATATCTTGTAATTTTTTTCCAAGTTAACAACATTCGGATGTATCAGTGCCTCCATTGTGGAGAACCAGACTGGTATTTTCATATAATGTCTTTCTTTTATTTTTTCCCCATACTAACAGCAAAGCATTTCTAACATAATGTCTTTGAAAATATCTATGTATTTTGTTTTTCCTATACCATAGAAAGGCATGCCACCCCAGTTGAAGATCTGGGCAACTTTCCTGACATGTGCAGCCTATCTGCCCCCAACCTGCAAGGCACCTCTCATGCATGCCCATGCGTCCTTCCTGAGCCGTGTGACATCTTTCATAGAGCCATATGTAGTCTTCCTGATGTATGCCATCTTGCTGTTCCCCCACCAAATAGTAGTCATTTACCCATTTGCTGGTTTTGAACTTGTGCTTCCTGCTGGTTTCCCCATTGATTTTTTTTTTCCTTGCAAGCTTTTCACAAGCAAATGGGGAAACTCGGAGGGAGGAAGGAAAGGAAAGAATGAAAATTTCTGATGCTCCATCCCAACTTTCCACAAGGAAATTCAATGTGGAAGCTGGCAGAAAAATGGAAGTTACTCCAGCTGCCTTTTTTTTTGCTTGTCTTTGGTATTTAGATATGGAAATATCTCTGAAACAATGATTCAGTGGGGCATGGATTGTCTAGTATATTGTAATGAAAATTTTATATTACTGGTCATGTGGTTTTGAGAGGAATATTGAATTAGAATTACATGTAAATATAAATAAAATAATATGAAAACATTCAGACATGATATTCCGATTAAAATCGGAATTCCGATTTTTGGGGGAATCGCCCCCCCACCCTTCCCCCTTCTTCTCCTTCCCCTCCCCTCGGAGGGGAACCCCTGAGTCAGAAGTTGCGACCGCCGGCGTACCTCCGCGTGGCTCCAGTCCCATGTTGCCTCGGGAAGGGAAAGGCAAAAAGGAAGAGCCGCGGCGGAGCTTTGCAAAGGCAGCAGCGGCACCAGAGGCTCAGGCGCAGCGGCTCCCAGTTTTGTAAGGTGTATGTAAGGTGGCAGGAGAGGCCTTGATCCCCCATTGGGAAGGGGAAAAGGATACAAACATAGCCTCTGTCTTCCTAAATGTAGAAGTGCATTTGATATAAATTCTAAGAGCCCTTCTAAGGGCCACTAAGATGTGCCACTTGCGCTCTAAGGCGTGGTGTGGACAGGAACAAAAATCAGGAACTACTATGTCTTGGGATCTGTGGAATACAGAATTTATTTTGGGTACAAAGGTAGGGTCTAAATGAAGAACAACTCTATTGTCGTGAAAAGTGCAGAGGTCCTGCCATATAGATAGAGCAGCCAACTCTGACACCCTTCTGGCTGAAGTGATGGCCATTAAGAAAACCACCTTGAAGGTCAAGAATTGAAGGGACACCTTTCTGAGAGGTTCAAAGGGAGGTTCTGTTAGGGCCTGGAGAACCTTGTGAAGGTCCCAGGATGGGAACCTGTGAACCACAGGAGGGCAGAGATTGGAAGCCCCATTTTAAGAATCTCTGAACTGAAGGATAATGGGACAAAGAAGGAAAGGAATCCCAGGAGATGACTGAAGCAAGAGCCGCTACTTGACGGCGTAAAGTGTTAGGAGCCAGACCTTTGTCAAGGCCATCCTGGAGGAAACAGAGGACCTGTGGTACCCCCGCTACTGTAGGAGAAAGACCTTCCCTGTGACACCAATGACAAAAACCCCTCCAGGTGGCATTGTACATATGCATTGTAGAAGATTTACGAGATGCCTGGATGGTAAGTATGACCTGGTCTGGGAGATTGGCTTCTCTTAACAGTTGCCGCTCAAGCGCCACATGGTCAATTTGAATCACTGGGGATCCGGATGAAGCAGTGTCCCTGATGTAGTGAGATCATGTGGTTTGGAATCTTCCAGGGAGTGGCTACAGACAGGTTCACCAGAACTGCAAACCAGGGTCTCCTGGGCCAATGGGGGGCTAGGAGAATCAGCTCTTCCCGTTCCTCCAACATCTTCCGAATGACCGCCGGAATGATGGGAAGAGAGGGAAAGGCGTAGAGGAGACCAGTGGGCCATCTGCTCTGAAGTGCATTGGTCCCCTCCGCTCCCTGACAAGGAAACCTGGTGAAAAATCTGTTTGAGCGTTTTGGGGAGAGGCGAAGAGGACTACCTCCGGGCCCCCGAACTTGAGGGACAAATCCCTGAAAATGGACTGGGGAAGGGACCATTCTGCGTGGTCGACTGGGCTCCTGCTCAGCCAATTGGCCTGGGAGTTGTTGACTCCCAAGATGTGGTCTGCTGTGATAGACAGCAGATGTCTCTCTGCCCACCTCCCCAACATTTCAGCTTCCCTCATGAGGGCCCTGGACCTTGTGCCCCCCTGCCGATTGATGTGCACCTTTGCAGCCATGTTGTCTGTCAACACTAGCACATGGGACCCCACTATCCTGTCCCTGAAACATTTCAGGGCTAGATAGATGGCTCTGAGTTCTAGCCAGTTTATGGGCCCAGTCCTGTCTAACTGGAACCAGATCCCTTGAGCCATGAGACCCTCCATGTGGGCTCCCCAACCCAGGAGACTTGCATCGGTGGTCATGATCAGTCTGTCTGGTTCCTTGAATGGGAGTCCCTTCGAAAGGGGTGGGGAAAGCCACCACTTGAAGGAACGGCGGACCTCTGGAGAGAGCAGGACCTTGGCAGATGTTTGGCTGGTTCCTGCTTGTTGAAAGGGGAGCAGGAACCATTGTAGAGCCTGTGAGTGTAGCCGTGCCCACGGAACTATGCCTATGCATGAGATCATTTTGCCCAAAAGTTTGGACAACAGCGACAGGGAGACAGTGTGTTGACGTTGGACCTGTCAAATGATCTCGATAAGCTCTGCCCTCGGGCTGGAGACAGAAAAACTTGGCACAAAATTGTGTGGATGATGGCTCCCAGTTGGCGCAATCTGGTTGTTGGGAAGAGATGGCTTTTCTTGGAATTGATGGAAAAACCATGGTACTAGAGGCAGTGGAGAGTGGTTTGAAGATCTTGATGGGCAGAGTGGGTGGAGGACGACAGGATCAAGATGTCGTCCAAGTAGCATTGGATCCTCACTGGAACAGACCAGAGCAAAGCCACCAATGCCGCCAGTAACTTTGTGAAGACTCTTGGGGCAGACGAGAGCCCAAAAGGAAGGGTTCGATAATGGAAGTGGGAATTCTGGTTACAGAAATGGAGAAACTGGCGATGATGAGGCCAGATGGGAATGTGGAGGTAAGCCTCCGTGAGATCAATGGAAGAGAGGAGATCGCCCTCCTGAACGCTCTCCAGAATAGAATGCAGAGTCTACATTTTGAAGCGCTTATATGGGATAAACTCATTCAGAAATTTTAGGTCAAGAATGGCTCGCCACCCCCCCCCCCCAAGGCCTTAGGGACCACAAAAAGCTGAGAATAAAGCCGACGTCCACGTTGTAATTCAGGGACTGGTTGAATGGCCCTTATATCGACTAGGTGACTAATGGCTGATTCCATAAGTACCCTTCGTGAAATGTCCCGAGAAACAGGGCAGAGTAGAAATTTTTCTGGGGGTGGTGATAGAAATTCTAATTGTAACCTCGACCTTACTGTATTGAGTACCCAGTCGTCTGTCGTTGACTCCTCCCATCTGGAAGCAAAGGAGGCCAAATGACCTCTGATAGGAGGGAAGAACGAGAGATTATTTTGAGTGACGGAAGGAGCGACCCCCTCTTCCACAAAAGGGCTGTTTACCCGCAGCTTGTTGTCTGCCGGTTGCCTCATGGCGTTGATTTTGACGCTCTGAGGTCTGGAGAAGCGAGAAGCATTTTTGGGCCTGAATGAGGGAGGCCAGTATGGGGTAGGGTGGAAATCTGCCCTCTTTCCTGTTGATGAAAGGACTTTCCTTTTGTCCTTTGTTTCAACAACAAATGGGTCAAGGGCATCTCCAAACAGCTTCTCACTGGTACATGGGGCAGAAGCTAGTTTCTACTTCTGTCGAGGCTCCGCTTGCCAATTTTGTAGCCATAGCAGTCTCCTAGCTGCAACTTATGACACTATGGCCCTGGAAGAGAACTTGGCGGCATAGAGGGTGGTGTCCGCCGAGAATTCTGCTGCTGCTATGATCTTATTGAGGTCTTGATGCAACCTACAGTCTGATGGAGGTATGTGACTTTGAAGTTGGAATATCCTGCGGATGGAAGACCTTGTAAAAAATGATGCAGCAGTCGAGGCCCGGATGGCCCAAGCCGAGGCTTGATGGTTACGCTTCGTTGTTTGTTCGGAGTGTTTGTCTTCTGCCCTTTAGTACTTTCTCATGCTCAGTTGGAGTGCTTGAGGAGAAGGAGGCCACAACTGGGGTGTCTACTGGGGGAACTGCCGGAGCCATAGCTAAGGAAGGACCCACGTTGTAGAACCGCCTATCTTGGGATGATGGGCTGGGGCCTGCAGTGGGGAAGGCAAATTATTCCTTGACTAAGTCAAGAAAGATGATGGGGGAAGGATCTCCAAATGAACAATGCGTTTGGAGAAGAGGGAATCCCCATGCCCCAATTGTACCACTTGAGGCTCGGGGGCAGTTTCCTCCGCTGATAGATGAAGAAGATCCTGGGCAAAGTTGGGACGTGACCTGTTCAAGTCTTGAAGTCCTGGTTGGATTTCAGGTCAGTCTGGGGACCAGGATTGGAGGTGGCTAAGAGGAGCTGAGGTATCTTCCCTTTCCCTAGAAGTAGCTGGCTGAACAACTAGAGGATTGCCTTGTTGGGAAGCCTGTTGTAGTTGACCCCTCATTTGTTTAATAGTTTTGCCGAACTGCCTTTCTAAGGCTGCATGGCTTCTTTTCTCTGCTTTTAATTCAGCCTGGGATGTGTTCTTAGGGCCCAAAGCTTTGGCCCTAATCTTGGTCGCCACTTCCCTTTGAACAGACTGGGAGCGTTGTCTCCTCTTTCTTTTGCCAGCTTGAGGGCCCTGAGAGATCAGGCCTGAAGGCTCTGTGTGGACCTTGTCTTGATCCATAGTATGCATAAACAGACACAAAGGTGCTGAAAGCGATCCTCACTGTGTGTTGTTTATGCAGTAGCCTGAATAGGAGCTTATGAATGGTAGGAGCTGGCCTTTGGGGGATGATGCCATCTGAAATGGCCTCTCGCTACTTTCTTTAGAAAAAGAAGCTTTCAAAATGGTCGCTCGCCATGTGCGGTTGAAGAAGAAGCCTCCAAATTGGCTGCTCGCAAGAGCTACAGGCTACGCAGGGGTTAAATTGCTCCTTAGGCTATAAACAGCCCCGAACGGTGAAATCATCAATAAAGTGAAAACTGCGGTTTTAACGATCAGCTGAGAAGGCGCTGTTATCACCGATGCGATCTTTACGATCATAGCGCCCGAAATCGCTGAGGGAAGACTGTGGGGGAGGATCAAGGATTGCTCCCTACTTACAGTCTCCCTTGGATGAAGAAATGTCGAATCCTTGGTGTTGAAGGAGAGTGGAGCCCCATTCTCCTGAAGGCACAGCTGCACTGCTTCCCGTGAGCTATGCCAATGATGAGCTTTCGCTTTTTCTGCTAACTAAATTGCTTTCAGAGACACCAGCTTATGGTCATCGAAAGAAGCTGAGTCAAAGCTGGGAGGTTTCTCCCACAGGCTGCTACTTTTATACTAGACGGACCCAGCTTGATGATGTCATCAGGAGGAGTCATACCCATCCTGGGCTCTTGCAGCAGCATGGAGGGGAACTACCAATGCATATTTTATTTTTAAGGGGACGTTATTCCAGGTCTATATGGGGAATCCCCCCCCCCCGTACCTCAATCTGTTTAGGACTTTTTATAACTATTTTGGTTTCTAAAGTTTGTACCAGTTTTTTCAGTAGCAGTGAACTACAATCCTGTCCAGGAAAGCTATGTATTTAGCCAATTTTCCCTTTAACTATGATTCCCTTTGATTTCCTTCATAGCTGTTCATGAATATTAATAATCCCATAACAAAATAAAATATAGTAGTTTGTACAAAGTGAGAAAACATTGTTCAAGAAAAAAAAAACACCCCAGTAATAATATGAAGGAAAATCTACATATGAGAACTACTGGATCATCTAAATCAAGGTAATTCTTACTGCAAGCTAATTGAACAAAGACCACATTTCAGTAAGAGATATATTTGTAGTTTTCAGAAACGGATGCATCCTATGCTCTGGAATTCTAGTTGGATATCATCAGTAAACTGTTTAGTCTATGCTCTGATACTGATTTAGACTTCAAAGGCTCCCTGCCCCCTTTATAAGAGAGCTTAGTTTCAAAGCTGTACATCAGAGATAAACTTTTTTGAATGGGATACCTGTAGAGATGATGGTACAATTCAAAGTTTTCATCTGGATACTATTGAAAGAAAAATAGAAGCCTCTCCTAGTATTGGGTCACCACCTCCAGCATTTCTTTGAAGAAGGATTGTACCTTTTTTTACTTTCAGACCATCTGCCACCACATACTTTGAAGGGAGATTTCATAAGCATTCATTGGAATTGCTTCTGCCTGGTGATGTCACTGTGTGAAGGACATTATCCTTTTGCCCTATCTAAGATGAAAAGGGATATTAATGATAAACAAGGCTCAATGTTAGATGACTATCTCTTACAAATGCTACTCTAGCTGTTAGGAGTCAGGATGTAATCTTTGCCATGCTTTCTTTTATACTTGGAAGGAAATTGAAAAGCTTGCAATGTTACTAGTTATCTTAATTTTCTTACATGCCTTTTTTTTGGTTTCCCCCTCATCTCTTATTACTACTAATTTCTTCATGAATATGGTTTTATCATGGTTAAATTAGTATAACTCAGTCTTGTGTAAGAGTCTCCTTAAAAGATTATCTAGAAGCTTTCCTTGGTTGAGAATTTGAGGTAAGCTGTTAATTGTGCCTAGGAATATGATGATACATGTCATAAAAGACTGCTATCGGTTACTATTTGTGGTTTGTTCAGGCTCCAAAAAACAAGAAAGACATGCAAAATTATTTCTAAGCAGTTTCCTTTATTATTCCTCACCTACAAGACAGAAAGCTTGCCAAATTAACGCAACTACTACATCATTAAAGATATGTTTTGAGACTTCTAGAAAAGAACTATCTTAACTCTCTCCCCACTAAACTATCTAAACTTTGTGCTGTCTTGGTGGTCTGGTACAGGGGTCTCCAACTTTGGCAACTTTAAGGCTTGTGGACTTCAACTCCCAGAGTTCCTCTGCCAGCTTTGCTGGCTGAGGGACTCTGGGAGTTGAAGTCCACAAGTCTTAAAGTTGCCAAGGTTGGAGACCCCTGGTCTGGTATGCAGCCCCTCCCTCCTGGGAATCCAGACTACATTCCACCATAGTTTCCTTCCTTCCTTCCTTCCTTCCTTCCTTCCTTCCTTCCTTCCTTCCTTCCTTCCTTCCTTCCTTCCTCCCTCCCTTTCTTTCTTTCTGCTTGTCTTAAGGGAAAGAAGGGATATAAACAATAAATCAATTCCTACTCAAAATCATGAAAACAACAGAAAGGCTGTTAAAACATGGTGTTATATTTAAAAATAGAAAAAAAATGTTATATAACTGGATGCCAGTATAGTACATAGCTTTTTAAATATGTATCCTTTTTGGAGGGAGGGCAAATATAAGTTTGTTTCTACAACTCAAAATTTAAAATGTCTATACTGATTCTTTTTAATATTTAATCCTTCCTTAACTTGGAATATCCTGTTGAGCACAGGAGAACTCACTTTTAAATATTGTTTGGTATTTGAAGCACTATACCTTGTTTCAGGAAAGAATACAATATATTGTTTAGTATTCCAAGAATGGAATTACATTTCTTTTGTTGTAAGTTAATTATTTTGTTGTTGTAAGCAATTATTTACAGTCTGTACGATAATTGTTTCACTTCTCTCATTCCTGACATAACCAGCTGTGAAGAAAGTGCAAGGAACCAAATCTTACATACAGAAATAATGACAAAGGTCATGGATTGAACCTAGGTCAATGTCTAGCTTTGTGGAACATGGAAGATACCCTTTTCCTTAGTGAAAATATTAGTAGCCTTCTTTTCTTCAGTCCCAACAGCAGTAGCCTTAGGACATTATAACCTCAGCTGTACTTTGAGGTGGAGCACCCTAGGGCTTATTTATGTTCTTATGAAAAAAGTATTTTTCTGAATAATGAACATTGGAATATTTCATATTGCAAATGATATGAAAGCAGAAACCATGAATTTACGCTCAAGCTGTTCTGGGACAATATTGTACAATTTGCTCAAATATGTGATTCAGACTCTATGGCTAGGAAACATTCCAAAATAATACAGTAGGTTTTAAAATTCCATTTCTATCTACATTATCTGGTTATGAGTCAGATTTTAGAAAACTTTAATACGTATATATCAATAACACACGTTTAGAAAACATTACAATGAAAATAGCTTGGATATATGTAATTTGATATAATTCTTGTTTTAAATCAGCTAGTTACAAAGAAACTTGCTAAGATTTTCTGAGTTCTTAGAATATAAGGACAGAAATAGTCAACAGCTTTGAAAAAGTTGCAATGAAAATTTTTGGTGAATGCACAAATGTTTCAGACCACTTACTAAGAAAACTTCCAATTATTGGTATAGCTAAAACAAAAATTACTGCCATCTTTAAATCTTGTTCTCTTATGTGAGATTAAATGCTCACTATACTTGAAAATCTTGTATGAAAGCAGACAAAAGCTTTATGCATCATTTTATCCATGTCTAGAAAATATATGTCATATTGTTTTCTTTGTGTCTAGTTATTTTTTTGTTCAGCTTTATATATTTGATATGGTCAAATGATTTAATAAAAAAAAATTAAAATCTAAAAAATACAGTGACATCAGAATTTGATCATCTTTAGCCCAGAATAGGAATATACCATGAATGAATTATTTACTTATTAAATTTATTTATTTAAATTTGTATGCTGTTCGGCAAGTCCCCAAGTAAAATTGAATCAGTAGAAGGAAGCTTCATGTTATTAAGTATGTGATCTGTATAAAAAATAAATAGGTTTATGTGTACTTTACCATTGAGAATGTTAGAAATCCTCATATCTGTTCATTTTTGTGGAGAAAACGTTTGTGGAATTTCTCATGTAAACAATGATAATTACAACAAATCTGCATGCTGATACAGTAAGCCTACCTCAAGATCACACTATTTAAGAGACAGGACCTAGTGGGTACTTTCTCTGTTAGATTTGAAGGAATGTGCAGAAACCTTTAGAGAAACAAACTTCAAAGCTTCCAAGATTGTGCGAGACTACATTCTGCACCAGTTGAAGCTTCTGAATAGTCTTCAAGAGCAGCTCCCAGTATTAAATACCAAGTCATCAAAGAGGTATCAGAGAGATCTAGAAGGGCAAGGATGGATGCCCCGTATCTATCTAGAGGTCATCCATAAACATAACCAATGTTGGTATTATAAACCTGTCTGAATCTTGACTGGTCCAGATCTGCTTCCTCCATACCCTTTTATATGCATTTAAAAGTTTTAATACTCTTTCTATTCTGCTACTTCAGGGTCTGTCTTTTGCTTTCATAGAATGTCATAGGAAAACCATTCCCTGCATGATTAGGATTTTTGTAGATATGGTATCTGAATATATTATTCATGGTATCTGAATATATTTTAAGACCAACTTTGCTACTCTACCAAGTGCTAGTTTGTGGCATGTTTTTGACTGCTGATTCCTTGTTGATAGTTTATTGTAAAAGGCAAAAACTATCTCTCATTTCAGTATCTTCCTTCTCAATTCTAAAGCTGATTGGCGTATTTGTTGTTATGAGTTCCATCTTTTTAGTATTTAATCTTAGTCCCATTTCGCTGTACCCCATTCCTAGAGTTTGCAGATCATTTGTATTCTTAGCTATCTAAGTAAAACAACAATCAGGAGGATTAATCCAAGAGGGTTATACTCATAGCTACATTTTGTACATTAAAACTATTAATGTTGCAGATCCTGACAGGAAAACCACCATGTGTTGTGAATATTAGTGGTTTATTGTCAAGATCGAAACAACATCCACTTGTTACAGTACATAGCAGCTGTAACAGCTCTAGTTTCAGAGGGAGAGAAATCACTTGGGAAGGGAAAGATCTCTTCAGTCTTGCAGATATAGCACCTCCCTCAGGCTTGGCCTCTCCCTGAACTATAAGCAGCTGGGTATTATTTAAGAACTAACATTTCCCTTTGTAACCTGGATTTGTTATTTTTCTCCTTCTCCCTCATCTCTTTTCCTTTTTTGTGTCACGTTCCTTAAAATAATATCCCCGTTGGTAAGAATTAGTTTTTTTTCATTGATTTTTATATAAGCTTCTCTGAGACTACTTCTGCCTGAAGAGCAGGATAAAAAATGCTATAAATAAGTTGCTTTTTCAGAGAGACAGCTTATTCTTTAAGGTCCTGTGGATATAAAGCATAATGATAAAATACCTTGTCACCTTTTGATTTGGATGTAGCTGATCTGGCAGGCATTTCTGATGGATCGTTGCACTACTCCATAGGTTTCAGAGACCATTTATCCACAAGGATGAGAGATGGTTAAGGATATAGGTAAGCAGTAACTACTATAGCATTCTTTTGTAATTGCACAAACGTGCTGCAGAATGAAGTTTTGCTAAATTAAGAATTATTGAATTGAAGTTTAGTAAAATAATAAGTTTGTCCATGAGAAATATGTTTACTTGTATACAAAACAAATACTGTGAAGACACAATCCTGTGAGGTCACAATCCAGGAAACTAAAAGCCAAGGCATTTGGTGGTTCCAGATTTCAGCCGAGTCAAAATCCAGAAGAGTCTTAACAGAGCGATTAGGACAAGGCTGATGCATTCGCCCCTTTCTCCTTGCTATGTTTATATGGCCTTTGTACCTTTTGCATGACCTTTGCTTAGCATCCATGCTTGAATTCCACTACAGCATAATTGATTGTCCCATGTGTTCCTCACCACAGCCTTGACAGTATCTTCCTTCTCCTGAGCCATCATTGCAGTTCTTGAACTCAAGCATAGCATACCTAACCCACAACCTTCTGAGTGCTTTTTTTCCCTCTATGTCTGTTCAGGCATGAGTTGTCATTGTTATTACAATTACTTTGTCTCCATTGTTTCCTGTGTGTATTTTTGGTTCAAGCCCATATAAAACACACACATTTTAGGCCACGTACAGACCAAACGCATCACTTGGGTTTGAGCATGGACTAGTCCATTCATTGCATGATGTTCCATTCATTGCATGATGTGTATATATAATATTTATACAGCCTGGTATAATATTGGGGTGGCTGCATTAGCATCTTGTGAAAATTGATATAATTCTCCACTGAGCTGAAGGGAGAATCCAGGCTGGGGGTAGTCTCTAGTCTCCTAGCTCTGCAGACCGAGTTGAAAAAAAACTGAGGACACACTCCCTGGTAACGGTCCCCAGTTCTTCACTCAGTCTCAGTGTGTTCAGACCTCCCTTTAAGAGCTCTGAATAGTTAGGATTATAGAAGAATATTCACCCCCTGGATTAAGCTTTTTTTTTTTTTGCAGAGAGGCTTAGATCAGGTTTGACAGCTAGCCGGTTTGCCGGTTTAGCACTTTCATTTTTTCGCGCCTTTTTTCCGGTTCACGGTTTTTGCTTGTTATTTTAATTTTTGACTTTACTTGCTGGTGGACTGGTTTTTTTGTTTTGTTTCCTGTCAAAACTGGAGTGGAGGAGACCCTGAGAGCCCGTGTGGCCCGGACTGGGGTGGGAGCCGGTGTCTTATTGAACTTGCCTCCTCCTGATCCACTTTCCCTTGCGCGGGACAAGCCACAGCTGCCGCTAAGCGCTTCTGTCACTTTTTGGCGGCAGCGGCCATTTATTTCGTTCGGGGGCAGTCTTGCGGTTTGTCTCCAGGATTGCCCCTTGTGGGGAGGTTCTGGCCATTGGGATTAAATCCTGACCCCCCCAACCAGTCCACAGAGCACCATGGCGGCTGCGAGATGCTTAAGTCTGCCTGACAGTTGTGGTGCAGCCAGCGCCAGGCTCGCAAGCCTCTGCCCTGTCAGGGCTTGCTGCAATTCAAAGAGGCAGCCATTTTTTCCCCCTTAACTCGGCTTTTGAATTGCGGAGCTGGGCTGAGCTCACCACTTTGGGTCACACTAGCCTCCGTGGCTGTAGCTGACAGCTTAGGCTGAATATATATATATATATATATATACTCCTTTCTCTACCCCTGTCAGGTGATAGTTATTTTTGGCGGGCTCAAAGATGGCTGCCAAGGGAGCTGATCAAGAATTGTCAGTTCCTCAGCAGGGTAGAGAGATGGCTGTAAAGGGATCCCCTAAGCCCAGGTCTGCTGGTCTGGAGGCAGCCGCTAGGATTAGAGCCAGGGCTCTAGCCCCTAAGAGATCCTCTAGGGCTGAGAATAGACAGGCCAGGTATAGACAAAAGGCCATAGACAAACAGTTTGACAGGGCAGTGAGAGATTCCAGGATGGCTGAATACAGAGCCACCCCTCAAACTTTGCCTCAAGATGACAGGCAGCCAGACCAACTGGCAGATAGGCAGTATATGACGGCCTGGTCTCCTGGGGGTTCAAGTACCCACGATTTGCAGAGTAACCTCCAAATCAGGACTGAGACCTCTCACAATTTTTCTGAGCCGCCTCAGGGGATCTTGATGGCCCCATTTGCAGACCAAGTCTCCAGTGGAGCCAGACCTGTTCCTGCAGCCACCTTTATACCTACAGCAGCTGGCTTACGGCTGGAGGAGACCCAGATGCAAGAAATGCCATCCTTCTTGAGAGCCTGGATATCCCAGACAATAAGACAGGAATTGCAGGCAGAGGTCAACCAGCTGCACCAGCTGTCTTATTTGGAAACTAGCAGAGGAGTCCTGCAGGGGAAGGGCAAGGGCAGGCTTCTGCTGAACAGCCGGTCCACTTCGGAGAGCGCTCGGCCTCCCCTTCAGAAAGCAGCCAAATTTATGGCTCTTAGAGGGACCTCCTCCCAGAAAAGGTTTTTTTGGATGAGGAGTCGGAGGTAGCAGGTCCCCGCTCCTTTAAGGGCCTTTTCCAGCCGGCTCTTATCAAGACTCTGCTGGTTAAGGCCAAGAACACAGCTCATCTCAAAATGACATGTCACTCAGGACCTTCCCACTGAGGGAGAGGATCAGGAGGATTTCCTGTTCACTGAGAAAGCATCTTTGGTGGATGCTGTACCTGTGCCCCAGATGTTTCTCAACCTGATCAAAAAGCAGTGGGAGTCCCCTGGGATGTACACTCGCCCCAGTGGGTCTGAGTCTACCTTATTTAATGTGGACAAAGACCTTTTGGACATTATGGAAGTGCCAAAGGTAGATGGCCCAGTGGTAGCCCTAGCTTCCTCATCTGTCATCCCACTTGATGTGGCGGATGTTCTAAAGACAGAGGACCGGAAGGAGGAGATGGCGGTCCGGAGAGCTCATCAAGCTGACGTCTGGGCCATCAGAGCATCAATGACCGCATCCTTTTTTACACGGGCCTCTTTGCGGTGGCTGAGGCAGCTACAGGACAGAATCCCACCTGAGGATCTCAGGGTGCATCAGGACCTGAATAAGATTATAGCTGCGGCTCAGTTGACTGCGGATGCCACCCTCATGTCAGCCAAATTTTCTTCCAGAGCCATGGCCTCTTCCATAACAGCACGCGGGCTTCTCTGGCTAAGAAATTGGCAGATGGACGTCAGAACCAAATGGAAGGTGGCGTCGGCTCCCTTTAAGGGAGAGAGGCTTTTTGGGGAAGCCCTGGATCCCTTTTTGATGGAAACCAGGGACAAGCGAAAGATCCTGCCCTCCCAGGGAAGGCGCTTTGATTACAGGTCTCATCCCTACTATAGGAAGCCCTCCTTTAAACAGGGGGAAGCTGGGGCAGGCTTTCCCCATCAAAGTAGGCCCTTTTTCCAGAGATCCTCCTCTCAGGCCGATAGACAGGCCTTTGCCACCAGAGGGCATCAGACGCAAAAGGGCAGAAGGTCCTTTAGGGGTTCCAACAGACCCTTCAGGTGCAACAAGTGATGCCTGAGCCTCATCCCCCATAGGGGGCCGTCTGGGACTGTTCTGGCAGAGGTGGGAACAGACCACGACGGATGCTTGGATCCTGTCAACCTTAAGATCGGGCCTCTCTCTAGAGTTTCTCTCCTTTCCCCCAAGAGCCTTTGTGTGCTGCCCTGTCTCCAGGGACCCCTCAAAGAGGGATCTCATGGAAGCAGCGATCCACCATCTGCTGGACATTCGGGCCATCCAGCTGGTTCCGGTGGACCAGGAGAGACAGGGTTTCTATTCAAAGTTGTTTGTGATTCCAAAGGCCTCATGGGGGTGGCGAGCAATCCTCAACCTGAAAGGGCTCAACAGATATCTAATCTACCAAAGGTTCAAGATGCACTCCCTCCGCTCCATTCTAGAGGGACTGCAGGAGGGAGACTTTTTGGCCTTGGTAGACTTGACGGAGGCCTACCTCCATGTGCCCATACACCCCAACCACTGTCAGTTCCTGAGGTTTAGCTATTCCGGCCGCCATTTTCAATACAGGGCTCTTCCGTTCGGCCTATCATCAGCCCCTTGGACTTTTACCAAGCTCTTGGTAGCGGTAGCCGCACACCTCAGAACCTTACCCATAAAGATCCAATGCTATTTGGACAACATCCTGATAGCATCCTCTTCCAGACCCCAGGTGGAGGAGGATCTGATGTTGACAATCAGGATTCTTTGAGAGCATGGGTTCTCGATAAACCTGGACAAATGCCACCTAGTGCCATCGACTCGGATCTTGCATTTGGGGGCCATTATAGACACCTTGGCCGGTTAGGTTTTTCTCTCCCAGGAGCGTCAAGACAGTATCAGGAAAGTCACGTCACTGATCCTGTCTTCCAGAGAGGCACCTATCATCTTGCTGTCTCAACTTCTCAGCAAGATGATATCGTGCATAGGGATTGTTCCATGGGCCCGCTTCCACGCCCGAACCCTTCAGTGGTTCCTGCTCCCTTATCAGAGGGTGAGCAGGGGCGACTCTCCAAGGAGGGTTCGCGTCCACTTGCCAGTTCTTCGTTCCCTCCATTGGTGGCAGTCCCAAGCCATGGACCAGGGATGCTTGT
Source organism: Pseudonaja textilis (assembly GCF_049901715.1). NCBI lineage: Eukaryota > Metazoa > Chordata > Lepidosauria > Squamata > Elapidae > Pseudonaja > Pseudonaja textilis. Next base: position 188,058,985 of record NC_141990.1, read on the forward strand.
ACAGGGAACCCCAGAGGATTACCATCACCACCGATGCCAGTCTCTATGGTTGGGGGACCCATGTGGGAGCCCAGGTCACACAGGGGAGGTGGTCATGAGAGGAGGTCACCCACAACATAAATTGGCTAGAGCTCAGGGCTGCCCGCTTAGCGCTCAAGGATTTGAGGCAAGAGGTGGTGGGGAGACATGTGCTTCTCCTTACGGACAATGTGGCTACAAAGGCTCACATAAACCGGCAGGGGGGCACACACTCCAGATCTCTAATGCAGGAAGCAACTCAATTGTGCAGGTGGGTGGAGAGAAACCTGTTGTCCCTATGAGCAGAACATATCTCAGGAGTATCCAACGTGCAGGCAGACTGGTTGAGGAGGGCCACAGTCGACCAGTCAGAATGGCGACTGCATCCCAGACTGTTCCAGGAGATGACAGAACGTTTCCGCTGCCTGATTCTGGATTTCTTTGCATCACCAGAGAATACGCACCTCCCGACGTTCTTTGCTCGATTCCCTGCCCGAGGAGCAGAAGGGGTCAACACTCTCCGGTGCAGGTGGCCCCAGGGATTATTGTATGCCTCCGCCCCCCTTCTCCTGATTCCAGGGGCAATCAGGAAAGTACTGATAGAAAGGGCGGAAGTTCTGTTGGTAGCCCCTTACTGGCCCAGGCGTCCTTGGTTTGCAGACCTGATGGGCCTGTCAGTCACCCGACCCTGGAGAATTCCCCTGCACAAGATCTCCCTCAGCCAGGGCTCGATCGGGCACCCAGATCCAGCCTGGTTTCGATTGACCGTCTGGCGCTTGAGCGGGGAATCCTGAAATGGGAGAAGTTTTCCACAAAGGTCATTCAGACCATCCAGGCGGCCAGAAGACCTTCCACGACCAGGATATATAATGCAACGTGGAATATTTTCTGCAGTTGGTGCGCTGGTCACCAATTGGAACCCTCTGGAGTTTCTGTTGCAAAGATATTAGAGTTCCTGCAGGATGGGTTGGATAAAGGTCTCGCCCCCAATACCTTGAAGAGACAGGTGGCTGCCTTGACCTCGGTGATTTCGGTCAAGGGGCTCTACTTCTCTGTCCCAACATCCTAGGGTGAAAGCCTTCCTTAGGGGGGCCATGAATCTGAGGCCACCGGTGGTCCACTGCTACCCCACCTGGGATTTGCCTAAGGTCCTGCAGGCACTAACTTCTTCCCCATTTGAACCCTTACGTGAAGTCTGCCTTTGCCTTCTCACATGCAAGGTGGTATTCTTGGTGGCCATTACCTCGGCCAGGCATATTTCGGAGTTGGCGGCCTTATCCATCAGGAAGGATCTGTGTGTATTCCATGCAGACAGGATGGTTCTGCAGTTGGACCCTACCTTCCTGCCCAAGGTGAACTCCTTATTCCATCGTTCCCAGGAGTTGATTTTGCCTAATTTCTGCTCTGAGCCTACCCATGCACTAGAGAAAAAATGGCACACCTTGGACATTAGGAGGACCCTCCGTATTTACATTAAAAGAACGTCTTCTTTTAGGAGGACCAAAGTCTTGTTTGTTTCCTTTCAGCCGTTAACTTTAGGTCTCAGGGTGACACCTTCCACAATAGGTCGCTGGCTCAGAGCCTGCATTGCAAGGGCCTATGAGTTACAGAACCTTCCTGAGGATCACAGCGCACTCAACCAGAAGTGCAGCGATCACTGCTGCCTGGGCAACGCAGGCATCGATTCTGGACATTTGTAGAGCTGTGACCTGGTCATTGGTGACCCCATTCATAAGACATTACAAAATTGACTCCTTTGCCTCAGCGGAGGCATTCTTTGGAAGACGAGTCCTCCAGGGTGTGCAGGTAGAGGTGGGGACTTCTGACTAATCCAGCTCCCACCTGCAGGACAGCCATCAGCCAGCTTTGGTATGTCTCAGCCTGGATTCTCCCTTCGGCTCAGTGGAGAAGGAGCGTTGGTCCCACCTGAACGCTTCTTCTCGGGGAGCCGAAGGGAGAATCCAGTCCCACCTTGTATTCTGTCTAGTCGGAATAGGGAGGAAATATCCCTTTTTTTGCAGTATCAATGAACTGCCTGTTTGAAGACAAGGAGCAGCTGAATTCGCTTCAATGTCGTTCAGAACTGGGGACCGTTACCGGGGGTGTGTCCTCAGTTTTTTCAACTCGGTCTGCAGAGCTAGGAGACTAGAGACTACCCCCAGCCTGGATTCTCCCTTCGGCTCCCCAAGAAGAAGCATTCAGGTAGGACCAACGCCCCTTCTCAACTATACTTATTCAGGTTGCTGGGACAGAGTTAGGAGGTGGAGTTTAACATTTTTTAATGTATCAAGCTTCATGCATGTACCAATTTTTATATAGATAAAGATATACAGTATACTCGTTCTTTCAATTAGGTTTTTGACTTCTACTGACTCCCTGAATTAGATCCTAAAGCTTTCTTGGCAAGGTTTTTCCGAAATGGTTTGCCATTGTCTCTTTCCTAGGATTGAAAGAATGTGAGTGGCCCAAGGTCAATCATCTGACTGGTTCTAGGTGGGACTAGAACTCACGACCTCACAGTTTTTAGCCTGATGACTTAATCACTATATCAAAGTGGCTTTATTTTGTAACACAACTTTCTGCAATTTTATTACAGCAAGTGAGTGTTTAGGGGGAACTCATTAAAAAAATATTCAAGTAATATAATCTGATACCTCGTGTTTCATGTTAATGTTGATTCTGATTTGATAAGAAATGCTCCATATTTATGTTCAATAATATCTCTTGAAAGAAGCCATACTGTTTGGAAAATACTGAGAGATAGAATACTTTTTGTACATGGAATGCTGAAATCTAGGTGAAAATTAGCAAATGAAAACTCATTAAAAAAAATAAGGCTCTGGAATATGTAAGATACATTCTACACAATATTACTTCTTTTTGACATTCAAAGGTTAGAGGGCTTCAGAAAAGGTAATGATGCATATGAAATTTCATTAAGATACATAAAAATAAAGCAGTATTGATTCATTTATTAGAGGGTTGCATTTCAGTGATTGTGGACCTCTGAAATGAGAAAAAATCCTGATTGGAAGAAAATTGATTGAGAAAAGACATCTCATTTGAGCCCATAGCATTCTAGAATTATTTCTTATAAGCCTGCGAAAATTATATAGAATGCAGCTGCCTTTCAGATAGATCTTGGTAACATTATTTAAATAACATTTACAAATAATGCTTACATTGTAAATGGGTGGGATTCAAATTTCTTAACAACGGGTTCTATGGGCATGGCCTAATTTGTGGGTGTGGCTTGGTCTTGTAACTGGGTGGGCGTTGCTTGGTGGTCACATGACTGACTGACTGGGCGTGGCTTGTATGAAAATATTTTAAATATGTAAATATTGAATTTTTTTTTATTAAAAAAGCAACTTTTACCCAAAATCAGGCAAAGGCAGATTGGCAGGCAGGCAGATTGAGTTGCTCACAGAATCACAGATTCATTCAGAGATCTATCTTTCTGGCATCAGCTTCTGAGTCTGTCACATAAAATTTGCTTGCAAGCAAACTCACAAAATTAACTCCATTGTATGTAAATATTGATTTTTTTTATAAAAAAGAGCAACTTTTACCTAAAATCAGGTAAAACAGGCAGGCAGATTGAGTTGCTCACAGAATCACAGATCTATGGTTCTGCCATCGGTTATCTGCACTGAATAATAGAAGCTTCAGTCCTTAAGGAAGATTTAGCTCTGCTTTAAAACAGAGCCGAAGATTTAAAGATTAGCTACAAAGCAAGAAATCCAACGATTTCCTGCTTTCTTGCTAATCTAAATCTCCCGGCACAGCAAAACAGCTGATGGGGGGGGGGGGAAGGAAAAATAGCAACTTGGCAGGCAAGTTTGCCAGGTAAGGAATGTGGGCAGGGAGGGTTCCCGCGGTCCCTGTGGGCAGCGCAGCCTTGTGTTCCTGCGCAGCCTGGATTAATTGCTTTTGGAGGGTGCTCTGGGGGTGACATTTTCTCTGTGGACCACCAAAATTTTCTTGCGGACCACCGGTTGGTGACCACTGCAATAAAGCACTATGTGGTGGTATATAAGTCTAAATACTGTTGCTAAATAAAGCTAATGTAATATAATTGTGGAGTCCTTGATGCTCTCTGAATGTGGTTGTTTTCTTATAGATATTTCATTATCACCAGTTCTCCCCCCGCCCCCTGCGCATGCACACGCATCTCCCACATGCATCCTGTCCCACGCATGCGCGGCAGATACCCGAAAATCAGATGGCTGGCAGGAGGCGCATGCACATGCGCAGTGGAACTGAGCTGGGGCGACAGCTCACGTGCCCGCAGAGATGGCTCTGTGTGCCACTTCCAGTACGCGTGCCATAGGTTCGCCATCACAGGTCTCGTGTTACTTTTATTGTTAATCTCTGCTCATTTGGGTGTTGATTGTTGGTGAGGAGATTTAAGGGTTTTTTTGTTTCCTTTTTGGCTTTTTGATTGCTGCTTTTGAATGATGTGTAGGTTTATTTGCCTGTATATGCCTGTTGATGACTGATTTGTCTATATGCCAGGCTTCTAGGAATTTTCTAATGTTTTTGGACTTGACTTGTTTTAGGGTATTCATGCCAGCTGTCAGAAGTCATGGCAAAAATTCCTTAATTTCACAACACAATGGACAAACTTTAACCATAATTTCATCAGGAAAGGATGAGCACCCAAGATAATATTACAGCAGCTGAGAAAACTATCATCCACATAGCCAGGAGACAGGTCCCTTTAGCTATTTAGGGGGGCCTTAGACCTGAGGCCAAAGCCAGGTCTTCAAGACCTTATGAAAGGACAGGACAATCAGGACCAATGTAATCTCTGGATGGAAGATGTTCCAAATTGTGGGCACCATGGCAGAAAAGTCTTTTTTTTGTGCCTTGCCAGCTTGCATTCCTTAGCAAACAGAACTCAAGGCATGCCCAGCTTGCCAGACTGGGTGTTGGTCTAACGTTGGTGAGACCTAGGTTTAAGCCCCTTAGAAATCCATAATGCTGGGAAAGGTGGAAGGAAAGAGAAGGTAGACGGCCTTTTTTATTATGATAATGAAGTTACTATTAGAAAATCTGAAGGGCCAGACTGTGGACAAAGGCCTATATGTCATTAGTAAGAATTAACATCAGTCAGACGGTATACAGTTAGCCATGGAAGAACATTAGGCGTGAGAGATGGTGGGAAGCACAGTCAGCCATGGAAGCACATTAGGGATGGGAGAACAAGTTTGGTAGCTGTTTAAAGAGGCAGCATAATTGAGAGATGGGCTGCGAGGAAGAAACATTTCAATGAGACTCAGCTTTAATTCACTTGCTTTATTATATTTTTTAACAGACTAAAAGTAAGATATATGGAAGTATTTGGCTTAAAAGGGTATACATTTGTCAATAAAGATTAAGCTTTCATTACAACTTGAGAATGGAAAGTTGTAGATCTCGTGAGCTTGCTAAATTAAAAACCAGCAATTTGCTTCTGTTGGTTTGAAAATAAATGGTTGAAGTTGTACATTTTTGAAACTAGAGGTAAGACTGCTGTGTTCAGGTATAGATGTAAGTTGGAAGTACGGGAGATATATGACATTGCATTATGTAAATTTAGCTAATGTTGAATGATTTCTCATGTTTTTGTTAATTTTGCTTTTTCTTTATATTAAAAATTACATTTGGAATTTAAGGATGTGGGGCCTCAAATTGTAGATTTGTGCATAGTGCACAGTGCATAGTAGACCACTAGATGAATCACAATGAAAAGGCTATTTTTAAGCTAAGCAGCCTGTAATTTCCTGGATTTCTTTTTAAAATTTGACATATTAATCAATATTAATCACTTTTTAGTTCTCAAAAACATATTTTGAATGCATTGTTAGATCAGCAATTTTGTGTTTGAATGGTTTTGGACCTGTGAATAGATTTCATCTGGACCCACTTTGTTTTCAATTTGTCAGTAAATTCTAGAATTTATAAGCATCATGTACCTCAAGCCCTCAGAGTTCTTTGATGAAAAAAATAATTATAGATCTGTACTACGTCTTCTCCAAAGAAGGCAATGCAGATAATGTACTTAACTTTTCTATAGTCTTGCTTTTCTTGGTTCAACTGCCTCCTTCCCATTGTTGATTTATTTGAAGATTTATAAATTATTGAATTTCATATTATGAATTTTCTTCTTTCCACTTTGCATCTTTTTTTTTCTTTTCTAAAACTGTGTTCTGCATTTAACACAGATGCATTTTTACTGGAAAAATATATTTCTGGAGGAGGACTACATAATTCAAAATTTCATTTAAATTTGGGAGGAAATAGTAGGATTGTTCATGGTTACATAAAATTATTTGCAGTTGTGTAACAAATTAAACATGTTTTATAGGTGCAATGGATGAGCTTCATAGCCTGGATCCAAGAAGGCAAGAACTATTAGAGGCTAGATTTACTGGAGTTGTGAGTGGCAGTACTGGAAGTACGGGAAGCTGTAGCGTTGGAGCAAAGGTAAAAAGGAATGTGGACTACTGCATTAAAAATACATTCGGAAGGTTGATATTTTCTTACAGTTAATATGGATTGCGTGCAGTTGTGTATGTGATTGCAACTAAACACTCAGCCATGGTGGCACAGTGGTTAGAATACAATATTGCAAGCTAATTCTGCTCGCAGCCAGGAGTTTGATCCTGATGGAGCTCAAGGTTTCCATCCTTCCAAGTTTGGTAAAATGAGGACCCAAATTGTTGGGGGCAATATGCTGATTCTGTAAACCACTTAGAGAGGGCTGTAAGGCACTGTGAAGCAGTATATACGTCTATTGCTATTATCATCTTATCATATAGGTTGATTTAGGAACAATTTTGGAGTTTCTCAATCAAAATAATACAACGAGCAACAACCCCTCACTTTAGTGGGGGAGGGGGGGATAAGGTTATAAGCTTAGTATTTCTTTTAATTTTTCAGCAGCTTTTAATACTATCAGCCATGGCATCCTGGATCAGCTGCATGATGTTGATACAGGAAGCACATTCACACATTCACTTCCTCTACAGGAGCAAGTGTGTTATCCTGTGATCTTCACTGGTTTCTTTAGGACAATAGTAAAGTGAGCAGATAATGAAATCATTTGAGCGTCATAGCACAAATACCACACTTTTATACTTGCATCAGATAATGGGATGCTGTACAAATATGTAAGAGTAGATTTTCTATCAAGATATTATTGCATGTGTCCTCATTTTTGCACCATTTTGGCATGTTGCAGATGTTATTGCTGGCCAAACCATGGGGAGAGGGCATTCTCTTTCCTGTTGAGCAGCTTATTGGATACAATTCCAGTGAGACTAAGCTTGGAATGGTTTTCATAAGAACCTGAAAATGTTTTTATTTACTTAGCCCTTAAATGATTGTATTCATTGACACAATTGTTTGCTTATTTTTAATTGTTGGCTTTAAACTGTTAGTTTTTTTATTGATAGTAACCAATATTTCATTATACATATTATTGTTTACAATTTTCCTTCTTTAATGAAAAACAGTGTAAAATATAAATGTAACTAAGTTTGATGTATAGAATCTTTATTTCTCACATAATCCTCTATAAACACTTGCAATTGTTACTGCTTGTTCCACAACTCTACATATGCAGTGACCGGAGTATGTGTGTATAATCACTCATTTTTCAAACCATGAAATCCATTAGTAATGCATTATTTGTTTATAATTAGCAATTTTACACATTTGATGCTTTTATTTCTTTTATTTTTTCTTTAGGCCTCAACTAATAATGAGAGTTCCAACCATAGTTTTGGTAGCTTGGGATCTCTAAGTGACAAAGAATCTGAGGTATGAAGTAGTTAAAAATATTTAAGTGAGAATTTCTAACCTGTCATTTATATTACTGGGTTCAGTAAAAGATAGACACATTTAGGAGGGATTCCTAGCTAATTATAATTAGAATATTTGCATTAAAGATATGGAGAAAACTGATGCTCATCCTGTCAGAATTGATGCACTTACAGGGAGATTATTTCAAAATGATGTATTGTTTCATTGTGAATTAACTGGTTATTTTTTAAGCAAATGAAATTTTTGGATAAAATTATGAGCCATTCAAATTTTCTTAATAGATATGTAAAAAAGAATATACACACACATCATGTAGAAGAGAATAAGGTGAATAAGCTATGTATCTTAAGCTTGTTTTAACCTATCGGGTGAATAAAAGGATATGTTGTTTACAAGATTATTGATTTATTCAGGGTACTGTTATGGATACAATTCAGTGATCAAATATTTGAAAATTCTCCCATGAGCTGTTCAGAGCATCCAGTAGTGGGAGGTGCTTCAGTCTCTGCATGTCTAGGCTGGGCTTAATTTGTGGAACGCTCCTCCTCCCCCACGGGACTACTCCACAGCGTTCCCCAGTTTTGGCTCAGCCTCGTTGAGGATAGGCAGTGCTTTTTGTTCTTCCTTGGCCGAAACAGGAGAATTATTCAGCAGGTTTGGAAATAGTCCAGTTTGTTTTTTCAGGCTTTTAGCCTCCAAATCACATTATGATCTCCCGACGTTAGCTCTCTCCATCTGGCCGTTGGAGATAGTTTGCATTTTCGGGCAGCACCGTTTCGCGCCCCAAAGCGGCGGGTGGCTTTGGCATCGCTCTGAGGCCCCCCTCAACTGCTTGTTCTACCCCCTGCCATTGTGATTCTGCATTGCCTTTTTCTACATCGGCAATAGCGGCATGGGCATTTTTGCCCTCATCCGAGTCGTCTCGTTCGATTTTTCCCCTCAGAATGCTGTCTTGGTGTGGAAAGTGTGAAAGCGTAATTCTTTCCACCCCTTTTCTGGCCATTTTTAGCCACAAAGAGAAGCCATCGGAGGCATATTCTTCACGCAGTAGGAGTTTGTTGCTAGGAAGCGCTCACGCGTGCCAAAAGTAACGGCCATTGTTTTGCTTTTGTTTTAAAGACCACGTGGCCGTGCTATTTGTAACTCGAGCTGTGTGGGTAGTTTTCCTTCCCGATCAGAGGTTTCTCTTCAGATAACCCAAGGAATTATTACACCTTGTTTGCTTATTAGATTCGAGGCCATCTGTGCATTATTGTTGACTTAACCCTCACAGCCTTACCCACCCAGCGGCACAACAGCGAGCACCCAGGCCCGTGTCTGCCTGTGCAGGGAAGCTGTTGAAGGCCTCTCTTTATTATCTTGGCCTTTTCAGATGTTCTTAATTTGGCTGTTTGGATATTCACTATATCAAGCTGTTTTCTAGTAATTTAGATATATATATATATATTTATATATATATATATATATATATATATATATTGTGATTATCATTCACTCCAATAATAATAATAATAATAATAATAATAATAATAATAATAATAATAATAACAATAACAATAACAATAATAATAGAATTTACAGATAATAATAAATATTTGGTATTAATATCTTAATAACAAAAGATGTTATTACTGTGATATAACTCATATCTTAAGGAGATATCTTAACTCATATCTCAGGAGCCTGAGCCAAGAAGGGACCAGTTGCCCTGATAATATCTTATCCCCTTCTTCTTCTTCTTCTTCTTCTTTTATTTATAAATAAATAAATAAATATATATATATGTATGTATGTATGTATATGTATATGTATATGTATATATGTATATATGTATATATGAAGAAGAAGAATGGGATAAGATATTATCAGGGCAACTGGTCCCTTCTTGGCTCAGGCTCCTGAGCCAACCGCCTCCACAGTATCACTTTGAATAATGAGCATACTGCATTTCTTTCAATCAAAATGGCAGGCGGCAGTAGTCTCAGACCTTAAGGGTCAAAGCTAAATCTCAGCACAAATCTAAGCAGACAAAAGGTCATTCTAAAGCTTCAGAAAAGGATGCCAACAGGTGCCATAAAACATTAAAAAAGCAAATAGATAAGTGTGCAAGGGAGGCACACAGGGCCTCACAGGACTTTCCGCCCCCCGGTCCAGGACTGTCTACCTCTTCCCACCCATCTCCTCCCCTAGATCTCTCCCTTATCCAGGCGCAGCTTGGTTCCCCAGAGTCAACAGGCCGAGTTACCTGGAACACTGACCATGCGAAGGGCTCCCGAAGCTACATTCACTCCAACAGCTGCTGGTCTTCGACAGGACGACATTCTTCCAGAGGAAGTTCCAGAGAAGATGAAGGCATGGATGGAGCTGGCAATCCGCCAAGGAATTGCAGCAGGTCTTCAACACGCAGTTCTGAGCAGAGAACATCCTGTAACTGCTGATTATGATTCTCAATCGCTAAGGTCGTTGACCAGGTCGGAGCAACACTATACCCAGGTACAGTTACAGGGGGAAGTGCCATCCAAGGGCCAACGGAGGAGGAGGAGAAGGAAGAGGCAGAAGAAGTGGATCAAATTGACCAAATGGAACAGATTGAATCAGGATCAATACATGACAGTGACCTGGCCCTGTCGGAAGCAGACCCCTTAGAAAGGGGGATGTCTGAGGATGAGGCCCTTGTTCCCAATCCTGTATTTACAGGCTTATTCCACCAACTATTCAGATCACTCTTATTTATGGCAAAAAACATTGTGCGCCTGAACAAGTTGACCCCTTCTACCACTCCAACTCCTTCAGAAGAGGGACCAGAAGATCTAATTTTCAACCAACCAGTAGTCGAGGCAGATGTGATTCCAGTTCCCCACATGTTTTCGGACCTGGTACAGAAACGGTGGGCATCTGCAGCAGTGTACCCTGCCCCCACAGGATATGACAGGAAATATTTTAATTTGGCCCCTGATTTCTCAGAATTGTTGAATACTCCCGAGGTAGACGAACCTATAGTGAGATTAGCGTCCTCGTCCTCCATTCCCAGTGAAGTGCTGGAGGCATTAAAGCCAGAGGAAAAATGGGCCGAGCTAACCCTACACAGGGTCCATCAGTCTGATGCGTGGGCCATCAGAGCGGCCACAGCCGCTTCCTTCTTTACCTGTTCTTTTCTTAGGTGGGTCTGTCTCTTATGGGAGCATGTCCCTAATTCCAACATTAGAGCGCACCAAGATATTGCAAAACTTATAGCAGCCGCTGAATTCTCAGCTGACGCAACTTGACGCGGTCAAGTTTTCAGCCAGAGCCATTACTTCACATGTCACAGCGTGATGCTTACTATGATTAAACATTGGCAAGCGGACATTAAGCACAAATGCAAGCTGGCTTCATCCCCTGTTGTGGGAGACAGACTGTTTGGCCCTGCCCTTGACCCACTGCTAATCGAAATCTGAAACAAAAAGAAAATTCTACCTTTTTTGGAAGTCAGATTCTAGAAACCCTCAGTCCTTTCGGAGGGGATCCTTCTCATCCAGATACCAGAGATCCCCATCATTCAGACCAGGACAGCAGCCAGAGAGGTCCAACTTTGGGGATAGGAACAGAAAGGGTGGCCAATCCAAGAGATCCTTTTGAGGAGCAGGAAATAGGTCTTTCTGGCATCCAAGATAACTCCCTGGACCTGACTCCCATTGGTGGACGCCTTAAATTATTGGCGGACCAATGGGACTCCTCAACGTCTGATTCCTGGGTCAGACACACAATCAGATTTGGCCTTGTGCTGAAGTTTCAATCCACTCCCTCAGACTTCTTTATGTCGTGCCCTTTTTCCAGAGATACGGTTAAACGCAGCTATCCAACATCTACTGGACATACGAGCCATCCAACCAGTAGTTACCAACCAATGAGGGCGAGGTTTCTATTCACATCTTTTTGTTGTTCCCAAAAGTTTGGGGGGTGGAGAGCAATATTAAATCTGAAATGTCTTAACCGTTTCTTAGTATATCACAAGTTTAAAATGCACACCCTGCAATCTATCTTACTCGGCATCAGAAAAGGTCCTTACGTCTATAGATCTGATGGAGGCGTACCTACATATTTCTATTCGGCCTTCCCACTATAAATTTTTGAGATTCTGTTATAATAACCACCATTTTGAATATGTGGCCCTTCCTTTCGGACTAGCTTCTGCCCCCAGGACCTTCACAAAGGTTCTTGCAGCTCTCACTGCTCATCTCCAAGATATCCCTGTACGACTCCAGTGTTACCTTGATGCCATATTAATTTTGTCATCTTCCCATCATCAAGCAGTCAGAGATACTCAGACTACATTACAATCCCTACAACAACATGGGTTCTCAATCAATTGGAAAAAGTCATTTAACACCATCGACTCGATTAATCCATCTGGGGGCAGTCATTGATACGGTGGAAGGCAAAGTTTTCCTGTCATCAGAAAGACAAAACAGCATTCATCAATTAGTTAAGGAGATCAGGGTTCATAAGAGGGTGTCCCTAGCTGAACTATCAAAATTGTTAGGAAAGATGATCTCATGTATATCTATTATTCCTTGGGCTCGGCTCCACACTAGATCCCTCCAGTGGTTCCTGCTTCCGTACCAGCGCTCTGGCCGAAGCAACTCCAAATACAAGGTCAAGGTACCATCAAAGGTCCTTATATCTCTCCACTGGTGGACCAGACCAGTCATCAACAGAGGTTGCCTCTTCAAAGAGCCCCACAGACTTACCATCACCACTGATGCCAGCCTGTTTGGATGGGGAACTCACTTTCAGTTGCTCACAGCCCAAGGCCGCTGATCTTCCATAGAACAGTCGTGCAGCATAAACTGGCTGGAGCTTCGAGCAGTACACCTGGCTCTCCGCAACTTCTTTCCACAGGTACGCAATCAACACATACTAATATTGACCAACAACGTAACAGCAAAAGCTCACATAAACAAATGGGGGCACACAGTCGAAACACCTTATGTGGGAAGCAGAGTGCTTGTGTCATTGGGCAGAGAACAACCTGCTTTCCATCAGAGCAGAGCACATTTCAGGCCTGTTGAACACACAGGCAGACTGGCTAAGCAGGGCCATGATCGATCAATCGGAGTGGCTCCTCCATCCGACCCTCTTTCAAGAGGCGGTCAGGAGATTTGGGCAGCCGGTGGTAGACTTGATCGCCCCCAACTCTCAGCTCCCCAGATTCATTTTCAGGTACCCCTCGCAAGGAGTGGAGAACTTCAATGCGCTCCTCTGCCGTTGGCCCCAGGGTCTTCTGTACGCATTCCCACCACTTCCACTGATCTCCAAGGTCATCCAGAAGCTGCTGGACGAGAGGGCAGAGCTGCTGCTAGTAGCTCCTTACTGGCTCAGGTGGCCGTGGTTTGCAGACCTCCGCAGTCGATCCTTATCAACACCATGGAGAATTCCGCTGGACAGGGTTTTGCTAACCCAGGGACCCCTTCAACATCTGTACCCTCAATGGTTGTACTTGACTGTCTGGAGATTCAGCGGAGATGTCTGAAGAGTAAAAAGTTTTCAACAGAGTTATCCAAGTTGCCGGACGTCCCTCAACAACCTGCATTTACAATACCATATGGTCCAGTTTCTGCAAATGGTATACTAAGTCTCAAATTGATCCCATCTCTCCATCAGTGGCTCAAATCCTAGAGTTTTTACGAGAGGGGTTTGACAAGGGATTATCACCTAATACGTTGAAAAGACAGGTGGCAGCCTTGGCAGCAGTTGTCACTTGTGAGGGTCTACTGTCTCTTATCACCCACACATACCGAGTTTCCTTCGAGAAGCCACAAATTTACACCCGCCAGCAGTTCACCGTTATCCCACTTGGGACCTTAACAAGGTCCTCGTTGCACTCACTAAGTACCCTTTCGAACCCTTGAAATTGTCAAGACTCCAATTTCTGATAGTTTTCCTTGTAGCAATCACTTCCGCTTGTCGTATTTCAGAACTGGCAGCTTTGTCGATCAGACTAGATCTTTGCATCTTTCCTACATTTATACCCAAAATTAATTTGACTTTTCACAGGGCACAAGAGCTTATACTTCCTAATTTCAGTCCCTGGCCATCCCAAGGGTTGGAACTACAATGGCATTGGCTTGATGTGAGGCGAGCATTGCAAATATATATTCACTACACAGCGACTTTCAGAAAAACGGAAGCCTTATTTGTGTCGTTTCAGCCCAACACTCAGGGATGCAAGGCCTCATCTTCCACAGTAGGCCATTGGCTACGGGCCGCGATAGTGAAAACGTATTAGACTCAATCACTACAGGTGCCCAGGAGCATAACAGCTCATTCAACAAGGAGTGTTTCAACATCGGCAGCGTGGGCCACGCAGGCACCAATAACTGAAATTTGTCGAGCTACAACCTGGGCCTGTCCAATCACCCTTCATTAGGCATTATAAAATAGATGTGTTTGCATCCGCTGAGGCCTCCTTTGGCAGAAGAGTTCTGCAACGGGTCCACAGGGACCAGGAGGGGAGTCCAAGCCTGACGGAGTCCCTCCCGTAGGACAGGCCAAGCTTTGGTATGTCCCATTACTGGATGCTCTGAACAGCTCATGGGAGAAGGGGCGTTGGTACTTACCTGACACACCCGTTCTCTTTGAACTGTGAAGAGCATCCAGCCCCACCCTTTTTCCGTCTGGTGGGGCCCTGTTTTGGCCAACGAATTGTTAGGGCATTGAGGGCGAGGGTGTTTATTTCTCTCGTCTTCGCCAAAACTGGGGAACGCTGTGGAGGAGTCCCGTGGAAGAGGAGGAGCGTTCCACAAATTAAGCCTAGCCTAGACAGGCAGGGACTGAAGCACCTCCGACTACTGGATGCTCTTCACAGCTCAAAGAGAACAGGCGTGTCAGGTAAGTACCAATGCCCTTTTTATTTTTAAATTTGAGATAATTGATAACATTTTTATCCTTAAGAATTGTAAATAAGAGAAGTCTGTCTTTTTGTATATCTGCATTTTTATTGTTGCAATAATTGTTTTTCAATCTGTTAACTATATTTTCTGTTAAGTTTATTTTCACATTTATAAAACTGAAAACAATATATTATATCATGTATTTTCATGATTTAGAAATTACTGAAAATGCTTTAAGCAGTCTGTTTAACTTTTTCAACTTATTTAGGTATTAGACCACATATGTTAGGGTTGTTCAGGCTGTTCTCCTTGGTAGACTTTCTTTTTTCTGTTCCTTTACTCCAGTTCTCTTCTGAAAGATTCCCAAATCCTGTAGGAATAGATGTTGTTGTTGTTGTGAAGTTGTAGGAAAAAGAGAGAACCACTCTCTCTCCTCTATCCCACCTCACTGATAGGAAAGATTCTATGAGTTGTAGCATTGAGATTCAAACCACGGTAGTAATTTGAAAATGGCAAGAACATTAATTTTCTGATGACTTATGATTATGTTTAAACTGTCTGAAAATTAAATGTAGATAAGGACTGCATTTGAAGAATGAAACCAGTTCTATTTGCCTTTATTTTGATTTATTTTAAACAACTATGTTCCAGCCAGCACTTGGGGATTTTTTGAAGATGATTTTTATCCTGCTTGTTAGACCTGTCCAGCTTGGGGATTTAGGAAAGAAAGACCCTCAACTCTAGTCATAACAAACTGTATACTTTTACTAAAGCCAAGTGGTTGCAGCATTTGTAAAGCCAGATCTGAGGATTTCCGCATACAGCTGATAGTTTCCCCCTTCTCTCAGTCCTGTCAAACACACCCTCCAGGGTCACTGCAGTAATGTCCAATGATGTTCTGGTGGTTTTGGATAGCGTTTTAAAAGTTTGGTGCCTCTGGTTAGCATTCCGTTCCCATGCCTGTGTCCTTGGATCATTCAACTGTTGGTTTGGATTTCACACTTCTGGTTTCTACCATTACCCTTCCCTACTTCCTTCCTCTCCCCTCCCATATTTTATGGCAGACTGCCATCAGGTATACCAGACCAGGAAGACAGTACCAGAAGACGAGCTACTTTTACTGTGATTGGCTGTTATAATAGAATCGTGCAAGTCTGATTATGGTAATTCTTCTACTCCAGTGAATTAGGGAGGTGCCTGCCTGAGTTGCTTCTGAATGTTATTTTCTTACAGTACTTGTTCTTGTTTAGGTCTGTCAAGATCATCTTACTTAATTCTCTACAATTGCCTACAAGCTTGAGAGAGTTGTGTTGCCTTGATGGTTTTAATTCTGTGGGATTCTTGCTTTATATTTCTGTGTTGCTGTCGTTAGCCACTATATTGAATAAAACAGACAGCCTTATAAACCTTTTAAATAAAAATCTGACACATCTTCACACACCACTCCCAGTTGTGTCTTCTCCTTTACTGCCGATCCAGGTGATTCCATGATGAACTATGAATTTAGTCACAGATGGGCTGGAAACCTGCCACCTGGTTCTGTTAAGCAATCAAAGTTGAGGGAATGCTTGGATTTGGAACATGATTAATGACTATTATAGCACTGAAATATGCGGTGGTGTACTCCTTCAGGAAGAGACCATCTAAATAGCGGACTGGTCTGGGCAATATATGCAATGTTTTTTGAATGCCTTTTAGGGAAGATTTTGCAAAAGATGATTGGAATGCAGATACAGGAGTGTTGGATGAGAAGGATTACCCTGATCTGCTGCTTTCAGATATCAGACCTGAATGTGGGATGGAAGACACATTGCTCCCTTTTGATGATGTTCTCTGTCAAGACCTAAATAAAAGAAGTACGGCTATTTTGGTATTAGATTTCTCATTGGCATTCAGTCCCATCAATCATAGTATTCTTCTGGATCAGCTGCAAGGGCTGAGATTGGCATAATTTTATAGTGATTACACTCTTACCTGAGTGGACAGTTCAGACAGTGATAATGATGGATGAATGAACAAGACCTTGGCTGCTCCTATATGAGCTGCTATAGTGTTTCTTTCTTTTTTTGTTCTCCGCATTTTTTAAAAGCTAGGTTGAAATGCTGAGATAGGCTGTTCATCAGTTCAGGGTGAGATAATAGTCCGCTGATGGTACCTTGTATTATATCTCTATCTTAGGCCAAGCAGGAGATATAGTAGCTCTCTTATTTATTATCTAGAAACTGTAAATGTGAAGCTGTAACTAACTTCCAAAAAGTTGAAATGGCTGTTCATCTAGTAAGTTTGTTTGTATCTGGCTCTAAAAGAGTTGTATCTTGCTTCTCAAAGGGACAGATGCATAACTTGAAGGTTCTCATAGATTCCTGGCTCCCATTGGAGCACCAGGTAGAAGCTGTGGCTATGGAACACTTGGTTTATTTATGACTACTGCCCACTTTTAGAGCTGGGGTTCTCAGGGACAGTTGTTATTCATGCCTTCATTAACTTGTGATTTGATATCTGTGGTGAAGTTGACTTGGGGTGTCCTTGAAGACTATCCAGAAAGTGTAGTTGGTACAAAATGCAGTATTCTGTATGCTGGTAAGACTCACTAATGCAGTTGATACCTCTATTCTGGTGCTGCATACCTTGTCATATGGTAGGTTTCTCCTTTTTCTTTCCTTGGTCAAAATTAATGTATAATTTCATTAACAAACAGAAAGGACTTTAAATGAACTCTGTAGAAAGGCCCTTAATAGATTTTTTTGTTTATAATAGAGTAGAGGCCAATATTTAAGGGTATTTTCGGTATTTCTATATAAGCGTTTTATTTTTTGTTTAAATTATCTGAGATAAATTCTGTGTTCTAATACAATGATGTAATCTTGGTAATTATATAATTATTGTGTTACAAAAGTAATATGTGAGTTGTAGAAGTAAATTATGCTTTTTTTGCTTCTTTTTGGTATAGATATACAGTATATAGATTAATTGAAAAATATGTTTTAATTTTTTTTTGCCAGACTCCTGAGAAAAAACAATTGGAGTCTTCACGGGGTAGAAAAAGGAAAGCAGAAAACCAGAGTGAAAGTAGTCAAGGTAAAAAATATTACTATGGAATCAATTTGATAGTATGAATGGAAATTGTCAGCTAATCAAAATGCCATATTCAGTAAAGGTTCAGCTTTTTAAAGTAGTAGACATTGTGGTGAGTCTCTTTCTGTTTCATGGTTCCTTTAATTATTATCCACATTTCATAGTTGCGCCAAAAACAAACAACCTCCCCCCAGCTCCGTAATTAATATTATAATGGAAATTATATCTATAAAAGTTGTTACCAAGTTATTGATCCTAACAGCATTTTGAATAAGATAATTGTTTGAATGTCTCTTTACTTTTATGGTTGCCAGGTAAATTATTAACATTGTGCTCATATTTTTCCTTCAAATGTTTTAAATATTTTGTGAGACCAGATAAAATGTTAACTTAAGAAAAAAGCTTATCATGATGGCATTTAGTAAAGATTGTTCTTACTTTATAGACTTTCAGCCCTTTTAATGAACTCCTTTGGATACTTCCTTTGGAAGTATCAGAAGAAAATGTTTTCAAATTAAGGACTTTGATTAGACAGTTTTAATTTTATAATTGGTAAATAATATTTTAAAACTACAATGCTTTTTTAGTCTTGTAAGAGCCATAACAATAAATAACTAATCCATTTTTTCATGCTAATTTCCTCAGATAGTGAAATGTTGGTAAAAGATATTTTCTTCGCTTCCTAAATTGATTCTGCTAAATATATTTAGAATCATAGAAAAATCATAGAATCAGCTTGAAAAAATAATATGAATACAAGCTAAATACAATTATTATAACAAGAACATATAAAAACAGTAAGCTACTCCATATAGAAATTCATTCCATTATAAATCTGTTAGCCATGAATTGCAGTTTTGTTTTATTCAGAAAATTAATAGGTGCTATCTTACAAACTTGAGCTAGACTTTATTATACTTAAATCAGTAGTAAAAATAAATCTGGGAAAACTAGATTGTTTCTCATACTTCCCTTTCTCAAATAGATATGTTTAGGCAAATTGTATTTAAATTACTTGCCAAATTAAAAGAATATGCTGTAAGGAACCTTTCAGGAAATAGCTATATTGTTTATGGTTTTTCCACTATTTTTTCTTAATCTTGACTTTGTTTCAGGGAAAAACATTGCAGGACGTGGGCACAAAATTAGTGACTATTTTGAGGTAAGTTCAACTTTAATATAAATTATTTTGTTGATATAATCTTTTATTTTGATTCTGATTAAAAAGTATTCATACATTAAAGTGTACTTCATTTGATAGGAAATTGCCTGGTATCTATTTTTTAAAAGTAGCTTAAAAATGCAGCTCATAATATGGTTTCATAGCATACATAAATATTCATGTATAGTAAGTGCCTATAGTACAAAATTATGCTTATTATTTTAAGTACTATCAATCCAAACCATTGCCTACTGACTCTAAATTCTTTATTACTTATATTATGTCATATCAGAGAATAGTAAACACAGTAGATAGTCCTTGACTTAAAATCACAATTGAGCCCAACATTTCCATTGCTAAGCAATACAGTTGTTGTTTTGCCCCACTTCATTATCTTTTTTGCCACTGCTGTTAAGTGAATCGCTACAGTGGACCAGTGATGGGGACAGGAGAGGAGTTGGTTTTGTGCCTGTGTACCGCTTTCACAAATGCAGCTTTCCATGCGCTCGCCCACCATTTCTGTGGCCTAGTTCCAAATGGGCCATGGTCTAACACCAGGCTACAGACCGGGGGTTTTGGACCCCTCCTTTAGAACAGTCTCCTCCATCAACATACAGTTGAATAGGATAAAGAAATATGATTGTTAGATTTGGAGAATAATGGTGATAAATGTGATGTTTATAAGGTCTAATATTATATACTAAAACCAAACAGTGTTTAATTGAATAAGGGAAACTGTTTAATAAGGATAAGTGGAGATTATGATGAATAGATTGAGTGAACAGTGGTTATAATTAATGTGTGTATAATGTTTGTTATTTGTGTTTAAAAGAAATTGTACCCAGACAGTACACTGCCAATGTGGATATGGAAATTTTATATATAATAATGGAAATTGCATAATAAAAAATAATAATAGGAAAAAAACTGTACAATTGATCCCAACTCTTTTGGCCATTAGAACACCTTTTAAGCCCACCCTTAAATATTGGAGTCAGAATGGTTAGATTTCCCATCATAAGACAATAATTTTAAGTTGCTAATTGCCAATTAAGGGCTATTTATTGTTTTAGGTTGTTTATCTTTTTTCGTTTATTGAAGCTACCTCACAGTCTTTGAATTTAAATAACATTGTATATATCCTCCATCCCAATTCTTTTCCAGTTTATCTGCTTGGTACATTTTAATGACTTTTCCATAATTAAGCATGTAATTGATTGCACTCCATTATTGTTTATAATAGCAGTGTGGAGCCCTTAGTGCAAATTATTATTTTGGGTTCTTTCAATTAGCTTATCTTTATTCACAATCCAAAATTGTGAAATTATGTTTTGGCTTTTAAACAGACAAGCTAAAAACCGAGGTTTTCTTACAACATAATGCTAAAACAAATGAGAGTGCATTGGGTATTCTGAACCTCAGATTGTATTCTTAAACTGCATAGTTGAGAGGTATTTTAGAAATTATAGCCGATTTTGAACCTGCCTTGTAGTTTGTGTTGGTCTGAATATCAAATATCAGTTTGGTGTTTCATGCTGATTGTATGAAAAGGACTATCAATTCTACTTCTACTCTATTTTTAATTTCAAGCTTCACCTATGGAAGCTTGAAAAAGATAACTTGCTTATTTGTCTTCTTTTCATCACATATATTAATTATAGAAAATCTTTTCTGTATAAAAATATTTGGAAAATGGGGTAGTACAAAAGATGATAGAACTGGCATGAGAAAGATATATTTCAAAGTTCCCTTTGTCCCTTGGAACAGATAAAGCATTTCAGATTTCATATCATTATTGTTTCTACAGTAGTCATCTGCTTTTAAATCCGTATAATAATAAACCAGTAGTAGAATTTTCTGGCAAATACTGTATATGGTATATCAGATCAGTTTGTTTGCTGATACATGTCTTGGGTCCCGTAGAGAGCAAGAAACATATGAAAGGCAAACTAGAAACTTTTGTACTTTTAGTTTTGCTTTTCTCGTTCAGTAATTCGAGTGTGCGAACATTAATCAAGGATCCTATTAATCTTAATGACCCAACATAATGAGGTTTTTTTTTTACTTCAATGTTATTCTAGATGTTATGCTAGAATAACAGTTTAAGAGCTTGTATATTGTTCCTGGGGATTGTTGATACCCTCCCTTTCAGTACATGTTCTCAGTTTTCTCTCCCAAAAGTTGTTATTTTCTTATATTTCTTTATCCTGTTTAAAACTCGTTCTTATAGCAATTTTGGGTATCGTTTTATTTTTTATTTTTTTCTTACCTGAAAAGTTATGGCTCCTGGTGATAAAAAAAAAAGTCTGCTCTTTGATTTAATTATGTCTAGACAGATAGAACTCACTTTTCATTTAACCATCTCTCTTACCAAAGACTTTGAATAATTAGAGCTGAGGAAAAAAAATCTGAAATTGTATTAGGCATCCAACTTGTGGATGTTTGGTGGAGAAGCTGTCTAAATTAATACAACTGCATGAAATTAAAAAATCCCCAGCTTTTACCAAGACTAATATACAAATGGTTGGCAGAAGTATTAGCATAGCTAAATATTCCTGTTAACTTTCTGTGCCCACATTAAAAGAGGAGTGTGTATTAAAAATGTATAGCTTATTTTTCCATTTAGTCATTGATAGATAGTAGTGTTGGACTGAATCCAATAGTATATAACCAGACTTCCCTTTGCACTATGTGGTTTTCTTTTAATCTTTCTCCCCCACACCTTTTTATGTGCCTTGAAATGAGCTCTGTAAGGTTTTCTAACACTTTACTAGAGATTGGGGGGATGCACAGGGAATATATTCCTACTGATGGATGCTAATCTTTCTGTAGAATGATATTATTAGTAATTAAAGTTCAGTTTTGTTTAATTGTGCTTGTTTCATATCCAGATAGTACTTGATATCAAACATTATAGGTCTTGATTTACCCACTAGTGTCAAAGAAAAGTTAAATGGGACATCTCATATTAATTTTAATAAGGCTTTCTTGAGCTACAGCAAGCTTCAGAAAGGCAAATTTGTATTCAGTTTTTTAACTATACAGTTTTGATTTTGTGCTATTGATGCCCTTTCAACATACATGAATTGAAGGCATAAAACTAAAAGAGAGTTAGTTCATTTAATGGCTCACATATGCTAGCAGTGATAAAGTTGAGCCCATGGAAAGTTTGACAAGAAGACACTCTGAGTTTTAAATTATACATGTGATCTAAAGTACAATTTTTTAACAGGAGTATTTACAAAAAACCTACCAATACAGGAATGCAGACGGATTACAAAGCCATTGACATATGGCAATTTCCTCAATTTTAGTTCTATGTTTATAAACTTGAGGCAATTGTTTCAGTTTATTTATGGAGTTATGGTGGTTTTCTCTTGTACTATTTAATAATAGTACCTGACTCACTGGAGCAGTGAGGCAATGAATGTTTTAGGTCCCCTCTCCTAAGGAGGTACATCTGGTGGGACCTTCTTTGTAGTGGCTCCCTCTCTTTGGAACATTCCTGCAGAGATTAGATTGGCCTCCACTTCAACACTCTTTTCCAAGGCCCTGAAGACCTGGTTTTGTCAACGGGCCTGGGGGTGGAGTGAGATGGAGCCCATCAAGTGGCTTGTCTGACTGATTTTGTCCCTGGAGGGATGGGGGGAGGAGTTATTATTTTTTATTGTTTGTAGATTGGGTTTTT
This sequence comes from Pseudonaja textilis, assembly GCF_049901715.1. Taxonomy (NCBI): domain Eukaryota; kingdom Metazoa; phylum Chordata; class Lepidosauria; order Squamata; family Elapidae; genus Pseudonaja; species Pseudonaja textilis. Next base: position 188,081,612 of record NC_141990.1, read on the forward strand.
ATTTTTGTAAGCCACCCAGAGTCACAGAGTGTGTGGGGAGCCGTACAGATTTAAATAAACAAATAAATATTAAATAATGCAAGAACTGGAACTAATTGCATTCCAGGGGACCTTAAAGATTTGAACCCAAAGCCCTGAGCTAGGATCTCTGAGGTCCCTTGTGAGAAGTGTTTCAATATGTATTTTATATGTCAATATATAATTACTTCTTTTTTTTTATCTTGCTCCTGGTTTTCTATATTGTATTGTGTCTGTTATATTGTGAAATGCCCAGTGTCACTCTGGAATATTGTCTGTTATATTGTGAAATGCCCAGTGTCACTCTGGAATCAGACTTAAATCAAAGAAAAAGTGCAAAAATCTTATAAGGCAGGTTATTTACATCTCTTGAGAAGATACTTTTTTCTTCAAAACAATTTATTTTAATACTTTCATTATGCATTAGACATGCCTGCAATTTAATAGCACAGAATTTAGCAGAAGTGAAGTTTTAAAAAAAATAAAACCGTTGTGCAAAGCTTGCAGATCATGTCATTCTTCACGTTACTTTTTGCTGAATTTAAGATCAATTAATAATAATCTAATAATCATATTAAGAATAAAGCTAACAATACATGGAAAGCAACAATTGTGCCTTAAATCATTTATTATAATGGGGAGACAAGAGTTTGATTATTTGCCATCAACTGATGATTAAGTAAATATCTTTTTTTTTTCTTAGTATCAAGGTGGAAATGGGTCTAGTCCAGTAAGAGGAATGCCTCCTGCAATTCGTTCTCCTCAAAATTCACATTCCGCCCCTTCTTCTGTAAGTGTAATCTATAGATATCATTGCGGTTAGCATCTGATATAGAGTATTACAGAGAGTGTTTTTATATGATATTGTTTGAGCAAAATTGTTTATCCTGTTGTTTTATGTCTTTACTGACCCATTACTTGGCAATAAACCTGTATAGAAATAGAATTAATTTCCTTTGTTTATGATGTTTGGTCTGAAGTTAGCAAGAGGTTACCTGTAAGCCGATGCTTATAAGAAACGCCAAAAATCATAATGTGAAGGGCCATTGCAAGGAAATGTAAAGAAGCCTAAAAATAAACTAATATGTTGATGTTGTTCCATAGCCTAAATAAATTAAGTCCTGAATGTTCAAATTCGGTCCATTGAGCACTACTGCTATTTCATAGTCGCATAATCTTAGAAGATGAAAGCATTTTTTTACTGAGGAGTTTTGTGGTTGCTTTTGCTTCATCAACTGGGGGAAAACATTGATAAACTATTTGAAAATAAGAAACTGAAAATTCAGGAAGAGAAGCTGCAATATCCAAGGGAGGTGGATAGGGAGGTCTTTGCAATTATATCACTTATATAAGAGAAAGTATCCATTTTTTAAAATAATAATAATTGTAGTTGCCAGGGGAAAAAAATTCACTGAGAAGAATCCTCATCCCATTTTTCCCCTTCTCCTGGTTATTTTATTTAGCACTGATAAAGGATTTCCTCTTTCATTATCATAAAACTATCTTTTACTATATATTTTACCATTTCCTTAGAGCACCATTAGCTTTCTCTCAGACTCGCAAAGAAGCCTGAATTTAGACAAGCTATTTTAATGAAGAGCAGAGATTTCAAAACCATACAAATTATTACCATCTATATCTGTATCCATGGATAGTGCATCCTTTCTAGCCAACAATCTAGCAAAGTGACAAGCACTTATTCTTTGGTGAATTCTCTGGATGTCCTTATCTGTGCCTTTGGTTGGGGTTACATAAAGCTTCAGACAGCTAAAAATAGATAAATCAACTGACTGGTAGTTCATCAATAGCAATAATAATGTTTCCTGATTATTGTGTGACTAATGTCTTTCATTCCACATCCGTTTTAGTAACTTGAAGTTGCCACATAACTTACCGAAACGTAACACAATTTTTACTTGCTGTAATGAAGGATACTTGCTACTGGAAGAATTTGAAGCTAGCAAAAGCTCTCAGTATTTTTTTCATTGTGTCCCTTTATAGTAGGCGAAGTGTAAGTCAACCAGCTATTGTACAAAACACATAATACCATGGGAAAATCTGTCCAACAGTGTTTGAAATTTTCATGGCATGGTTGTTGTATTTATATAGTGATCTGTAAAGTCTTTCTTTCTTCAGGAGTGGTTATATTCACTGCAAGAAAAATCAAGTAAATTTCTTGATCCTCTATGGTATTTTTAGGATGCTTTGTTTTTATTGACTTTAAAAAAATACTTTGCTTTAATATCTCATGGTTCTTGTGCATCATGGATACCTTTAGATTTAAAGAATGAAAAATAACGTTCTTGCCTGTTGTGTAATTGTCACCAATTGACTCACTGAAAACCCTAATGCAGAAAATTTATAAAGATTTATTCCAGTGTTCTGATATAAGATACTGTTTGTATATCTAGGTTCGGCAAAACAGCCCCTCTCCTACGGCATTGTCTTTTGGGGACCACCCTGTTACACAACCCAAACAGTTATCGTTTAAAATTACTCAGGTGTGTATCTTGAATTCTCATTATCTATCTAGTGCTAAGTAAATGAAGGAAGGAAGGCATTAATTAGTTCATTAATCTTTTTCTCTCCATTTCTATCTCCATATTTCTGAAAGTGCCTTTGCAATGAATCTGTAGGTATCCATAACTAAAGTGAAACATGTGTTGCAGTGAAATGCTGGCAATACCTAGAAACAAAGCATTCTTAATGTCTGTGTGTTTTCAACCCTCTCCACTGTAATATCAAGTGATCTGCTAGGAGATATTTATTTTAAAAATATTGAAAATACCTCAAAACATTTGCTTTGGGATTTTTCCACGATTCATAATTAAACTGGAAATATCAAGTGGTGAATGAAACGGAAGAAAGGGAGGGAAAAAATGCTGGTCATTGCTATCGGGATTCTTTATTCACAATAACAAAAACAAGGAATAAACTCATCAAAGATGAATTAGAGCCACTGGTAAGGACTACCTGGTGGTAAAGGTAGTGAAGTGTCAGAATTTCTCTGCCCTTATAGCATCTATAGATTGCTGCCCCACAACCCTGACACAAACACTCTTGGGTAAAAAGAAGAACCTCTTACAAGGGATATCATTTCACTGCGTGGAGGAACTTCCACAGCATCTGTCTGATAAAGACTCTTGGATTTGTTCCCAATTGGATGCTGGCCTTATTACAGGTCCAGAGGAGATTCCTGGGGTGGAATCTTGCCCAGTTATCTGGGAAGGGTTTCAACCTGTCGGACCGAGGAAGTGGACAGGATCCTCAGGATTGTGAGCTCAGCCACCCACTCTTAGATCTATATCCTTCCTGGCTTGTTAAAGCAGCCTAGGGGATATTATTTGAATGGATTCTGGGAGTGATTACTTTTTCTTTAAGGAAGGGGATTGTTATTTTACCTCTTCAAAAGTCCTCGGTTCACCCCCTCCTCTAGAAGCCATAGGTAGATTCCACCATACTAGACAGTTTTGTCCAGTATCTCATCTCCCTTTTGTGGGGGAAGGTGGTATAGAAGGTGGTTGTACAGCTTCAGAGGACCTTGATGGAAACAGTATCTGAATCATTTCAGTCAGGATTCAGACCTTGGTATAGGATGAGAATGGCATTGGACATGCTTTTGGATGACCTCTGGTATGGGCAGGATGAGGATAGTGCATCCATCCTTACTTTACTTGACCTCTTGGCAGCTTTTGATGCCATCAAATCATGATAATCCTGGGTGGGCTCAGCTGATTGGGATTGAGTGGCATGGTATCATGTTGACACTCCTTCCTTCCTTCAGAGTCTGCACAGCATACACAGCATTGGTTATAAGGCAGTTTCATTTTTGGTAAAGATTAGACCTAAAAAACTATGTCAATGGACATTTTATCTTGAGTCCTCTTCATTAGTACATCTGCATTTTTTTTAATCTCTGAAATTTCTGTTAAAGTTAAATTTTTGACTGGATCTTGAACTTACTTTTTTGTTGACACAAATCAGTTATGGCACATTAACTTGCTTCTTGGTTATTCGAGTAAGAAAAGCGAGTAACAAAAGCCGTTAAGATACATTTGCACTAATAGGATGGGGGTTTCTTTTCCTTGGGTTTGGACTTTCTGTTGCAAATGTTAGAGGCTTGTAGTTTTTAATGCATAGGGATAACCTAAGCATCAGTCAGTGCTCTCTGAATAAAGCAACACAAATTTATATAGTGCTCCTTTTTTTCCTCTGTCTTCCTAAGAGAAATTGTTATTTTGCTTGGGTGAAAGAGACCAATAATTACTTAGAACAGTCTGTTATGATATGCATTTAATTCGCTGGGTTTTTACATTTTCTCCTCTCTTCTCTCTCCCCCCCCCCATTTTTTTCATATACAGACTGATCTCACAATGTTGAAATTAACTGCACTTGAAAGTAATAAAAATCAAGACTTGGAAAAAAAAGAAGGCCGTATAGATGATTTGCTCAGGGTAAATGTGATAATAAGATTAATAGAAAAATTGAGTTACCCGTGCTAAACTAATGGAGTAGGATAAACTATATGCTGTTTTAAAATGGTAACTTATATAGTTGTATTTGACTCAAAATATAAAAACAAATGGCATAAAATTTGCTTGTTATGTTCCAAATATAATGTCCTCCCACATTTCCATATGCTTAAAATGAATTCTTTAGCCTCAGTTATGCTGCAAATTATTTTGTAAATAAATGCCAATATTTTCAAGAGAAAGATACAACTGTTCTTTTACTGATATGCAGTTTATAATCAGTATTCATAATATGTATACATTTTCATTTAATTCTTAGGCTAATTGTGATCTACGACGGCAGATAGATGAACAACAAAAGTTACTTGAAAAATATAAAGAAAGATTAAATAAATGCATTTCAATGAGCAAGAAACTTTTAATTGAAAAAGTAAGTTGGATTGTATTTTATTTGTATTTAGAATGTGATGGAAAGGAAACTTTGCTTTGACTTTATAAATAGAGGATGGAAGTAGTTCAACCAAAACTGAATTAGTAAGAGAATCCTTAGATCAAAATGTGATTAACATCTTGTGAGAGCTCTCCACTTTCCTGTCATAGTCAATCAGATGCTGTAATACCAGGACAGCTGATAGGTGGAACAGTTTCCAATCATTGAATAAAACAGTTTGTGGTTACCTTGACTGAATAAATGGGTATCCTGTGACAGCCATATTGTGGTGAAGTCCATAATTATTTTTTAACAATTCAGATTTTGAAGTTTTCAGTTGTAAAAACATTTATGACCCAGTAGTATGGTACTTGTGATACTGAAACAGGATAGTCTGTCTAGCTTTGGTAATTTCAGCTGATATACTAAGTGGTAGAAGCAAACTGTTGTTTCTAATCTAAGAAAATCTTGAATAATGCTTGAATTATAGATTACAGGGTCCTACACAATAAATAAAAGCATTAAAGTTAATATTTTAGGAAAAATAATAATAATAATTGTATAACATTACAAAATGCTTTTAAAATGCCACAGAGGAACATATCTAGATCATTTTTTATTAGTAGATAAAATTGCCTTTTCAGAAACGGTTAAGTCACACCTCTTGAATATTTTGGTTTCTTCAGAGCACGCAAGAAAAGCTGGCAAGCAGAGAAAAAAGCATGCAAGACAGATTACGCCTTGGGCATTTTACAACTGTTCGACATGGTGCTTCATTTACTGAACAATGGACAGATGGCTTTGCATTTCAGAATCTTGTAAAGTTAGTCAATATTTTGTTTTTGAATTGCTAGTAATCATTAGTTCCCTAGAGTGGTTGATTTATATTAGTTCAAAGAGCTAATGCTGTGACTGGTTTTATATCCAGCGTTATTATTCTGTTTTGAAAATCAAAGAAACAGAGTACTTAGCTTAATCAACTGCAATTCCTTCTTTCCTCCTTCCTTCCTTCCACCCACCTATCGTTAGTTGAGTCTAATTCAAAAGGAGAGCATTGACCACTTTCCATAAAGATTATTCTAAACATAGACCACTGATTTCAGATTGGCCATTGTCTATTAATAGCTCGCTGGGTTTTTTTTGTTAAAGATCTCAAACCCACAATATAGCAGGTCTATAAGTACTTAGTCTGCATGGTTGCAATAAACCAAAAGCAACAAGTACGTAAGGCAGAAGTTAATAAAGCATGTAACTTGTTCTTAAGAAGTTCTGCAGTTTAAAGGCGATATTTTGATTTGCAGGCAACAGGAGTGGGTAAACCAACAAAGAGAAGACATTGAAAGACAAAGAAAACTTCTGGCAAAACGGAAACCTCCAGCTACAAATAATTCTCAAGCACCTTCTGCCAATTCAGAGCCTAAACAGAGGAAAAACAAAGCCGTCAATGGAGCAGAAAATGATCCGTTTGTTAGGCCCAATTTGCCACAACTGTAAGCTCAGAACATTTCCTTAAAGACAAATGGATGTATACAGGGGCATCTGTGGCAGGATTTGCAATGCCAAATGGCAAGCATGAGTGAGAGATCAAAGTGACCCCTCCCTCCCTTAACAAGCTCTAGAAAAGGAAAGGTGTTTGATCACCTGGTCATGCCCATAGTTTTGGTATTGTTGACACACATATACCCCATACGTGCATATGTCAATACATACAGTATAAATAGATAAAGCAGCACTTGGTCTTCTCTGTGTGGGAATTCATTCGTATTAACACGAATGGGGCTATGTAAAAGGACATTAGAGAATGAACTTACATTTTCTCCCAATTTTCAATGTGTATTGAGCACTTAGGTTATTTTTAGGGTTATTTTTGTGTGTGATCAACGTTTTGTTGCTTGCTCTCTCCCATAAAACTCAAGGAGACTATTCTGAAAAAGAACTTGTTTCTTATATGATCATTTTGCTGGCAGACCTAGAATAAAAATTATTTTCTATAAATACCCATATTTATGGAAATATATAACAGACTAGATTTTAATGGTGGATAAAGTATGTTTATGCAGTTAAATACAACGTCTGAATATACTTTTTAAAACAAATTAATAGAAGCATTTTATTCTGGACGAATCTTAAAATCTTGTTCCTGATCTGTAAAGTTTAATCTCTTTGTAAACTACTATTTTAAGGATAGTCAGTGGTTTAGTGTTGAAATAAAGCATAGTTCTTAATGGGTAATCCCACATGATTAGATCTTCAGTATTATTGGATTTCCAGGATCACTTCTAGATTAGATTAAAACTCTAGTGTCACCATTATTAGAACTCCAATACTGCTTCTCTTTTTCTAATATATGAAGCTCTTTAAACCAGAAATATTGAAGATCCCCAACAATGCAGAACAGTATTTGGTTCTCCTGGAAACGAAAGAGAGAGAGAAGGGAATTCATTTGGATTCTGAAATATTTCAATTCTACATTCAACTCTTGCTTATTCAGGAGGCAACGGTTTCTGCAAAGTCTGCAAAATAGGGCTGGGTACATTTCAATATGGGGAGGGGAGGGAAGACATAGCTATTTCAGGTTTGTTAAAACAGACTGATCTTTTTTCATTGTTCTAGGTGAACCTAAAAAAAAAGATATGCCTGCTTTATAAGTTGCTTGAACTTCAGTAGATAGATTTCCTAAAACAATTGCAAGACCACAGAAAAGTCTGTAAAATGTCAAACTATTTTAGCATGGAGGTGCTTCATTTGTGTCACATCAAAGCACAAGCTTTGTTACCTATCATTTTCAAGTCTTGTACAGGCTTCTTCGTATTTAGAATAGCTATGTGTCTCTATATGTGATTATTTTCCATTTAATTTTTAAAATTTTATTACTTGTATTTACTTTTGTAGGCTAACGCTAGCAGAATATCATGAACAAGAAGAAATTTTCAAGCTTAGATTAGGACATCTCAAAAAGGTATGTAATGTAATCAATTTTGCCTAATCCACTCTTAGTTTTGATTGGTTTGAAGTGCTATAATCACACAAGAAACCACCCTTTTAAACTTTGTTCCTTTCTAGAAGATCAGTTATTCCCTGAATTCCATATTGTGCATGTAATAGTTATTTCATTTTAAATGCTTGTAAAAATGTCATTATTATGTATCAACAAAATACAATTATTATAGGGCTGTGTACAGTGAACATACATAAAAGTCACCAAACCAAACTGCAGTGTTTGATAGATACTTGATTCCATCAAATAATTTAAAAGCTACATTTTCTTGAAAATATATGTTCCACAATTCAAAAAAAAGAATTGGTTTTGAAATCCATGTTAGATTACACTTCCCTTTTTTTAGCTTATACTAATTCACATTTTTTCCAACATTCATTTAATCCATCTTTTATTAGTCATAATTAGTCTGAATTAACAAAAAACAAAAACCCAGGAATATGCACAAACCAAACCAAAACAAACATGGCTTAATTTTGGATTTGTGTTCATTTTCCTCTCTTTCTCTCCTGTTTTGTATCACTGTGCATGGATAAGTACGGTTAAAATGTCTTCGGTATTTAAAATAAATTATGAAAAGTTTTGCAGAATTTAACCAATCATTCTGGATTCCTTTGGTATTTTTTGTAACATTGATATGATGATGATTGTACACCTGTGTCCATAGTCCCTGATATACAACTATATATATAACTATATACAACTATGTTTGAATGGGATTCAATTTTCATGTTTTCTTTTGGTTTCCGATCCTACAACTTGAATGTATATCCTAACTGTGCTATCTATGATATTCTAGGCTTCCAAAGCATATTTGAAATTTTAGGTACAGGTAGAGAAGAACAAGGTATCAATTTTAATGGTTGCTCTAGTGTTCCATGAGCTGCAGACAGGACTGGTCCAGTCACCTAGGACAGTGGTTCCTAAACTGTTTGATCCAGTTATCATCTTTTCTGGTCTCAGTGCCAAACAGACTGTTGTTTTATACAAAGATCTCGGTTAGCAGCAGTCCCACACTGAATCTTCAACTCTTAAACAAGCAATTACCAATTGCTCCATTACTCCTAGGATACGCCAAAGTTACCCTTGGAGATAATTTCCCCAATTTAAGAATGACTACTGATCTTTAATGTTAAAATAACATTTTAGAATATTCAGAACTAAGAATGATAACACAAATTGTCCTTAGTATGAGTATTTTCAAATATGAGAATTGGTACCCAAATACATGAAATTAAATAAATGAAGGATGGATATGAACATAGTATATCATTGAAAAAACACAAACAGTTCGTCCTAGGGGTTTACTTTAATTTCTCAAGGTTTTATATAAAAGACTCAGAACAGCAAGGATTCCTTTAGTATTCATTTGTATTTTCTTTTCAATTCCCAGTCACATTTCTTAACAGAGCTGGCATGATTATTTACAGTTGGAGATAGCAGGCTTGGGTTCATCCATCTCCTTCTTCCCATTCCTAGATAAACCACAGCTGCTTAAGATTCTAAATTGCAGAGTAATTGAAACCTTTTTCTCTCTACTTACTATTATGGAGTATAAATGTTTTCTGTCTGGATACAAATGTAGTCTATATTGTTGACGTTAAATATGTGCATTGCTCTACAGTTAGTAGTCAGTTAGCAACCACTTGTTCAGCAACTGTTTAAAGTTACAATGATGCTGAAAGAGTGGTACTTAAAACCTGTCCTCAAAGTTGTGGCCATCACAGTATCCTTTCTTGTGGAAAGAATAAAAGGTTGCCCACTAATGTTACATTTTTATATTATCTGAGCTCTTTAAGATCAGCAACATCCAAAGAAAACGTAGAACAAAATAGTTAAAAGAAATCTATTACTTTTTTTCATTGTTTAAAAGTGATTAATTTTTAGTTTCTCGAAGAAATCTTGATTAATTTTAAGCAACGAGCGATACTGTATATCTCTAGTATTGTCTGAATTTATGTCCAAAGTAGATATTGATTATCCATTGTGTCATACCAAGATTGTAAATTAGAAACATGTTGGAGAAATTGACACATATAGCAATGTATATATTTGCTTGTCATGCCCAATGAGTAGGACTAATTTTGATTGGTCAGTCAGGGAAACTTTTCATTTACTTAGGTTTCAAACTAGCTGCAATTCAGTTTAATTTATGTTCTTGCACTATGAAAAAAGCCACAGAACTGGAAAGAATAATTTAAGCTATTTAATACAACTTCTTGTTCAATGCAGCTATCTAAATTAAAATATTCCTGACAGATGCTGTCTGACATCTGCTTGAACAAACCCATGAACAAGAGCCTACTCCTTCTCTGATTCATTCAAAAGTAAAACTGTTTTTATTGTTAGAAAATGTCTTCTAACAATTGTTGCAATTTAGCTTTCTCTAGATAAATCCATTACTCCATGTTCTCCAAAAATCTTGGCCTTTTATGTAACATCCTATCAGTTATTTAAAAAGTGCTATCAGATCCCCTCTCTTTCCTTATCAACATTCTCAGTTTCTTCACTTTCTTATCAAGTAGTTTAGTTTCTAGATCTGTTTGTCTGAATCCTTTTACAAGTTTCATCCTGAGAACTGAATAGAATATTCAGAGCTCATAGGCAGGGAAGGAATGATCAAGACAGAATAAAGTGGAAGAGAGGTCCCCAACTGCTGGGCCATGGCCTATTTGGAATTGGGCCATGCAAGTGGGCCAACTCACCACTTGCACAAGGCCTGCATGTGCACTGGCCTGTCACTCACGCGACCCAGTTCCCCCCTCTCTCACTCCACAGCTGGGCCACCAAGCTGCAAAGGTTGGGGACCACTGAAGTAGAATGCTTATTTCACTTCCCAGAAATTGGAAAGTACAGTTTGCTTCTCTTGATACAACTAAAACTGGTTTTGTTTTTTTATAGTCATATTTTTCTTTATTCTTTTTTTTTTTGTAATTTACTATTAGGCATCCCCTATTCTATGCCCAGGATGCAGTAGCACAGAGGCTGAGCTTGTTGATCAGAAAGGTTAACAGTTCGAATCCCTAATGCCACGTAATGGAGTGAGTTGTTACTTGTCCCAGCTTCTGCCAACTTAGCAGTTCGAAAGCATGTAAAAATGCAAGTAGAAAAATAGGGACCACTTTGGTGGGAAGGCAACAGTGTTCCATGCACCTTCGGCATTTTAGTCATGCCGGACACATGACCACAGAGACGTCTTTGGATAGAGCTGGCTCTTCGGTTTTGTAACAGGAATGACTAGCACATATGTGTGAGGGGAACCTTTACCTATACCTTATTCTATGCCCATGCATTTGATTTTTGCTTCCTACATGAATTTTGCATTAATTGCCGTTTACATTTATTTTATTTTTGTTTTATTTTTAACTCTAATCTGCTTTTTTTACTGATACTACAATTTTGAATTTTATTTCTGTCTTAATAAATTAGCTATTCCAGCAAAAAATATGCCATCTGTAAATCAGACTGGAAGTTTTTCAACTACCTCCTCCAAATAATTAATAAAAATAATAAAGGGTGCTGGTCCTAGGATAGAATCTTCTGGCACTTCATTCCATTTTTGTTCCATTTGAATTTATATATGTGACGCATGATTGTGTGTGTGTGAAATATAAATATATTTTTCTAAAATGTATATATCCATTTAATTTAATGTCAACCAGCTTCATTAGTTTGCTAATCGCTATGTCATAAGCATTTTGCAGAAGTTTGGCAATCAATGAAGAAATTTACTTGATCAAAAACAAGATAAGGCAAGGTTTTGTTCCTGACAGAACCATTTTAGTATTTCCTATTTTAGAATCTTCTAAATATCAATGCAGATGTGTCTGTCCTACTTTCTCCCACCATTTTTTTTTTGAAGAACATTAACTCTCCTCTAGTCCATATTGCCATTCATTTGTCCTCAAAATGGATTGAAAGTTGTTAATTGGGTTTAATAAAGAATGGGTCCAACAAATGAAAGTAGTAGCTTTATTTTATCACCACTGCAGTTAAGAGGTGGGTAAAATGTTGTTTTTCCTTGTTCAATTCTGTAACATATTCTGCAGGAAGAAGCTGAAATACAAGCAGAACTTGAACGTTTGGAAAGAGTTAGAAATCTTCATATACGAGAACTCAAAAGAATAAACAATGAAGATAATTCTCAGTAAGGTTCTAGATTTTAATGTTACTTATTCATTTTCTAAATGTTTACTGGCTCTGGAAAAATGTGACACAAAAATAAGCAAAAGATACTGTTACTCTACTTAGCCAGATTTGGCTTTCTTTTTCACTCTTGTTTTTCCTGACGTAAACATAAAATAATAAAATGTATATTAAATTCCTGAGAATTTTTTCTTAAAAATGCAGAATATACTTACTAATTATGATCTTGGGAACTGGAAAATGTGCTCTTGTTCATTTGCATTCTTACAATCTTAAAATATGTCTAAATAATGCAGGGAGCAGTCTTTTCTTACCTTGCAATCCAACCCTCTTTCAAGATACTTGAAAATTCATTATTAGGAGATTTAACAAGCCAATTCATTCCTTTTCCCTTTCTAATATCCCTACTCCATTAAATTCTTTATATCCTGAAAGTTTGTGTGGTAGTTCATAGTAACTAAAAAAAAAGGCTTCCAATTTCTTTTTATGAATCTCAAGAGTCCTCTGAAGTAGTAGAAAATAATATCTTATTTTCAGATAGTCATTGTTTGCTGCCAAACTGATTTGGCATTTGACCATCTGTGTTTGATTTTGGTGGGAATGGCTTCTCCTTTCGTGTAAGGACTGGATTAAGTTCCTCCAATTTCATGTAGAGCACTTCCAAATGTCATCAGATATTAGAGGTTGCAAAGGAGACTATTTTTTTTAGATTAAAGAGTCAAACCTACAGGTATTGTTACTTCTTGATAAATCTTGTATTATTCTATAATGTGAACATTGTCATTCATGGATCTCTGAATAAAAGTAGAAGCAATTCATAAAGCGGTTATTTACACCTTCCATAATGTCTTAAATGTTTCCATTAAAGTCCAGTTAGAAATCTTACTGGCCTGGAAACAAGCCTGAAATGGCTGACTCCTCATTTTAAAAATATGTTTTTAAAAGCATCAAGCACGTGGTTAATAACATAATACAGACTTGGGGAGTAGTGAACTCCTCTTTACGTGAAGTGTTCAAACAGAAGCTGGATAGTCATTTGTCAAGATTCTTCTTTGTTGAAGATAGTACTCTTTCGTCCCACTGCACTTGCTGGGTGGGGGGAGGGGGTGCCTTTTATTGCCTCCTCAGTTCCCGTTGATTTCCACAATAGTAGTAATATAAGTATAGGAGCAGATTAACCCTTGCCTGTGGAAATTGTGTGTGCTTGAGGGAATGGGCACAATGTGGACATGCATCTTACCCATGGTCCTTTACTAGCATGATTTGAAATAGTTCAAGGCGAAGATGAATTTAGAGATGCCAGTCTTCTGGTTTCGCTCATAGCACAATGGCTCTGGTCCACACCTGCTTCTGTAGTAGCCAGGTGCAGTGATTCCTCCAGATGCCATTTGTTGATTAATTTACGATTCCTTCTTATTTTTAAACAGAGGGGCACAGGAAGGTGCATATTAATGTGATCCATCGTAGACTCCCTGCATTATACAGAGATTAAAATAAATGCTTACATCTGCAATAAGTCGCTTTCTTCAACTTTTTCTTTCCTCCCCTTTGCTTGTTTAAATAGTTACTGTAGATAGCGCTAACTTTAAATTGTTTACAAACTATGTTTGTTTATAAACCACGTTTGTGCTTAATTTTTTTAAGGTTCAAAGACCATCCAACATTAAATGAGAGATATTTGTTACTTCATTTACTTGGACGAGGTGGATTTAGTGAAGTATATAAGGTAATATTTTCCTTTTTTTGTTACAAGTATACATTGATTGCCAACATACTTCCAAAGAAATCCTCCTAAGGCATTGTTAATGTGTTTAAAGCAATATACAGTATTTCTTCTAGCACTATTGTGAGAAGCTTAGACACTTTTTACTTTTATTTGTATTAACAACTTATCCATGGTATAGAGCTATGGTTTGTTAAGTTTTGGACCATAGATTATGAAAAATGACCTTGTTTCAGTTAATTATAGTTAAGATTATGTATGATCTTGGGTGAAACATTACATTAATGGTAATTAAGAAAGCATATTTTTAATCATATAGTTGCAAAGTCGCCTCTACTCCAACCCAACACAAAGGATTATGGGGTCATTAAGGGCCTAAATTTTTTTAAAAAAATCAGTTTATAAACATGATTTAGTGTTTGTGTGGTAGAAAACTCAGAGTCCACTGAATTGCCTGGTTCTGGTGAATGTGTGTGTGTGTCTCTGTGTATTTTTTTAGAAAAATAGGTGTTTTATGATGAATCACAGCATAAAAAATAAATAAAGGCAAATTGTCAACCTCTTCTTCATTGGAATTACTGGAAGAAAATATTTCTGAAGCTCTTTCAACATCCCAAATTCAACTGTTTATCCCATAATTCCTGAGCTCTCTTTACTTATCCCTATTTTACATGTTTCAATTAATAAAGTCTATAGTCTCACATGATACAAGGAAGTGTTAGGAGTTGTTTACTTGAAACTTTAATAGTATTTTTCCTTTTACTAATGTCATCTAACGGGTCTTGCAGGCATTTGATCTTTATGAGCAAAGATACGCTGCTGTGAAGATACATCAACTTAACAAAAGCTGGAGAGATGAGAAAAAGGAAAACTATCACAAGTAAGCATTTTTAAAAACCTTTCTTCTGGGAGCAAGCTAAAATGATACTCCAGTATCCATGATTAATGATTCCTTTTTTTTCCCCAAAAGGCATGCCTGCAGAGAGTACAGAATACACAAAGAGTTGGATCATCCACGGATAGTAAAACTTTATGATTACTTCTCCTTGGATACAGATACGTAAGTATATAAAATAATACCTCTTTGTTTAAGAGCAATTTGAATTATATTATTTTTTTTAATGTCCAGTTAATTTCATATTTTTATTTTATGCTTAAATAAATAGTTCTTTAAATTATCTGGGCTATTTTTGTTTCTATTCTTCTAGGTTTTGTACAGTATTAGAATATTGTGAAGGCAATGATTTGGATTTCTATCTCAAACAACATAAACTAATGACAGAAAAGGAAGCTAGGTCCATTGTAATGCAGATTGTAAATGCACTGCGATATCTCAATGAAATTAAACCGCCCATTATACATTATGATCTTAAACCAGGTAAGTCAGAAATATTAATACAACTTCCTTTTTATATAGCATTTTTGTAAAATATATCATTTGTTTCGTGCTTGTTAATAAGGAAGTTTTCTATTTTTGTCCTTATTAAATCCATCAGGTTTGCATTACTTAAAAATAGATAGCATAGAGGTAGCATTTAAGGTGTTAGACTAGGACAAGAAGAGACAGATTGAGTCTCACTTGCTCATTCTCTCAACCTAATTTACCATGCAATAAAATTGGAACTGCTAAGTATAACATATTGCTGAAATTAAGACCTAATTTGAATTACTTAACGTATATATACAGTTAATGTATTGCTTGTTTTATTGTTGTAATACGCTCAACATTACAGTTTTTATTCTGGAATATAAAATAACAATAGCCTAATTTGCTTCCACTGCATAGCAACATTATTTTCTGTCCGTTTTTGAATGGGCAGGAAATATTTTTATTTTGTTGCTTTATTTTTGGATTATTTCTCAGTGGATACTCAATGTACGAAAAGAAATAACAAAATGCAGCAGCTACAGAACTTAGTCAATCAAGGAAAACTGAAATACAACAAAATTATAATGCAAATATAATTGTAGGGATTGTTTTCTAGTTCTTGAAGCTTTTGTTTTTCTATGAAATATTTAATACACAAAAATTATAAAATTTAGTACAAATAGCATGACATTATTACAAGACCCACAAGTGCATTATTTATTTAAAAATCCATCATTTGGATTTGATTTTATGAAATCTGTACCGATCCTTATATAAAGGTTTTGTAGGCTTAGTTGTAAATAACTAAGTTTGCATGCATTCTGTGATTTTAAAGATGTTTGAGTTATAGGAACTTTATCTTTTTCCCAGCTGTATGCCATCCAGAGTCATCTGACTGGTGAGATGGGCAGCACATAAATTTAATAAATAAATAAAAGTAAATAAATTGCTTTTTACAGGTTTCAAGTGCTACATGAGATAGTTCTATAAATAGTTTATTTGTGATTTATAACATGCCTGTTAGATATTTCAGTTCAATAAAATTATTAGGGATATACAGTATTAGAATACAATGAGAGTGGAGTATCTCAGAATAAGCAATTCACTGAAGCCGTAAAGCTCCTTGGTTGCCTTGAAAGCTGTGTTCTGTTAACTCTGTGGGTCTATGTAATCATGGACAATACTTTTCCTGGGTCCACCAATGAAGCAAAGTAGCTTAGCAAATGTGTGTATGCATTGAGAATTGGAACAACTTTTGAAACAGCCCCATGAACTTTAAAAGATGTGGACATTAGAATGATTCAAAGAGAGGTGCTTTGTTCACACTTCTGCAAATCATGAAACACATCTTTAGTCTTTTGTTCAACCCTAAAAAAACGATTACGTTCTCATCATCTGAATGAAATGTTGTTGAGACACTACAATGGCTAGACTTGCTTTTTATAATGAGATTTTCTTCTTTTGATAGGAAACATCCTTTTGGTTGATGGAACAGCATGTGGAGAAATAAAAATCACAGATTTTGGCCTGTCTAAAATAATGGATGATGATAGCTATGGTGTTGATGGAATGGACCTAACGTCACAAGGAGCTGGGACTTACTGGTATATTATTTTCCATTTCACAAACTTTGTTTCCTTTTATTAAACAATCATAAATAAATAAATAAATAAATAAATAAATAAATAAATAAATAAATAAATAAATAAATAAATAATAATAATAATAAAGGCATTTTAGTTATTCTCATGAATAACAAAGTTTATGTACAGCTGCCCTACAAATATAGTAAAAAGATTGGTATCGTGCCTAATTCAGTTCATATCTTAATGGTACAGAATTTATCTTTTATCATACTGAGCTTAATAAAAACCTGATATGCAAATACAAACAGAAATATTCACTGGAGACATTCCAATATTCAACATATACATTCAGGCTGAGAAATAGCCACCTTTTTATATAGAGCCATGATGACGCATTGATTAAAATACAGTATTGCAGCCTAACTCTGCTGACTGCCAGGAGTTTGATCCTCACCAGCCTCAAGGTTGACTCAGCCTTCCATCCTTCCGAGGTGGGTAAAATGAGGTCCCAGATTGTTGAGGGCAACAGGCTGACTCTGTAAACCGCTCAGAGAGGGCTGTAAAGCACTGTGAAGCGGTATATAAGTCTAAGGGCTATTGCTGTATATTTGTTATATGTAAAACTTTGGTTCTATTGAAAAGGGGAAGGCAAACAGATAGATTTGATTTGTGAATTGTGATGGACATTAAATGTTTCACTGTTAAAATCGTCAAAGTTTTACCAGTTTTAGTACTCTGCAGATACTTCGAGAAAAATGCTTTGCAACAAATGAGAGCGTATGAAGGACAGGAGGTGTTTTTCCCCCCCAGATCCTGAAAGCAGGGTTCTATTGTGGCGATAGAACTTTGTAAGCTGTGCATAAATGACATGCACAGGCAAAGCCATTTTCCATCATAGGAAAAAAAAAAAAAAAGTTTCGTGATTGCAAATGCATGAAAATGTGGCCATGTTTTGAATGTACTTGGTCTATAAAGTTGTAATTTGTGAGCATTCAGAATGGCTTGTATTCATCTCAGATGTGTATCTTACCAACTTCCAACCTGGGTTTTGAATTCTCTTTATCAATTCAATTTCTAGTTCGGTCTACCATAATCTGTTACAATTCAGTAAATTTATCCTCTGATTTGAGCTTGCTTGGTAATCCACAACTAGAAACCAATGCTTGTAATAAGGTATTATGATATATCCTTACTAGTCCTCCCTACACCGAGAGGAGTAAAACAGGTGCATTTTGGCTTTGTACTCGGGAAAGATTTAAAGAACGGGATTTTCGTTCTGCTAAAATAGCGATTAAATATTCTGCAATCATATTCCTTACTGATAATGTCATTTGTTATAGAACAGAAATTACTTTGAGGAGAGAGTTAAATGGTTCCACACAATAGGAAGATTAATAATTCAACATCAGTAGCACACCTTTTTGTAGAGACCTAAATACCATTACCATCACTGGGCTATAAATGAGCTAGATAAACATCTGGGGAATGTTTTTCTTCATTCTGGAGTCTGAAACAAACATACCAAATATCTGAATCAAAATTTACAGTACACTAGTGTCCTAGTACTGAATTTTTTTTCACCTAGAGGTAGCTCATACATTCCTGCAACCTTCTTGGTTCTCTGTGGAGCCCAGTGTGATTTATATTCTAACCTCCCTGTTGGTCCAATCTAAATTGTAAGAACTATTTTCAAGACCCCAGATGCTATCTTTAATCCAGACTATTGAAGATACCACTGAGTATTTGGACTGTTTGCTTATGTTTGTTAAAGTTAAGCCTAGCCATATGAATTTGGTTTCTTAACATTGGCTTTCCTTCATGATGCCATCATTAAGCTCATTCATATAGCTTTTAATCAGGATTACTCTGGTCTTGAGTCAGTGATTCAGAGCATCAAATATGCCTCTTTGCTTCTGAGTTGCTTTCGAAGAAATAAATTGCTGACATAAACCAATTTAGTATGTTTATGTCTTAACAACTCCTACACATAGAAGAACACACTCATTAGTAAGATGAAATGCCTGACCCTCTGCAGTGCTGCGTAGAAAACAGGAAATTTCCATTCAATTAGAGAGTCTACCCGTGTGGATCTGGAGCAACAGAATTAGTAAACCATGTGCTTCAAAGCTCTGTACCATTATCTTTACAACAAATAGTATAGTATTAGTTCACCATACTAATTGCCATTTTTCATAACTTATTTGGATGACCGTTAGGAATTGCTTGCTTCATTTTACCTTATAGCTTGGATATTGAGATATGTATAAAAGTAGCACAATTTTTATGTACTGTGTTTCTCATATAATAAGGCCGGGTCTTTTTTTTTTCTTTTTTTTTGAGCCCCGAAAAAATGGCTAGGTTGTCTTTTCGGGGGTGACTTAATTCCCCACCCTTGCATCTTCGGAAGAGTGGGTGGCAACAGCTTGGATGTTGACCTCGGCGTTGGTGGGGCACTTTGTATCGGGGTCAACGCAGGCAGCACCATATCTGGATGTGCAACAAGAGTACTTCCTTGGCAAGCCCCCCCCATTCCCCCCATTTCGCATGTTTTAATATAGGCCTTAATTTTGGGGGGAGGGGCTTAATTTCATTTCATGCCTATAAAACATGCTGGGACTTCCTATTGGGGGAGGCCATATTGTTGGAGAAACAGGGTAGTAGTATAATTCATAAGCCAGAGAAGAAAGATATAACTGATCCTAAGTTGCAAATTTTGACTGTTTTAATTTTAAGACAGTTTTTTCTCACTAGTATGACAAGATTATGAGGCAATGATTTTGCATTTTTATATAGTTATGACTGTGTTTTTGTTTTTCTATATTCTGACTGAAATAATATTATTTCTACTCTAATAATAATTGAAATAAAGCTTAGGTCAACAATATTGGGTCCTGAAAGCTTTTAATAAAATTTTAATATAAACATAATAAATTAGTGTTATAATGAATTGCATTAACAACATACATGCTATTTTTATGTTTGTACTTAACCATTTTTGACTAGGTTTTTTTAAAAAACCAGTCTTCTACTGTACAACATATGCCTGTTTATCCTGAATGAATTTTTTCCTTTTTTGTTTTTGTTCAGGTATTTGCCTCCAGAGTGCTTTGTTGTAGGAAAAGAACCACCAAAAATTTCTAACAAGGTGGATGTGTGGTCAGTTGGAGTAATCTTTTTCCAGTGTCTGTATGGCCGAAAGGTAAGCATGCACAGTAACTGCAATTTTCCATACAGAAAAGTTTGACTAACATACTTCCATTAATCAAGAATATGTACAGGCAAGTACAATTATTTTTTTCTTCGGTGCAGTTGTGTTGAAATCTCAGAGACTCCCTGAAATCCCTGGCAAGATTATTTGAAGTAATTTGTTACTGCCTCCTTCTTGAGCTGAGAGTGACTGGCCCAAGGTCACCCAGTCGGCTTTGTGCCTAAGGTGGGACTAGAACTCACAATATCCCAGTTTCTAGCCTAATGCACACCAATTAGGCTCTCCTTTCAACTTTACACCTGATTTCATTTCTCATTTCTCATTGTTCTAAAATACTTTAAAATAGCATAATTTTAGATTTTAAAAAACAAGGTTTCTTTTTAAAACAAATGTATGCATGTGGATGCTTGGTATAATGAAGTGATTTTTTTTTTACCTCTTTCCAGCCATTTGGTCATAACCAATCACAACAAGATATACTTCAAGAAAACACAATATTAAAAGCCACTGAAGTACAATTCCCAGTAAAGCCTGTTGTGAGCAATGAAGCCAAGGTAAAGAGTTCAACCATCAATTCTGGTAGAATGATACTTCTGACACAAGAGGTTCAGTCAGACAAAACGTGTAAAACTAACTACAAACAAAATGCATTTAAATTTTTATTACAATTGTTTTTTAATTTCGCATGGGAATTTATACATTTAAAAGCAAATGCATTGTTTTCAAACTTTCTTTGTTTCCCCAATTTATGTCCCAAAAATGCTTTTTCAAGAGGCAACTGGATTTTCTGTTTTTTTTCTTTGAAGACATTACACTTATCATCTAGGAAGCATCTTCAGCTCTGATTGGATGGTGGGGAATGGAAGGATGTATACTCCTTGCAGACTGCTGATCATTTACATTCTTTTAGAGCATAGATGTCAAACTTGCCATGTCGCATTGCCGTTACATGACATATCGCAATATTTTTCCCTTTACAGAGCTGGGATGGGTATGGCCTGCATGTGACACATCCAGCATACAGGCGACCAGTTTTGCCACCTGTTTTAGAGAGTTGTTGAGGCCACCTGGATGTTTTTCTGTGTTGTCAAGGTCACCTGAGTAATGCAAAATTCCACACCCATTTGCACTACTCAGGTAACCCGGATGACACAAATGAACCTCCAGGTGGCCTCAGTGACTCTCCAAAAGGATGCAATTGACCAGCTGCCTGAAAGGAGTATAAATCCTTCCATTCCCCACCTGAAAGTCAGAGCTGAAGAAGCTTCTTGGGTGAGAAGTGAAATGTCTTCAAAGAAAAACCAGAAAGCCCAGTTTCCTCGTGAAAAAGCACCTTTGGGACAACCATGACCTGGATCACTGAGAATCTGCATAGACATTCCCCAGTTTATGTAAATCTATTATCAGATGTTGAAGAAAATTGTCAGATACTGAAAACGATTCTCTAGAATCCTGAAACATTGATCTTATTGAATAGAAAATAAGTGTAACTAAAGATGAGTGGCATTAAATATACTTTGAACATCAATAATTGCAGAAGTCTTAACTAAATAAGGCAATTTGTTTTGTTCTGTAATCTTCAATTCTTGAAGAAAATCCTAAAGTACAGTTATATTCTCCTAAATCATAAAGTACGGTATCACTATCCTCTGTTTTAAAATTATATCTGCTGTTGTGAACATGTAATGCAAAATCAAGCATGTGATTTAAAATGAACACTATTCCTTTCCCAACAAACCGGCTTCAAGCAGTGCATTATAAACCTTAGTTTAATTTAATATAAAATTTTAATTTAAAATTTAATCATAGATTATTTCAAACATCTCTGATTTACAAGAAATTGCAAATCTCCTGAAACAGAAAGAAGGTATTATCCAACCTATATCTTTGTTTTAGCTGATTGGGGTGCTTATGTAAATAGTTCTGAACAAGTTTTATCTATTTCTTCTAAGCTAACCTAATGAAATGGCATGTTTTAATGGTGTTTATATTGAAAAAAAAATCAGTCATGGCATTCTGGTTGGTTTAGCCATAATTTCTGACTGAATAGAAATAGTTTGTTTCAGAAATAGTTTGTTTTGGCCTGTTTAACCATTAGTCCTTGTGTTGGAGGCAAGTGAAAACTTATTCATAGAATTCCTCCATACTTAGCTTAATTTTCCATGTTAATGGCCTCTTTATCTTCTTCACATGAGGGAGAATATTGCATTTTCTCTCTACTTTCTACAGAGGAATGTCTTCATAGACACTATTTTTGTTTGTAGTCTCATCCAAGTTAAACAAGTTCTGTGAGTTTAGCAAGACTGGGCTTGCCTGGTACTTCTGGGCTTGCATTAAATATTTTGATATTGTATAGTGCTGCTTCTTTCCAACTGTGTCATCCTTTTCACAGTAGTTTATTATCTACCCTAATCTGTACTACCATTCTTCTATAGTTTCTTTGCTTCTGACATAATTGGCAATACTCTATTACAAACAACCTTCCACATCTAAGAACACATAAAGTATTGTGAATGCTAAATTTGGAAGTTTACTAGTCCAGAATGATCATAATCTAAAGTAAAGACAGGCTGATATCTGGAGTTCTGTTTACCACACACTTACATTATCCCATCTCAACAAGCAAATTGTTTATACGTATATTACAAGTGTGCAAATCACTGAATACTTTTACTTATTGGATAAATTTTTGGAGCTGAGGAATTCTGAAGATAATATTAGTACATATAAAAGGGAGCAAGATACAGAACCTCTTAATGATCAGTTTTAGAAGAAATAGGGTTTTGAACCAAGAAAATGCAGCTTTTAGTCAATCACTGCTGGAGGATTGCATGTAATAAAAACAGTCTGCTGATGGAATACAGGGACTGTTTAAAAAACATAGGTTTTTATTGAAAGATTTTACATTGATAATAAACACATTCAAAGAAAGCAAAATATAGTAAATATGAAGACAGAAAAATGAACTATGAAAAAAGGAGATAGGAGAAACAACAGAAAACAATGGAAGAATATAGATATAGGCTTCTTGGCAGCTATAGTGCAATTCTAATCAAACCTGTCTAAGATTACATCATGATTTTCTTTTTTTCTATAACTTGTATCTCTTGCCTCCCAGCTGCTCAGCTAGCAAGCAAAAGGCAAAACAAATAGTCTCTCAGTCTCTCCTTTATTCAGAGATATTCCATTGTTGGACTTCTGGGTGTCGATTTTTGCCACAATGCCATATCCACGTCTTCGAAGATTGGTTCATTATAAATCACACCAGAAACTCTCACCACCACCAAAAATATTCTTTTTTTTTTAAACATAGTATTCTAACTGGAATTTCCTTAAGTACATATATGTTTATCTTTCTCAATCTTCATTCTCAGTAGGCACATACCTTGGAATTCTACTTAATTTTGCAAATCATATATTGATCCTGTAAACCTTATCCATCTCTATTTCTATGTCATCTGCATCCCAATATAAAAAGTCACAAATGTAACAGTTGTTTTCTCTGATATCTTCCCCATGATCTTTAATTACCATTGGGTCTCATAGAAACAACCAAAAGACTGATATAGCCCATAGAATGCCCAGATCTAAAGCTTCAACAAATACTTTTTCTCTCAGTTCCAGTTATGTCAAGTTGTCTAAATCTTTCTCCATCTCTCTAGTTACAACTTCTGTCTTACTTACCAGAACTTCTACTTTGTCATTAATTTGTTTTATATTTTCGGCCAGCTGTCCTACAGATTTTTCAGTCTCATAACTACTTCTTTCATGTCCTTTTTTAATCCCTGAAAATCCTCCTTCTGCTATTTCAAAAACATCCAAACTATTGACAATTTTGCTAAGCTTTTTGCTTTTAAGTCAAAATACTTGAAGGTGTTTTTAAATTACAAAAAGGTGACATATCCAGTCCCTTTGTTCTTTCCTACCATTCCCAAGATCCCTCTTAAGTTTTCTTGTTTATTGTTTTATATTCCCCCTGTATTATTTTTACAAATAATTCAAGGTGGTGAACATATCTAACACACCTTCCTCCTATTCCCCACCTGAGGTGAATTGGGTGAGGTGAATTGGGCTGAGAGAGAGTAACTTGCCCGAGATCAAACAATCATAGGAAAGTCAATTTGTGTAATCTATTTGTGAGGAGCAGTTATCTCAGCTATAACTGGGTAATCTCCCAATATCTCCTCCTCCAGAGGAATTTTTGTTGGTCAGAACTTGCTATTCAGTTTGCAAACTTGGCCACAGTGCTGTCCTTGCTTACAGGGATATCTAATCTACCATAGGTCTTCACCCAGAAAATGAGAACATTTATTAACAGAACAGGAACAGAGTTGTTTTGGCATCAAGTAGCCCCAGCATCTAAATAAATGTTACTTTCATCCATTCATCGTATTTTGCTTTTCCGGATTTATTTCCAGGGATTGGGAAATTTCTTCAGTCATCACGGAAGGAGGTGACTTTCCAGAGAGGACAGTGAATCAGCAAATTCACTTTTCTCCCTGGTATATTGATGGAAGCTCCTCCTGAATCAAAGAGATTTGTGTAAATTAGAAATCTAGTTAAATTTCTAATTTAGATGCACACTAGTATGCATATTTTTCCTACAATCTTTATTACTATTCTGAATTTGTTTTATATATTTTTATTGGAGATTATTATGTAAATGATGATTGGGAGAAGTAAGTAATTTCTGCCTTGTTAGGCATTATCTACATATTTTCAATAACAAGATTAAAACATTTAAAAGGGAAAAAACGGAGAAGTGTTTTTAAAAGTTTTTTAAAAATTGGCAATATAATATGTACATCAGTAACTGATTTTGATTCCCCATTCCTTTACAGTGATTTACTCTTAAATTAGAATTCAGCAGATTTTAGAACAATGTTACTCCCACTATTATAATGTGGCTCTTAAAATTCATTTATGGCCTGCTTGTATTTTCTTAATAATACTTAGTGGGAAAATGTTGTTTATAATTAGCATCTCTGATTACTTAACATATTATAGTTGACTATAAATGAAAGTTTTGAATTTGTTAGGAGGGGCTGAACAAATCTAGCCAAGCGTGGCTTGTTGAAAACATCTGTTAAATTCAATGTAAACTGAAATTTGAATCAGAGATTTGATATTATGCTACTTTCAACATTTACATTAATGGGTTTCTATTATAATAGTGGGATTTTCACCTACATATTCTTCAAATTGAGGTTGCCCAGCCTCTGGGACACATTTAAGAGACAGAAAAATATGGAGGAATACATTTTGTTGGTTGACATTTCATCAGCAGACTGCATTTAATTCCACACCATGTTGCCTGTTTTCTCCCTTTCTAGGCCTTCATCAGGCGTTGCTTGGCATACCGTAAGGAGGATCGGTTTGATGTCCATCAGTTGGCTAATGATGCTTACCTACTTCCACACATGAGAAGATCAAACTCTTCAGGAAACTTGCATATGACTGGACTGGCAGCCTCTCCCACACCACCTATATCAAGCATTATTCCTTACTGAAGCTTCTTCATCCAAGATGGTTCGCTTGACACCTTCATGATATTTAGCTGCAGTGGACTTTCATTTGAAAGCATCCTGCTAGCGTTGTTTACACAGCAGGACAAATTTAACTATGGTGTCTTTATACTGTGGCCCTTCAAAGAAAAGTCGTTTCTCTGAGGAGACTGGATCATGATCTGAGAAGGGTATCTTTATTTTAGATGTTCATTTTGAAAACTTGGAAAGGGACAGCATTGCCCGCTGCCTCCCAACCAGATGTACTGTGTTATTAAGACTGAAGAAAATGTGTGTTTGGACTTCTAGGGAGGGAATACTGTAAATAATCTTTTTACTTTAAAAAAAACACATTTTGGTTGATACTGGAGAGTTCTTATAAAGAGGGGTAGTTTTCATTATTTCAATAAAGAAGAAAATGGAGCACAGAACAACAACTCAGTGCCTGGACAAGATAAAGAAAAAGGCTAAATAAAAGAAAGAATCTTTCTTCCCAAGAAGTCAACATTTCAAAAACCAAAGTCAAGTTGAGTGACACAGCTTTGTTTCTTAATTTCAATGGATAGAAGGGATTTAATATCGAGGTGGGGCGGGGTAGGGCTGGTGCGAAGTTTTTAAAAATGTGTTTGTTGATTGACTGTATTTTCAAAGGGATAAAAATAACAGTTCCAGTGAGGGAGCAAAACCTAGTTTGAAACTAGCTCAACTATTTAAGTGGCATTTTGATACTAAGCAGACTTGTCAACTGATATCTGCTATCCAGGCTTTTTGTGGAGGATTTACAAGGCCGTGTATGTAACCAAAAGCAAATTGGTCATGTTTAATGTTTCTATGCAGGATAATGACAAATTCCCTTCTAATTTTAATGTAAATGTATTGTACAGATGTCATATTTTCAGTTTAAAAAAAAAATTCAGCAACTTATTTCTGTACAAATGTTTAAAAGTATGGCTTTTTCTAATTGGATATTGTATTTTTTTTAAGTCTCATTGAAGGCGCTTTTAATTGCTGCTAAATGATGTTGCTTTTGCTTTTGCAAAAAACAAAAACAAAACAAAAAAATCAAAACAACCTCCTTAAGGTGCAAGTCAGCTGAAAGTCCTAGAGAGACTGAAAGTAGATAATTCATTTACAATCAAGGCATGTCAAACCGATCTGTGTTGGAACTATACAGTACAGTTCAAGTCAGTTTCCTGAACTGGAGTACGTGGATACTAGATGTAGAAGTTGTTTATGGTTATTCTCGGTTTCTGGAAGTACTGTCTACAAGGGGGAAAGATGTTCCTCTAAAGAGATGTCTCTTGTGGCTTGTACAGATATTTTAAAATGTGAAACATTTTCTAACTGCCTTGTATGGTAAGGGTTTTTTTTTTCTTTTTCCAAATGCAGTATCTCTCATCCATACAAGATTCCTCTTGTCATATTCATAATGCTGAATACTTGTATGTAATTGTCCATGTCGCAGAAAGGGAGGCTGTATTACCACAGGTTTTTCATTTAATATTGTACAGTTAAAATGTGGCTCTTGTTTCTGATGTTGCAAGCCATTATGTTTTTGTTGTACATAAGGATACATTAACTGTCTCTTCAAAATGCTGCTGAAATTGTAGAGAATGTAGCCAAAACAGTAATAAAATAATGAGAGTTGAAATTTAAGCTGGTTTTCAAGGTCTTATTTTGGAATATAAAAGATAGTTTACAGTATCTTTTATTCTTAATACAAGGAATAGTTTCTCTAAGTCCCTCAGTATAAAACCAATTGTTTTCTGCCCAATTGCATTTGATCAGACTACTATATTCTGTCTTGCAGCCGGTCCATTTATTATGTAGAATAATGCACCAAATTTAGAATTGCCTAATCACAAATTGAAGGATTCTTTCTGTTGATGGAGAAAAAAAATAAATTAGTAACAGCATCCCATTGGATGAGAAAGCACTCTGGTATGTTTTGTGTATTTATTTATCTCTGCAGCTCCACACCCTATTTTAGAGGGCCCTGCAGTCCTCCAATGCAGTCTGTGAAGATTGGGGGATTTAAGAAAAAGCATCCGCTTTTGTCCTCCAGGATCCTATGAAGATTTTTTGTTTACTGTGACACTCTTTCTGTAGGAGATGACCAGGCTGAGCCTGAGGGAGAGGTCAAATGCATCATAAGTCACGAGTTCCTGTGTGCCCACAAGAGATCGAAGTCCAGCCCACCTTGAATGCCTTTCTTATCTCCCGCTCATTTCCCTTAACCGATGGATGGTCAGATTCTTATAGATCAGTGTTTGCCAACTGGTGGGCCGCGAGAAAATTTTGGTGGTCCACAGAGAAATGTCACCTCAAAGCAATTAATCCAGGCTGCGCAGGAACACAACGCTGTGCTGCCCACATGGCCCGCGGGAACCCTTCCTGCCCACTCCTTATCTGGCAAGCTTGCCTGCTAAGTGGCTATTTTTCCTTGCCCACACCCATCAGCTGTTCTTCTGTGCCAGAAGATTTAGATCAGCTAGAAAGTAGGAAATCATTGCATTTCTTGCTTTCTAGCTAGTCTTTAGATCTTCGGCTCTGTTTTTAAGCACAGCTGAACCTTTCTTAGGACTGAAGCTTCTATTATTCGGTGCAGATTCACTGCAAGCAAATGTGACAGACTCAGGTAGCCAAAGGCAGATAGATTTCTGAATGATTCTGTGAGCAACTCAATCTGCCTGCCTTCTTTGCCTGATTTTGGGTAAAAGTTGCTCTTTTTTATAAAAAAATAATAATATTTACATACATGGTGTGTTGTGAATTCATTTTGTGAGTTTGCTGGCGAGCAAATTTTATGTGACAGACTCAGGTAGCCGATGGCAGATACATAGATCTCTGAATTAATCTGTGATTCTGTGAGCAACTCAATCTGTCTGCCTGCTTTGCCTGATTTTGGATAAAAGTTACTGTTTTTATAAAAAATTCAATATTTACATAAATATTTATAAAACTTACATACAAGCCATGCCCAGCCAGTCACATGACCATCAAGCCACACCCACAAATTAGGCCACACCCACAGAACCAGTTGTTAAGAAATTTTAATCCCACCCCTGCCTGTTTGTTTGTCTCCCTCCCTCCCTCCCTCTCTCTCTCTCCCTCCCACCAACGTTAGCAAGCCACCGTCAGTCAACCTTCTTATTAGTGGTCCCTGGAAGCTGCCTGAATCTCCTGATTTCCCCAGAACTTGACATTATGTAATCGGAGTAGCAGTCCAGGAAAATGGACTTCCCATATGAAGGGAAGATTTTATATTTTTTGCCAAAAGTTCTAAAAGCTGCAGCGTACCATAGGTGAACTGTATATGCACTTTATCATACAAGTCATGCATGGTTATATCTCTTGTAAGTCATGTGTGAAATGATTCCTGTTATTCAAGGACATGGAAAATCCTCCGGTTTGTGACTGGAGTTTTTTCTCTCAGCATTTGTACTATTGCTTCTTAATCTTTGCTCCACCTTTCCTCATTTTAATTTATCTCTGGAAATTAAAATGAACATCGGCACAAAAGAGCACAGTGCCTATGCTGAGGTGTGGGGGAAGTATTAAGAAACAATAGTTGACTAGAGGGCCAGGATAATAAGCTGTAAATAGTATCTACCTAGCCATTATGGCTTATGAAGCATGTTTTTCCAATTCTTAGTTTTAGTGTGAACCAGGCTAACTTCACTGTCTTAAACAGCTCACAGCTAAAATGTACCATTGTTTACTTTTTCAAGTTTTGTGCACAAGTTCATTTGTCGCTGTATGGATATCTTCATTATTTTAGCAAATAATTGACAGAGAAAGCAACCTAGAGGTAATATTTGCTCATCTGGCACTTCATCTGTTCTCAAAGATTTCTCAAAAATAACAGGTAAGAGTTCAGCTACACATTGCTACCTTCCAATTTCTTTTAGTCCCTTAGGATGCAATTAATCTGCACCTGGAGACATAAATTCCTTCTAGTATTAAGTAAATACCGTCGTCCCTGATTGCATTTCTATAAATCTCCAGGTTCGATCTTAGTCATCCTATTGTTCGCTAGTTCCTTAAGTAAAATGTCTGGTTTTTGTTGGAGGAAACAACCTTTAGTACTTCAGTGGCTCTCCTATGTTGCCTGCCAACATTTTGCTTTCCTCATTTAGCAGCTGATCTGCCAATACCTTTTATTTGGAATGTAGGTGGTCCTC
The DNA here is from genome assembly GCF_049901715.1 of Pseudonaja textilis. Taxonomy (NCBI): domain Eukaryota; kingdom Metazoa; phylum Chordata; class Lepidosauria; order Squamata; family Elapidae; genus Pseudonaja; species Pseudonaja textilis. The sequence continues at coordinate 188,111,250 of NC_141990.1, forward strand.
AAATTATGACCACAGTTGAGCCCCAAAATTCTGTTGCTAAGCAAGATCGTTTCTAAGTGAGTTTGCCCATCTTCATGACCTTTCTTGCCACAGATGTGAATCGGGTTTCTACTTTGCTTGTCAGAAGGTCACAAAACGTGAACACATGATCCCAGTACATTGCAACTGTCATAAATATGAACCAATTGTTATGCATCCAAGTTTTGATGACATGACCATGGGGATGCTGAAATGGTCATAAGTGAAAAACTCATAAGTCACTTTTTCAATGCCGTTGTAACTTTGAACGATCACTAAATGAATGGTTGTAAGTCAAGGACTACCTGTATATATTTCCTTCATCTGTTCTACACTTCTGGAATATCAGATAACAGATAATCAGAGTTGGAAGGGACCTTGTAGGTCATCTAGTCCAGCCCCCTGCCCAAGGGGGAGACCCTACACCATTTTTGACAGATGGCAATCCAATCTCTTCTTGAAAGTCCCAAGCTCCCACAACTTCCGAGGGCAAGCTGTTCCATTGGTTGATTGTTCTCACTGTCAGAAAGTTTATCCTTATTTCCAGGTTAAATCTCTCCTTGTTCAGTTTCCATCCATTATTCCTTGTCTGGCATACAAGTGCTATAGAAAATAGCTTGACCCCTTCCTCCCTGTGGCAGCCCCTCAAATATTGGAAGACTGCTATCATGTCTTCCCTGGTCCTTCTCTTCCCTAGACTAGCCAAGCCCAGTTCCTGTAACCGTTCTTCATATGTTTTAGTCTCCAGTCCCCTAATCATCCTGGTTGCTCTTCTCTGTATTTTTTCTAGAGTCTCAACATCTGTCTGTATTCTTCCTTTAAAACCTGTTTATTTCCAGCATATATCCCGTGCAGATGTTTAATAAGGTTGTCTTAACATAGCAACTTTTTTCTTTTTGAAAATTGACGAATTTCTTAAGGTTATTTTTGGCTGAGTTTGTCTTCCAACAGATCTAACAGATCTCCGGAAAATTGAAATACTTCCCCCCCTCCATACAACCAGCCAGGAAAATACAAGTAACTCACAAAGCAGTGACAAATTTTGAAAAGCAAAACAAGAAAAACTTCGTATCTGGAATTCAGTGAGTAAGGAAGCCAACTGAATCATGTACAGGAATCTGCTTCAAAGTTCTAGAGTGGTCAAAAAAATAGTCAGGCCCTAACCCAGAGGTGTCAAACTCTTGTTGTCATGTGACATGACTTTTTTCCCCATCACTAAACCAGGGATGGACACGGCCAGTATGTGACACATCCAGCCCATGGGCCGTGAGTTTGACACCCCGGCCCATAAACCTTTCGGTATATCTTTTTTTTTAATACTTAAAATGATCCTTAGGGCAGAGGACCGGTTGCTAAATTATTTGAATCCCACCACAGATCAGATGTATTTTTATCACTATTTGGGAGGTGTACCTCACCTTAGGTAAATAATCATGAGGCCATTGTCTCAGAAACAAAATCTCTCTCTCACCATCACTTGCAAATACACTGGCTGGTTGTGGTATTCTTTCCTCTTCGATGAACTGGATGGGTAGATAAGAAAAGCAGACGAATCCCCAACATTTTTGAACTTCAGAGTTTGTAGTGATACTATGATAGCTCTTCTTTGTTAGCATTGTTTGTCCCTACATACATCAGCAGTAAGAAATAATTGTCAGTGGACATGATGGATGTTTGAAGTCATACTCATATCACTAAAACGTGTTCCTGGCAGGCAACACACTTCCTAAGCTGAGTGGGCTGGTTCACCTCCGTTTGCTTCACTACCTTGTAGCAGTGAGTCATCAACTACCATGACTTTTCTCTCTTTGTCTTGCTATCAAGCACAGTTGCCATTCTGTCTGATCTTTAGGGATCTTGTCATCTCTCCAATTCAGCAGCCTAACTTTCCCCCAAACACTAAGGCCAGATGGGACATTAAGACATCTCGCCTGGATTATATTACCTTCTTGGAGTGGGATTTTTCTATACATTATGCAATTTTGTTTCCTGTCGTGTGTGCGTGTATCTTTATTGTGTATGTGGGGTTTTTTTAACATTGCATACCACAGACAATATTTGGAAGTTTTAACTGTGATGATAGAAACTTCTCACTCTATATATTTTCTTTCAACTCTTTGCTTTAATCACTGAACCAATTAGAAACCATGAAAAATAAAACTCTTGAGTGGTTTTGATTGCTTTTCTGATCGCCTATGCAACTTTTCTGTCTATATTTTCACTCCTTTTGTTCTGGTGGATCCATTTCTGGTGGATCCACCCTGTCTAATGGCCCAAATCAGCAAGCTTTCATGGGACTTGACTCTTCTGCAAGAGTTTGGTTATTCCATTGTGGTTATTTGTTATTTGGCTGACAGTGATGCCCAGCGTGCACAAAGTTGCCATTTTTTTTGCCTTAAGTGTTGTGGTCCTATGCACCACAATGTATAGGTGTCCCCACCGTTGACCTTGAAGGATACATTGCTGTTATTCCCATACACAGTCACCACTTTATGAAAGTAAGCAAAGCATCTTTTACGCTGAGAACAGGTTCTGCAGGCAGCCAATATTGCAGCAACCCCCTGCCCCCCCACACCTTTCCACAAAGGTATCCACAGAGGTAAACATGCAAGGCCAAATCTCCCAATGTCCTTTAATTGGTCCAGAGACTCCATGCAAACAATACTACCTCAGCCATACTCTTTTTCCAATGTTTGTTCCCCCTTAATACAATCATCAACTGGATTTTATCCAGTGTAGCATTTATGCTGTCATAATACATTGTCACCCTTGAGTGTCTTTAGCTTGGGATCCAGTAAGGGCATACAAGAATTTCAATGTATCTTCAGCCTCCACATTTTATGAAATAGTACATTTGGTTGGGAAGACACAAGATGGCAAAGATACAGTTCCAAGAAATCTGCAGGAGGAGCATGGAGATCTATCATGATGGATAGGAATACATACCTGTTGTGGCTCAGAGGTTTGAGCCTGCTTTATCAGAGGTCGAGGACTTGGACGGTGAGGAAGGGGAGGATTTGGCTCTGAGGTTTGAGCCTGCTTTGTTAGAGGATTTGGAATTGCCTTCCTCCCCAGGACTTTCCTCCTCGGCAGGGCCTTCCTCCCTGATTGTGCCTCAGGTGTCGGCAGATAATCAGGAGAGTGTATCAGAGCCTCTGACTGAGGATCAAGCTGAGGAATGCTGGCTTGATGGGAGGCAACGGCGCAGGCAAAAGTGTAAGTTGCAACAGAGAAAGAAAGGATGAATCAGAGACTGAGATGAGGGACTGACACGCCCCACAGAGAATAAAAGTGGGTGTGTTCGCTTTGAGAACTTGTTCGGGACAACGTGTTAATTTGTGAGAGAAGCTTCGAAAGATTCTGTGTGTGGCAATAGCTTGTGATTTATGTTCTTGCTTTATTGCCAGACTTGGCAGACAGCTTGTGTGAGACTGCCAAGAACTTTCTCGGCTCAAGGAATTTAACCCTGTCATTACTGGATTTGTTTGCTTGTTTATATTCATTTGGAAATTTGGACTTCTCACCTCGTTGGCACAGGTGAGACATAACACATACCTATCTTACTAACAAGAACATCATTTGAAGAATAATCTTCCTATTGATGAGGCAGATATGTTTAGGACCATAGACAATTATAGAATTTAAAATATTTTATGCTAATAGCTTAATAGTTGAGAGTAGGTATCCAACAACTTTCTCACTTTTTCTCTTAATTTGGATTACAATCCAGAGATTATCCAGTTTCACAGCTGAATATCCTTTTTAGAAGGAACTAAGTGCCCATTTCCCTAACCAAAATTTGACTTATCTGTTGCCATAAGATTACTGACAAAGTTAGAGACACACAATACGTAACTGACAACATGCATTTTGTTTTTACTTATTCTTTACCTTTTATTTCTTTACTTTGATCTGAAGAAACCGTCCATCAAGGAACTGAATGACTACAAACCAATTGCTCTAACATCTGTAGTTATGAAAACCTTTGAAAGACTAGTGCTGTCCCACCTGAAAACCATCACGGATCCGCTGTTAGGTCCCCCTGCAATTTGCATATTCTGTTCTATTCTATTCTGTTCTATTCTATTCACGTGGTGAGGCAATTCTGTCCACTAAATGGCACTTAGCCTATAGTTTCAAGTGGCCTCCTTGATGCCTAGTGTTGTGCTGATTTTATGTCTACCTGTAACAAGTGAGGAAAAATTAGGATACAAAATAGTTTGAAAAGAAACTAATTTTTTGTATGATAGACTATAAAAATCTAGCAGGCAAACTTAGCTTAACTGTGTCAAGCCTTGGAATAGTTCATATTTCACCATGTTTTCATACATCACCTCTTTTGCTAGTGACAGAAACTAAGGACAGATTACGCTGAAGGAGAAAGAAAGGCTATCCACTTAGGTCTCGTTTGTATGACTTGTAGAATGAGACCAAACCAAATGTAAGCATATGAAAGTTGGATCCAAGGCAAATGCTTACATACTAAAAGAGAACTGCAGGACAATAGGATGAATTGCACAAGGAACAAAAGCGTTTTTATACGATATGAAGTTAGGATGCCAGTTATTGAGAAGGGGGATCCATTGGACTTCCTCTTTGCATGCCTTGACTTTTTGCACCTCTAAAAATATTGATAACTTAAGGGAAATAGATGTGCAGATAGCAGAAGAATTTTGCATTTTTCTTTTTGTTTAAAAAACTGACTTTGCAATTCTTTTTTTTTTTTAATTAAAGTTTTATTTGGGTTTTCACACACACAAAAAACATAATCCAAGTAAAACATCTTTTTTGAAAATAGCATGGTCCCGGGTTACACTGCTTTATACAGACACAGACTCAGTTTCATCCTCATTTTTGTGTTCTATTCCATATCTTATACTATTTTGCATATTCTATATAGTTTTTCCCCTCTTAATTTTCTTAATTTTATTTTGATTATCTCATCTCAATTCAAATCATTATATTTATACTTTTGTCTGTCCTGTTTCAATTTCATATTATCTTTTCTCATTAAACAAATTTTCTCCTGTAGTTACTAATTGGAGTATGACACCTTTATATCTTTTAATTACATCCATTCAACTCTTATTTAAACTTCAGTATATACCTTAAGGTTGTAACATTCAATATAATACATAACTTCCAATCGAATTCTGCTTAGTACATTCTTATAATACACACTAGATTCTTAAAAAAAGGATTATAAATGTATGTAATTAAAACCCTTATTCCATTCCAATTCAGTTCTATCATTAATATTCATTAAAGTCTTAATATCTTTAACATTTCTTTTCAATTAAATATTATACTTCCTTGAAGACATGTATAATCTCCATAATTTTTCCCTTATTTCTCTTCGCATATGTTTTATACATCATTAAATATTCATTTTATTACATTTATTTATTGACAAACATTCCACTAAATTACAATAACTATTATATCAAACATTTTAATCATACCTTGTTTCATATTTTCTGAAATTATTTTTCTATTTCTAATATAACAATACTATCTTATGTACCTTTGCAGAATCCCTTTTTCAATTAGATTTTCACCCATTATCTCTAAATAAGCCCTGTTTCTCTATATCTTGTTTCTGTCCTTTGTAACTGCTTTTCCTTTCTTTCTTCTCTCTCTTCTTCTCCCTCCCCTTTTTTACCCCCTTGTCTCTCTACTTCTAATTCTCTCTTCTGCATTCCCCTCTTTTGTTGCTTTCTGATTTTATACTTATTTTTCAATCTATTCTGTTTTTGGGTTGTTTTTCCCAGTCTTAAACTTTCCATTCTCTTTCCCCCCTTTCCTTTTTTCCCCCCACCTAAGATTACTTGTTAATTAAAGATGGCTTCTTCTTTGTCCCAAACTTCTTGTTCTGCAGGCATTTCTTGTTGTTTCTCATAGTTCCAAATCTCCATTTCTAAGAACTGAAATACGAAGCCAAAAGAACCTCTCCCTTCTTGTGCATCTTCTTTGTACTTTTTAAGTTCCATTTTCAGTTCTTCTAAGAGTGGAGCCATTTTAAACACTTTTAAACAACCACCCGATTGATTTTAGTCATTCAAATGCAGTAACCAAGAATCTAGAGATCACCAAGTAATCCAAATACCCCCAAGCTATTTCTTCTTATTTCTTTTTTCACTTTCTCTTCCTAGGGTTTTACTATTTTGTTGCCATGTTTCAGTTAAAATGTATCTTTTAGAAATCTTGTTGAGCTTTTACTGTGAGTTCTTTTTAATTCCAGGCAGTCTCCTCCCTTTCAGATCTTGCCCTTTTATTCTTTTTCTCTCCTTTCCTGCTTTCAAAAGCTTTTAAGTATCCAGAAATCTTTATTATCCCTTTGACTTTTTATTTTCAGCATTAAATGCCTATTAATATCAAAGTGGATTTTTTTTCCAATTTCTTGCTTAAGTCTCTTAGCTGTCAGTATAGGAAAAGGAAAACAAAAACCAAATCCTTTCCCCTTTCTCCTTCGCTGCTTAAAGATCTTCTTTGGGAACAGTATTATTTTTTTATCGTTTAAATTCCAGGGTACCTTATTTGTTGCTTTTGCTGTTTGACACGGTCAACCAAAACTTTCTCTTCTTATCTTCCTCCTGCACATTCTTTTCCGGTCGAGTTCTTCTTTGTGGTGGCCATTTCTGACCACCACTACAACCGCCTTTGAGAAAGGGAGTAATGGCCAGCTGAGGAGGTGAGGTGTGGCTCTCCTCAACCCTGCAGGCAGGTTCCCCCTTCTTCACCACCTCTACAGGATGGCTTAGCCCTGAAACCAGCTGGCTCGGGGTGCTCCAGCGGCGAGCACGGATCAAAACTGCGCAGAGTCGCGGTTTCGGTCTGTCACCAAAGAAGCTCAAACTGGAAGTCCCTGACTTTGCAACTCTTCACATCATGTACTCCATGCTAGTTATTTAATATTTTCTGTGCTTCCATTGTTTTTTTCTTCTCACTTATCGTTTTTTCTGACTGATCTCAGATATTTACCTGACTTCTCTTTTTTCACACTTTTCCACAATTGCTTGGGTTAATTAAATTAGGCTCTTCTATCATCGGGACCAGTGGTGGAATTCAAAATATTTTACCACTGGTTCTGTGGGCACGTGCGGGTGAAGCATGAAACAGGACATTTTACACATGAAAACTTACCATCAGCACTGGTGAGTAAAGCATCTGAGGCACAGCAATCCACTGAGCTAGAAACAAAGGAAATATAGGACAGTATAGGGACGGTTGGGCAGGGCCAACTGCTGACTGCCGCTACCAGATTGCTAGAACCAGTGCAAACTGGCAGCATACCACCACTCATCAGGACATGACCTAAATTAAACATTATTTCCTTTCACACCTTTATCATTCTCCAATAAATGTTAATATAAAATTATATTCCTTACTTGAATGTTCATTTCTAAAAGCCTATTTTATGTTGTACAAAGCTATCTGCCGTCCAACAGAGAAACCAACATCAAACTGAAAGCACACCAAAAAAAGATTTATGATATATTCATTTACCAATAATAGATTTCTACTCTACATGAGGTAGGTCTCTTTTTGAAGAGCTATCTAGTCCCAAACTGATTTTTAAGATAAATGATCTTAGGAAAGGACTTTAAAGTTGTCTATTAATGGTTTGCACCTAGAGTCTGAACAATATGCTCAATAAATATAGAAATCCTTGTCACAGTCTGACTACTATGGTGATATGCATTGTATTTCTTTTTCAATTATAATACTGTATTTCAGTATTTGTATCCTGATATATATATATATATATATAAGCTTATCCTAAATTTACATCAATCACCATCCTCTTTAATCTTTCTTTTTTAGTAGCATTTCCTATTTTTGTGTATAAGGAGAGGTGTAGAAGAAAGCAACATAAAAAAATGAAAGGTTTAGATTGTTTTTTTAAAAGCCAATTAATTGTATGAAATACAATAAACAGCATATGAAAAAAATGTGGATATTGGGAGAAGTTTCCATAAAATCAATGCCATTGAAAAAGTTATGAAAATGGTCACTGTAAATAATGTTAATAGTTGAATTAATTTTCTCTTTAAAAGAGGGAATCTACTTGGAAAAAAGATTATTTAGAGGTTGTATTTAGAAAGCTCCCGTAGCACCATCTCTGTATGCATACAGATAGCAGCTGAAGATCTTTCTACCACCCTAGGCTTTTTAAATGAAAAAATATGATAGATAAAATAGATAAAATATTTTATCTCTTATTTTAATTTACCCTAATTTCATAAAATTAGAGTTGATTCCTTCCAGGATTCCATAATGTTAAAATGATACTGGTAAGCTTTTGTATTCTCTACAGCCACTTAAATGTCAAATAAACCAAGTCCAGGCAGGACAACGGAGGACTGGGAATAAAAAGGTGAGAAGGTGAGTCTTGATGTTTTGTTGTTTTCCACAAACACTTGATGCTAGAAAGGTTGGCACCAAGTATTTTGGCACAGCTGCCTTCCTGTCCAAATGCTGTTGTGAGTGCACTTTATGGGTATAAGTGAACTGCATAATAAATTGAACTTTAGAACTATCCAGGACTTCCCGGTTTCATTAATTATGCAACTTATATGCTCTGCAATTATACCTTATACTATGGGAGCACCAAGGACCTCACACTTCAACCCTGAGCTGCAAATATTCCCTCCTAATGGCATATTTTATACCATAATATTTCCTTTTACTAAATGGAGGCTTTTTATAAATTACTGAGTGAGAATGATCAGCTTGTCAATTATGGAGATCTTTTTAAAATGCCGTACTAAATACATCATTAGTCAGTTCTGTAAGGCAGGTCACAAAGATGTGGGGAAACACAGCTACTAATGTTAACATTCCATAATGTTAAAATAGTTTGTTGTGTAACTGATGTTTCTTTTCGAGTTAAACATTCACTATCTCTGGGAATTAATCAAGAAATAGGATGCCCTCCCTATATTGTTCCCATAATACTATTATTATCTGTTCACAACTAGGGGTGGGATTCAAATAATTTAACAACCAGTTCTCTGCTCTAATGACTAGCTGGGTAGTCATGGCTGGGTGGTCATGTGACTGGGTCGGCATGGCCAGCTTGACGTCTCAGGGGTGCTTACTTCACAACAATGTGAAGTCACAGCTGCTAGTTCTTTGCCTGGGGATGGCCTTCATACAGATCAAATTCTTCCCAAGAAACTAGGATGTGATAATGTATCAGCGTAATATATCTGTAAATCCAAGTAGTGTGGCCTTTTATAATTGACAGCTAGAAATTCTGGCAATGTGCAGATACTCGAAGTGCCATCCAAAATGTGTTTTGTTTTTTTTTGAAAATAATTTTATTGGTTTTTAAAGACAAACAAAAACGAACAAAACATAGAAAACATCTTTCATAAATATACAAGCAGTGCGTCGGTTGGTTTACCATTTTTTTGTGCATCCATTTCATAGTCTCAATTACAGTTACATTGCATAATAACTCATATTATCAATCAAAGATTAAATACCCTAGTATCACTATTAAACAATCATTTGACTATAATTTTATTCATTCATACTTTGTGAGATAACTATAATTTACTTAGTTTATTTTATAACAATTCATATAATCCTACCAAATCTATCCTAAAAACATTTTATAGATATGATATCAAAAAAGAAAAAAAAGAAATATATCTTTATATATTCATTATTTTCTAAAATTCTAGATATTCTATTATTGTATTTTATCATCTCACCATTGATAGAAAAGGTCCCAAATTTTATAAAATTGTTTATCCTCTTGTTCTCTAATTTCAAATGTCAATCTGCTCATTTCAGCACATTCCAATATTTTCTTAATAATTTCCTCCTGCGATGGTATTTTCTCATTTTTCCAATTTTTAGCAAATACAATCCTAGCCGCTGTTAATGCATTTACAATCAGGTATTTCAAACCTTTACTATATGTGTCAGGTAAAATTCCCAATAAAAAAATCTCTGGTTTCAAGTCTATGTGTTTCTTTGTCATTTCTTCCAACCACATGAGAATTTTAGTCCAATATTTTCTAGCGTCCTCACAAGTCCACCACATATGGTAATATGAACCAGGTATCTGATGACATTTCCAACATTTTTCGGATTTATTCTTGAACATTCTTGCTATTCTTGTTGGGGGAAAATGCCACCTGTAAAACATCTTATACAATATATGCTGTTGTCTTTATATGCTGTTGACATTGTCATTTTGTAATTTTGAGACCACAATTTTTGCCATTTCTCTAAATCAATCCCATATCCAAAATTCTTCCCCCAAGCAATCATAGTTTCTTTAACCTGTTCTTCCTCTAGTTTATTTTCCAATAAATAACCATAGAATTTTTTAATCACCTTTTCATCAGTACCTGTCAAAATCTTATCTAAATCAGTCAATTTATCATAAAATCCTTCTGTTTTAAAATCCTCATCATACCTTGAGTGTATTTGCGCATATGAAAACCAATTCATCTTTATACCTTGTAAATTTTGCATCGATTTAAGTTCACCCTTTTCATCCAATATTTCCCCATATCTAACTGTTTGTTCCTTCTTATATATTATAGGATAAGAAAATGCTTCAATAGTCGATAACCAAACTGGAATTTTCAAATAACATTGTCTTTTAATCTTCTCCCAATTTAACCACAAAGACTCCCGTATATGATGTCTTCTAAAATAGCCCTGTGTTTTAGTTCCCTTATACCATACAAAAGCATGCCAGCCCAACAACAAACCATGACCTTCTAGTTTCAGCAATCTAGTCTTTCTTAATGTTATCTATTCCTTGGCCCACATCAAATTTGCAGCTTGATAGTACAACTCCCAATTAGGCAAACCAAATCCTCCTCTAATTCTAGCATCTTGTAAAAGTTTTAACTTTATTCTTGCTTTCTTGCCTTGCCATACATACTTCAACACAATTTTATTTAAATCTTCAAAATAGTCTTTTCCAAGCCTAATTGGTATTGTTTGAAACAAGTATAAGATTCTGGGTAGGATATTCATCTTGATTGTTGAGATTCTCCCTATTAATGACAATTGTAAGTTCTCCCATTTCGTCAAATTTAACGCTATCTGTTGTTTAAGTTTAATATAATTGTTCTCTTTTAATGTACTGCATCTTGATGTCAAATGTATCCCCAAGTACTTAACCTTATTCATAACTTGAATTTTCAATAGTCTGCCAGTTCTTCTCTTTGTCTTAGTAGCATGTTCTTTGTCAAAATCTTTGTTTTATCTTTGTTTATTTTCAAACCAGCCACCTCACCATATGTCTCTATCTTTTCCAATAATTTTGGAGCTGTATCTAAGGGGTCTTCCAAAATAAAGGCCAAATCATCCACAAAGGCTTGCAATTTAAATTCTTCCTTTTTAATTTTCATTCCTTTTATACTTTTATCATCTCTAATATTTCTATTCAACACTTCCAAAGTTAATACAAATAGCAAAGGTGATAACGGGCATCCTTGTCTTGTACCTTTTCTTATATTGATAGAATCTGTGAATTCTCCCTCTATCATTACCTTTGCCATTTGCTTATAATATATGGCTTCTATTGCTTGAATAAATTTTCTGGCGAAACCCATCTGTTCCAGTAATAATAACATAAATCTCCAATTCACATTATCAAATGCTTTTTGCGCATCTAAGAATATCAAAGCCATTTGCTTTTCAGGATGTGCCTCATAATATTCCAAAGTGTCCAGAATTACTCTCATATTGTCTTTGATTTGTCTCTTTGGCAGAAATCCATTTTGATCTGGATGAATAAAGTTATTTAAATATTTTTTGAGTCTTTCTGCCAAAATTGAAGGAAAGATTTTATAGTCTGCATTTAATAGAGAAATAGGTCTATAATTATTAATTTGCAATGGATCAGCCTCTTCTTTTGGAATAAGTGTAATATAAGCTTCTGACCAAGTTTTAGGTATCATCTTCTTTGATATAACTTCATTCATGACTTCTAGCAATGAAAGGCTCAGGGATTCTTGTAATATTTTATAAAATTCTGCCGGAAGCCCATCTGGACCTGGTGCTTTTCCATTATTTTACTTCTTAAGTGCTTCAGTTAATTCCATCATTGTTATATTACTTTCTAACATTTCTTCAGTCTCTTTGGGTATCTTAGGTAGATTAGCATTCTGTAAGTACTGTTTGATTCTTTCCTCATCAATATTCTCTTGCTTGTATAGTTGCCCATAGAAGTCTCGAATAATTTCCTTTTTCTCTTTGTTGCCATAACAAACTTGGCCTTGGTCATCTATTAACTGCAATATTTTCCTTAATTCTTTCTCCTTTCTCAATTTGTATGCTAACCATCTACCTGGTTTACTTGCATCTTCAAAGTAATTCTGTTTAACACTTCTAATTTTCTGTGCCAATTCTTCTTTCTCTATTTGACCCATTTTATGTTTATAATTAAATATCCATTTTTAGTTTGATGTCTTTTTTCTGTGGCATTTTCTGTAGTTCTTTTTCAAGTCTTTTATGCTCATCTTCTAAAACTTTAGTAGCTTGCCTTTTCCTAGTGTTCTTTTTCCTTATATAGTCTATTATCAAACCTCTAGCATATGCCTTCATTGTGTCCCAGACATTCTGAATTGAAGTATCTTCTTTTTTATTTTCTCTGAAGAAAAAGGCCAATTCTTTCTCCATCCATTGTGTAAAGTCTTTTTCCTTTAAAATAGTATTATTTAACGTCCATCTTGATCTTCTTTTTTGTCCTTTCCATTTAATTGTCATTGGATTGTGGTCTGCCCAAGTACTTGTTTCAATGTTTGTTTCTTGAATGTTAGGTATTAGTTCTGTTGAGGTCCAAATCATATCTATTCTGGACCATGATGAATGTCTATTTGAGTAAAAAGTATATTGTTTGATTTTAGCATTTCTTTCTCTCCATATATCTTTTAAATTTAATTCATCTATCATTTTAAAAAAAGGATTTAGGGAAAGTTTTTCTGTTTTGCTTTGTTGTTGTTGCTGTATAGTCCAGTTTATTGTCTACAATTCCATTGAAATCTCCCATCATAACTATATTAACATAGTTAAGTCCGATTGTTTTCATGTGTAATTTTTTGTAAAATTCTTCTTGTTTATCATTCAGGGCATAAATTGCAATCAAGAGTGTTTTCATATTATTGTCCATTATTTCCACCATTAATACTCTTCCATCTTCATCAGTATGGATCAATTTTGCTGGGATAGTCTCTTTATGTATAAAACTACTCCTCTTTTCTTACATTGAGTCAAAGAAGTGAATATTTTTCCTAATTTTGGCTGTACCAACAATTGTTCCTATTGTTTTTTAATATGTACTTCTTGTAGACAAATTCTATCAAATTTTAATTTCTCTAGTTTATGAAAAATTTTCCTTCTTTTAACAGCTGAGTTAAGTCCATTTATGTTCAATTAGTGAAATCTCTTTTTCTCTTCCATAGTTATATTTTGTATTTAGGCTTGGCAGCTCTTGTAGATCTTGGTTCATGTTGTTCTTGGATCTCCACCTGTCCACCTACTGTGCCTTCTTCTTTTTCAGTCCCCATTTGGTCCTCTTGAAATTCAATTAGTGAAATCTCTTTTTCTGCCCCTTCCTCTCTCCTTCCAAAAAATTCTGCGTAAAATAATTCTGCTTTCTCAATTGAATCAATTCTATGTCTCTGTTCTTGCCATGTAAACATTAGTCTTTCTGGAATCAGCCATCTATAATTCACCTCTTTTTTCAATAACATTTTAGTCAGGAATCAATATTCTCTTCTCATCTCTCTCACTCTTCTAGGTATTTGTTTTAAGACCACAATCTCTTTGCCTTTATATTTCAACGTCTTCTCTCTTGCCACTTGTAATATTTGTGTTTTAATGGATTTTTTTGTAAATCTGATATGAACTTCCCTTGGTAGATTATTTCTCATTGCATATCTTGTAAAAACTTGGTATACCTCATCTACTCCATCCATCATCTTCTCCTCTGTTATTTCCAAGGCTTCAGCCAATATTTCTATCATTATCTCAGCTAGATTTTGTCCTTTTTCTTCCTCTATATTTTGAAATCTGAGATAGAATTCTGATCTGTCCATCTCCCACTTCAGCTTCCCACTTTTATCTTGTTCAACCACTGTTAATCTACTGTCATTGCTTCCAATCTTCTTGTCTCTTTGTTTATCTTCTTCTTCAATTTTTTGGAATCTCTCATCATATTTCACCATCATTTGTTGAATATTTTCAATTTTTTCATCAGTCTTCCCTGTTCTTTGTTCAATATTCTCTGTTCTTTGTTCAATATTCTCTATTCTCTTTTCAGTGGTGTCTGATTTTATTTTGAGATCTTGGATTCCTTGCATAATCATCTGTAAGGTCACTTTTTCTTGTTCTTTATCTTGCTTTAACATTGTCTGAATTAGACGTTGTCCTCCAGATGGTGGGGAGGCGGAAGTAGAACTTGAAGCACCAAAAGGTATGAGTTTCCTACTCATTTTGAATGTCAAAATCTTCAAATTCAAATAGCCAATTATAATCCAAAATGGGAGATAAAGGTGATAGAAAGTAAAAGGCCCAATAATAGTGAAAATAAAACAAGGAAAGAAAAATTCTGCAGGTTCTTATGAACCTTAATTCAATTATGAAATGGTCAATTGTAATCCAAGATAAAAAATAAAAATAAGAAGAATAAAAAAGCCCAATAAAAATAATAATAAAAAAAAAGTTGAGAGAAAAGTTTCTTCAGGTTCTTCACACCTTAATCCAATTGAGAAGTCTCCAAAATAAAAATAAAAAAACCATAAAAATAAACCAAAAATATGGATGGAAGAGGCAAAAATCTCAATGAGAAAAGAAAAAGGAAAAATTCTGAGGGGTACCCTTTAAAATAAAAAGCAAAAGTAAAAATGTTACAAAAATAAAGGTTGGGGTTTTTTTTAAGAAAAAGGGAAAGAAGTACAGTAGAGCTGGTAAGGAGGGGTAACACAACTAAAAATAAATAAAAAGAACACACTGCACTTTTGTTTGATTATCCAAGGCTCTTATTAAAACTCTCTTCTCCACAAGCTTCAAAGCCAAACTTCAATTGTTGATAGAAGTCCAGAAGAACACCTGTAATAACACTCTCCAGTGTTCTTCCCTCTATCTTATCAAGTTGCAATGTCCTTGAAAGAGGAGTCTTTCACAGTTCTCTCAACTTCAACTAAAATATTTTCAAGCCTCTAGTTGGCAGTGTTGCAAAGTTTCTTTGTTCTCACTTTCCCCCTCCTTTCCCAAACAAAACCTAATAGAAATTTTAAAAAAGGAAAGAATATATATATATATATATATATATAAAAGAAAAATAATTAAAGGGAGCCTCTAGTCCTTTAATAAAGAAAGTAAAAAAGTAAAAAGCCAAGCCTCACTTTGACGTTTCCATTTAAAAGCCGCCGCTCATTCAGTTCTGTCAAAACTTTTACAGATTTTTTTTCTTTTTCTTAGGGTGTCCTTTTAAGTCTCAGAATGATAGTAAAAAAAAAAAAGTTCTCACCAAGCCGACACACTTTGTCTTTCAGTCTCTTCCGTTCGGAGCTGTCCCAACTTCAGCAGCTTGGAGGCTACCTCTCTGCCGCTGGCAAAAAGGGCTTCTCCTGAATCAACCAGGGACTTTGCGATGCCCCTGGGATCCACAGGATGTGCCCTTCATTATCACCATCTCTACAGGACGGTTTAGGTCCGTTTTGACCGACCAGAGGCAAAGATATCGGCTGCAATCTCAGAGCCCCGAGATTGCAAGCCATATCGCCGCGTCAGCTCCGCCCTCTCCCAAAAGTTTTTGATATGGCACCCAATGTGCCAATTTCTGGTTTATGCCATAATCTTGTAAAAATTTTGATTTTCAAATCTTCAGACATTGTGATCTCCAATTCTGTTTTCAATTCTACTGTCCCCTGATATTGCAGCAGCAATAATCCAAAGTTTCTTCATAACTCTAACTCTACCCCTAACCCAAACCTAACCCTAACCCTAACCCTAACCCTAACCCAATCCTAACCTTAACCCTACCCCTACCCTACCCCTACCATTACCTCTATGCCTCACCCTAACCCTAACCCTAACATAAACCAAAACCAAAACCAAAACCCTAACCCTAACCCTAACCCTAACCCTAACCCTCACCCTCACCCTAACCCTAACCCTAACACTAACACTAACCCTAACACTAATCCCTAACCCAAACCTAACCCTAACCCTAACCCAAACCTAACCTTTAACCCTAACCCAATCCTACCCCGCTATTACCTCTATAACTAATCCTAACCCTAACCTAACCCTAACCCAAACCCAAATCTAACAAATCTAAACCCAACCTTAACCCTAACCCAACCCTAACGCTAACCCTAACCATAACCATAACTCAACCCTACCCCTACGACAACTTCTATCCCTATTCCTAACCCAAACCCAATCCCTCACCCTAATCCAACCCTACCCCTACCATTACTTCTATCCCTAACCCTAACCCTAACCTTAACCAAACCTAACCTTAAATCTAACCCTAACGCTAACCCTAATGCAATCCTAACCCTAACTCTACCCCTACGCCTACCCTACCCCTACCATTACCTCTATGCCTCACCCTAACCCTAACTCTAACCAAAACCCGAACTCTAACCCTAACCCTAACCCTACCCATAATGCTAACTAAACCCAAACCTTACCTTAAATCTAACCCTAACCCTAACCCTAACTCTAATCCTAACCCTAACCCTAACCGAACCCTAATCCTACCCCTACCCTTACAATTACCTCTATCCCTTACCCTTACCCTAACCCTAACCCTAACCCAATCCAAACCTAACCTTAAATCTGACCCTAACCTTTAAATCTAACCCTAACTCTAACCCACTGAAAGTTTCACAACTTTTTACAAAATTCAGCAACTAGGCAAGATTTAGGATTACAAAGATTGCAATGACTGCTGAATGATGCAAAGAATTGAGCTTCTTCTGACTCTTTGCTATCATCTTACAGTCATTTACAATTTTGCAACACAGATTTGGTAGCCTTACTTAGTACTCTACCATTCTGATTCAGAAGACACAGATCAGCATTAGACAGGTCAACTGGGAATTTGGCTTCTGCTTTCAGTGGATTAAGACCCTTCTTCACAAATAGCAATAGCATTTAGCAATAGCACTTAGACTTGTAGTTTCTTCCCCAAACCCCAAAAACTTTTAACCTATGGTCACAAGCCACGGTCATCCCCATCTTCAAAAAGGGAGACCTCAGCCTAGTTGAAAATTACAGACCAATCTCCTTGTGCTGTGTCACCTGTAAAGTCATGGAATCAATTATTAACCAATCCATTATCCTCCACTTAGAGACAAACAACCAATAAACAATTTGTTTTCAGGAAAAAACTATCCGGTAATCTGCAACTCTTACACTGCAAAAACATATGGACTACACCACTCGATCAGGGCAAAACAATAGATGCAATCTACATAGACTTCTGTAAAGCCTTTGATTCAGTGGTACATGACAAACTACTCCTAAAACTAAAATCTTATGGTATCTCTGGACAACTGCATAACTGGATAGAAGCAGTCCTGTCAAACAGACAACAAATGGTCGAAATTGGGAGTGTCCTATCAAATTCTGTACCTGTCAATAGTGGTGTCCCCCAAGGCAGTGTTCTAGGACCAACTCTCTTCATACTCTACATAAATGACCTCGGTGATCATATTAAGAGCAACTGCGTTCTTTTCGCTGATGATGTAAAGCTGTTCAATACCACAGACAATACTGCTACCCTTCAAAAAGATCTTGACTATGTATCAGAATGGTCAAACAAATGGCAACTTCAAATCTCAACAAATAAATGCTCTGTCTTGCATATTGGCAAAAAAGGTCTGAGATCGCTGCTGATATCTTTGCTCCTGGATGGTCCAAGTGGATCTAAACCGTCCTGAAGAGATGGTGAATGTAAAGAGCACATCCTGTTGATCCCAGGGATATCGCAAGTCCCTGGTAGATCCAGGAGGAGCTCTTTTTGCCAGCGGCAAAGAGGCAGCCATTTGAGCTGCTGAAGTTGGGACAGCTCCGGAACGAAAGAGAACGGAAGGAGAAAGTGTGCCGGTTTGGTGAGAACCTTTTCTTTATTTTAAGACTTGAAAGGACACCCTAAGGGAAAGAAAGAATCTGTAAAAGTTTTGACAAAAGTGATTAAGCAGCGATTTTAAACAGGAATGTCAAAGTAATATTTTTATTTTTTTTCTCATTGCTGGATTTTCTACACATGATCTTATATTTTGAAACTGGACTGGTTTTTTTCTCTTCTTTTTCTCTCTTCTTTTTTCCTTTTTGACTTTATAATATTCTAAGCCAGAGACTCCCTTTTAGTTATTTTTTAAAAATATCTTTTTCTTTTTAAAATTAATTCTTATTATATTTTGCTTGGAAAAGGAGGGGGAAAGTGAAAGCTAAAGAAACTTTGTAACATTGCCAACTAGAGGCTTGGAAATATTCTATTTCTCTTTGACCAGACAAAGCTGAGAAAGAACTGAGACTTTTTTTCAAGGACATTGCCTGTTTGATAAGATAGAGGGGAAGAGCATGGGAGAGTATTATTGCAGGTGGTCTTCTGGGTTTCTATCAACATCTGGAGTCTGGTGTTGAAGTTTTGGAAAAGAAAAGGTGATAACTCTTTGGAGAAGAGAGTTATAACAAGAGCCTTGGATAATTAAACAAAGTGCAGTGTGCTCTTTTTATTCTTTCTAAGCTGTGCTACCCCTCCTCATCAGTTTACTTTTTTTTGTAATAACTATTTGGATTTTTGGCTCTTTGGAACTTGTCTTTCTTTTTTTTTCTCGTCTTTTGAAGTTAAATTTCTATGCCTGCTTTTTATTTTAAAGGAAAAGCTTTAGTATTAATGTTTCCCTTCCTTTTCTTTTTAAGGGAGTAGCCTTTTCGCTCTCTCTCCCTTCCTGGTATTTTTGTCTTTTCATCTACCTTCCATATTGTTTTTTTTTTTTTAATGCATCCTTTTATATATGAGACCTCTTAATTGGATTAAGGTGTTGAAGAACCTGAAGAATTTTTCCTTTCTTTTTTTAGCCTTTTTCTTCACTTTTTCACCTTTTTAGTATTTTACAACTTTTTCTTTTTGTGTGTGTGTGCTTATGGTGTGTTTATGGTCTTTTCCTTCATTTTTGAATTTTTACTGTCATCTAACCAACCGATTGGATTAAGGTATACAAGAACCTGAAGAAATTTTTTTCTTTTTTGTATTATTATTACTATTTGGCTTCTTTTTTCCTACTATTTTTATTTGGAACTGCAATTGGTTATTTCACAATTGGATTAAGGTTTAGAAGAACCTGAAGACTTTGAATTGCTCAAAATGAGTAGGAAATTAACAGCTCCTGGTTCTTCAAGTTCTCCACCATCTGGAGGACAATGTTCAATACAGACAATGTTAAGGCAAGAAAAAGAACAAGAAAAAGTGACCCTGCAGATGATTATGCAAGGAATTCAAAATATTCACACAAGATCAGAGAATATTGAAAAGAGAATAGAGAACATTGAACAAAGAACAGGGAAAACCAATGAAAAAGTGGAGAACATCCAACAAATGATGATGAAGTATGATGAGAGACTCCAAAAAATTGAAGAAGAAGATAAACAAAGAGACAAGAAAATTGGAGACATTGATAACAGATTAACTGGTTGAACAAGATAAAAGTGGTATGCTGAGATGGGAGATGGACAGATCAGAATTTTATCTTAGTTTCCAAAACATAGAAGAAGAAAAACGACAAAATCTAGCTGAGATAATGATAGAAATATTGGCTGAAGCTTTGGAAATAACTGAAGAGAAGATGATGGATGGAATAGATGATGTTTATCGAGTCTTCACAAGATATGCAATGAGAAATAGCTTACCAAGAGAAGTTCACATCAGATTTACAAAGAAAGCCATTAAAACGCAAATATTGCAAGTGGCAAGAGAGAAAACATTGAAATACAAAGATAAGGAGATTGTGGTCTTGAAACAAGTACCCAGAAGAGTGAGAGAGATGAGAAGAGAATACCGATTCTTGACCAAATTGCTACTTAAAAAAGAGGTGAATAATAGATGGCTGATTCCAGAAGATTTAATGTTCACATGGCAAGAACAGAGATATAGAATTGACTCAATTGAGAAAGCTGAATCATTTTACACAGAATTTTTCAGAGGGGAGGAAGAGGCAGAAAAAGAAATTTCACTAATTGAATTCCAAGAGGACTCCCAAATGATGACCGAAAAAAAAGAAGATGCAGTAGGTGTAAATGAGGAAGCCAAAGAACAACGTGAACCAAGATCCATGAGAGCTGTCAAACCTAACTACAAAATATAACCATGGAAGAGAAAAAATTGATTACAATTAATATAAATGGACTTAACTCAGCCGTTAAAAGAAGGAAAACCTTTCATAAATTAGAGAAATTAAAATTTGATATAATCTGCCTACAAGAAGTACATATTAAAAAACAATATGAACAATTGTTGATACAGCCAAAATTAGGGAAAATATTTACTTCCTTGACACAATGTAAGAAAAGAGGAGTGGTTTTATATATTAAAGAGACCATCCCAGTGAAATTGATTTATACTGATGACGACGGAAGAATATTAATGGTGGAAATAATGGACAATAATATGAAAACACTCCTGATTGCAATCTATGCCCCGGATGACGATCAAGAAGAATTCTATAAAAATTACATATGAAAATAATTGAACTGGACTAAGTTAATATAGTTATGATGGGAGATTTTAATGGAATTAGAAATTAGAGGTTGGACCAGGAAAGAGGTCGTTTCTTCTTTTTTGATTGAGTTCTTATGTTCTTCAATGCGTGCACTTATTCTTCTGTTAGTTTGTCCAATGTATGTGGTAGGGCAGGCAGTGCAGGGGATTTCGTATACCTCTTTCCTGGTCCAACACCTCAAAGCCACAGGACATGAAATTGACTTTAAAAATACCAGAACTATCGCCAAAACCGAACACTTCAACAGCAGAATAATCAGAGAAGCCATAGAGATAGAAAAACGCCCACACAGCATGAACAAACGAGATGACACCTCCCACCTTCCAGCCATTTGGAAACCCGCCCTCATGAACAGACGAGTACCTAACATGAAGAATGACACCAGACCCACACCCATGAGAGCCACACAAGATGCCACCACCACACTTCCATGTAGAAAACAGACTCACACCCACTCAGAAGATGAGACATGACCACGGACCAGAAGCCGCACTGCAGCTGCATCACTACCCACTTCAAACCCCTCCGAGCCATACATGAAGCAAACCGACACCCACTATGAAGATGCAGCACGACCACGAACTCGAAGCCAAACAGCAAGATCACAGCTCACCAACTCAAATCCCCCAGCAACTAAGACTAACCTGAGCACAACCAAGCCCCCACCTGAACAGAACACGCCTCCAACCAATCAGAACACGGCCAACCCCCCAACCAACCAGAACACAGCCAAACCCCCAACCAACCAGAACACTCCCCCACCCAATCAGAACACAGCCAAGCCCCCACCCAATCAAGTCCCACCCCCACTAGCAGTTAAAAGGAAGAAGCAGCTGCAATCTCACATCACTCTGAGAAGCAAGAGCCGAAGACAGAAGCCTGAAGATGATGAATGAGACTTCATCGAAACGTTGCCTAGATACTTGAATCTTACGTGGGAGAAAACCCGAACAACCAAAGATCCACATACAAATACCCGAGAACCTCAGAAAACAAATATATATATATATATATATATATATATATATATATATATATATATATATATATATATATATATATATATATATATATATATATATATATGGCATTCAGCTTTGTTCGGGTATTTTCCCATGTCATTGTAGTTGTGGTTTTAGAGTTGTAGCAACATTTCAACAGAATCTCATCTGCCATCATCAGGCTTCTATATATATATATATATCTATATATGTAGCATTCAAAATGTTCTTGGAGTTTTGGGTCACCCAGCTTTGATTGGATGAACTTGAGTTCACTTTTGCTGTCTCTCCATTGTACACAAAGGCAAAATAGATCATGTTGCAATGTGCAGATTATCTCAAGGGGAGCCTGCGTGTGTGAGTATCGTAGATCTTCTTCAGCTTCTTCCATGAATTTGTAGGGCGTTGATACTCCCAGTCCCAATCCTCTCTCAAGTATGACTCCACATTTACATCAAGGGTGGGTGGAGGATTCGGGTCTTGTGGTATGTCAGAGACATCTGTCATGGCTGAGGAAGTTGCCATGCTTCAAATTGGCAAAGGGAGAATTTGGAAAATTTAGTGAGTTTTCTGTGCAATTCCCTTGTTTGTACTAGAGGGCGATGCAATAGGTAACAGATAGTGGAATCGCTGCTGGATTTAATACTTGAGCACGTAGGTGGCACTGCAGAGTCTGGGCGATGCTAGCACAGCACAGAGTATGGCTGCTTCTAGGGTGTGTTGTGAGCTTGCAACACAAGGGGGCACTAGAGGTTGCATCGCGAAGTCTGAAGACTAGAGGGCTGAACGCAGAAATGTGCGTAGCGTGGTCTGAAGACTTGAGGACAGAATGCAGAAATATGCCTATAATTGTCGCTTGCTTCACAAGGCGGCAGCAGAGAGTCAGGAAGACGCTGTTGCTATGCCCATGTTAGGTTGCAGTTACTCTTGGGACATTTGAATTGATTAAATTGTCCACAATGGTTTCAAAAAAGGGATTATCAATGGAGAAACACTCTGGTCAATATTTGAGAAACTGTGTAAAAAAATTCAAAGTTTGCAAAATTTATCCTTGAGCCCCAGATGTATCTGTGTGCAGTGTTGCTTAGGTCTCACTTCTTCGTGGAAGAAAAAGGAGGGGAAAGAATTTCCCACCTACTCTTGAAAAAAGGAAAAGAAATGTTAAGAATTAATTGATTTCACTGTAAATTTCTTCTTGACCACCAGATGGGGATGTAGGTTGCTTTACTTGAGTCTGTTGTGTTGCGGGTAATCTTGGAACATTTGAATTAAATTGATTAAATTGTTCACAATAATTTCAAAAAGGGGTTATCAATGCAAACATGTATTGGAAACTCAGGGAGATTTTTCTTTGAGTACTAGATGTTGCTGTGGGCTGCTTTAAGATTCAGAAAATCTTACAGAGTCCTGCTAAAGTTCCCTTTCTGGATTGTAAACATTAACAAGTCAGCAGAGATAAGGTAAATCAGCATTTGTAAAGTGCTTTTAAGACAAAGGGGTCTGTCTTGTAGCAGGATGTTTCTATGGTGAAGAGGTATTTTAATTACTGACTTCCTGTGGAAGCTTTCAGTTGGAATGGCCAGTGAGATGCAGTCCTTGTCTCAGAAGGAAGAAAAAAGGAATAAATTATCTTCAGTTGCTGAGAATTGTAGCTTCATATGCGTTTGAAAAAAAAATTGTAGGTAGTAACTGGGGAGAAGCAGGGCAGATGGGTAAAACCTGGCTCCTCCCTTTGTTTTACAAATTGACTCTTCCCAGTTAGGAGTTGTAATTTGAGACACAGCACTTCTCTAGCTGAAGAGAAAAGGAGGGGGAATTTGCCCCTTCTTGGAACTACGATGTGTCTTTAACAGTTCCAAATTGGCTGGAAAGGGTCTCTTTTATGGCTTTGTCTCCCTTCCTGATGAGCATAGCAGAATCAGCTTTTTATTTCCGTTTAAAAATACAAACAAGATTTCTCAAATTTTCCAAATGAGCTTTGATTATCCTTTGAGAACTGGGGAATTTCTAACTCTCCCTGTTATGCAATGGAGTCTCTGAGATAGCAGGAAGACAAATTGAGCAGAGAAGAAGAGGGTGGGGGGTTTAGAAAGTTCTTTGTTTGTAGCATGTGGGGAAATTCCAACCCCTCCCACCATGTAAACAGCATGTAAAGAGTTCCGATGCTCACAGAGAGAGACGGTGGTAAATGCAGGTTTAGATTAACATTGCATATTCACTCCTGGCTTCAATTTTCCTTTGCTTTATCACAAATCCAAATTAACATTTTTTATGCAGATGGGTTTCAGGATCATCTTTTACTTTTCTGTATCCTGTACAAAGGTGGATTTATAAACTGTACAGATGCAGAGAGATAACTCAACAAGACGTCCCTAACGAAGAACATTTATTGGTTCATCAGGTATCCTCATAACTCACGTTTGTGATGAAGTTCTTCTTTTATGACCAATCCTTTGTATATCTGCCTTGTAGTAAAAGATGGTTATCTCCTAACTCATCTTGTAGCAATAGAAAGGTGCCATGAGTAAGAGAGTTCAGACAAAGAATGAGGAAAACTTCCCCGAACCCCTCGAGGGTCAGACTAGTGACCAATCAGTATTACAGATGTGGCCACGTGATATGAACTACATTTCCCAGGATACCTTTAACTACATTTACCATGATGCATTCCCTTAAGGGGACAGCTCATAATTCCTAAGTAACTATCCAATTCCCATAGACTGGCTGGGACAGCACAAAGCCACTGTGCCACTGTGGCTCTACAAATTAAAGTTTTGTAATTTTAGGACATCATAGCTTGGATATTGCAATAGAATGACTAAGTATAGGAATTGGTTAAAGTACACATGTTGCCATAAATAATTTGTAGATGGGATGTTTCATCAGAAGTGATGTCTATATAGCACTAATATTTTTCTGACCATTTTGTTTATTTATTAAACTTATATGCCACCTATCTTACTACCAGGAAACTCTGGGCAGCTAACAACATAATAAAAACACAATATTTAATCATGAAAAACATTAAATATGGTCAGGAATAAGAATTAAAACATTAAACTTGATGGTTGTGAAATGTTTAACAATACGGGGAGAAAATCATCCTACCCAGCAGTGCAATTTTCCTTTTAAGGTAAATGGACTTGGGCATCTTCATGAATGGGACAATAAACTGCCTGAATGGCAGGACAATTAATCGGCAGAATCGGTTGTGAAATCTCTGATAATTAAATGCTTAACAAATTTAATACTGAAAATGATGCCTTTTAAACTAATGTTTTCCCACTCAGCGGGTCTTGGTTTGTAATTAGACTTGTCTTAATATAATTGGAAATGAAAAGCTGCTATAGAATTTATCTTTGTGAAAATATGATGATAATAGCTGAAAATCACAGCTCTGATTTGCAAAGATTTCCCTCACCCCCACCAAATATCTCTCAAATGAACCTTTTTTTCTGTTCTTTCTGCAGGTCAGATAGAGAGAAATGGCCCTAAGCATGGCCTGGTTCCCTTTTCCCTCATCATTTCATATTCAAATCAAGCAGCCCAAAAGTACAATGAGTAGAAAAGACTTCTGGATTTATTTAAAAAAAAAAAGTGATTTCCAGCCATTTTATGCTCCAGAACCTTTTCCTATATAGAACCAACTCTGCACTGACAGCTGTACTCGAAATCTCCACAGAAATTTTTTATTTATTTATTTATTTTATTTACAGGTAGTCCTCAACTTTCAACAGTTCATTTAGTGACCGCTCAAATTTACATCACTGAAAAAAAGGGACTGATGAACATTTTTCACACTTATGACCATTGCAGCATCCCTTTGGTCACATAATCAAAATTCAGACATTTGACAACTGATTCACATTTATGATGGTTGCATGTGATCGATCATCTTTTTTGACTTTTTGACAAGCAAAGTGGGAAAACCAGATTCACTTAGCAAGCATGTTCCTCGTTTAACAGCTGTGGAAAGAAAAGTTGCAAAATGGGGCAAAATTCATTTAACAAATGTCTTGCTAAGCAACATAAAATTTTGTTTCAATTGTGGTCGTAAGTCAAGGACCACCTGTAATAAATTTATATGCCACCCCACTCACTGATAAAGGCAAGAAATCTATTTACAGAATTCATCTCAAGAATATTGCCGGCTTCTGTACAAAGACTACGACCCTGAACTATTCCACTGGTTATTTATGGCTGAGTGGTTGGGTATTGTGGTTAGACGGCAGAAGGTGCAGATGGCTGAGGAGAGCAAAGACTCAGATGAGGGGCCAGGACCATTAGGGAGTGGACTGCTGCCTTCAGAGATTGTGGGGGCTGGCAGCAGTGATGAGGAGGTTCCCAAGGAGCCTGTGTCAAGTGTGCGTGCCTGCAGGGTTGCTCGCAGGAAAGAGCAGCTGCAGCAGCACGGGCGACTCAGGAGTAAGGCTGCAAGGTAATGGCCCCTCCTTCAAGAAGTTAAAAGCCAGCTGTGAAGCGAACGTTCTTTCCAGGAAGCAAAGACGTTTTGAAACTCAGCCTCGTGGACATTATAGTATCTTAAGTTGGTATTTGAAGATTCTTGTGTTGTGAAATCTTTCTTATCTGTTATACTTGGCAGACTAGTACAGTTTTGGTGAAGCTTGTGCTTATCAAAGTTAGTTTGCAGCAGCCTTTTAACTGGGGATTCATAAGAATCATTAAAAGGTTTCTGTTCCCTTTGGTTCGTGTTTGTTTTATTGGAAAAGGGTTTGGGTCAGAACATTGGTTGGGAAGGAAGCCTCAAGGTTTGCAAAAACCCAGTGTCATGGTTCTGAGTATTGGTCCCAATCAGTTGAGGACTCTGAGGCTATAGCTTTTCTCAAAGATTCATTTTATTGGGTGCATCATATCGACACGTTCATATATGAAACCAACTCTAAATATTTCCTGCATTTCAGTATAATAAAAGAAATAGGCATCCCCCACCCACCCCTATTGTCACAGGTCATGTTAGCCAACCAGGTAGATGGCAGTCTGCTCAGTTACTCCCTCATGTCGTTACGAGCTCTCGTTGAGGTGACCTTGATTCCCATTATTGCTGTTATGTCTGGCACATGGGAGGAAAATATCCCACACCCCGTAATTCCCCCCTACAATATGTATGGCAACCTAAAAATGCAATAAAAAAGAATATGGCTTCAGCTAAAGTCGTTTTGAGAATCAACACCTGGTGGAATGGGAAGCAGAGCAAGAGAAGCCTCAGCGGGTGACAGAAGCCTTGTGTTCTGACCCAGCTCCCCAAACACGACAAACCCTCTGACGTGAACTCAAAAGATTCCTTTATTAGGAATGCCGGCAACCCCAGCAAAAAGTTTCTCTAGCAGGCTAACAAGTCCATCCGTCCGGAAGATGAATAATTGTCTGCCACACCTATTCATCTCCACCCCCTGCCTTTTATCCCCAGAGCCAGGGTGAGGCCTCACTAGCAGTGGTGGCTCTTCCTTCACCTGGATCAGCTCACGGCTCTCTACTGCTCTCCTTGTCTCTGCCTTCTGCGCAGCTGAGCGTCAGGCACTGGACCCAGATGTTCCTCTTCTTCTTTATCAGCCATCTCCAGACCTGGGGCTGTTGACTCTCCACCTGAGGGCTGACGGACGGCCCAGGCTCCGCCTCTGTCTCTCTCTCTCTGCCTGCTCCATTCCCTCTTCTCCCTCGAGCTCCCAGGTTGCCCCGATGCTGATCCTGACTCCCACGCCTCCTCCTCCTCTAATTTGACTGCTGGAGAGACCAGCGGCTGATAGGCCATAACACTTTGGGATACCCTGGACAGCTTAACCTCGGCCTGCGCTAGGCTTCCCAAGCCTTCTCTTAACCCCAAGATAACTCATGCCCCATTTAGTGACCCACATAATTACTTAAGAACTACATTGGGGAGAGAAGGGGTGGGGGTCACTAAGCAAGGCAACCAAGTGGATGCCCCACTTAACAACAATTATGACTTGTAACTCTAACGGGCAGGCTCCATTATGGTCATAATTGACTACCTATAATATTTTTTTTCTAATGTGTCTCTGTAATATTTCGTTCTTGCCCTCGCCCATGAGTGAGCCAGGCCTACATTTTCCTTAATTATATCAGCTTCTAACACCTCCATGCTGTGTAAAACCTCTATTATCCATTACTTGGGGAGCAGTTTGGTGACTGCATTGACTTGAAATAGAGGCAATAGACACCAGCTCAGTGGGGACCTTCAGGCTATTCATTATCTAGTCTCTACCAAGGTGTTGAGCCACATACGTGTGGAGGGAATTTCTTCAGCTTTTTCTAATTTCTACTGTTTCTTTGCAACAATAATGCAAGCAAAAATAGCTAATAATTGCTCTGTTAAAGACATCTGGGCATTCAGTTCTCCCTTCCCTCTTCCCTTGCATCTTGTGATGATCTTGAAATTAGGCCATGGATTCCTGTGGCTCATTTCCAGGGCTTGTTACATGTTTCTCTTTTTCCCTTTTCTTACACTTTCAGGGATAGACAGCATGCATGTATGTACTGTATGGCACATTCATGTCAGATTTTGATTAAAAACACAAGGAACAAAAGTATAAAATATGAAATATAAAATCTAAAATATTATGAAAGTACATTTTAGTTTACAGACATATATTTTTTTTTGCTTCATTTGTCACAGCCAGGAAATCAGAAAAAAGTCTGTATTATAGGCTCTGTTTTGGCACTCTATCACTATATGTTGGATAGTTTGTTTTTTGGCCCCACTGTCACAGTTCGATGATGGTGTTTTGTGCCGGAGAACAAAGCACGTTCTTATAAAAGCAA
This sequence comes from Pseudonaja textilis, assembly GCF_049901715.1. Taxonomy (NCBI): domain Eukaryota; kingdom Metazoa; phylum Chordata; class Lepidosauria; order Squamata; family Elapidae; genus Pseudonaja; species Pseudonaja textilis. The sequence continues at coordinate 188,139,841 of NC_141990.1, forward strand.
AATACATTGTTTCTTGAAAATGTACACAAGTTGCTATGTGTAGAGTTATGTCAGCTAATTTTTAACTGTAAACATATATTTCACCCTGTTAGTAACTATGACCCTGAAAGCCTGTTCTTAGGTTGCAATGCCTGACCTGTGCTATGCACAAACTTGGTTTAATTGTGTCCTGAAAAACCCTAATCCATTAATTTCTTCTTACCTTATGTTCTAAAACTAGGGTGGAGGGAGAGAGGAAGGGAGGGATACTTCCTATTTTATGTTAGAGTCGGAACTTTACTTTTGCATAGAACTGTAGGGACATTATGATAACATGTGTTTCATGTGTTTAAGAATTCTATATTTTAATTAGATACAGTCTCCTGGCTTCTCAGTGTGTGGATAGCACAAAGGGATGGAGATGAACATGCTATATACTATACCATATCCAGTGAATAGCTGTAGATCCTCAATACCTCTTGTAGTGCCAATAAAGTTCTGAAGGTTTTATTGTTGAATTCTTAACAGTATGCTTAAACTGGACAGTTTTGACTGGACAACAAAAGTAATCACACAACCCTGCTCTTTTGCATACTGATAATTATTTTTCTCCTGAAGTTGTTGATTCCATTCATCTCTAGTTTTATTAATATCAAGCTACTTCATTTCTCTTCTCTTATATCATTCTAACCCATATAGATGCTTTATGCTTGGCTTGTGGCTTATGAATTTGGGGTTTCATATTTTCAGAGCAGAAAGGGCATGTTAGCTTTTTATTTATCACAGCTAACCCAGCTGTAACTTGAGTTTCACATCATAATTAAGAACAATGGTGCATAATGGTGCATTTTCCGCTTCCAGTGTCAAATTAGCTTTATGTTGTTCTCCTCCTTCTCTTACTCATTTGGTTTACCATCTTGCCCGAGTGAGGGTTCTTGAGAATTTCCTCACTATTTGGGGAAATTTGAATGGTCCTAAAAGAAAATATTGCCTAATTAGGAGCTTTATTTTCCCTGGCAGCATGTTAAAATTAAAAAGATCTGTTCATTATAATATTTTCCATTTTACCATTCTTCTATTGTCATTTATTTTGATTTGTTTCTATATCTGTGATTATTCTTTAGACCGCATAATGATTTCACATCAATTACTCCTAAGACTTTTGTTAATACTGGTGAAGGAGATTTCACATTTTCTGTGTGTGTACCTTCATCTAATATGAATGTTTTTATTTATTTGTTTACTACTTTTCATTTATTAAATATATATGTCACCCATTTTGGCTGTATGAGGCAACTCTGGAGAATGGCATTAGAGAGTGATTGTCTTTTGTTTTAAGTTTAGTTTACATTCATATGAAAACTGTTTGCAAGCATAAATTTCACCCTATCTCCGCATGCTCCTTTTATGTTAGTTTTGGGTAATAATTTTTCAGTCCGGGAGGGCAAATCAAACATCTGACAAATCATCTGACATAATCTTAGCAGTAGAAGATTTGGAACAAATCCAACCAACTGATTGATTTACACAATTGAACAAGAAGCATTTAAACAGACATGTGCATAGAAATCTTGTGATGTCGTTATTGGAATCTCAGGGAAGAGAGACCCTCAATTTAAGCTTGGTGGCAAGAGAATGGTCCTTTTAGTGTAAGTCTGATGGACAGTGCACTCCTTTGATCAAAGAAGCCACAGATGGGATGGGATAGTGGGGCAGCCTCTGAGAAAGTTGCTGTACAGAATTGGCCAAGTTGCTTATGAAAAATGGTTCCTGTTCTCTCAAGTCAAACTGTATGGAGCCAAACACTACCCATCTTGTTCAGTATATAAGGAAGAACACTTTTCAATTTCCTCTTCCATCCTCAGATAGAAATTATCTCTACACTCACACACACATCTTAATAATGCTACCATAACCAACAATCCTAGGCCTGCAATAGTGAAGTCAGGGCATCTAATAATAACTGGCCCATTGCTTTGAACTTGCTAGGCCTCATCTCCAGCTCTAAGAAGTAAATGAATAAATCTCATCAGTTCAATCCATATTATTTCCCACAGGCTCTCTTACATTTTGACCTACTATAAATGTTATATCGGACGATCGGTCCCAAGAAGAGACGCAAGGCAGTGATTGTTTAAGCTCTTTTTATTTCAAGTCAGATCTGGCCGCGGGCTTGGTGTGCGGTGGCTTATATTGAACTTGTGTAGAGTGCCGCGGCCAATGACAGCCGTTCGAATCACCCGCGATCGGCTCGGCCAATCGCGGTTGCTTCGTAACGGCCAATCAGTGCCGCACACTCGACCAATCCGAGTGCTGTGCGTTTTAACCAATCAGAACACAGGTTTACAAGAATGCAAATGCACATACAGAACAATAAACATTGAAAACAAGTGTTGTACATTTGGATAAATGAAAGAATCATTGGGCTTTTTTTTTTTACCTCATCCAACCAATGTATGCATTACTTTCTGCCCTTTAAGGCAGAAGAGCAAAAATCTGCAAGAGACGGCTACATTAGCCTGCAAAGGATCATGTGAAAAAGATGTTGAGAAATTGTGGCATTCAGTTCCACAAACCTCACTGAGTTGTAACAATAGATAACAGCTTTGAATGAAACCACCAGGTTAAGATGGTTTCTTCCAGGAAAGCACCCTTCTTTCATCGTGGTTTTGCAAAGGACCACAACCCTAACATTCCAAGTAAGGAAGGCTTGGCCTAAGAGCAAGATGGTTGCAAAGGACAGGAATAAATCTGTCAAAGACATTTTATTCTTCTCCAAATTCATTTTCCATTTTTTCTGTTTCTGAATTAATTAAGGTCTTTTAAAAAAGTTTGTAGTAAAATCTACATGGGGGGAGGAAGTTGTGCACATTTCCCCTCAGGAAAGATGAAGTTAAAATGAAGTTCAGTAACATGGTATGGGTTAGGCAATTTCTTTTGGTGTTATACATCTGGAAGAAAAGTGTTAATAGGGCCGATGAGAACTGCTTTGTGACAATATCTTTAACCCCTGAAAACAACAACACCTGCCTATTTCAGGGCCTTGGGAAGGACTTGATAGGTGGACAAAATTGTGAGATCCATCCAATCTAAACATCTGGTTGACTGTGTGACCAACTAGAATACACTGAAATGATGACAATGGTGATAGAGTCCCATATTCAAGATGGACAGCTGTAAAAAATAAATAAATAAACAATAGTTTGAAGCTATCTTGGGAATTCATAGCCCAACATTGTATATAACCCAAATTTTAAAAAAATAAAGTTTGATAATGGCTCCCTTGTATCAATAAATTTTTAAAGAGTAGATCTATTATATAAACTGCAAAAACTGAGTCAACCTATCACTTAGTGACAATAATGAGAATTTTGTTTTCTTGTCTTTTCCCTTTTTTCTTTTCTCTTTTTTTTAATCTCTCTGTTTTTCCTATAGCTCATCCAGCTTTTTTGCAGCCCAGTTTTGGCCATCTGAATCAGGATGCTTCTCACCTGGCAAAAAAAAGGAGATCCTGTCCATCTTCACACATTAACGCTGAGTGTTTTTCAGATGTACAGTAAATCCTTTGCCCATAGAACTTTAAAAGGAGAACGGCTGGTCATTAAGAGAGATTTTTCCCTTGGTTAAAATTTAGCTTGTATGGTTCATTTAAAAGTAACATGACGATGTTACTTTGGTTAATGGGATGACTGTTTCAGAAGTGTGAATCTGGATCGGCAATCACATTCTGATCAATGAGATCCCATAAAGCAGTTGCATCAGATGTTTAGGCCTCTTTCCATTAAGCCTAAAAACACTCTTTTGCAGTGAAGCGCAAAGCAAGGAGCCATCAACCACTCACCCCAAACATGTCTTGCATGTAGTTCACTGAGCAAATCCCTTCCTTCAATGATAATGATCCACAAGGAGGACCATTCAGTGGGAGCCATTGTGTTCTGTTACTTTCTGAATGGATGGATAGCAATGTCAGCAGAAAGCAAAACCCACTTTCCTCTTGGGTGAGGATGAAGATGAATCTATCTAGGGAGCTCGCTCAAGATACCTATCTCCTCCTGTCCTTGTAAAATATCAAGCGATAAGGCAGGCAATATTAGCCAACCATCAGCCTGAGAAAGGGTTGGACCACTGGCACAGTCTGGCTCTAACTCCTTCGATCTCTGTTTTGCAATGTGATGCATTCTGATTTTTTGTTGCCTTTGAACGTTGATCTTCATTTCATGTCAATGCTTTAACCATAATTTCAATTTTGTTCTATATTTAAACCCACCGGAGAGACTGTTACTAGGCTACTAAAGAGTAGGCTGCATAGATTAATGGGATTTAAGAAATCATTGATTCAAGGTGCCTTGCTATAATTTTAAGTATTTTTAAAAAAATCTTAATCACTGTCTGGCATGGGGTTTGGGTTCATTTTCAGTGGTTCTTAGGGCAGAAGAAACAAGTGGGATCACTGGCCACCCTCCAGCCTTATAATTAAAAAACAAAAACATCTCTATCTGCCTCTTGATAAAAAATATCCCAAAGGTGCTTTTTTTCAAGAGGCAACTGGACTTTCTGAGCAACAGAACAACAATGACCTGAAGGACTGAGAATCTTCATTGACACTTGATAAAAATACTTTTGCTAATGTTTCTAATTATTTCAGGATATGGAGTCATCTAGAACAGGCAGGAAATGTTGGTGGCCTCCAGGACTGGTGGGGCAGAGGGAACTGCCAAGGACAAATGGTCACAGTAAGCAAAGACTACTAAATGCCAAATGCGCTAATTTTTCTAAGGGGTCCTTGGTGCTCTCTTGATTGTTTTCTTGCAAGTTCTGACCAGTTCTGGAGAACCGGTAGCGGAAATTTTGAGTAGTTAGAGAACTGGCAAATACCACCTCTGACTGGCCCCGCCTCCATCTATTCTCTGCCTCGCAAGTCCCAGCTATTTGGCTCAATCTTCTTTTGTTGCCCTGTACAGGAGAACAGAGCTGGAAAGCAGGTTAGTGCAGTGGGGAGAGAATGGGATTTTGCAGTAACCTTCCCTCAGGAGTGGGGTGGGAATGGAGATTTTACAGTATCCTTCCCCTGCCACACCCACCAAGTCACGCCCACCAAGCCATGCCCACAGAACCGGTAGTAAATTTTTTAAAATCCCATCACTGTTGCAGATGTTTCATTACCCAAACTAGGTAACATCATCAGTGCTACATCTCTTTCTCTTTCCCACTCTTGAAAGAACCTGTAAAGAGAAGTAAGGCAGAGTGCAATTATCACTGCTGCATAATTCAGAAGAAAGCTGAAGAAATGGAAAGTACATTTGGTGTACACATGTGCACTCACACCTACATATTTTCTTTTTTTCGTTTCCTAATTTTATTCTGACAGTAAATTAGACCCATGCGTCCAGGAAGCCATTTAAATGATTCCACTTGCTTTTTTTTTTTTTAAATATAGCAGGATGCTAGCTAAGAATTGCCTTTGTGTGTGTTTCGGTAGACATAGCCATAATAATACGGTAGTACAGCAATTGCATTTTAAAAATTAATATCTATTATTAATTTATTTATATATTGGATTGATTACCCACTGCATTCTCAAGACTCTTGGCGGTTTCTCGTAATGAGAACATAAAAAATAAAACACCCATGGTAAAGATAAAAATTACAGATTTGTTAAATCATAAAACCATAGTTACAATTATCTATTGCTGATGCTATGCATCACCATAAACTCCAAGAATGATTCTGTTTTCAGTAGTTCCTGGAATGCTAAAATGGTACAGACACTGCCACAGAAATGTAGCAGGAGATTATGGAAATGGTGACTGGTAGCAGTATCTCCTAGAATAAATACATCAGGTTGATTTTATTGGAGTACATGGCTCTGGAAATACTTTGGTATTAAGCCATATAAGCTTTAACAACTAATACCCCAAATTACATTCAGAAGCTAACTGAAAACTAGCGCAGGATTCAAAACACTGATATATTTCATGGTGACAAGTGCCAGCTACCACTGTACAGGAGCCATTACATTATATATAATATAGTATATCTATACTATATATATATAATATAGTATATTATATATAATATATCTATATATTATAGATTAATTAAAACTCTAGGACAGATCCATGGGCAGCACACAGCAGTAGTCCAAACACAATATGTAAAAACATGAACTACTATTGTAGGATACTACCACCCCAGGTAAAAGCACAACTAGTGTACCAGATAGAGCTGGAGGAAGGCCTTCTGACCATATGCTCCACATGCCCATAAAGTGATAGTGGTTAGCCCAGGAGAATCCCAAAGCATGGATCAGGTCAAGCATTCAAGAGACTTCACTGGAGCTATAAGGTCCAATGAACAAACAGCAGCTCTATTTTGCTGAGGTTCAACTCCATTCCCATTGAGTCAGCAGTGGGCTACTGCCAGTTCATACCAGTTCTAGTGAACTGGTAGTTCCAACCACCATCTGGCCCCACCCACCTGCCCCTGCCCTATCCTGTCCTATATTTCCTTCTTTCCGGCTCAGCTGATTCGCACGGCGCAGCAGATTTCCACGCCTCAGCTCTTCTACTTACTGGGACTGCCTTAGAAGGTAATCTGTTGAGCCTCAAACTGCTGTATTTTGAATGCTGCGCGCACTCTCACAGAACCCAGAGGTGGTATTCAGCAGGTTCTGACCAGTTCTGGAGAGCCGGTAGCGGAAATTTTGAGTAATTCTGAGAACCAGCAAATCCCACCTCTGACTGGAGATTTTACAGTATCCTTCCCCTGCCACACCCACCAAGCCACACCCACAGGACCAATAGTAAAAAAAAATTGAATCCCACCACCAACAGAAACAGTTGTTAAACCATTTGCAGCCCACCACTGCATTGAGTCCTGTGGGAGGAAATATCTGACACTGGATGTTTCCAAAACGCCCCCCCACCCCCAAAAAAAAACCAGATAGATGTTTTATGTGATCAAAAAAGCAATCCTTTCTTATCTATCTAATACTCAATTAGAAAAAAGATGAAAAGCATCAGGGAAACTACCTTAATGCAATCATTGTTAAATGAGGGCAAAAGCGACACATATCCAGTTTCCCAAATTCCATAACATGACCCCTTTGTCAATATAATATCCTGCCTACTCTGAACTTGTGAAAACCATGTGTTTATGAGAGATGTGTGAAGGTTTTAACATTTAGTAGCTACCAGGTACTAAGACAAGATATGGGCAACATATTTGGTCTGTCCTTGGTCTGGGGGCATAAACTTGAGTAACATCAGCTGCTCCTCAAACTGAGAGATGGCCTCTACTATGGGCTTTGTGTAGATATTAGAGAACAAGAAGGATGGAAGCAGACCTGTGGCATCCCATGTAGGAGTAACTGACTAGTTAACGTCTCTAGTCCAATAATTCTGAATTTCTCTGCCACTAAAGGAACAGAACTATTGTAAATCGGTGTCTTTAATCTCCATGTCCAAAAAGATCATGGAATCAAAGGCTCCTGGGAGATATGAAAGGACAAGATAGGACATACTACCTCCACTCAGGCTCTAACAAAGCTCATGAACAATGCTCAAACCTGAGCTCTGACTGAAATATTTTTTCCTAAGTTGCTCTATAACTGCCCAATGACTTGAATTTCAATAAAACTTTTCTTTAAAAAAGGGGGGGAAGTCAGAGATGGAATAAGTTTCTTAAGTGGGAAGGATACCCCAGTCTTTGAAAATTGCAGGGACCTCCACTCCTGAAGTATTAATATTCTCCTGAAGGTAGTGCAACATCTGACCCCTCACAAGATCATTTATTTATTTGATTTGATTTGATTTATCAATTGCTTACAAGATAATAGGTATAAGTATAAACATGAGTAAGAATACAGGAAATAGGTATGAATAAATGGGGACAATAGGACAGGGACGGTAGGCAAGATTGTGCACTTATGCACGCCCCTTACAGACCTCTTAGGAATGGGGTGAGGTCAATAATGGAAAGTTTGAGGTTAAAGGAGTCGGGGTTAGAGGATGTACCAACAGAGTCAGGTAGTGCATTACAGGCATTGACCACTCTGTTGCTGAAGTCGTATTTTCTGCAATCGAGTTTGGAGCGGTTTACATTGAGTTTGTATCTATTATGTGCTCTTGTATTGTTGTGGTTGAAGCTGAAGTAGTCATTGACTGATAGGACATTGTAGCAGAAAATTTTGTGTGCTGCGCTTAATTCCAACTGTAGGCATAGTTCAAGGTTGTCCAAGCGCAAAATTTCAAGCCTGGTGATATAGGGCATTCTGTTGTGAGCAGAGGAGTGTAGTACTCTTCTTGTGAAATATTTTTGGACTCAATTGTATTAATGTCCGATATACAGTGTGGATTCCAGACTGATGAGCTGTATTCGAGTATTGTTCTAGCAATCATCACCTGACGTGACCCATACCTGACCCATCACAAGACCTTCACCTGATGCAGAGCTGTCAAACTCATGGCCTGAGGCCCGGATGCGTCACCCGCTGGTCCCGCCCCTGCCCGGTTTAGCGAAGGGAAAAAAAAAATCCCGATACATAACATGATGCCGCCGTGACTACATGAGTTTGACACCCCAGACCTGATGTGACCTTCCCATCACAAGTTCTACTGACCACATGAAGCCCTTATAAGCAGAAGAATGCCAACAATGACATCCCCCCAAATCCACTGAAGATGTTACCTAGTCTGGTAATCAACTCACAAGAGTTGTGAGAACGAACCTCCACCCTCATCCTATACCCGAGCTGCAGATATTTGCCACTATTGCAAACAATTCCCTGCTCATGAAGAAGCCAGGATCAGTTGAAATCCAAATTAGAGGTATCTATATATAGCAGGGAGGTTCCCATTTACTTCCTCAGATCCATACACTTCAGAGAGGGTGACACTGCCACCCTTGCCAACCAGGTCTCTGTAATACACCATTACTAAGCACAAAAATATTTTAAAATAGTTCTATAGAATATGTGGTTTCATTTAACAGTAGATTCTATCCCTTCCTGTTATTGTAGATCTGCAGGAAAATATTTCGCATTTCTAATAAAATGTTCAACGAGCAGACTCATTAATTGGGTTTTAGGAATAAATTAATTGAGCTATTAATTTATGTAAAGCATTTGGCTTGGCATATATTTAGTGTACAATTAATTTTATTCCTAAGCTTTTCTAAGGGTGCTTATTGCTTTTTTAAAATTAATAATATTAAATGTTGTGGAGCACATCGTAAGTTACACAAAAGCAAAGTAATTATTCGTGTTTCAGAAAATCGTTGTTGTTTAGAAATAGTTAAGGGATATGGCAAATACAACAAAATGCCCTTTCAAAGCAATATCATTGGGTTATGCTGTATGACATTTTCATTGTGAATTAGATATTTGTCATTATAATAGTGGTTGAGGTGGACATGATTATTAGAGTTTTTAATTATGGATGTTTGCTTTTTTAAAATGTATATTTTTAATTCAAACAATTATTTAGTGTAGCTACATTTTAACCTGCCCATAATTATTAATACAGCCTCTTACCGTGATGCTTACCTCTTACATAAATAATAAAATCTTATCATTCCTTGTAGGACAATAATTCCTTTTCTTGGTTTGTATTTTAGTGGATTTATCTGAAAGATTTTCAAGCAGAGTTGTAAGCCTACTCTTACCATGTCATTTTTCTACTGAGATTTTATCAAATTATTTCCATTAAGTAACAATTTGAGTGCAAAAAGTATAAAATTATTTTTACCATTTTGCAGTTAATTGTTCTAACTGGAAAATATGTACTGTAATTCTAATTTTGGAGATAGTTCAATCTTCTGTCTAGTTTTATGTGGTTTAATACCTCCTTCCAAGTATCTAAAACATTAGAGACAAAAGTTCCCCTTCAATTGCCAGACAATTATTTAATATTTAGAAGATATACGAGATTTTTACCAGGATTTTATGCCACCAATATACAATAATTAAGATGTATTTGTTGGACAGATGCTAATAAGAATGTTCCTGCTGCCATAGAGATTGCCAAGTATTATCCCCAATTCATTTTTCTCTGAATCTAAGTCCAGAACTTTTTTTTTTAGCTCTGAGATAGTTTCATCATAATGTATTGAAAATAGTACGGTATCTTTTTTGGAAGTATACCTATAGTACTGAAGTCATTAATTTTTCAAAAAGAGACAGAGGTCTACAGGGGTGGGATTCAAATTTCTTCAACCAGTTCTGTGGGCATGGCCTAATTTGTGGGTATGGCTTGGTGGTCATGTGACTGGGTGGATGTGCTTGTATGTAAATATTATCAATATTTATGTAAATATTGATTTTTTTAATAAAAAAGCAACTTTTACCTAAAATCAACCAAAGCAGGCAGGCAGATTGAGTTGCTCATGAACCACAGATTCACTTAGAGACCTACCATTCTGCAATCTGCTACCTGAGTCTGCCCTGAAAAATAGAAGCTTCACTCCTAAGGAAGGTTCAGCTCTGCTTTTAGATTAGCTAGAAAGCAAGAAACCCAACATTTTCCTGCTTTCTAGTTAATCTAAATCTCACATGATCACAGAAAAATCTTCGGACAGAGCTGGCTCTTCGGCTTTGTAATGAAGATGAGCACCACCTCTTGCAGCCAGAAACAACTAGCAAGTATGTGCGAGAGGAACCTTTACCTTTAATAGAAAATGAAGAAACTGAAGTTCTCTGGGACTTTAAAATTCAAACTTATCATGTATCTCCCCAGACTTAATGGCTATTGATAAGAAAGACAAAAAAAGTTGGGTTAGTGGACATTACTGTACCTGGAGACAGCAGAATGGGAGAGAAAGAATCAGAGAAAATAACAAAATATAGTCAATTGCCCAAATAAGTCTTGATACCAACAGAAAGAAATGTCATCTCAACATGAATAGAAGAGGCTCCCTTGCTAATAAAGTAAAAGTGAGAGGATTTGGATTCAGTAAACATAATATTGTAACAGGTTAATTGATTTTTTTTTTGCAAACAGTCTTCTTTGTTTATTGCCAACATTATTTCAAGCAACATAAATTCAGATTCTTCACAGACATCAGAATTACAACACTGTAATTAAATACATTGTATAATAAGAAATGGCAAATAAAATATCCAGTAAAGTATTTAAAACTGCAGGAGAAGAAGCAATTTTAAGTGTGAACAGCTCCATTTCAACAAATATGGAAAATTTGGAACAGGTCTGTGTGGCTTAGAGATCCGAAAAAAATGTAAACAAGTATTCCCTTTTCCAGAAAGCCTTTCCTGGTCCAAAAGCTAGAAAGTTGTTTTTTATGTAAGTTACAGTGCTTGTCAACCTCTGTTCCCAGCCAGCCATGCTGAGGAAATTCTGTTTTGAACTGGAATTTCCATCGGCCATTGTCAAGGCTGTACTGCTATCCCTTTAGTCATTAAAGCATGCTGCCCACCTCATCTAAAACACCAAATAGCTATCCTCTTCCTAACATGTTGTCCTTTATGAAAATAAATAAATAAATAAATAAATAAATAAAACCCACACAATCAAGTTTAAATCAGCTCTCATGTAATCTACATAGCATCAATATCAGAAGGGAGATGTAAGTGCACGTACACATTTTTGAACCAAGACACTAATTTGCTCAGACAAGCAAACTTTTGTTTAAGATCTCACAAATAATAGAGCCATTTAAGGAAAGAGAAATGCCACATAAACAAGATCAGACACAAGATCAGATAGCTAACATATTATGTTAACATATTAAGTAGGGCACAAATAATGCAACAAGGAAGTTTTATCTTTGCTTTTCTATCTCAGTAAAGTATTTGACTGGTTAGATAATTCCAGAATGGGGAATCTATTAAGGTTAATGATTTACCATAAAAGAAACTCTGTTAGGAAGAAATATTTAAGAAACAGAGTGATTCAAAATATGAAAGGTAAAGAGATAAAAATGCATTTTGTTCCCATTAATCTATAGTGAATATGTTATAAAATTGGCAAGATTGGAAGAGGTGACAGTTGGAATAAAACTGCTTGAGATAAACAAGCAACATCACTTTGTTAGCCAGAAGTAAACAAGATCTAGAAAAGCTCATTACAAAAATAAAAATGAAAACTTAAAATGCTGGGTTTACGTTAAATATTAAGGAAAAAATTGAACCAGCATTATGAACATTAGAGTTAATGTTGAAGAATTAAAGTAGTTTATTTCCTAAGGTTCAAAATAAATATGGACACTGTGCTGAAAAAATAAATAGAAGATGAATCCTAAAGAAGAAGGCATTGAGAAATAGATAAGAATACAAAGGATAATTTATTGCTATGCACAGAAGATCAGCTCTTTAGGGAAAGCTTTAATACGAAAGACCATCAAATTAAGAATGGTGTCTTCTAATTAAGGATCTGAAGCAGAGGTGGTATTCAGCAGGTTCTGACCAGTTCTGGAGAACCAGTAGCGGAAATTTTGAGTAGTTTGAAGAACCGGCAAATACCACCTCTGACTGGAGATTTTACAATATCCTTCCCCTGCCACGCCCACCAAGCCACGCCCTCAGAACCGGTAGTAAAAAAAAAAATGAATCCCACCACCGATCAGAAGATAGATATTCAGAATACTATCTTCTATAAGAAGAAAAGAGTTAGTAAAGATTATACCAAATAAAGACTGATTGCTTTCTTGAAGTGATGATCAACAAGCAGGAAGTCACATATATGAGTGGACATGGATTAGAAAAATTTTGGCATGGTTAAGGGAACTAGAAGGGAAGAAATAAAGCAAATAAAGTGAACAGGCTGTAAGAAATTACAGATCTGTCCCTGGAATAGCTACAAATTATTGTTAAAGGCAGGCTGAACTAGTCAGCATTATTTCATTCCAAGAGCTGATTTGATGGCATCTAGCTGTGGAAGACATGTTGAATAGTTTTTTGGAGGATAGCAAAGAAATAAATCAAGGAACTTCCTCTTATCACAAAGAATGGGAAGTGCAAAACAGGGTTTTCATCAAGCTATGGAAAATTAATAAAGAGGAGACAAAATTAAACTTTAGAAATAATAGAAGAACAACTAGAAGAAATCAAGTATAGAAAATATTCAAATCAACTAAGGGAGCTTAACTATTAAAATTTCCAAACTGGGACAGTTTCTAGGTCTGAATGTTGGAGAAGTTAGCAGGCCACAGATCCTATGATTCTAACCACAGCTGTCAAGTGTGGGAAAATCAGAAGCCCAGGGAATTCAAATGAATATAAAGGCTTATTCTCTCTACAAGAATATGAACTATTAACAGTCAAAGCAAATTGACAATAAGATAATCAATGGAATTCAGGGTGAGCTGGACAGATCTCTACTTGGTACGAAGGGACTCAAGACTGATGATGAGTTTGACCCCTCCCTTGGCCTCAGCCTGGTCATCTCATACATCAGCTCTATCACATCCACAGAATGCTACAGATATTGTTTCAGAATCATTAAATCCAATACACAAGGTTGAAAATCCCACCTGATTCTTCCAATGCCCTAGTCACAAATTATGTGAATATTTGCTAGTAAACATCAGCTTTTTTGAATATTGTGGAGAAGCGAATCTAGAATCAGGGTTGTGGTTACAATAGTCTTACCCTTTGATATTCACAGCTTTAGCAAGGTTTTAAACTGTTTGTTATTTCCTTGATTTCATAATCATATTCCAAGGACTCTCTCCATGGGAGAGAAGAACTGGCAGAAGACCAGACCCTACCATTTCTGTCTTCACTGTGTCAGCCTTCCCTGGTAAACTAGACAAGACACCAGACCATATGACCTAATTCTACTTTCTTGTAAAGCTATATTAAAAGAACCTTGCGTGCCTGAAAGCACAAATCGCCCTCCATCTCTTTTTGTAGCCTGAGAAGTTAGGGAGGATCTTTTCTGACTTTCTTTCTCTGTCTGTTATGCAGTTATGGGCTTCCCGCCCTCTTTTAATTGATTTTTTCCCAAGTAGCATCTCTCAATGGATGAGGATCCTTCAGGATATACCCATTGCTTACCTGGGCCAGTTCTAAAATGGGGTTTGCCACCTTCTTCTAGCACAAGACCTGCTGGCCAGTCTGTCTGGTCCTCAAATGGCAACTTCTGGCACAGAATAGGTTCCTGGCCCTAAAATTATCACAGATATTAAGGACCAGAGACTGACTGTCCAGCAGGGCTTGTGCTAGAAGGTGGCAAGCTCCATTTTGAAGGTAAGCAATGGGTATAGATAGAAGGATTAGGGTCAAGTGAAAGGCAGTGCCATTCCTTTATGTTCTTGAAATATATGACTGAGGGCATCTTCTCCCCCCAGTTAGCAGGTTGCCTGGAGAAGTCTGCAGAAGCAGAAGAAGCAGATATGTGTAGTCCTTTTTCACTCACCTCACTATACCAGATCTTTCCTGACTGGCTGTCAAGATAGCTTTGACTTTTTAAGAAAAACACCTGTATGTAAAAAGGGGAGGGGGGAGGGGAAAATTCATTTACCTGGTAAACCAGTCAGCCTCCTGCCCTTTTTATTTTTACGCCAATCGTGCAGCTGGGATGAACGAAACATCCTTCCGATGCTTAGGAACTAATCATTCCATAAGACAGAGAAGATTTCAACTGCCTGTTTATATAAATACCACAGCATGGCAAACCTGTTAAATTATTCTAATTAGCAGCTTTTGCGCTTTTAGTCCTTTTGTTGCATTGCATGAGGCATTTTAATCCATTATTTGTTTGTGGAGCAGCTGCGCTTGACATGAAATTCCAGGGAAAAAACAGTGCATTAGTGACGGCACAAAGCAGCAGGTGAAGAGTCCCTGCTCTCCACCGCAAATCCCCAACTCTTTGTTAAAGCATCTTCTTTTGTGCCATTCTGTCGGGGGAGGGGAGACTAAACCATCTCTTTCTGCTTCCTTTTGGGCCCCCTCGAAATGTAACAGTTGCTTTTTGAGATGAGAAAATTATGGAGGTCTTCCTGCTTAAGTGAACAAATGGCAATTGACCATGCGTTACTAACACTTCTTTTTTTAAAAAATAATTTTTTTTATTAATTTTCAATAAACAAACATACACAAACAAAACACAAAACATGTAAGCATAAAACTTCTTTTTGGAAAGCGGCTTAGTCCCGGGTTACATCTTTTTATACAGACATAAATCAAATTCATGCTCACATTTTATACCATTTCATATCTTATTTATCATTCTACATTTTCTATATAGCTTCTCTCCTCTTTTCACTCTCTTAATTCTATCTTATTTATTTCATCCCAATTTAAATCATTATGCTTGTATCATTTGTCTGTTCTATTTCAATTATCTATTATTTTTTCTCATTAACACAAAATTTCTCCTGTAATCACTGATTGAAGTATGACGCCTTTATATCTTTCCCCTAAATTTAACACTTAAAATAATATATAGTTTTCATTCTGATTCTGCTTAGTACATTCTAAAGCTACGTACTATATTTTAAAATAGAAAAATGATAATTTTATAATATAGTTAAAATAATAATCCATAGCAAATTAAACTCTATCATTAAATCTTAAGCATTTTACACATTCCTTTTAATATTTTATCCCATTTTATAATCATATAGTGTTCCAGTTTTCTAACATTATTTCAAATACAAATACAGCAATACAGTCTTATGTACTTTTGCAGAATCTCTTTTAAAATTATATTTTTACCCATTATCTCTGAATAAATCCTGTTTCTTTACATCTTGTTTCAAACCTTTGTAACTTCTCTTCCTTTTTTCCCCTCCTTTCTTCTCCAATCTAGCCTTTTTACGCCCCCCCCACTGTCTCTTGATCTCTACCCTCTTAATCTCCACCCTCTTCTGTATTCCTCTTTTCTTTTGCTTTCTGATTTTATCAGTTTTTCACCTTATTTTTCCCTTTTTTGGTTGTTTTTTTAAGTCTTACATTCTCCATTCTCTTTCCCCTCTTTCCCTTTTCTTCCCCAACTAAAGTTGTTTGTTCCTTAAAGATGGCTTCTTCTTCATCCCAGCCTTCTTTTTCTTGTAATTGCTGATAGGTAGAAATCGCCATTTCTAAAAAATGAAAAACAGATCCAGAAGAGCCCTTCCCTTCTTGTTCTTCTTCTTTCAGCTTTTTAAATTCCATTTTCAGTTCATCAACAAGTAATGCCATAGTGAAAAAGTTTTTAAAACAACCCAAAAGTTTTTAGTCTTTCAAATAATAATTTCCAAAGGTCCCAAAGTCACAAAGCAGTCCAGATACACACAGTCTGTTTCATTTAGCACTTTCTTCTTTTTATACTTTCTCTTCCTGGGGTACAGTTCAATTGCAAAGTTCCAAAATGTATCTTTTAGAAGTCTTGTTACAATTTAACTCTAGTCTTATAAATTCCAAGCAGCCTCCTCCAGCAAAAATCTTAATGATTAATTCTTTTCCTCTCCCTTCCCACTTATAGCAAAGAGTAAAAAAAAAATTTTCTTTTTCAATGTTCAGAAATCTTTAATGTCCCCTTGGCTTTAACTTTCAAATTTAATTACCTGCTGATGCCAGAATGGGTTTTTCCGATTTCCATCTGCTATCACCGAAAGGAAGGAGAGTGAAAAAAAAAACAAACTTTCTCTTTTAACTTTCATCCACCGCTTTTCCCAATCTTCTTAGGGAATGATGTATCTTTGACGAAATTGAAATTCCAGGGTATTTAAATGCTACTTATTATCCCGGTCAGCCAGAACTTTCACTTTTTCAGCTTCCTCTTGCACATTCTTATCCGGATGCAAGCTTCTTTGTGGCAGCCATTACTGACCGCCACTCCACCGCCTTCGGAAAAGGGAGTTAAGCCAGCTGAGGAGGGGGGTTGCGATTCCCCTGGACCCCTGCTGGCTCTTCCCTATCTTCAGTTACCTCTACAGGGTAACTATTAGCCCCCAAATCCGACTGGATCAGGGGCACTCCAGCGGCAAGCGCAGCAGAAACTGTGCATGATCGCGGATTCCTGCTGCCGCCGAAGCCTTACAAACTGGCAGTTCGTTACTAACTTCTGAGTGAGGCCTTGTGGTGGTAGTAGGGACACTGGCCCATCAGAAGAGGAATCACAAAAGTTGAACTACATCTGAGGCTCATCTTTTCTTATTTTTCCACCATCTTTTTACCCAATCATTTGGAATCATCTTTAGCTCTTAGTACTTCCAAGATTCATTATGTATTAAAATATTGTTTATATACCAAAGGGGCCCTAGTGGAGCAGTGGTTAAATATTGCAATATTGCAGGTAAACTCTGCCCACAGCCTGGAGTTCAATCTTGACAGGGCTGAAGGTTGACTCAGCCTTCCATACTTGCAAGATCGGTAAAATGAAGTTTCAGGTTGTTGGGGGCAATGTGAAAACAATGCTTACATTGTAAACACCAAGGGAACAATGGAAAATATGTGTCTGAAAGGACTGATATTCCTATTACGCTACAATTTAAAATATAACTTTTATTAAATGATGTACCCTTTGTATATGATATTAGAAAAACTATCTAGAATATATAAAGGTATTTCAAATTTATGTTCAAAACGTGTAAAAAGTGAAGGGTAATTTTATTATGCTCGGAGAAGCTTGGTTTAAAAAAAAGCTAAAGGTAAATTTTTGAGTTCAAACATATCTAGTGATATTCTTAAGATTAATATTTTTGAGAAAAGATATTTTTTCTTGTTGGGACTATCGTAATATACAGCATTTGTAGTGAGGACTCTCTCTCTCTCTCTCTCTCTCTCTATCTATCTATCTATCTATCTATTTACCTATCATCTCATATCTATCTCATATCGTATATGTCTGTCTGTCTATCTATCTATCTATCTATCTATCTATCTATCTATCTATCTATCTATCTATCATCTATCTCTATCACCTATCTTACTGTCAAGCTACCCTGGGCATCCATCTTTCTTAGTGACTGGAAATCCCTTATGGAGTTTTTGCTGATAATGGGGTGGGAGGAACAAAGTGATGATTTATGAATTTGATGATTAGAAAAAGTAGAATCTGGAAAGAAGGGAGCCCTGACGTAACCTTAGAAAGAAAAGATAAAATATAATTTATGTATAACTACCATAAAGAAGATTAGAAGCCACTCTTGGTTTCTTTCTTTCTCTTTCTTTTCTGTCTTTTTTCTTTTCTTTCTTTCTTATTTGCTTATCATGTGGAGGAGGCTGGGGAAGGGCAGAGGCCGCTGGGCAGTCAGAGGAGGACCCAGGCCTATCCCCTCTCCATCCTAGGGCACGCAGGGAGGAGAGCATAAGGGAGAAATGTGGTCTACTGGGGAGGAGAGGGCCTTGATCCTCTTCATGGGCTGCAGCTGTGACAACTGGGTAAGAGGACGGACATGTGTCTGGGCGAGTGCTGGAAACAAAGCATGGAAATATTTCTAGTTTATTGTTCCTCTCTAGTTTGGCGTCCTTCCCAGTGTGTGTTCTGATATCTGTGGATGTCTTCAAATCCTTATCTTGCCTGGTTTGTGTTGTTTTTTATTCTTCATAATTTATAGGAATTTTTAGTTTAAATGGCATTTCCTCCTTCTTTTAACTGCTCGTGTGGGAGTTTTTTGTCTCCAGTCAAGGATATTTGGAGCTTGGAAGCAAAGTGAAGGAATAAAAGGGGCTTCACCTGTTTTTTGTGACTGTGTTTATTTTGTATCCCACTCTGGGTTATTACACTGACTTTGCTGGTAAGAGAGGGACTTATTTTACAATTTTGCAAAAGATAATCACATGACCGCAAGACACTGTGATCAATGAATCAGGGGAAAGTGGCTTGACATAAAAAAAGGGAAAAGGGAAAGGTTTCCCCTATCCAATAATATTTGAGACTCTGTGTGTGTGCGTATGTGTGTGTGTGTATGTTCATCTCCATTTCCTAGCCAGGGGAGCCATGTTGTCTGAAGATGTTTCTGTGGTCATGTAGCCGGCATGACTATAGGCTAAGGGCAGTAGTGGAATTCAATTTTTTTTTTATTACTGGTTCTGTGGGTGTGGCTTGGTGGGCATGGCGTGGCTTGGTGGGTGTGGCAGAGGAAGGATATTGTAAATTCTCCATGGCTTGGTGGGTGTGGCAGGGGAAGGATATTGTAAACTCTCCAAGAGTGGGAAGGTTACTTCAAAATCCCATTCCCTCCCCACCCCACAAACCTGCTTTCTAGCTCCGTTCTCCTGTGCAGGGCAACCAAAGAAAAGCCAGTCGATCAGCTGGGACTCAATGGGAGGCAGAGAAGAGATGGGGTTGGCGGGACCAGTCAGAGGTGGCATTTGTCGATTTTCCCAACTACTCCAAATTTCCATTACTGGTTCTCCAGAACTGCTGAATACCACCTCTGGCCAAAGGGTACGGAACTCTGTTATCCTCCCATCGAAGTGGTACCTATTTATGTACTTGCATTTGCATGTTTTCAAACTTCTAGGTTGGCAGTAGCTGGGGCAGGAACAAGAGCTTACCCTGACATCAAAAAGGCCGAACTTCCTCTCTTGCTGCTCCTGCTATAGCCGTCCGTGATTGCCAGGAGAACAGAGGAGTGAGAAAAATGGGGATAACAGATCATTTGCTGCCCATTCTTAAAACCTAGAGAAGGGAACAAATGGGTGCTAGTGGGACTAAAATCAAATTAACTTCATTAGGTTCAATGAACATGACTAGCTGCTGTATATTTAATAGTATTGAAATTAAAGATATGTAATTTAGTAGCAATGAGAGGGCACCAAACGGCTGGGCAAGAGTGATTATTTGTGCCTTCCTCTAATTCATTTAGATTAAAAAATTGATGGTCAATGAATCTTAGGTGTGGCACACAGACATTATCTTCAGTGGCTACAAACCAGAACAGCTACAAATTTAGTAGCTGCATTTGCACAGCATGCTAAGTATCTTTCCTTAGTTGTTCAATCTGATGTTAGATCTCATCCTGGTTCATTGGTTCATGATCAAAGGTGTTGTACAAACCCAAAAAATAATTAATCCCTAATCTTTATGTTGACTGAATGTGCCCTATTTTTTTCATTCTTCAACATGTCATGGCTGAAAAATCCTCTTCAAGAAAGTTGATTGAGTGATTATGTGGCATTAAGATCATATTGTAGCTTTCAAAACAACAACAACAACAATCCCAACAACCTTCTCCAACCAACCAACCAACCAACCAGAAGAAAAAAGAAAAATGTTTTAACAAGCTTTTTCTGTACTGTTTGGTGGGGAAAAAAAGTGATGCCTCTATTTCAGCAAACATCAGAAATATGCTTAAAAATCATTTATTAGTTTGAAATTGAAATGCTATCATTTTAAATGGTTTGCAGGCTTGATCTAAGGTTCAATTTAAATACTTTTACATCTCAGTTATTTTAATAGAAGCAAATTATCTATGTTATATTATCTACAGTAAATTGCTGCATTTCCATAGGGGTTTTCACAGCTTTCTTTGAAATAAGGGAAAGTATGATTAGAGCCATGCAGAGGAGGTTGGACTTTCCCTATTGTCCTAGGTATACTGACAATGGGAAGGGAGGAAGGAAGGGAATTTTATCGCCCTAGACCAGAGTTTCCAAACCTTTCTAGCTTTATGGACCGATGGGGTGGGGGAAGAGAGGGGATGGTTCTTTGTAAGCAACCAGCAAGGACACATGCACAGTGCTCCATTTGCGCAAGCGGTAGGCATGTGCGCCCATGCCATGCAAATGGGGATGCGCATGTGCACTCACACGCCACTTCCGCGGCCCAGTTGCAAATAGTTCACGGCCCAGTAGTGGCCCACAGCCCAGGGATTGGGGACCCTTCCCTAGACAATTTTATTGCATTTCACTGTTACACTGTTTTCGTCTTGCACAAAACTAATAAAGCTAGCACTGGCATGCAAAGCTACCACATATATCTGATAGACCACCAAGACAGTGGCCCAATTTGGTGCATCTTTTTTAAGGAAACAAGAGCAGAATGTGGCAAATGGAGCTGGCCAGGGATAGTACGGGATAAGTATGTGACATCATGAAACAGCCAATCACTGCCTCTTGGTTTCTATCCACAATACTTCTAGTCACCAGAGTTTGCTTTTGAAGTGATGGATGCTAAAGTCTGACATATTTTACACATGTTCAGGCCCACCTCAGATGGGGTTGAAACAGGGGTGGGATTCAAAAATTTTAACAACTGGTTCTGTGGGCATGGCTTAGGTGGTGGACATGGCTTGGTGGTCATGTTATTGGCTGGGTATGGCCAACTCAATATCATTCACGTTGAGGCATGCATCTCCTCGCCTGGCCTCTCATGGCTGTGGGGATGCTGCAACAATCGTAAATGTGAAAAAGGATTATTAATCACTTTTTTCAGTGCCATTGTAACTTTAAATGGTCACTCCACACAAGCAAAGTACCAGCAAAGGAGGGGGAAAAAACTCCAGAGATTTCCTGAGACAGGAAGTCCAGTCCTGCCAAGAATGTAATAAGGGTTAACCGAGAGGCAGTTTCTGTAAGCAACACCAGAATGTTTCCTTCCTGCCTTCCTTACAGGATTAGGCCAGTCATTTCTTCTAACAACCGCTTCCCCGAACTGCTTAGAATGTTAATAACCGGTTCTAGCAAATAGGTACGAACTGGTAGAATCCCACCCCTGGGCTGGAATAATGAGGGAAAACAACATCATGAAATGAAAGCAATTCATTTATTTTCAAATAAATAAAAAGGATATCTCCTAAGTACCTTTATGCCACGGTTAAATGCAAGCAAATACTCAGCTTTAGATTCAGTTCTGTTAAAGAATGTTCTATTTTGGGGGGAGGGGGGGATTATGGATGTTTAAGGGTAAGTAGCAAGTATTTGCTACCTTATTTGCTGGGTAGAACAGGCCTGGGAAAGCAGCCTCTTCAGCAGGAGTCCCTACGCTAAACTAATAAATGCTATTCAGTTCCATGGAAGAACCATATAAAACACAGCCTATTAAGTCTGAAGAGAAATTAATTCATTAATACGATACAGCAAGAGGGACTCCTGCCAAACTCATTAGTATACTTTCTTCATTCTTATTCAGTGTCTGCCTATACTTATTTAAAAATTACAGCAGGCAAGCAATTTAATGTTCTCCTTTTGGGTATTAATTTTTCTCTAATGTAAAACTAACATTCATGTAATGTTACTTAATGCAACAATACAGAATTTTTCCTTTAAGCATTAATTAAATGGAGCATTTTCTGAGCATCTCACAGATTGCAGAAGTCCTCAACTGCCTATTAATGAAGCAGCAACCTTTGTCCTTGTAGGCCTGAATTCAAGTACACTTGCCTTAAAAAAAAAACAGCTAGAGCTTGCTTGCTATTCTTTTGTGTGAAAGGCTCAACTGATAAAGATTTAAATAAGCATAGATTTCTGAGAGGAAGAAAAAACCAAACAAAACTCAAAAGCCGCTACCAAACAAAATAAAGCAAGTGATGTGGTTCCATCTAGTGGAGCAACATTATTTTCCCCAAGTTGAAGAAACTGAAAGAAGAAATGTGCATTTAATGCCAGGGAATATTGAACTGAATTCAGGCCACCATAGAAGGGATTTTTGGTTCTTTGAAGCCAAAGAGATAGTTTCTGGCCAAAATAGCCAGAACTGAATACTGTATGGAGTTTTCCAAAACCTAGAAAAAAAAAGATAAATAATTCAAGACTTCAAGAGTCGGCAGAAAAGCAATTACAGGTTTAATGATCAAAGTTATAATGGTACTGAAAAAAAGTGGCTTATGACAATTTTTCATCAGTTATGACCATTGCAGCCTCCCCAAGGTCCTGGGATCAAAATTCAGACACTTGGTAATGGACTCATATTGATGACGATTGCAGTGTCCCGGGCAATGGTGGAATTCAATTTTTTTTTATTACTGGGTCGGCGGGTGTGACTTGGTAGGCATGGCATGGGAAGGTTACTGCAAAATCCCCCATTCCCTCCCCACCCCACTAACCTGCTTTCCAGCTCTGTTCTCCTGTGCAGGGCAACAAAAGAAGACCCAGCCGATCAGCTGGGACTCTGGAGGCAGAGAATAGATGGGGACGGGGCCAGTCAGACGTGGTATTTGCTGGGACTCCGCACTACTCAAAATTTCCACTACCGGTTCTCCAGAACTGGTCAGAACCTGCTGAATGCCACCTCTGGTCCCAGGGTCATGTGACCTTTTGTGAACTTCTGACAAGAAAAGTCAACGAGGAAGCCAGATTCACTTAACAGCCTTGTTACTAATTTAACAACAGTGATTCACTTAACAGCTATGGCAAGAAAGGTCATACAGTTGGGGGAAAATTCACTTAACAAGTGTCTTATCAGCAGAAATTTGGGGCTCAATTGTGGTCATAAGTTGAGGACTATCTGTATTTTTTTTTTTAAAGATTTTCCATTCCTGAGAAATACTAGTGTAAATTCAACTGGGTAACGATGTACCTCTACTGTATCAGTGAAAGAGTTTTTCCTGGCATGGCACCCTATTTATGAAATTCCCTCCCTCAAGAGGCGTAACTGACATCCACACCAGCCTTGTTTTGGTACATGTGAAGGCCCTTCTACTTTTCCCAGCTTTTAAAATGGCTTTTATCATGCTTCAACTACATTTTAATTTATATTATTCTAGTTTTTGGATGACTTTGTGGCCGCCCAGATTATAGGGTATATTTATTTTATATTTTGTTGTGTTGTTTTTATTTTGACTGTATTTTTTATTGAGTTTTATTGTAAACAGTCAAGAGTTTTGCCTATCGGGCAGTTTAAGTAAATAAATACTCTGTGGCTAAATGTTGACTCTTATTACAATGTATTGACTCATGCTTGCTCTGCATTTTATTTAATTTACACCCATCTAAGCAGGAACATTAAAGTTGCTTTGGTGGAGTGAATCTACGGGGATAGCTTTCATGACTTGCAGCCATGCCTTATTTCTTTGAGACCTTATGACAAAAAATCCGGATCTGACATTGTGTCCTTTTCACAAGAAACAAGTTTTTCTTCTTGTGGTTGTTAAGGTCACCTTGTTACCTCTTGTCCGTATATATTTATTCTGAATTACATTGCATTCATTTGATATGATGGTTTAAGGCCGGGGTCAAGGCCTGCGGGCTGGATTGTGGCCTGCAGGCCATCCTGGAAACAGCAGACTGGCCCACATTGTCTCTGCCAGCAAAATTGGAGCTCGGGGGGGTTGCTTGCAGCCTTCCCGGGCTGTTTTCTGCCGTGATGGCCTCCTGCCAGCAAAAATGGAGCTTGGGGTGCTATGCACGCCCCCCCCACCCTGAACTCCATTTTCATTGGCAGAGAGCTGCAGGCTGTCGCAGCCAAAAACAGGGCCTTGACGAGTGACATTCAGCTGGCCACGCCCACTCTGGCCACATCCATCCCAGCCATGCCCCCCCCCCGAGGTCAAACAAAATCCTGATGCAGCCCTCAATGAAATCGATTTTGACACCCCTGATTTAAGGGATCAGTACCACTATGTTTTTTTTCTATGCGCTGCACCCGGGATAATTTCATTTAATTTTCATATAGAGGAGCTGCTAGCTGCTAGTTCACTTATACATAAACACAAGGAACTGTGGGATAGA
The DNA here is from genome assembly GCF_049901715.1 of Pseudonaja textilis. Taxonomy (NCBI): domain Eukaryota; kingdom Metazoa; phylum Chordata; class Lepidosauria; order Squamata; family Elapidae; genus Pseudonaja; species Pseudonaja textilis. Next base: position 188,164,373 of record NC_141990.1, read on the forward strand.
AATACACCTTAAAAATAAAGACTATGTTTGATCTTTCATACCCTCCAAAGCAAACATCCATTGCTTGCAAACAGATATTTGCACAGGCTACAACTTTAACTCTGCTAACGAGGGACAGTAGTTGCCACTTCACTAAACATAGAGCCTTTTATACAGGTAGAAAACTGCAATAGCAACTCTAGTGAGGGTAGAGAAGAAATATCTTGCTAACCATTTCTGATGTTTTGGACAGTGTAGACCAGGGGTGTCAAACTCGCGACCAGATGCCTCACGTGCTGGCCCTGCCCCGCTGGTTTAGCGAAGGGAAAAAAAGTCCTGATACGTCATGTTACACCACCAGTTTGACACCCCTGGTGTAGACGGTAAAAACTCTGGAGGAAGAAACAGCATCACATTTGTAACGCCCAGCAGAATTAGAGGACGTTTCCTGATTGTTTTACCTAGGCAAATGAAGCATTTGATAGGCCCTTCATGGGGTTCCTGCATGAGTATTGGACATATACCGAAGGTTGTGGCTTCAGGACAAGATGACGCTTCTAATTGAATTGTTATTGAGAAATTGGTATGTTTTGTCACTTGCATTTAAAGTCAATGTGAACGTTGACAACTGGCAGGAAGGAAGATAACTTTTTGCTGCAATCTGTGTCCTCAAAGATACATTCCCGAGTATCTTCCATTTCTTTGGAGTAGATGTCAGAGCAGAAACTTCTGCAGCAAAAGGAGAAAACCGACAAGTTTCCTCCCTCATTTTGTCAGAAAAACCATCTTGTGGAATACTATCAAGGGATGCCGCTGTGTTCAGTACTCTTTTTAGGTGTTGTAATATACTACGAGTTGTGACCAGAGCACATTCAATTTTCTTCTTCCAAGCCTGAATTACTATTTGGTTGGTGAGACGAAGTGTTATGATTGTGATTGCCTCCAAAATGGCAGGGACAATGTAGTCTTCATTTCAAATCTTTGAGATTGGCTGAAAAATAGCCTCAACTATTTTCTACAAGCTGACTCATACCCAATGTTTAACTGTGTAACACTTCTCCTTTCACTAATGTCAGTGCCCTTCTGGCAGGTTTTCTGATTAATTTGATCTACATCTCTGTATAAGCGAAACTAATAGCGACACATCCCTGTTTGCTGGAAATTACTTATGAAAGATTAATCAAAATTCTGAAAACGTGCTCAATTTCTAGAGAAATCAGTTTTCCATAAGGATGCAGAAATAGGACTATGATTTTTCCCCCTTCCATTCATGAAATTGGGCGTTGCTGTTGCATGGGGATATCTGAAAATTTCTCTGAGGCTAAGTGATATTACTTCTCTATGGGTACAGAAACTCACAACAATTACTTAGAGATAGCCAGAAGGGACATAGAAATACACTGCTCAAAAAAGTAAAGGGAACATTTAAACAATACAATGTAACTACAAGTCAATCACACTTCTGTGAAATCAAACTGTCCACTTAGGTAGCAACACTGATTGACAATCAATTTCACATGCTGTTGTGCAAATGGAATAGACAACAGGTGGAAAGCATAGGCAGTTAGCAAGACATCCCCAATAAAGGAGTGGTTCTGCCGGTGGTGACCACAGACCAATTCTCAGTTCCTATGCTTTCTGGCTGATGGTTTGGTCACTTTTGAATGCTGGCGGTGCTTTCACCTGACCTCCTGGTAGGGAGGTCATACAGGCACGTGGAGACCACGCACACTACTGAGCCTCATTTTGACTTGTTTTAAGGACATTACATCAAAGTTGGATCAGTCTGTAGTGTTTTTTTCCACTTTAATTTTGAGCGTAACTCCAAATCCAGACCTCCATGGGTTGCTAAATTTGATTTCCATTGATATTTTTTGTGTGATTTTGTTGTCAGCACATTCAACTATGTAATGAACGAAGTATTTAATATTTCATTCATTCAGATCTAGGATGTCTTATTTTTGTGTTCCCTTTGTTTTTTTGAGCAGCGTATATCAAACCTGCAATGCCATATCAAGATCGATATTCCACAAATACCTTGGGGCATAAGCTGTGTGAACCTGTCTTTTGAATAAACACGAATATCATCATTTTTCTAGTAGGAAGGAAATATTACACTTAAAATGGAAGCATACTACATCTGTTAATGTTGGAGAGCCATTTACTGTACCTGTTGTTGGCAGAACACACTGTACTCCATTTTCTGCTTTTCAGAGCTAGTCATGATCTTGGCAATGATCTCTGCTCTCAGATGTGAGGGTGCACTACCACTACAATGGATCCCTTTGATAGGATCAGGAGTAATGGAAAGCCAGACTACTCTTCCTCTTTCTCCCACCAGGATAGGAAATAGATACCATCTCTTAAGTAATGCTTTCAAGAGACTAAGCTGTCAAGTGTTATGCACATAATTATGTATGAGCAAAACAGAGTCATTGAACAAAGTTCTTGCCTACACAATCTTAATATAGCCTTCCATTCACCAGAGATTTTAAAATTAAACTTCTGGAGAGGCGGTAACAACTAGAAAGTCATATACATTATATGTGTTGACATGTTTAATATTTGATTTAGAACTCCAAAATTACATGAAAAGGAAAGCCAATTTTTCAACAATATACATATTTAAAAGTACGTATTAACTATCTGGATTCAATTAACCTAAGGCTCCTTGCTCAGGCCAATACTGAATAATCACAGACTTGAATTTGAAGCTGAATGGTATATGGTATAACATCTAATTTGCTGATAGCTGGGCCACAATTAAGCTTTTTTTTAAAAAATAAATATTTTCTGCAGAATTGAAGAACTGTGGCCTTCCAGAAATTCCAGCCCAGCAAGGCCAAAAATAAGAAATTTTGGGAAAATAATGTATGTGCCTGTGAAATGTTTTTCATTCCAAAACTGTGTTACAATTGTGTATTTACTCCTGTTCAGTTTTAATAATATGCTCACCGAATGATAAAACCCTTAGAATTTATTGCCATTATGTAAGCTCCTTCAATTCAACTTGTTTTACAAAAAAAGGTCAAAAATTTCATCTTCCTGTTTTTGAGCCCTGTCCAACATTGTACGGTTTCCTGTTGCTTTCTTCACAATACTTTTGACAGTGGGCTTATAAAGCAAAGTAGCAGAGGCTAGGTTTAGGTAAAAAGGGCAGTAGCTCAACAGAAAGATCCGCATACAGGCAGATTTAAAAATGAGGCTGAATTTACAAGTCGTTTTCTGGAGTTTTTAATAAAACAGCTCTAGTTTGAAGATCTTTATACTGCTAAAATGTACAACTTGGAAAAAGTAAATACTTTTACCCCCTCACAATGTATTACCAAAATTCTAATTCTTGCAAAATACAAGAAATTTTTTTTTTCATATACTACAAGCATGAATTACTTGCTCATTTCTAAGAGAAGCAAATTTGTGGGGCGGAAAGTAAGCAAGAAAGCCTACTGAAGTCAGATTACACTTTAAAAAAAAAATCCTCAATTTTGGCAGCGGACACCTGCATACCCTACCTTGATATTTCCTTTTTATTATTCTTTTTTTTTAAATATAAGCAGTTCCTTCTCCTTTCTCTACCCTACACCAAACCCATTGTAAAAATCTGGACCTTTAAGTCACCTTCCGTATATTTACAAGAACTCTTGACAACAAAATACAAACTAGCATGAAAGTAATGATAGTTTGCATATATTGTTGTTGAATAAATACATCAACCCCAATCCAACCAATTAGTTGAAGTTATGATGATTCAGACACAGCCGTATCCGTGACCGAGGGTGCTGGCTTTTCACTGAAGGAAGTTATCCCATCTCCTCTGTCTTCAGGAGATAATGCCTTGACAGCGGGAGCATTAGAAGCATCAGTAGTAACCATGGGGGGAGGAGGAACAGCCGTATCCAGAATGAGTGCAGAGGTTTGTTCCACATTTACAGTCGTGCCAGGATTTGCAGGGAAGCTTGTTGTGATGGGAACAGAAGACAACAGATCTGTAGGCAGAGGGGGCATCTCATTGACCAATGGGAACTTGGCAAGGAATTCTGGCGACAGAGGTGCAATTCCAGACAGGTTGACTGGAGGCAAGGAAGGAAGTGGTGGCAATCCTAAGGACATCAGAAGACAAAACAAGCTTGCAGTCTACTTGTGTAGTCTACAGAGCCATGTTATTTGTAAATTTTACAATTCTATACTGCATCTGCATATTGCAAGGAAGATGGTGGGGATATATACAATGAACCAAAGGGAAGAGGCTTTCCATAAGGGTCCCTACAGATGTGTATCCTGAGCAAGATCTTTCTAACTACAGAGATTAATTTTCTGGAGGTTTGCAAATTTTGCAGTTCCATTTCCTCCTAAAATAATAAATGGATGTGTGATAGCTAGTATACTTATTATTTCATTAGGGTTAAGATTGGGCAAGAAATAAACTTGTAATCATTTAATCCATCTATGATATGAAATATTGAGAGGACCTTCCAAGTTAATTTAAAAAAAAAAAACATTTCATTGGAAGAAATAGTAAAACAACTTTCTGCCATCAATTTGCTTTGTGTGAGCAAGAAGCAAAAATGTTATTACTTTTATATTAAAAGTTCCTCATGACTCTTAAAGGATCATGGCCCACCACCTAAGGACTCTTTGTTGTCTATAGAGATAGCCAGGTCTCATATTAACTGGAACACAGCAAAACTTTAAGACTGCTGTTAACTTCTTATGGCACAGGTATTTTATATAAGAATTCCTGCCCACCTCAGAAAAATCACATTCGTTTTTGCAGCTTATAGAGTTCAAATGAATAAACAACCATTAGCCAAAAACATGCAGACAAACTAAAGGGCATATGATTCTGTTTTACGGTCCTCTGAATTCTGTCCCATCCAATATCTATTCATGAAGATTTCAGGAAAATGACTTGAATATAAAAAATCAATTTATATGCCAGGGTTCACAGAGCTTTTTGCATTTTTATGCAGAAAATGTAGTAGTGTACTTTGCATTTACATAGGAAGTCTTTTATTTCACAGTAATATTGTACCACTGATAATAATGCATCAAAAAGATTTAACATTACTTTCTATTCTCAAGTATGCCAATAAAATATGACATGATGGTTGTTGTTAGTTGATGTCAAATCTAGTTTTAATTTTCAGCATACAAGAGCATCCTGATTAGCAGGTGAGGTAGCACTCCAAACAGAACAAGAATAGAAACTAAATTTAACTTAAAATAATTTAAATATAATTAACATTAAATTAAAATATCAAACAGTTAATCTCCATCTATTTATTTCCCTTTTCCGTATCAATTATACTGTGGCAGCAATTTTTGGAAGAAGCTAGGGACACGAATTATATAATAATGCACAGCAGTATTGGGACTGTAAGAAAAATAAGAAAAAAGCATCCCCTTTTCGCAGGATCTCGGGGTTTTTTCTTCACCTAAACGGGGTCTAAATGTTATGATACTGAATTAAACTGTGCTACAGGCAAACACATGAAAGCCTTACTTCATTTATTATAAGCTTAAGATAATTTAGTGATTACATAAAGTCATGTGCAACTGGGCTGAACTAAAACCATGAGATTGTCTCATCAGAAGTCAGTTCAGAAATTTATCAAAACTTACCAGGTTGCCCAATGTCTACTAATCCAGGACCAGGGATTAAATGCGGACCAGGTAAATTCAAGTTAGGGATATTCCCCAGGTTGGGAAGTCCAGCAGGTAAAGCCATCAGTCCTAATAAAAACAAGATGCTAAATTTCAGAGGTTCATATTACTTGCAGAAGCGGAAAAAAGAAAAGTGACATTTATTGGGGGAACACTTTGAGTCAAAAACAATCACAATATGTTGAAGAGAGAACATTAGACACATGGATATCCAGGAGATATCCTTGGTCATGTGTATCACTTCAAGGAATGGGCATAGATGAAAATAACCAGCATGTACTTCCTTCCGTCACATAATGTATTAAGAAGCAGTCTTATTTACAAGAAAGACACCTATAGACAGTGAGTGCCATCTTTCTATAATCCTTTGTATTATATATCTTTAAGTAATATTTTCAGAGAACGGTTCTTCTATGATTTTCAAAAATGCATGTAAATCCTGCACCAAATGTTACCGATAGGCAAGGAGGAAAGGTCTTGTTACTCATAAACTGTGAAGTATTTCCAATAGTCTTATAGGTTTAATTGCTACACCAGTGCAGTTCTTTCCCTTTCAGTTCCCAGTTCCCATTTCTATTTGCTTTTGTCATGTTAGGGCAAAAGGCCACCTCTGTCTTTTTTGTATATTTGAAATAGTCCTCACATAAGAAGGCTTTCCAGTTATACATATTTTCCTTTAAATTGTAAATTCTAACCTGCACTAATTTGCTGAGACTATACATTTAATTTCAAAGGCAGACACTATAGTATGTATTAAGATTGTGCAAAGATGCTCAGTCAAAAACTGTTAAAATATCCTCATCTAGTTTGGACCGCTTTGGAGGTAATCCAATCATGCAAGGTCTTTAGCGCTAACCTTGAGGTAAATAGTCATTATACTTAATTTTTAATTGTTTTTGTCTTGTATGAACTCATTTTTAAACAAACGAACTTCACAAAGAGTCTGAGTTGAAAAAGACAGCTGCTACTGAAAAGTTCATTTCATGTCAGATTCTCTTTTAGGGCTCATATAAATAAGATATCAAGTGAATTGTGTACTAAACAGACTATGGAATGTTTTATTTAAAAAATCCTTAAAATAAGACTATCTTGGTTCTGGTATATTCATATCACGTCTGGGTATGCGCAAATGTGTGTGTATATTTGCCTTTAAGTAAGTGTTGACTCCTGACAACTGCATGGATTGTTCCCTGCAGTTTTCATGGCAAGATTTTTTGTAAGTGGTTTGTCACTGCCTAAGGCTGAGAGAGACTAACTAGTTCAAAGTCATTCAACTGGCTTTGTACCTAAGGTGGGACTAGAATTCACAGTCTCCCAGTTTCTAGCCTGGTGCCTTTAACCACTACACTGAACTGGTCTCTATATTCATATAACAGGGAATGAAAAAATATATTTTTTACATTTTAATTTATAATATCTATAAAAAAGATGGTTTTCAATTTATTGAAATTGTATATTTAGCCACACACATATTAACTGAAATAAAATTAACATAACTGATTTGGCTTCTACTTCTCAGGATATTCTTACATCATCTCTTCGATATAAACAAATGAAGATTTAGTACTAAAACTACATTCTTGGAACTGCGTCTGAAGATTAACCAATGATACAACACAATTCAAATATTTTAAAGAGGTACGGTAGTTAATGAAGAACAAAAATTCAGACTGTTTTCTACAGCGAATATATACCCCCCTGTCAAAAATGTCAGGTTTTTGAAATGTAAACAAATCAGATCAAGATAAATCACTTCAGAATATTAAAGGTGGAAAAAGTTCTGAAGTGATTTATCTTGGTCTGACTTTTTTACACCTCAAAAAATTGGCATTTTAATAGGGAGGTTGGAGACTTTTTAGATCCACTGTATTTGAAAACATCCTTTTCACTATTACACATAATAATGTTCATCCATATTTATATCTCATACCTGGTAATGGAGCTGCTGAGTTAATTGGAGGAAGAGACTGATTTGCTTGGGGAGGCAATAACGGTACTGTAGGAACACCTAGTGAAAAATCAAGCCATGTTATTTTTCAAATGCTATTTTGAACATATCCAACAAAATTTCTAGACTTAGCCCAACCTATCTACCTTAAAAGTAGCTTCTGTAGTTTTCCAGGAAAAATCTTTATTTATTATTTTTTTAAGATAGAGATATCAGAGATTAGGATCCTTTTGTGCCAGAGCATGTCTCTCAATGTTGAAAATAAATTAAAAAACAAGCCCACCCTCAGAATCAAATTACTACAGGTTCACAAGACTAGCAGTAAACAAAAACCAATAAAAAACAGAATAAAGATGGCAGAATTCTATTTATAGAAACTGAGATTTTAATATCTGGCCTCTTCCTCAAGAACCAGACCCTTCTCCACCCAGCCCTCCAGTAATGTGCCATTTTGTAGCTACACAGCACATTAGTGTACATGACATGTAAATTAAATAGACTGTCACTTACCCCTGATATAATTACATTTAGAAAACAGAACACTGGTATTAGGATTACACAAAAGTCAAACCTGTACTGAGCACGTTAGGGACAGCAGGAGTTGTGTTAATGGAAAGACCAGCCAAGCCTTGTTCTACTCCTGTAGTTCCAGGTGGCAATGAAGAAGGGGGATTAACTGAAGACAGTTGCACCTGGTTAAAAAGAACACTTATTTTATCAGAGATCTGCTGCTTTGTAAGATGTTACAAGAAATAAATGATTAGAAAAGAACACATGTTTAGGAATAATGTTACAAAACTGGAATATTATTCCACCAGAAGTGGTTGGGAGAGTCACGCTATAGGCTGCAAAAGAAAAGGATGACAACTTACTTCTGTGAAGCCATCTTTGAGTGGACTAATAGGTGTACTGGACAACTGCCCAGGAAGAGAAATTTTCTTTCCCTCTTCAAAAGGGCGAGTAGGTATTCGATGCAGGTATCCGTAGCCAATGCCACATCCTAGGCTTTAAATACAAAGAAAGAGAAACAGAACCACACTAGCAAATTATTCCTCATATATTCTGTCTGTTCAAAATGCAAATGGGAGTTCATGGGTAAGCAATATATCTTGATATACTTAACATAAATTAAATCTATGAAAAATATTTACATTGTCATTGCATCTTCCCAGTTTGGTACAAATCTGACTGGATGGAAACTACCCAGAAGCAGTACCAAAATGATCAGTTTAATCACATTTCATATCTCTTTGAACAAAATCAACTTACCTTCCCTCTCCACCCCATGCAGTATTTGGAGTAATAACGACTTCTCGGCAATTATCAGTATCAGTATTGTATACATAAAGTTTTAATGGCTTGTTTTCATGTGTTTCAATGAGAGAGAATAAATCTTCAGACTAAGGAAAAAACATATTTAGTTGGCACTTCAATTAATTTTAATCAACTGTATTTTATTTATTTTATTTTAATGTTCTGAAATTCAGAATGAGCTGAAATGCTCATTTTAGCAGATGAGAACATTCATTAGTTTATTGCTATTGATAAGTAAAAATAAAAAATGCATGCATGCACAAATTCTAAAATAAACTTTCCCTGCTGTTTTCACTTGTTCTTTCTGCTCATCTTTAAATTAATAATAAATATTACGGTAATTTCTAAGTTATGTATGTCTGCTCAAAAATAAAGCTCAACAATGCTTATCGCAAAGCCAACTGCAAATAATTATGAGCAACCTGAGTTCAGTTTAAAACAGCCAGAATCTTGATTTTTTAAGATAAATAACATATTTACCTCATTCATGACAGTATCTGCCCCAATGATGTAGTCACTATGAGGTCTAAGACCTGCAATTGCAGCAGGAGAATTTGGTTCAACTTCCTAATTACAAGACATAAATTTTTTTCAAAAAGTAAATGCCTTAACCAGACCAAGAAAAGTACAAAAGATAGATTAAAAAATTAAAAACTCTCTCAAAGTTCAACTACTGAAGACTACATGGTCACATGCACACTGTAAGAAGAGATTGGACAGCCATTTGTCTGAAATGGAATAGGTATCTTGTTGAGCAGGGGGTTGGACTAGAACAGTGGTTGCCAACCATTGGGCCGGGGACCATTGGTGGTCTGCAAGAAAATTTTGGTGGTCTGCAGAGAAATGTCACCCCCAAAGTACACCCCAAAGCAATTAATCCAGGCTGTGCCGGAACACAAGGTTTGTGTTGCTTGCATTGTGAACAACATGAGATAGTGAGAAGAAAAAGGCGGAGGGAGGAACTTGCCCCATTCGCCCCACGCGCCTCGCCTGGCCACTGGTCTGCTTCTCTCCGCTTCTTTCTTCTTCTGCTTTTGGCTGCACGCAAGGAAAGTAGCAAAAGTCTTTCTTTCTCTCCCCCAAACTCCGCCAGAATAAGTCTTTGGGACCCTGCAAGGCCTCCTGCTCCAAGAGGCTGCGCCAGCGTGACAAGTCTCACAAAGACTCATTTCTGGCGGAGTTTAGGGGAGAGAAAGAAAGACTTCTGCTGCGTTCCTTGCATGAAGCCAAAGGTCTCTCTCTCTCTCTCCCCCTTGAGAATGGAGCTGGAGACGGTATCCTGTGATCCCAAATAAAGAATGATCGATCGGTAAGAAAATGGGGTGGGGAATTTTCCTGCAGACTTTTGGGGGGATTTTCCCAAGGTCTCTGGTCTGCAGGATTTAAAATTATGAGTTTGGTGGTCCCTGAGGTCCAAAAGGTTTGCGACCCCTGGACTAGAAGACCTACAAAGGTCCCTTCCAACTCTGTTATTCTGGTATTGTTAGTTTATATTTGGAGGGAGGGGAGAAAAAGAGAGAAAATGAAAGCCTAGGAATTAATATATGACTTTGGCCATATAACTACTACAGTATTTTTCAATTTCCTTAACAAATGAAATGTGTACTTCAGGAAAAAAAATGCACTGTCTTCAAGATAGAGAAGTTGTTGAAAATGTGTATATAGAGGTATGTACAAAAATATTTGCACATTAATTGTAGTTCTGGAGAGAAAGGGGCAAATCCCATTTTATGAAATGCATTGCTGTGTTGGTGAATGTTATCTCTTTCTAGTTTTTAAAAAAATACCCACCAGAAACATATAGAAAAGCTTTATTTCTACATATACAACAGACTATTTGATAGCCATCTCACTTTCTTTATTGATACAGATTTTAATTTAATGAAAAAAGTGCAGTAAGGGAGAGATATGCAGCTGATTTTTTTTTCTATGCCACTTTGGGTGAATTCCTATTGGAAGCACATAGACAAAAGGAAGTTAAAGCCAGAAGATTCTCCACACAAAATGAATTTGTTCTCTTAAAAAAAAAAAAAAAGAGCTTCTACTTACCAGCACGTGCCATACATTCTCATTGGCGCCATCAAAGCTGCAAAACCGAATGCTCACGCCCAGCAAGCCCTGCCCTCCCCACATGTTGCTGGGGGTTACGGATGTCTCTCGGATCTCCAGGGTTTTGCTGCTATAGACCAGCATCTTAACAGGCTTTTCCACATTGGCTTTCAACAGGTCCTTCAGCGTGTCGTTGTCTTTATTCTAAGGAAGGTATACAGATAAGAAATTCGCTAATCTCATTTGCAGCTATGCTCACACTATGGCAATATATCAGCATTTCAAAGTACTTCATAGAAAAACATTTTGGATAGGACATTTTGTGCATTCCTAGCATTAAACTTAAGCCTTTCCTATTGTACCCAACTTTCAACTTTCAAAATGGACAGAAACATCGTTAGAATAGTTGCGCGAAGAAGATGATTAAAATTATAAGAGCAGAAGCATGCTCTTATAATTTTAATCATCCTCTTCTAACAACTATCTGTTCCTCAGAACAAACCATATGCAATGTACTAACTTTCCCTCAGCATCTGCATATAGACTGGACAACACTAATCAACAATAAATTAACGATACCCCAACTAACCTCCCGATCCCCAGACCCAGGAAATCGGACATTTTTTAAAACTTTCTGAAAAACCAGTGTTTTGGGGGCCAATCACACTTAATATGTACCTCAACCACCCATATACATTTCACAGCTGAAGTGGAGAAGCCAGGAATTTCATACATGGCACAGAAAATCCTCAACCTACAAAAGTTCATTTAGTGACTGTTCAAAGTTACTACGGCACTGAAAAAAGTGAGTGATGACCGTTTTTCAGAGTTACAGCCTTTGTAGCAGCCCCATAATCATGCGATCAAAATTCAAGTGCTTGACAACTGTTTCATATTTACGATGTCCCAAGGTCATGTGATCACCGTTGACAATTTTTTGACAAGCAAAGGCAACAGGGAAGCCAGATTCACTTAACAACCTGGTTACTAATTAACACTTAGTAACTGTGGCAAATGGGGCAAAACTCACACAACCTATCTCTCACTTAGCAACCAAAATTTGGGGCTCAATTGTGATCATCATTTGAGGACTACCTGTGTTTCAAAAGGCATGGCAAACCCAGGTACCATAATCTTGTCCTCTCAGGATCTGATCTGGGTCGGCCACCAGGAGCAGGGGGTTTACTCTTCCGAGCTTCCAGACTCGTCCTGGAGCCCACCCTCAGAGAACTTCTTTTGCTTCTTGGAAAAAAAGTTTCCCGAGGATGGGTTCCAGCACCAGTACGAAAGCTTGGAAGACTAAATCTCTCGCCCCAATAACTGACTCAGATTGGATACCGCAACATTATCCTGGGACATATACATTTATTTGCCTTCATTCATCATATAATCAATTCATATAACAGGTGCCAAGGTAGGAATTAAACCAAACTTAAAGAAAACAGCCTATTTCTTCTTTCATCAACAACCCATCAGCAGGAATTTTGTATCACAGGAATCTATGCCTGGAACAATGTGTTTCCTTTTACCAGCTAAACGTCCCAGAGGAAACAAGATTTGCTTGTACAAGCAAGTCTCAAATTATTTTTCCTAAATCAGGAGCTCTTTTCAACTGGGAAAAGTTTATTACCTTCCCTCCCCACATAACTATGTAACATTGTATTCTAAAGTTATAAATCTGGATTTGTGTTTTCAGGTACCTGTAAGTTTTACTTTGGGGATTTACTTACCAGCCTGGAACCATTAATAGAAACAATAAAATCAAAGAATGGCTCCAATCCAGCTCTATGTCCTGGTGAATTTTCTTGCACCTAGAACATAAACATTACATGGAAAATAATAATAATCAAAAGTAGCAACCGCAGCGCTATCATTCCCAAACCTTAATAAAAACCATAAACGCTGTCTTTAATTAAAGCTAAAATTGAAACAAACTTTTAGGGAGTCGAACCAATTTAAAAAGACAAATATATGTCAACTCTTGGAAATAACACATAACAAGTCCTGTTAACTGTGGATATGTCTTACTCTCCCTAAATCCTTTTTTAAAATGGTAGATGAATTAAATTTAAAAGATATATGGAGAGAAAGAAATGGTAAAACCCAGCAATATACTTTTTATTCAAATAGACATTTATCATGGTCCAGAATAGATATGATTTGGACTTCATCAGAACTAATATCTAACATTCAAGAAATAAACATAGAAACGGGTATATGGGCAGACCATAATCCTATGACAATTAAATGGAAAGGACAAAGAAGAAGATCTAGATGGACATTAAACAACGCTATCTTAAAGGAACTGTGGATATGTCTTAGGAAATCCAGTTGTCACATAGGCAATTGCAATTTAGGGGCTGCAGTCTTTGAAATGAGGTTTCAATAACTTTCCAAAGTTTCTGATGTGAGCCAATCTCTGCACAAAAAGGTCTATTACTATGAATTCACTTACAAATTTGTTTTGAACACAGCTACATTACACATGGTAAGAAGTATTACAGTTACAGTTATTATTTTTTTTAAAAATAAGAACAAGATTATAGCTATGAAATAAACAGCTATTAATAGCACAGAAAGCTAGAGTTCCTAATAAAATGGTAAAATATAATAAAAAGTAAGATAAATGGCAAATATGTATATCATATTTTAAATATCACAGTTAAAAGTACTAATAGCTCAAAAGGAAATTCCATTAATAGGTTGGCTAAACAGCTTAGAGCCGAAGAGAAATGAACAGAACAAAAACAAATTTACAGACACTAGACCTGCAATTTTTGGATTTGAGGCAAAAATGTGAATACAGATGAAGAGGGAGTATCTTTCTGTGACTCATTAAATTGGTTCCATCTTGTATCAAGATTGTATAGCTGCCTTGCATAGCTGCACCGTAACTCAAGGAAACAACACCTTTGGTTTAAGGAATTGCAGGTAGTTGCTATGTATCTTTGCTTTCCCACACTCCTCTTTGTGTTAAAGTACAGAGTTATCTATTTCCTGTGATTATCTGGAGATCAGGTTATTTTCAATAAGTACATTACTTGAGGAAGATAGCTTAAACAAGAAATCTGCAAGGTATTAAAATTATAACAAGACTGCTTTCTTTCTTTTCAGTTAAACACAAAAGCTTGAGACCTTTCTGAGATCCTGAAGTCTAATTAACTAAAGATGTTTTTAAAGTTATTAATTAATAATATGTATATACAGCTATCTACCAATCTCTTTGGGGATATCATTTAGTTCTTTTACGGTTATTTTGCTGGAACTGTATTTCATCACAATCATAAAGCTATGGAACCCCAAATTTCTGTTGCTAAGCAAGACAGCTGAGTAGTGCCCCTTTTTACGATCCTTTACCTGTATACATTACAGGTAGTCCTTGATTTACAAACATGCATTTAGTGACCGTTCAAAGTTACAACGGCACTGAAAAAAGTTTTTCACACTTACAACTGTGTGATGCAGCATCCCCATGGTCACATGATTAAAATTAGGACATTTGATAACTGGTATATAGGGGAAGCCCATTTAACTTAACAATTGTCTTACTAACTCAACAACTTCAATGTGGCAAGAAAGATCACAAAATGGGGCAAAACTCACTTAACAGATGTCTTGCTTAGCACCAGAAATTTTGGGCTCAATTGTCAAAGATTATCACATACCTCTCTTCTGCAAGCTGCATTGGTGCCAGTCTGCTTCTGGGTCCAATTCCAGGTGTTGGCTTTGATCTTTAAAGCCCTTCATGGCATAAGCCTGGTTTAGCTGAGGAACTGGCTTTCTCAGATTACATCTGCCTGCCCAATCAGGCCTGACAGAGAAGCCGTACTGCAAGTCCCATTTGCCAGGGAACTTCGTCAGGTGGATAAAGTCCCAGGAGGTGGGCCTTCTTTGCCACATCACTTACTTCTCCTCCCTGGAAGATTATCCATCCCTCTCAACATTGTCCAAGTCCTTCAAGACCTGGCTATGTTATTAGGTCTGGGGAATCCCAGATGACTGAGGACATTTTGTGATGGCTTCCATATTCTTGTTATCAACCTCTCCTGTTTTGTATGTCTTTTTTTATATTAAGTGTAGTTGTTTTTATAAATTTGTTTTTTTAATTAAGTTCTGTAGGTACACTTCCGAGAGTCACTTTCAGGGAATTGGATGACTATTCAAAAATGACAGATAAATGGATAGATAGGATCTGCAGTGTGTGTGTGTGTGTGTGTGTGTGTGTGTGTGTGTGTGTGTGTGTGTGCGTTCTGTTTTACATATATATGCTACATAACTGTTAAGCCTTACTTTACAATAACATGTGTTAATCATCTATTTTAAGGTTTGGTAAAAGTGGTATTCAGACAATTCCCTACATCCCCTATCTGTAACTGCTCCAATTTGCAGATATATTTGGAAACAAAGGGAAGCTTCATGTTCTGTTTTTTACCTGACCACAAATTGGTCTGATCACCAACGGTCTTGTGGAAAGAATTCCCTCAGGGAGGGAGGGAACCATTAAACAAGACTGTTCAGCTGCATTCTGCCACTACGCAGCCCATTAACACCTATTAAACTTTGAGAAGGACCATGTATTTTTAAATTTGTTTTAAAATATTATATTTTATTTATTATTGCCTATATACTCTTCATGAGTTATTTTAAGAAGGTCGTAAAATGGGGCAAAACCCACTTAACAACAGAAATTTTGGGGGTCAGTTGTGGTCATAAGTTGAGGACTACATGTACTGAATAACAGGACTACCATCTTACTCCAGGCAAAGTTTTGGAAGAAGAGTTAACCTTCTCATCTGCTTTCTTATAGATCATATCCCACACATATTAAATCAAAATTTAATTTAATATCCAATTTCTAGTTTTATTTAAACCACAAATATGGGATCTGATGATCTGCAATTATAAGAATACATGAGAGGAAAAAATCTAGACTCTTGTCTTCATCTGATAAATTCTAGTTGGCAGAGTAGCGGTACAAAAAGTGACCTGGATTTATAAGATGTAAGTTTTACATATATAATTTGATAGATGACAGTAATAACTAATACAGATTAATTCAAATAGCTTACATGGATTTGTAAGTCATTTTTTTATTTTAGAATTTTTAAAATTCCATAAGCACCTAAAATTTAAACCACTGTGGATATCACCTTCAACCCAAAAAGCTTAAGAAGAATTTTTGATGAGAAAGTCTGCAAAAGTGGCAACCAGTTTATCAACTACAAAATGCTGAAGGCAGAATTTTTTGATAGTTCAGCAGAGAGATAATGTAATAAAACATTTCAGCATACAGTCTGCATTAAAGGCTATGCTTCAGTTCCCTCCATTAAAATTGATCGAGCTTCTTTTCTTTTTAATTGGCTACAAGATTCCACTGAACTATTCAGAAACAACTTTCTTTTTCAGAGAAAAAGCTCTAAGATCCAACTGTTACAAGAAAACAAATCACTTACACTGACGAGGCTCACAGCACAAAGCTTTTTGACTGTTTTAGGGTACTGTAGTACCATTCATTCTACCAGAGTTATAACCAAGCAGGCCATAAAAAAGAAAAAAGAGAACCCCCCCCAATCATCTAGAATCTTATTGCTAAACTTCAATCTTAAAAAGGTTATTTAACATGTAAATAATTTTAGGTAACAATACTTTCCTGCTGTAATATGGAAAGTTCATAAGTATATAATTTATTATTACTATATGAACCATGACAATCTCAGTTTGCTTTCCAAATATATTTGCAGACATGTGTATAATTAGTCTATTCTGTAGACTAAATGTCATAAATATATTCTTTGTTTATTTTTACCTTACCCAGTAGAAACACTGCCATATCTAAATTCATGCTTTAGATCAGTGGTTGCCAACCAGTGAGCTGGGGACCACTGGGGTCCACTAGAAAATTTTGGTGGTCTGCAGAGAAATGTCACCCCACAAGCACCCATCAAGGCAATTAATCCAGGCTGTGCGGGAACACACACAAGAAATGCATCGCTTGCATTGCGAACAATACGAGGGGGGAACAACCTGAGGGGAGGGGGGAAAGAGCGGAGGGGGGAACTTGCTTCACTTACCCCACATGCCTGGTCTGGCTACCGGACTGCTTCTTTCTTTTGCTTTTGGCTGTATGTCATGACAAGTCTCACAATGACTCATTTCTGGCGGAGTTTGGGGGAGAGAAAGACTTCTGCTGCTTTCCTTGCATGAAGCCAAAAGTCTCTCTCTCTCTCTCTTGCCCTGAGAACGGAGCTGGAGACAGTATTGTGCGATCCCAAATAAAGAATGATTGATCAGTAGGAAAACAGGGTGGGGAATTTTCCTGCAGACTTTTTTGGGGCTTTTCCCAAGAGCTCTGGTCCGCGGGATTTAAAATTATGAGTTTGGTGGTCCCTGAGGTCCAAAAGGTTGGCGACCCCTGCCTTAGATAACCTCTAGTTATCTATGAGAAGTTTCATCACTTTGTTCAGAAGCAAACAAGGACGATGGGATGTGCTACCAAGGATCTTGACAAGGACAGCAAATACTTACATTAAAAAAGAATCCTTGTAAATCTCTGATTTAGTTCTCCATTAACATAATTGCTATTAGATGTACTAAAGAGTTCAAACTTCCCTGAGGTTATGTGTCTCTTCGGGGTCTTAAAACACACAGAATTTATTCTAAATCACTGCCTGAGGCAAAAAGTGTCTTTAAAAAAACCACTAACATACAAGTTATATTGCAAAAGTTAAAACAGACAAAAATGTTAAGAAAAATTAGTTTAACATGTACACAGGCAAAGAACTAATAGATTCTGTATAAAAGATTGTTAAATTGTTTAACCAATCTCACATTTTTATTTTGGTCATAGATTAATTAGCAGATCTTTCCAAAATATATGTGAGAATGAACTTCATTTTATTTCATTTAGCTGATGTATCTTCAGCATGATTTCCCCTTTTATATTCTTAATCTAACATTTACTTAATTTACATCTCCCCTCTGACAGATACTTATATATACAGCCAATAATGCTATTTTAAAAGGGACTCGGTGGCTCAGTGACTAAGATGCTGAGCTTGTCAATCAGAAAGGTTGGCAGTTTGAATCCCTAGCACTGCGTAGCAGAGTGAGCTCCTGTTACTTGTCCCAGCTTCTGCCAACCTAGCAGTTCAAAAGCATGTAAGAATGCAAGTAGAAAAATAGGGATCACCTTTGGTGGGAAGGTAACAGCGTTCCGCACGCCTTCAGTGTTTAGCCATGCCGACCACATGACCATGGAGACGTCTTCGGACAGCGCTGACTCTTCGGCTTTGTAACGGAAATGAGCATTGCCCATTAGAGCCAGAAACAACTAGCACATATGTGCGAGGGGAACCTTTACCTTTACCTAATACTATTTTAAGTATAAACCCAATATAATGTCGTTTTCTCTTGCATATTGTAATATATTCTTGTATCCAACGTATTTATTCATGTATATTTTCCTCAATAAATCTGCATAGGTGAAACACTAGACAGATAATCCAGACATTTGAAGCATCTGCTTTTTGAGATTTTCCGCCAGTCTTAAGGTCTGCGTATCTATATCTCCAATAAGGAATGCATGAGTCTGACTTTCCTCTTTTTATGGGTCCTTCCTAACTCCAAGTTCCACTGATCTAAAGTCACTAGATCCAGGTTCAAATTTAGGATAAGTGATGTCAAAAGTTTCATATTCCACTAGTTATTAACTTCATTCTACTATCCCAGTTTGTTTCATTGACCTGTAACTAAGTATTTTTCCTGATTTTTTAAAAAATATTTAATTTGTTAATATTCTGATACAAATTAAACTATGCAGATGGTGCTTCCTCTGTCACATGCCTTCTTAGTGTCAACAGGAATGTCATAAGCCATATTCAGGCATTTGCTTGAAAGCAGAGTACATAAGCTGGATACTTTGATGAGGCTCCATGCAGTATTTTCTTTTTGCTTTTCCCTATCTCCTTGGACCGATTCAAGAGATCCAAAGGGAAGCTTACTGTATATGAGTTTACCTGAACTAGACGGCTTCTATCCAAGGCATACAAAATACTATTTATTTGGCCCCAGGTTGTATGAAACTTTTAAACCTGCTTTCAAACAAGCACTAATATTTTTCCTTTCAAGAGCTAAACGGATTGGGAAAGAAAGATTATGCTGGATGGAAGACGTGGCCAATTCTATCTGGTTCTGACCCGCATGTGAAGAACTGTGATGTTTGTCAAATTTGAAACACAGCACAATCTCCTAGCTTTCTTGCTAAATAAATGCAGCTAGTAAGGAGTACCTCTACTTAATGTTACGACTAGAATGCAAACAAACAAACCAGAAATAAGGACTGAATTCTATGTCTCCAATTCATAGTAGCAATTTGCTATGCTGCCCTTAGGCGTGTCAATACATAAGACCTGAAGTTACTGAACTAAGTTAGAGAAAACTGGGATAACTGCGAATGTAGCAAACAGATGGCAACTCACGACCCGTTTAGCCACTTAGCAGTATAACAATCTAACCAAGAAAGAACCTACAAATATGCTCGTTAGAAAATCCCATTGTGATTTCAAACAATAGCGTTTACTATATCATATGACTTTACTGCCTGGTAGAAAAGTATTTTTTAATTGTGAATGTCTTACAGCATTTCATACAGGGGAAACCCAGTAAAAGTATCTTCCATTACTATCAATTTCTGTGAAAAATGAATGACCAAGGAAAAAAATATCAGAGAAAGGAGGAAGAAGATAAGTCAGATTGCCATAAATCCAATGCCTTTATATATGAGAGACCTTAATACATATCTAATGTTTTTTATTCAGTAAGAACTGCCTCATAGCTGCCCAAGGAGTCTATATAAATAGTTAACTTTCTAATCAATGGGTATACAACATACACTGCACTCTTCATCACTCCCAAGTGTTAACCTACCTGGTCATCAGAAAAGTGCCCACTCTAAATAAACAGGTACTTTCAAAATTATGACATTGTTGAACAAAGTTGACAAATTACAGACTTGAGAAACATGAAATTTCAAACCAGCATATAAAAAATAAACTCACTCTTGAATATTTTTGAAGATATTGAAATTTATTATTAAATTTATATGCTCCCTTATCTCACCTAAAAAGTACTTTTTGCCACCTAAGTAAATATTTTATATATTAAATACAATACATTCTGTTTTATTGTATTTTACTGTTTAGCATTTTTTCCATTACTTTCTAAAAACTTATTGTTTTGAGCGTATCAGAAAAAACGTGATATATAAATGGCCTAAAAGAAATACAATTAATACAGTTTCTATGACATAGAGGCATTGCTTTTCATTTGTGTCACCTTTTATTTCTTCAACGGTTAAAATACAAAAAGTATAAGTTATTTTCTATCTTGGAGCCATCTGTTGTAGTGGTTAAGGCATCAGGCTGGCAACTGGGAGACTGAGTTCTAGTCCCACCTTAGGCACAAAGCCAGATGGGTGACTTTGCATCACTGACTTTCTCTTAGGCCTTAGGAAGAAGGCAATGGCACTTTTGAAAAACCTTGCCAAGAAAACTGCAAGGACCTGTCCAGTCTCTGAGAATCAGACATGACTGAATGGGAGAAAAAAAGAGCTGTATATCAATGTAGACTAAAATGTTAAGGAAGCACTACTACACAAATCCAATCTCTAATTATGTTTATGGAGAAGAAGCTGACACAAATTTCCTCTAGGGCTACTGTTAGTTTGGAATTGATCGAACTTGTAATTGACAACCTGATTAGACTTTCTGGTATTTATCAGTTCTTAAACAAAGTATTTCATATCTCTTGCCTAGAAATTGTTAAAGTAACAAATTACTGAACATTTTTGCCTCTTGATGCTTATTTAAATGGAAAAAAGTTATTTGAACCAACTAAAACTGTAATAACTCTGGAATCAGATGATGGAATGAAGAAATCTCACTAACGTGTAAGTTTTGACATCCTGACAAGCTGCCATGTATTTTTGTGGAATTCACTTAAAGAAAATACAACAAAATTGCTCAAACTGTATCATACACTTGCTTTTTAAAAAATCAGGGATATTACTCAAAACAAGAACACTTCCACCAACATATAATAGGACTAACATGAATCCCAAAAAGTTGCCAGAAATTATAAGTTTTAGGATATGTGAAATTAAGACAATGGAGATCAATTCTCCACTTGCATCTGCTAACACGCTTCAATAGTGTAATGGCTTAACACACATCAGTTATCTTAACTGCCAACATGGCTTATTTCACAATTCTACTGGATTAAGTTTATTAGCCGATTATGCTTTGGAAGTTCATCTTCTGTTTTTAAATTAAACAATCAATCACTTCTCCAAAAGCGGGAAAGACAGACTGCATTTTATAGCGTAGAAGTGACAAGACCCTTGATTTTTCCACAGAAGAGATTCAGATACTGCACATCACATCTTTTAGGCACTCATAATATATGTGGTTCTATGCATAGTTTCGTACTTATTTTTTTGGTCAGATTTTATGTAGCATACATTGGAGGTGGTGACCCTTTGAGAGCTGTACGCAACCACATTTCATTTTAATGTGTGTCGATCAAGCCTGCATTCAAAGTGACAATAAAGTTATTCTAAGTCTTGACTATTGGCAGGTTGAGAAGTAGTAATGCCACTGCCCCACAGGGTGGCTTGTTCCGGCAATACCAAATCAATACCTTGCTGGAAACCAAGGTCAGGGAGACAGACCATCATGAGATAAGCTGGTGAAAATAAGATCTGTGCACCAAGTTTACTGGATTCAAGCAAGATTTGCTTGCCGAAACACATTCTTCGAAGTCGCTCAAGCCCAGAGTTATTGGGAACGGGAACGCGATTTTCCTCGGCCGTCCCATAAAGAACCAAAAATAAAAACCCGGGCACTTCCTTCTGCGTTTCTCTTACCTCCTTTAAGAGAGGCACTAAGTAGCAAAAGTAATTTGGGGAAGGTTTAGGTGGGGGGGAGAGGAAGAGCAGCTATATCCACCCCCACGATTAATATTTGTGGATGAATTGATCCTCCAAGTCATAACACCCCCCCGCCGCCCCTCTTTCCACGTCCGGCAGGTCTTGGAAGTCACCCGTGGGACGTAGCCGTCGGGCTGCTCCAAGGCAGCTCCGGTCCCGGCATTCCCGCATTCCTGCACTCTTCGTCTGCCCGGATGCCCTTCTTCTCCCCCCACACCCGACCCCCATCTCCGTGCACCGCCTTCCCACGTGCGCTCGCCCCCCTTCCCCGGAGTCACCCTGCTTTTACTCTCAAGACGTGATAGCCTTCGGTTCCCCCGCCGGGTATCTCCACGCTCTGCGACGAGCCCATGGCTCAGGCCCAGCGGCGGACGACCAGGGCGCCGAGCGGTGGCAGCGGCTTCTTCGGCGCGCAAACGGACGCGCGACGAAACCGCCCCTCCCGCGCCAGCCAGCCAGCCGACGTTGCCCCGCCGCACCAAAGACGTGGCACTCCGTCGGGCCGGGGCGGGGAGAGGACGCTCGTTGCGCACGACGCTGGGATACGCCAGGCCTCCCTGGCGGCAGCTCCTCGACAGCGCCCCCTGCTGGACCCAGGGCGCGTGAGCGAAAGGGCGAGCCGGGCGAAAGCGCTGCGGCGCATGCGTGCCGGGAGGACGCTCAGGAAAGTCACCCAGACAAAAAAAATCCTCCCCCTTTTGCTCGCGGTGCCTTCTGGGATTTATAGAGAAAAGGCGGAAGGAGAATCAGCAGAAACGTGAGGCCTACCTCGTAAGTCCTTCGACGGAAGCCCGCGAGGCGCTAAATTGGTGATAACCGTCACTAATGCGGTATCGCTTCGAGGTGCCTGGTGCTGCTCTCTGGCGGTGAAGAAGGGGAAGGACTTGTTGGGTCATTAGCCTCTACCCGCGGCGCACGTTTTTGTGAGCCGCGTTCAAAGCCACACCCCTAAGGCGACCTTTTGCAGGGCTTGCAAACCTAAACAGGGTTGGGGGCCGTTAGGAAATGCCAGGCTGTAGGCTAGATTGAGATTGGGGGTCGGGGGGGGGGGGGACTTTCAGGAAAGAAAGCAACCTCCGTACAGTGGAGGAGCAACCTTAGTACAGTGGCTAAGAAAACTACAGGTAGTCGTCGACTTGCAACAGTTAATTTAGTGACTGTTCAAAGTTACACTGTCACTGAAAAAGAGTGACCTGTGACTTATTTTTCACACGTTGCAGTATCCCCATGGTCACATGATCAATATTCATGGCAGTTGACTCATATTTATGACATGTGATCACCATTTGCGATCTTCTGACAAAACAGTCAATGGGAAAGCCACCTTCATTTAACCCAGGGGTGTCCAACCTTGACAACTTTAAGACTTTTGGACTTCAACTGGCTGAGGAATTCTGGGAGTTGAAGTCCACAAGTCTTAAAGTTGCCAAGGTTGGACACCCCTGACTTAACCGTGTTATTAACTTGCAGTGATATACTTACCAATGGTGGCAAGAAAGGTCATAAAACATGGCAAAAACCTCATTTAACAAATGTCTCAACAACATAAATATTGGGATCAGCTGTGATCATAACTCGACTACCTGTATATGGTGTAGAAAGTTATTACCCATCCCAGTGGAAACCACAATGTTTTATAGGGAAAACTGCTTGGACTTTTACACATCAAGCTGCAGGTTTTTTGCAGGTGTGTTCCAATACGTTTTGAGGACTCTGCCAATACGTTGAGCAAACTACCATCTATGGCAGGGGGTGTCTTGAGAAACCTGAACAATTTGGTGTATTGACATGAACCTAAAGATGTGCCTGTCTAGGGAACCATGTCTTGTTTAGAATCCCATCTGGCTTTTAAGATCTGCAAAGACTTCTTGAAGATGCTCCACTGTGGAATTTCCTGCTTAATAAAACAGCAAGCAGGCCAAGTACATCCCAGGGTTTGTCAGTGCTCTTCTTCAGTGGTGGGATTCAAATTATTTTACTGCCGATTCTGTGGGCATGGCTTGGTGGGAGTGGTGTGGCTTGGTGGGCATGGCAGGTGAAGGATACTATAAAACAGTGATGACTAACCTTTTCATCGTCACGTGCCGAAAGTGGGTGTGGGTGTGTGCATGCACACAGGACTGCACCCATAATGCAACACACGTGTGACCAACCCGTCCCACTGCACATGCGTGATGCTCTGTGCATGCTGCACATCTCTGAGCATGTGTGCGTGACCCCTCCATGCGATACGCTTCTGAGCCCCTGTGTGCAACCCCCTTTGTGCTCTGCATGCCTCTGCTCATGCGCATGTATCTCACACACATGCCCCATCTCCTGCTCATGCACGGTAGATACCCGACAATCAGCTGGCTGTCGGGAGGCACACCCGCATGTGCAGTACATCTCTTCTGGCCGATGGCTCGCATGCCGGCAGAAATGGCTCTGTGTGCCATAGGTTTGCCATCATGGCTGTAAAACCTCCATTCCCACCCCACTCCGGGGGAAAGTTACTGTAAAATCTCTATTCCGTCCCCACCCCACTAACCTGCTTTCCAGCTCCGTTCTCCTATGCAGGGCAACAAAAGAAGACCCAGGTGATCAGCTGGGACTCGGGAGGCAGAGAAACAATGGGGGCGGAGCCAGTCAGAGGTGGTATTTGCCGGTTCTCCAAACTACTCAAAATGTCCGCTACCGGTTCTCCAGAACTGGTCAGAACCTGTTGAATACCACCTCTGCTCTCCTTGTCTTCTATTAAGAGATAAGTGAAGGACTGGCAAAGGCTTCCTAATTCCCCACAAGCCTAGAAAGTCTCTCTGTGCCTGTTTTTGAGGGGTCCTTGGCGCTCTCTGAACTTGGCTGAGCAAGCCACTAGAACAGAGGTAGGGAACCATAGCCCCTTTATGACTGGTGGACCTCAACTGGCTCAGAAAATCTGGGAGTTGAAGTCCACCAGTCATAAAAGGGCCATCGCTCTCACCTGTCACTAGAATATACATTGAGAGCAATTTATATTCTAACCAGAGGTGGTATTCAGCAGGTTCTGACCAGTTCTAGAGAACTGGTAGTGGAAATTTTGAGTAGTTCAGAGAATGGCACATATCAACTCTGACTGGAGATTTCACAGTATCCTTCCCCTGCCATGCCCACCAAGCCACGCCCACAGAACCAATAGTAAAACTTTTTGAATCCCACCACTGATTCTAACACATTAGTGGCACTGATGATATTACCTAGTATGGGTAATGAAATGTCTGCAAGAAAATGAGCTCGGAAAGCACCAAAGTGCCCCTTATTTTAACCTTCACCTACAAATACTCTCCTGTATAGGTACCTCTTTTTCTTTGGGAGCCTCCTCTGATCCAGCTCCATATCAAGAGACTTTAGACTCCTCTTAAACCAACAGCTCTTCAGCTGTGTAACACTGCCACCTTGTCCATTTTAGGATCATCAGCCACCCGCATTGCTCTTACTAAAACCAAGAACAAATCAAAACAGTGAACCCTGTTTGGTTCCATCTGTGGTAACCAGCCAGTACATCTCATATTTGTCTCTTCTTATATGAGAGAATTGTTCCTACACAAAGTAGTGTTGTCTTCTCTACTATCAGGCTCTACAAAAGAACCGACTGCTTGTTTGAGGACGTGCCGCGCACAGATGATAGATTCACAGGTTACCATGGACTTAACGTTTGCTAATGGCTTTGCATTCTGATTTAGAGAAAAAAGGTCAGCTATACATGGAATAAATATTTTATTCAACAATTTTACAATTTCCTTTTTAGCCTACCTTGTTGTATGATGCCAAAGAAAATATGTTTTCAGACATATTTTCTATGTAAAAAAGAGAGGACTGCACTATTAGTCTTTGTCATTCTGGCATGTTATCTGCTATTCCTGTTTTGTTTTTATTGCTCCATATTTTTATTTGGATCATCTGCTCTGACAGCCTAAGCTGGAAAATGGCTAATAAAGAATTGAAATCAACACTTGCATAATATCAGAAAAATTATAAAAGCAAACTCTAGAATACAAACAATATTCATAAGAATACATGTTCTAGATTTGCATGATGTACATATTGATAGTTGACTTAACTCTGTTTATTCAATTAACATTTTCTGAGTTTGCAGGACACAACCATGAATTTAGCACACAACTGGAGTTCACATAAGACACTAGTTAAAGACACTGGAGTTCACACAGGACGCTAGTGGTTGGTAGTTCATTTTATTATGTGAACACAATTGTTACATATCTAATAAAAAAAAGATTCCCATCATAACCAACTCATCCTTGCCATACCTACTCAAAAGTCAGAATATTGAATACTCTTGTTTGCTCTCATTGTACCTGAGCTTAAATACACCAATATTTAGATACATCCCTGCTGACCCAACTTCAAAAAGGGGTGGAGCTGGGGACAGAGTTTCTGTGTGCTTTCATGGTTCAGAAAAGAGCATTTCAAAGGATCCTGCAGAAGTGCGGGGGGGCAGTTTTTCTGAGTCATAAATCACAGCCTTCAAAACTCTTGAGGGCATAAGAGACTCATGACTCTAAATCATGCTTTCCCGTGATCATGGGATGGCATAAATGTATTCACAGCTTATCAAGTAAGAATCTTAAGACTTTTTAAATATAAGACTAGCTAATACAGGAAAGGAGCCTGGAAAGTGAAAGATTAATTAAACCCGCACTCCTCGTTCAACTTAGGTGAGGCCACTATGTATGAGTGGAGGAACAAAAGTAGTAGGGGAAAGGCAAATCTCATAATGCTTTTTGAAAGATGATTGGTATTTCCTCTTTCTAGCCTACAGCTTTAAGAAAAACCTTGGCTTAGAGGAGAATTGCTGATCATGCATAATCAGGCCATGTTGATGCAAGGCAGGGGTGGGATTCTACCGGTTCGGCCTGGTTCAGGCGACCTGGTATCTCCGAGGTTCAGCTGGGAGCGAACCAGTTTGATTTGCTCCGACAATCAGCTGTTGGACCCACCCACCCACCTGGGCTCTAGGCTGTGCTTTATATCCTGTTTTTCAAGCTCAGCTGATTCACGCAGCCCAGCGGATTGCTGCGTGTCAGCTGTTTAACACACGGATTGCTGGAGAAGGTCAGTAGCAAACGTTCTGCACACATGCAAAGCACGCACTCACCGTACCGGCTGCTACATCGGTTGAATCGCACCCCTGATACAACGGAAGGATGAAGCTCTTAGAACCAATGGCATCTGCAGCAAATGACGATGTTGCCAAAATCATGCATATGTACATACCATGTCAGAGCATCTCATCTAAGTATCCAAGCAACAGTCTTGGTATGGTTATGGCATCACACAATTAAACATTGGAAAAGTTCTTACTATGTCATCAAACAAGTGTGGTCATTTATTACCCATCCCGTTACCATGCCATCTTGGACCTGATTCTACAAGGGTCAAGGCTAGCAGAAATATGAGATAGCAGATGAGATAGCAGAAATGTGGCACCCTGTGCTCTTATTTTCAGTACCTTTATACAGGCAGATATTGTTCACATTGTAATCTTCTACATAGCTTACCCATAGCTCAAGAAAATAGAAGAGCGGTCTTATATTTTATTCATCAGATCATTAAATATTGGAGTAAAAAAGAGAGGACTGCACTATTAGTCTTTGTCATTCTGGCATGTTATCTGCTATTCCTGTTTTATTTTTATTGCTCCATATTTTTATTTGGATCGTCTTCTCTGACAGCCTAAGCTGAAAAATGGCTAATAAAGAATTGAAATTAACACTTGCATATTTTTGGTAGGATATTCAATTACTGATAGGGTTGTTCACAGAGTGAGATTATAGATGTTGCTATAGTAAAAGTTGTTATACTGAATAATATAAAGGCTATGCAGTATATAAATATCTGCAGCTGATAAGGCAATAAAAATAAAGATGAAAACTAGAAGAAAAATTAGTGTGGCCTATTATTAAAATATCTGTGGAGTAAAGAATAATATGAAGTAAAGATAATATGTGAAAATCTGATGCAGACTCACTTGAATAGGATTTTTCTTCTTTTTGTTGCTGTAGAGAACTTATTTTTTTTTTAAAAAAATAAAAGGTTTATAAAAAATTTCAGGTCAGCTTACTGTGAATATTAAATATCAAAATAAGTAATACATAAAATGCACAGACAATAGGAAATGTAATCTAACTATAAATAATAGGCTGAATTACTTTATAGTTAGATTACATGGGACTTCTTTTGAAGAACATTCATAAGCTTCAACTGATGCAGAATGCAGCTGCATTGGTAATTAATGGTGTCAGTTATCCAACACATTGTGATATCATTGGCTGCCAGTGGGTGAAATTCTGACTGCTAGTTATCACCTTTAAAGTCCTTCATGCCTTGTGTTCCAGACTAGCAGGCTCAAAAGCCTGCAACTCTGATTGGCCCGCGAATAGCAGATCGTGATTGGTCGCCACAGACTGATGCGATTAGCTACTAAAGGGGCTGCCGCGATTGGCCCTGCCAAGAGCGGCAAACTCAAATTGCTTTCATTGGCTGCCTAGCCGCAGCCAGCCCTATATAAGGGGCTGCTGCGGCTGGGATAGTTTGCTCAGATCTGAAGTCACTAATAAAGAGCTGTTGTTGTTATCTGAGTCTTGCCTCCATTCTTGAACCATCCTCCCAGATCTAACACTGGCGACGAAGGTGGGATGCGGAGGCAACGAAGTCTACTGATTTTGAACTAGCTGAAGGAGCGTGTGGCTGACAGAGCGCAACGACGGCGACATGGCCAGCAGCGCTATACCACCCACCCCATTTGATCCAGCTAGCGAGGACTGGGACTCATATATGGACAGATTTCAAATGTTCCTGGAGTCCAACAACCTCAAGGATGCCACACCCAGCAAGAAACGAGCCATTTTTCTAACCCATTGTGGACCAGCCATTTTTAAGATGGCTAAAGCCTTAGCGAAACCAGCTGAAGTTAAAACTGTGGATTGGGACACCCTTGCTCCCATCCTGCACAACCATTACGCCCCAGCAGTACCAACTCTCATTCGCAGACACGAGTTCTATCAGAGGGACCAGCGTGAAGGTGAGAGCGTTGGGGATTTCGTGGCAGACCTGAGGAACCTGGGCGGTTTATGTGGCTTCGCCAATCTCGAAGAAGCCATGAGAGACCGAATCGTCCTTGGCCTTAGAGATCCAACTGTCCAGAGCAAGATCATGGCCAAGGGAGACATCTCGCTTGCAGATGCCATAGCAGACGCCACCGCAGCTAAAGCCACTCGTAAATCAGCAGCACAAATGTGCCAAACCGGCAGAACCAACCGCCAACCCACCAACAATGCTGGGAAACCTTCAGACAAGTACACATCAACCACCCATCATGAAGATGTTGAGTCATCCTCAGACAGCGAGGAGGAAGAAGTCCACAGACTCCGGTCAGAACGTGAGCAACGGGACCAGCGGGGTCGTAAATCCAACTACCAATGCGCTGGATGCGGGGGAAACCATCCTCGATCCGAATGCAGATTCTTAGATGCCATGTGTCGTTTTTGCGAAAAACGAGGGCATATTGCGAAAGTATGCAGAAACAAAAGAAATTCCAGCCGCAGACGGAAAGGGAGCAACCGAAAAAGGAATGATGGCAACTCCACCACACAGAGGGACCGCCCTAGCAACCAGTGGAACCAGTACAGCAGACCCCGAAGGTTTAACGGCACACCCAGACAAGAAGAGGCTCATCAAACTGTTATGACTCCCCTTCGAAATTCAAATGAACAAAACAGAAAGCAGCCGTTTCACAATTAAATCAAACGGAAAGAAGTCTTATTAGATAACGGCTGGCAGAAACCACAGCATAAATCTTACTCTGTCCGGCAAACCAGTCCTGGCAATAAATCCTTAGCCTCAGAGCTCTTTGCTGTAACGTCCTCACTCAAATAGTCATTTTGTTCCTGGCGAAATGCACCAGCCCAGCTGTGTCCTTTTATACTCATTAAGGCAATGTGCTAATTTACTGACTTGCTCTTCTCATTTGCTCCAGCTGATTTTGCCTTTTCAACCGTCTTCTATTTTTTACATTTAACCACAAATTTTCCAAGTTCTCATCTCCACTAGAAGACTCTCTCAAAACTTCCCTGTCAGCCATTCCCGGCTGTTGATCAGATAAAGAACCAGAGGAGATCAAAGGTCCTAACAATTCTAATACATCAGGTCTGTCGTCCTTTGTCACGTCCATCTCCTCATCCTGGTTATCAGTCCAATCAGTAAGCCAGGCTGGTTCAAATTGTTCTGACGTAACCTCTTCACTTGAACTCATATCAATCACAGGAGCTGAATCCAAGCCCGGAGCCACAACATCAAACCATCACCATCAGCCACGCTTCATTGCTTGACGCTAAAAAATCCATGTAAAGGTTACCATTGAAAATAAACCATGCATCATGGAAGTCGACTCTGGGTCATCACTATCCATGGTATCCTGGAAAACACTCAAGCAACTGATTCCCAACATCCGACGCCAAGACCTCAGCAGTCAGAGACTCATACTGAAAGATTATCAAGGCAACCGGATTCCAGTCGCAGGTACCCTCCATTTCCAGGTCTCTTTCAAGGGACATAATGCAATTCTACCACTCACCATTGTAGACAGAGACCGGCCAAGTCTATTGGGCCTTCAGTGGTTCGCGCCATTAGGAATCGGAATGGCTGGCATCCATCATACTGAAGACGATGACTGGGAGGCAGCCCTCGTCCATGACTTCCGAGAAGTGTTCAGTGAAAGCTTAGGCAAGTACAAGGGGTCCCCTATTTCGTTTAATCTTCGCCCCGACATTGCACCCATTCACCTAAAGCCACGCCGAGTTCCCTTGGCTCTCAAACCCAAAATTGATGAGCAACTGGACAAATTAATTGCACAAGGCATTTAGAACCCATTGACCACGCCCGATGGGAGACACCAATTGTCACCCCCATAAAGCCTGACAGGTCCTTGAGAATCTGTGGTGACTACAAGGCCACCCTCAATCACGCGCTACAGCAGAGCGCCTATCCTGTACCAGTCGTTCAGCATCTCCTGCATTCACTTGGGGGTGGCAGAATATTCACAAAATTAGTTCTGGCCCAAGCGTATCAACAGCTGCCAGTTGATTCCGAGACTGCAGAAGCCCAAACTATAGTCACACATCGTGGTGCATTCAAATGCAACAGGATCCAGTTTGGAGTAAGCGTAGCCCCAGGCATCTTTCAAAGCCTGATGGAGAGACTATTACAAGGTATAAAAGGGGTCGTGCCCTATTTTGATGACATATTAATAGCAGCCCCAACAAAAAGTCAATTAGAGAAACGCCTCAGAACAGTCCTACAAAGGTTCAAAGATGCTGGCCTCAAGGTTAAGAAGGAAAAGTGCCAGCTATGCACAGAAAGGGTGGAGTTTCTTGGCTACCTTCTTGACAAACATGGCATCCACCCTACAGAAAAGAAATTGGCAGCTATCAAAAATGCCCCAAGACCTAAAAACAAAATTGACCTCCAAGCCTTCCTGGGACTTATTAAGTTTTATAATATTTTCCTATCCCAGAAGGCGACTGTTGCAGAGCCCCTTCATAGACTACTCGATAAAAGGGCCTCCTGGATTTGGGGACGTCGGGAGGAACATGCCTTCCAGCAAGTAAAAGACCTCCTTACCTCTGATGCAGTGCTAATTCAATATAACGAGACACTCCCCTTGACTGTTACTTGTGATGCCTCACCATTTGGGGTGGGGGCCATCCTGAGCCACGTCCTACCAAAAGGCTCAGAGGCACCAATTGCATTTTTTTCAAGAACTCTGTCAAAAACAGAAAGAAACTATAGCCACTTAGATAAGGAAACCCTTGCTATTGTCTCTGCAATTAAAAGGTTTCATGAATATGTTTATGGGAGACCATTTCTATTATCACGGATCATAAGCCATTACTTGGCATTCTGGCGGGCGACAAACCTACCCCACACATTCTCTCCCCCAGAATGACGCGATGGTCGGAATTCCTAGCTGCCTACGACTATCAACTAAAATATCGCCCGGGGAAATCTATTCCTCACGCTGATGCCTTGAGCTGCTCGCCACTACCCAAGCCACAGGAAGACCCAGCTCCCACGCTCCCAGTACTACAAATTGAGACAATTCCCTCACCTCCACTAACGGCCCAGGACATTGCCTTTGAAACCAAAAGAGACTCTTGTCTGGCACGAGTTCTTGGCTGGGTGGAGAGGGGATGGCCAGAATACGAACCAAAGGAAACCTTTAAGCCATTCAAAAACAGACAGACAGAACTTTTCTCACAAAGAGGGTGTGTTTTATGGGGAGATCGAGTTGTCATACCAACTAAACTACAAAAAAAGTCCTGCAAATGCTACACGATGGACACCCGGGCATCATGCGTATGAAAGCGCTGGCAAGAAGTTACGCCTGGTGGCCAGGTATGGACAAACAAATTGAAACCTGGGTCGCCTCTTGTAACAGATGCCAGGAAAACCACTCAGCCCGACCAAAAGCTCCACCAGCAGAATGGGAAACACCCAGGGGTCCCTGGTCACGCATTCATATTGACTTTGCGGGACCTACTAGAGGCCACACTTTCCTAATAACTGTAGATGCATATTCTAACTGGCTTGAGGTCAATAAAATGAAAACAACCACTACTGAGGCAGTCATCAAGAAATTGAACAGACTCTTTGCCACACATGGCCTACCTGATGTCCTAGTTTCTGACAATGGCCCCCAATTTACTGCCTTAGCCTTTGAACAATACCTAGCTGAACGGGGCATCCGACACGCACTCACATTGCCGGCTCATCCAGCGGCGAATGGTAGGGTTGAACGAATGATTCAGTTCACAAAGAAAACCCTACAGAAAATGGAACAAGGTAATATCCACGATAAAGTAACTAGAATGCTGCTTCTTCAACACATCACACCTAACAGCATGACTAACAAGAGCCCAGCTGAACTCCTGATGGCCAGGAAACTCAGATCGCCTCTAGACCGCTTGCATCCTGCCTACACCCCGGAAAAGCCCCTGGGTTCCAGCAGCAAGCATCGCGCCTTTAAGGTAGGAGACCTTGTATTTGCAAAAAATTTCTCTGGGGATCCCCTCTGGATTCCTGCTCAAGTAACTCAAGTTACGGGTCCCCACTCTTACCGTCTACTCACCACTGATGGCAGAGCGTGGAAACGCCATATTGACCAGCTACGCTGCAGACTGACCACAACTTCCATCCCTGACCCCAATCTTGACACCAGGGGGGGAGGGGAAGCCGTGAGCCCGGAAATAGAACTAAGACCTGTTTATTCTGAACTAACACCGAGATCACCACACCATAGCTTGCAATACTCACCAGCTGTAGTTGAACCGGGGCAGACGAACACTTCACCGAGAAGCAGCAGCCAAGCAGGTTCAGCGAGCCCGGGGAGCCATAGCAGTAGCAACGAAGCTGAGGACACTATCACCCCGGGGGCATCAGAAGAGAGCCCTAACCATGGCACCGGTTCACCGTTCCGGCTAGATCCAGCAAACAGTCCATCTGAACCCGAATTTGAACATGGACAATTGGAATTGCGTAAGTCAGGTAGACAGGTACGAAGACCTGCCTACCTACGAGACTATATTACTCCACCCCTTAAACGGAACTGAGAGGGGAGGGGTGTTCCGGACTAGCAGGCTCGAAAGCCTGCAACTCTGGCCTGCGAATAGCAGATCGTGATTGGTCACCACAGACTGATGCGATTGGCTAGTAAACGGGCTGCCGCGATTGGCCCTGCCAAGAGCGGCAAACTCAAATCGCTTTCATTGGCTGCCTAGCCGCAGCCAGCCCTATATAAGGGGCTGCTGTGGCTGGGATAGTTTGCTCAGATCTGAAGTCACTAATAAAGAGCTGTTGTTATCTGAGTCTTGCCTCCGTTCTTGAACCATCCTCCCAGATCTGACACCTTGGGACCAGATTACCTGAGGGACCATCTTCTCCAAGCTATCTCTCCCCATCCAATTTGGT
This sequence comes from Pseudonaja textilis, assembly GCF_049901715.1. Lineage (NCBI taxonomy): Eukaryota > Metazoa > Chordata > Lepidosauria > Squamata > Elapidae > Pseudonaja > Pseudonaja textilis. The sequence goes on from NC_141990.1 coordinate 188,198,311, forward strand.
CCAGCAAGTTGGGCATCAGCCAGGGAATGTTGGCTGGCGGGGACTATGAGATGGGCCTTCTCTGCTGTAATCCTGCCTTCTGGAACCTTCTCCCTTCAGAGATTAGGATGACCCCGATCTTGTTAACTTTTTGTAAGGCCATGAAGATCTTGCTGTGTGTCTAGACCTGGGTCCCCCAGTATGTTAAAGACCCCATTTCTGGGCTATAGTAAATCCATGGCAAGAATTTTACTTGGCAACCATATATATTTATTTGTATTGTTTTAATTGTTTTTATGGCATACGCTGCCTAGAGTTGCTTGTTGAGATGGGCAGCAAGACGGATAGATGGGCAGACAGACTGCAGCATTTTGAAGAAGGCAAGATCAGATAACCCATCAGCCTTTCCAAAGTTAGATGTAAGCAGCAGGACGGCTAAAGCAGCATTGCCCTTTATTTCTCAGACAGGAAAATCGTATGACATATGGATTAGTGTAATTTTTATCCTGACTATTGATTAGTTTTATATCTGATAAAATCAACCAAATTGACTATTTCATCTCACTGTTATTTTTTCAGTCAAAACTGGGCTAATTTGATTTTGGAGTTTGGGTTGCCTAATGCATTTAATACGAAGACAATAAAACCTTTCATTTTCCCATACTTCAGGGGTGCTTTCAAAGCAAAAATCTGAACACTGCTTGCTGGAGGACAGGGGAAAAGAGTGAGGAGACATGGAATAATAATAAATAATGGTGTTAAAGAGGAAAATATCCAACACTGTCCTGTTCTCAAAGAGTGTTTTTAAAAGGAGGAATTAATAAATAGGGACCTATGTACATGTATCTGAGCAGCTGCATTTCAGGAATAATTAAAGTTAATGAGCAGTCGTATTTGGTGGAACCATTAAACCTTAATTGCTGTAATTAGTTTTGAATGGGCAGGTGCATTTACTGGAGTAACAGCAAGGCATCATCCGATAAGAATAATAATTAATTTCACAAATAGTGCCCTTTAAAAATGTTAATAAAATAATTAAATGGAAAACATCTCTATGGAAATAAAGAGAGTTTAAAAATTATACACGATCTGTCTAATAAGACAGATGGTGGAACAGCCTTCTTGAATGTTGAGCAATTGTTGTTTTCTAAAAAGATCCTATCTGCAGATCTTGTTGAAAAAGATGTGCTATAGACAGATGTGGTTCCTTTAAGGAATCCACTCATTAAAGTTAATCTGACTCTTTAAAATAATTTTTCAGGTTTCTGAGGGGGGAAAAAAACCTGGATTGCTTTAATGAATAACAGAAAGGTGCTGCACTTGCATGACATTGGAAGTGTTTCTTCCAAACCATTTTTGAACCGTGTTCTATTTAAGGTGATCCAGTGCAGGTTTATTAGAAATAAGGCTAATAGAATAGACACTCCTATGAGAGTGTGAACAGGACTGCAACTTGGCTTTCAAAAATAGAATAAAAGCAGTGGGGAATAAGCAGACCCTTATTCCTTCTGAACATTTTGTAAAATATTAATGCAGTGCCAGCAGGAATAAAGATGGAAGAAAACAAATGTGCAATTAAAAAGGAAGATCACTTGCCTCACTATTTGACAAATGACCTCTTTGAGTTACAGAGCTCAGGAATGAAGATAGCTATAACTTGAGGATCAATTATGGGAGGGCATCATCCACATAATAAAAAAGGGGGCATTACAGAGCTGGAGCTTGCCTTGGTGTCTAAAATCAAATTAGGATCCCTAAGAAACAATGGGGAGCTCTCAACGTGCTCAGGAATACCCTTCTTTTTGCAAAAATTTGGGAAGCCTGTAATGCAGGACATACATAATTGCTCCAAATCACCAAATGCAGGCTAAGCAGACACACTGAAAAATGCTGGGAAATGAAGATGGATAGGTTAAGAATTAGGGTTAAACTAAGATATTCTTCTGCTGAGCCATCAACTCTGCTTTATAAACTACAGTGATGAGTTCATACATTATTATAGAACAGAACAGAATAGAATAGGAGCTGGAAGGGACCTTGGAGGTCTTCTAGTCCAGCCCCCTGCTGAAGCAGGAGAACCTATACTATTTCAGACAAGTGGCTGTCTAGTCTCTTCTTAAAAACCTCCAGTGATGGAATGGCCATGATATCCTGAAGGCAAGCTATTCCACTAGTTAATTGTCCTCGCTGTTAAGAAGTATCTCCTTAAGTCCAAGTTGCTTGAATCAAATATAATTGTGGTTTAGCATAACGTGTGAACCTAGGCAGAGGCAGAATTGCCAAGAAATCACAGCTGATCAAAATCAATGAAAGAAAAGCGTGCCTTATTGCATACTGCAACAGCACTAGAATTGTTTTTAACAAGAGTAGAATCTAGTCTAAATAAATAATATAGCTAGCAAAAGTACGGTAATTGATTTAGAACAGTTTTCTCAACCTTGGGTGACTTAAACTATCTGGACTTCAACTCCCAAAATTCCCCAGCCAGCATGGTTGGCTGGGGAATTCTGGGAGTTGAAGTCCAGATATCTTATATTTGATTTAGAAGATAGAAATGTGTGGCTTTATTCCCGCCCCCCCAGCACGAGTAGATAATAAACACAAACTATGCAAATAGTATCTTCCCTTAAAGTGTGCACCCTACATTTACATTGGCTTTAATGTCCAGAATTCCCAATTGGGGTAGTCATTGCTAAGAATTCAGCGTATTGAAGTCCACACACATCTGGAAAGCAGCATGATTGGGAACAGCGTTCCAGGGCTTGACTAAGATTCTGATAAAGCTCTTGTCTTATTTTAACTAGTCATGATTTGATCAGAATTCATTATGGAATACTTTGAGCAAAAATTTAATCCTTAAGGGATTGAATGACAAACTTTTCTTTCAAATCACACTACCTGAGGTAGACGTTATGGTTTGTCAGGATGAAAAAATATATAAGTTGAAGAAGAGATTAGTTTATGTAGATAGCTATGAAAGAAAAACCAGAAAAATGATACTGAAGAAGCTGGAAATTTCTAAATTAGCATGTGTCTATATAAACTCCATTAACTTTTACAGGAGGCCTTTGACTTATAACAGTTCATTTAGGGACCATTTAAAATTACAACAGCGCTGAAAAAAATGACATAATGACCATTTTTCACACTTATGACTGTTGCAGCACTCCCAATGGTAACAAGATCAAAATTCAGATTCTTGTCTACTGGTTCATATTTATGACGATTGCAGTGTCCTGGGATCATGTGTTCCCTTTTTGTAACTTCTGACAAGAAAAGTCAATGAAGAAGAAAGATTCACTTAACAAACATGTTACTCATGTAACAGCTGCAGTGATTCACTTAACAACTGTGGCAAGAAAGGTTGTAAAATGGGACAAAATTCACTTCACAAATGTCTCACTTAGCAACAGAAATTTTGGGCTCAGTTATGGTTGAAAGTCAAGGACTACCTGTAGTTAAATTATTACACACACACAGAGGAGGCCTTGACACACAACCATTTTAGCAACCATTGAAGTAACAACAGTACTGAAAAAGTAACATGAATGATCCTCACACTTACAACTGTCATCGCATCTCCATGGTCACGTGATCAAATTTTGAGAACTTGGCAACCAGCAAATACTTCTGGTGGCTGCGGTCATCTGAGCCATCATTTAAGCCTTGCCCAGTTGGCTTCCAACAAGCAGTCAATGGGCAAAGCCATTCAACTCACCTCAAACTGAAAAAGATGGGCGAGATGGGCAGTATACAATTTCAATAAATAACTAAATTGTCTTATCTGATTAAATAGAACAGTAGTTCTAGCATGTTGGGTACAGAGAATTCTGCCTCTATAGTGCCAAGCATTTCAGTGAGTGTCCTGACTAAACTGATCTTTTCTTAATTCTACACTGAAAGTGAATTTCTGATTTTGAAGTTTAGATATTTACCACTATTTTATTGACAGACAAATCTTCTTCTGGTTACTGGCTTTAGAATTCTAGGAAGAATTCCAACTAAAAACACTAATGACTATGTGGGGAAAAATATATATATATATATATAATATGTTAAGACAGAATACAAGCTAAATATTTACTAAGGTTTTTTTTTAACATGTAAGTTTTGTACGCATGGCACTTTTTCAAAAGATATAATATTTAAAACAACATAGACTGCAGAGTATGGATTTACTACAATGTGCTTAAATAGCCATTTTCTGTATAAATTAACAAGCGATTGAAAAATAGCTCCTAAAGGGAACCCTGCCAGGATTAATTGTGGAGGCTATTTAACCAACAAGAGAAATTAGAACTAGATTAATATAGTGATTATTATCTGAGGTGGCAGCTGGCCTGGACCATCTCAAGACAGCACATCTAGCAGGTGAAGAGGGAGGACACGTAAAAAGGGTTGAATGACGCTTTTTACTCACATTGTTCAATGTCGTGCCATGTTTTTTTTTTACTGTGATTGTCTTTGAAGGAAATATCAGCTGGAGGCTTTCAATTCACATGTTTAATGGACCAACTCCTACAGCAAAAGATTCTAGACCAGATTTGGGTTTTAGGGGGAATATACTCTGTAAGCCCCTTTTCACACAATACGATGAAACTAGTTTGAGTCTTAAGTTCAAATATTAATTAGAAGCTGGAAAATTGTGAATAGCAGACGCCTATTTGCAAGCAGCTCCTTTTCCTTCTCCTTCCTCTTATCTGATGCATTGATTCTGCCACATTTCTTAAAGCAGAGTACTAAGTGGGTTTCGTTTTTCCTGTCATGGAGAGAAACTTACAAATTTGGTAGCTAGTGATGGGAAATGTTCTGGGAGATGACAAGCTAGAAAGAACAAGTGCTGCTTTTAACAGTCTGTGTCCCCCCCTCAGCTGCATCAAAGCTGATCTGCGAAAGGTTATCGATATAAAAATGCCATTAAAATTATTATGAGTGCATAGAAGCGCAACAAACCCATTACCGTAAAAAAAAAGCAACTCAATATAAACTCAGAACTATGAAACTGATCTATCAGTGCTTTGAGATCATATTTACTTTTGATTGACTGATTATGTCGTTGCACCACCATATTGTCAGTGGATTCCTGGCTGGGTGAAGCATAGAACATACCATAAAGCACAAAATGAACATTACACAGTAATCTCCTAAATTACCAGAGTTATATCACTATGGGCATCATCTCCCAGTAATAAGATTTAGCTATTGAACACTCTCTTGAACAATTCCATCTTCAGTACCTTCCTAAATATTGGAGGGATGGCATCACTTGGCTCTCTGCACCAAGGCTGTTCCAGTGGGAAAGGACAACACTCATTCCCAGTCAGAATCAACTCATCACTCTCCTCACAAACCAATATCTCCACGACATTCTTCATACAGGTAGTCCTCGACTTACAACTGTTCATTTAGTGACTGCTCAAAGTTACAACAGCACTGTTCTGACCCATGCCCTTTTCCAACAAATCAAACACAATCCAAAGGGAACAGAAACCTTGTAATGCTTCTGCAAAATAATTAGCTGTGATAAGCACAAGCCTTGCCAAACTATGCGAGTCTTACCAAAAGATAACAGACAAGAAATAATTTGCAATACAAGAATACAAACTCAGAATACTGGAATGTCCACGAGGCTGGAGTTTCAAAATGTTTTTGCCTTCTGCAGAGAATGTTCGCTTCACAGCTGGCTTTTATCTTCTTGAAGGAGGGGCCATTACCTTTCAGCCTTACTGCCAAGTCACCTGTGCTGTTGTAGCTGTTCTTGCCTGAGGGCAATCCTGCGTGCATGTGCACTTGGCACAGGCTCCTCGGGAACCTCCTCATCACTGCTGCCAGCCCCGACAATCTCTGAAGGCATCAGTCCATTCCCTTGCTCTCCTCAGCCGTCCGTACCTGCTGATGGCTAAGCAAAACAAGCACTGAAAAAGTGGCTTATGATTGTTTTTCACAGGTACGACTGTTGCCGCATCCCCGCGGTCACGTGATTTACATTTGGATGTTTGACAGCTGGTTCCTATTGATGATGGACAGTTGCCATGTCCCAGGGGTCATGGGATCCCCTTTTGCAACCTTCTGTCCAGCAAAGTCAATGGGGAAGCCAGATTCACTTAGCAACCGTGTTGCTAACTTAAGAACTGATGTTGATTCGCTTAACAACTGGATGTAAAATGGGATAAAACTTAGTTAAAAAAAGGTCTCATTTAGTAACAGAAATTTGGGGCTCAATTGTGCTTGTTAAGTCAAGAACTACCTGTACATAGAATGAAGAAGAAAAGTAGTAGCATAAGAATTGCTTTTATGGCCTCCTCCCCTTAAGAACAACGGGGAGAAAAATCTGTTTCCATCGCAATGTTTTCAGTCCTCCCAAAATCTTCGGATGAATCGTTGCAAGGGCCCTCATCCTTGCAAGCACCATGACCAAAGTCTTAGCTCAACTGAAACCATTTTATTTAGCCTCTGGGAAAGCTCTTTTCATCCAGGCTTCCATTTTCAGGATGAGGTTTATCTGTGACATGGCCCCTGAAAGATTTCTTCAATAGGTATTTTTGAAGTGTTTCCCTTCTGTATTTTCTTGAGGGAGGAAATAAATCACAGCCCTTAACTTTTCTTTTTGTCTAATATTGTTGGCTTTGTGAAGCCTATGATGATTAATTCTGTTCTGTCTCACTGGCTGATATAGCCTTTCCCCCCTCCTCACTCTAGACCTGAAGGGGAAGAATCCCTTTATCTTCCCCTACAAAGCTGGCTATTTATTCTCTATTAAAAAACAGACTATTTGACATTTCACTGATCATCATCACATCCCTCTAAGGCAGCATTGCCTCTTCTGCAAATTGCTATAGCATCTTTTTCATGCTCCAAAGAGTGCTTCTTCCTCCCACCTGTCAAACAAAAAACGAACCACCCCAGGATCTAAAATTCATGGCCTGTTTTCAACATGTGATTTAGGACTGCGTAACAGAGCCAGTGCTTTCTCCGGTTAAATCCCCAATGTTCCATTTCAAATTGCAATTCATAAAGTGAATTTTGGCTATTCAGCCCTGGCTTCATTTTTTTTCTGATATAACCCAATAATTAGTTGTTGTGTCTGCCGATGTATTTAATTTTCTGGACAAGACCATTCTTCTCTGTTCTCTAATATGATGATGATTGATGATGATGATGATGATGATGGAGGAGGAGGAGAAGTAAGAGGAGAAATAGGAGTAGGGGAAGAGGGAAGAGGAAGCGGAGGAGGAGGAGGAGAAGGAAGAGAAGAAGAAGAAGAAGAAGAAGAAGAAGAAGAAGAAGAAGAAGAAGAAGAAGAAGAAGAAGAAGAAGAAGAAGAAGAAGAAGAAGAAGAAGAAGAAGAAGAAGAAGAAGAAGAAGAAGAAGAAGAAGAAGAAGAAGAAGAAGAAAAGGAGGAAGATAAATCCATTCAGTTGTGTCCAACTCTAGGTGATTCTATGGGCCAGGTGCCTCCACATCTTCTGATCTTGCACTATTTCTTTAAGTTTTTTCTATGCTCCGGCTGGTGTCAGCTTTGATGGTGTCCTCTAATAAGTTACAGTACTGCAGCACATACCAATGTAGTTAGTATATTAATAGCTTACCTTCGATGCCTCTGTTCTGATGCAAACTTCAAAAATTCAGAAGAACTTAGAAGCTGATTATAGGAAGCATACCGGGTCAATGCTTAAAGTTCAACACTTCAAAGTCCTGGTGATTATCTCAGAATTCTTAAAAGATTTGGGAATTAGAAAATGAAAGAACGATCTCCTCTTATAGGAATTAGCCCAGATTTTATATCCATTATCAATGTTCCTCTTTCATATGTTGCTACATTCTGAATGGCTGGAAAAATGACTTACGAGGGCTTTTTGGCAACTGTGTCATCCTTTGTTTGAAATGGGCACCTGTAAGATATTTGTTCTAATCAGAATAACAGAGTTGGAAGGGACTTTGGAGGTCTTTTAGTCCAACTCCTTGCTCAAGCAGGCTGAGAGACACTTGCCAAACTAATGCCTTTTATCCACCTTTGAGTTGTGGTGGCGCAGTGGTTAGAATGTAGCATTGCAGGTTAATCCACTGCTCACTGCCAGGAGTTTGATTCTGACTGGCTCAAGGTTGACTCAGCCTTCCATCCTTCCGAGGTTGATAAAATGAAGACCCAGATTGTTGGGGGGGGGGGGAAATGGGATAATATGCTGACTCTGCAAACCATTTAGAGAGGTTGTAAAAGCATTGTGAAACAGTATATAAGTCTAAGTGCTAATGCAGGCTTTTCAAGTGTAGAGGATTAGAACATTCTGTTCCACTGCAGCTTTTATGCTGGCTCTTTGATATTGTTTTTTTATGTTTCAGTAAGCCAAAAGGCAGAGAATAATAAATATTCAAAATAAATTAATGATTGGCAATATAAGGATATCTGGTCACTCCAGGGAGGAGCAATCTGACATCTTCCAGATATATTGGATGTCATCCCTGGCCATTGGACTGTCTATATAGGGCTCACAATATTATTGTCCAAAGCATCTTGAAGGTAATAGGCTGCCTGTACCTCCTTTAAAGCACAAGCTGATATGGAAAAAAATAGTTGCAGAGGCCTTCATATTCTTCTCCTCCAGGGTCATAATCACCTCCCTAGCTTGCTTTACTGTCAGAAGTGACAAACTACAGTTAAAATTATAACAATTTTTTGTTAACCAAGTACAGATAATACTTGACTTACAATCATAATTGAGGCCTGTGCTGTCCAGACAATATATAGTTAATTGGGAATTGGGATAGTTAGTTAGGAATTGGGAGCTGTTCCCTTAAGGGAATGCATCATAGTAAATGTAGTTAAGGTATCATGGGAAATGTAGTCCATGTCATGTGGTCATATCTGTAATCCTGATTGGTCACTGAATTGACTCTCGGTTGGCGGGGGGGGGGGGAAGCCCTTTGTTCCCTTTCCTTGCCTGGACCCAGCAGCATGCTGGCTCCCTCTGCTCCATTGTTATGGGATGAAGAGAACTGTCTTTTTACACTATGAAGTCAGCTGTGCAAAGAATTGGACATTAGATGAATCTCGAAGTAACCTTGAGTTATATTTGAGGATGCCTTGTGAACCAATAAAGAAACTTTGTATGGAAGCCTTTGTAGAGTTTAATCTGTCTGTCTTTATATTCAGCCAGTAATTAAAAGACAGAACAAGGCCCAAATTTCTATTGCTAAGCGAGATGAAGCTTTGCCGCTATTTTACAACTTTTCTTGCTACAGTTCTTAAGTGAATCAATCATTCTCATTTTGAGTCCCCATAATCCCTTGCAGGGTGGAGTCTGAGCAACTGACCGGAGCTGAGTGTTTATTGGCCGGATGCCCTTCCTGTCGCCAATGCGGAGTTTTATTCAGCAGATATATTCTCATTGTGCCCAGAGAGAGAAATATCTGCCTCTACCTAGGCTTGAACTCACAGCTTCCTGATTGTGAGGTGAGAGCTCCACCTCTAGGCCACCGCACTGCACATTCTCTTATGTGAATCAGTGCAGTTGTTAACAGGGGTGGGATCCAACCAGTGTTACTACCAGTTTGGTGACTAAATCAGCTGTGCCAGCTGATTTCAGACAGCTGAAAAGTGCTGCGTGCGAGTGCGCAGCGTTTGAAAAGCCTCTTTTTTCCTGCTTTTTCAACCTCAGCTCTGCCGCGCAAAGCAGCTGAGGTTGAAAAAGCAGGATATAAAGGACAGGTAAGAGCCCGGGCGGGCGGGTGGGTCAAACAGCAGCAAACACAGAACGGGTTCGGTGTCTGCCGCTCTTCAGAGCTACCGGTTCTATAGAACCGGTTCTATATACCGGTTCTATAGAACCGGGCAGAACTGGTAGCATTCCACCCCTGGTTGTTAAATCAGTAACACTGTTAAGTGAATTTGCTTATCCATTGACTTTGCTGGTCAGAAAGTCACTAAGGTGATCAAAGGACCACGGGACACTGCAACCATCATAAATATGAGCCCGTTGCCAAGCACTTTGAATTTTGATCATGTGACCATGGGACTACTTCGTACGTATGAAAAATGCTCATGTCACTTTTTTTCAGTGCCGTTATAACTTCAAACGGTCACTAAATAAATGGCTGTAAGTCGAGGATTACTTGTGAAAAGAGAGGGACTTCTGTTTTTGTTCCATCTTTCTGAAAATTTACCTAGGAGGACTATGGACCATTTTTTAAAGAGGCCGGGTCACACAGTGGTTCTTCGTTGAACGTATTGATTTTTAGCATCTCATCAGAAAGCAGTGTTTGTATTTAATATGGTGTTTAGTTTAGTTTAATTTAGTTTAGTTTACTTTATTGTCATTGCACCTTGTACAACGAAATCAAACACCATCTTCAGTGCACATCATGACCATGAGCATGAAAATAAACACAAACAAACATCCTTCACCCTCCACACATTGAACCAAAACCCCCTGACACCGCACCAACATTGCAACACCAACTATACAACAGAACTATACAGCAGAATTCAAAAGAGCTACTGCCCTGGGATAGAAGCTGTTTTTCAGCCTATTTGCCCTTGTTTTTATTATTCTGTACCATCTGCCAGGTGGTAATAGTTCAAAAAAAGGGTTCCCAGGATGAGACGGATCTTTGAGAATGTTTTGAACTTTCTTAAGGCAGCAGGAGCTATAAAGCTCTTCCAAGGAGGGGAGAGGGCAACCAGTGATCTTCTGGGCAATGACACTAACCCTCTGGAGTGCTTTCCTATCTGCCACTGGGCAATTAGAAATCCATACAGAGGTGCAGTATATTAAAATGCTCTCTATGGTGCAGCAGTAGAAGGTCACCGGTTTTTTATTCAGTTGTTTTCTGAGAAGTCTCAGGTAGTATAATCTCTGCTGGGCCCTTTTTAAGTGTCTCTTTTTACAAACTTGCTGCATAGGTTTTTCTCACACAAACACAAACTGCGATTTCTTTCTTCATATTCTTTGTACTATACAGGAACTTTGGGGCTCCTGCAAGTCTGCTCATATTTCCGCTTTGCATAGATGGTCTTCATTAAACAAACAGCATCGCTTGCTATCTGAACACTAAAAACAGAGGAAATGGAATCAAACCAAACAGCCACAAGACCAGATCAATCGAAGCAAAGCAATAAAAGAGCAATAAAATGCCCAGTAGCAAAAAATGAAACCATATAAGGATGCTTTCTTGATACAGAAAGGTCCCTATCACTCTGCTAAAAATCGACAGTTTCTAAAACAGATGGGAGAAAATGCCATGTATGTTCTATATTACAGGGCACTTCCACCGAAGCCGCTATTTTCCGAGACCCTGTCAACTGTGGTAGAAATAATTTTTTAAAAGTAATGGATAAAAAGTGCTTTGGCGTATTCAAGAGCCCTCTATAAATGTTAAGCATGATTATTAAATTGTTCCAATGCTGAGAGACGAATGCCTTGTTCTGATTCCAGGAACCCGTTTTTCCCTCCTGCAACAAACTCTGGAGCTTGATAATATTTCATTAAGGGTAATTACTGACATTGTGAATATAAGTTTCCAGAAGAAGGAAAATTGCCACAATTACTTGTCTATTGATTCCTCCTGTACTGCAGATGTATTCAGATGAGGGTAATTTGGTAAAGGGCTTTGAATTTATTCTAACCCAGATGGGTCATAAGAGAGAAATCCAGGGGGGAAGAAAATCAAGCCAAGACAATAGTCTCCCTCCGAATGTGAATAAATATATACTATTGCACTCTCAGACAGATCTTGCAGGAACAGAAAATGTTTTTCATAAGCATCTGAAGCAACAAACATTCAGTATTTGTATAACACAGTTATACAAATACTTTAAGTCTACTTGATTATCTTTAGGAAACTATGGACTCTTATCAAGTTAACCCGCAAAATGTAAAAAATTTTATGGGTTAACTTGATAAGAGTCCATAGTTTCCTAAAGATAATCAAGTAGACTTAAAGTATTTGTATAACTGTTTTAAAAAAAGGTATTTTGTATTCCAAATGAAATTCAAACAGAATACACTTTAAGGGAGTGGGGCTGGGTGGGGGAGAATGCCACACCGTACAGAGGTACAATCTGAAATATCAAATGGCTGTTCAACCTGATACATTTAAGACCCCTGTTCTGAAGGATCAGAAAGAACCAGTTTCAGTGCTGTAAAATCAAGAATCCTTTGTGGTCCTCTTAGAGTTAAACTGAGAATCGGGCAAAAATAAAAATTTGGAGGGATTTTTGTTTTGGCGATGGATGTGGTGCTTGCTTTGTTTTTTGAAGTTGCAGTAAGCTTAGATGCAATAGCAACCTATATACAAAGAGGAATACGTGTTTGGGGCATGATAGAATTGTATGATTCATTTCATTGGATGAACGCCAGTGGGGTAGAAAGAGCTGATGAGGGGGGAGGGATGTTTTAGTGCTCTGAGCCTTTGTGTACCTCTGTTGGCAAAAAAGATAGTTTGATCTTGGAGAGGCCTTGACTCTTTACCTTCCTCTCTAAAAATGACACACTAGAACTGGATCTGGCTTGTGTCTAAGAAAAACCATGCATCTTGGAAATGTGGCCTTCCATTATAATCAGAAAAAAAATATGTTTCACATTTTTTTAAAAAATTCAGAGAACCTTCCTTGGTGATATGAAAACAAAACATGCAAATAGTAGTAGCGGTAGAGAGACAGATAGACATGAAAGAAATAGAGGAGATATGGACACATACATATATGTTATGTACAGATCAAAAGGACTGAAATAATTTGATTTTTTTCTTTTGGATATCTTTGGAATAAGACAAGAAGAGACCATGTTCGTAAATATACTTGATATGATCCAGGGTTGTTTTTTTTAAAAAAAATCTTTTAATGATCATCATGCTGGGGCTTTGGAATATAACTGTGGGAAGTCCCCTTCCCCAGAAGAATGAAATATTTTGAGGAATATTAAAAAGGCAGGATATTATATTTCCTCAAAGGGAGAAATGGAGAAACATACTCTTAAGGGAGACAGAAACCAGCCTCAGTTTTTCTGCCCCAAACAGAAACTAAGGAGGCCAGCTTTTAGAAATGCAGATTTGGTAATCCATTCAGAAACACTGGGCCAGACAGAAACTCCAGATAAGCAAAACAATAAGCAACACAATTAAGCCAAGGGTTGATAAAATGAGCTCAGACAAACACTTAGGATTTGCATTTTCTTTTTTGCCTATGGAACCAGCTATGACTCCTATATGACCCCAGTAGAAATCCAGAAGGTATAAAACACCACCCATTCTAAACTCCATTTTGTCAGCTGCCCCAGAACCATGGTGGTTCTGTTTCAGCAATAAACCTTTCTTTCCAACCAGCCTCCGTGTTGTTTCTAGCATCTTCCTCCCAGCTTGGAACTGAACCAGATAGCTATTTCTTCTGACATAATCAAGTGATGCAATGGTTAAGTAACATATCATATGTTCACATTGAGTTACAATGTCAGTCCCAGCTGCTGTTACGTGAATCACCCACAGTCATTAAGTGTGATAACACATGACGGTGGCTTCCTACTGGTTTCCTTATCGACTTTGCATGTCAGAAGCTGGTTGTGAAACTTGCAAATGGTGATCAAGTGACCACAGGAATGTTGCAACAGCTGCATCCTTGCGGACCAGTTGTAAAGCTCCTTTTTTAGGGCTGTCGTAACTTCAGTCACTGAATGAGTGATTGATAAGCGAGGACTAGCTGTATAATCATCAAAAGTGAGAAGATCTGCAAGTTCAATTCCCAGTAGAGGGTTTGAACCACCTAGCTGTCTACATCTGAAGAATCCTAATTAAGAACAACACTGGTCCCATGGTGCCTCCTTGTGGTCAATGTAACTGAAAAGTATTATCTGTTGTCTTAATAAGACTTAAAAATGGTACAGTAATTTAGAATATTCCAGAGTGCCTCACAAACATTTTCACAATAGCCTTGTATAGCTTCTAGGGGTGTGTTCCAGCTCAGTACTTCACTCAGTAAGGATGAATTTAGATGTGTGTAATGCTCCAGTCCAAGGTGTGCAGTCTCAAAAATATAAGAGATCATTTACTGGATTTCTTATCTTGCTCTTGACAAGCTTTTACCTTCAAGACAACCAAGAATTCGCATATGCCAGTTTCGTGTTTTGGAATTGAGACAGTTTTGACAAATGTCCAATATGCAGCTGCCAGGGGATTTCAAAGCAAATGACTTACAAAAAAAATTGGTTTTTCTATTTCATATATGTTCTCTCTCACCCCCTTCATAAATGACACCCTAGGTTATAAAAAAAAAAAAAGTAGCCTTTTTCTGCCAGTGTAATTTGTTGCTTCCTTTTTTATAAAATTATCCAAATTCCCTAAAAAAAATTCCCTGCTGTGTAGTGCTCATCGTTCCTGCTTGATTCAAGTTTGAATATTGATATTCTCCAGATGAGCTGTTCAGAGCATCCATTGTTTGGGGTGATGCTTCTGTCACTCGTTCAATAGACTGGGCTTTAATTGAGAGGACGCTCCTCCTCCTCCACGGGACTCCTCCCTAGCGTCCCCAGTTTTTGCTCAGCCTTCGTGGATATAGGCAGCTTAATTTTCTTTCCCTTGGCCGGAACATCAAAGGCTTCAAAAGGAGTCAACAAAAAGGTTTGCTTTTAAACTCTAAACAACTCCTTTAAGGCTTTTAGTTTCAATGAGTCAAGCAGCTCCCTATGGTATATAACTCGAGCCAAGGGAGTTCACCGTAGCTTCAGATAATGATCGCCCCCAGGACGATCGGAGGTGATAACGCCTCAGCCGCATGGCTAACAACTCACATTACGATCTTTTCAAGCCGAGCTGCTATGATCGCCGCTGCCCACGCCCGACGGAAGAGGCTCCATTTTAAAAGGGTCCGAGGCTTTTTTCTCTCCCCTGGGAACACCGTCTGGGGTGGGGGCATCAGCACCCATCTGCCCCACTGCACCTTTTTATTCAAGGGGAAACTGCAGTATCGACTTCCCACAAGGCATGGAAATGCTGCTGAGCCGATTTAACTCATTACGTGCCTAAAGAGATAACGGCTAGCGCCATTGTAGACTCACTAACCATGCGGTAGTGATCTGCATTTTATTTCTGGAACTGTGAGGCTTTTCTTTCCCCAAGCAGGGGTCTCCTTTCTGGAACCCGAGGGAAATCACCCTAATACATATGTGTGTGTGTGTAGATAGACAGATAGAGAGATAGACAGACAGATATAGATATAGATATTCAGATATAATTATTCTATTTTGGACCCTTATTCAATAAGGAGGAAACTTTTGGCTTATGCCCTCCTTTCTAGGCCTACGAGTTGTTCCAAATTTGGCTAATTTGGAAATAATAATATTAATAACAAAATAATAATAATGATAATAATAATAGGAATAGGAATAAGAATTCTTACATAAGATTATACAAAACTGGGGAACATTGTTTTAGGGTTCCCTGGCCATTACTGGTTCAGGCCCCTGGGTGTGCCAACCGCCCAACATTTCAGCCTCATTAACAGTAAAATTTAATAAGCGGTCACAATGGCAAGCAGCAGTAGCTCAAGAGCCATGTCAAAATTCTCAAACCTCATCTCCTCCAGACCTACTTTGGCTCCAATCCCCCTCTGCAACCACCCCTGAATCTGTCTGTGTAA
Source organism: Pseudonaja textilis (assembly GCF_049901715.1). NCBI lineage: Eukaryota > Metazoa > Chordata > Lepidosauria > Squamata > Elapidae > Pseudonaja > Pseudonaja textilis. The sequence goes on from NC_141990.1 coordinate 188,213,915, forward strand.
TCCAGATGCAGCACAGCTGCACAAGATCAGGTAGCCCACCTAGATCAGTACAAGTGACTCGAAGTGCCTCTGTGGCCACATTGCTCCAACAGTGGCCAGATTCTGTCAAGATGGTGACTTACCGGAAAAGATCCCTGCAAAGATGAGACTGTGGATGGAATTAGCAATACGCCAATGTATCTCTGCGGGGGTGCAGCATACTGCTCTGGCCAACAACAGAGCGCTCCTTCTGATTGGAATGCCCTATAACTCCGGTCACTAAGCAGGACAGAGCATCCTTACCCTCAGGTATCTCTCCACAGGAGATTCTGTAGTTTCAGATATATTCCTGCAAGGTATATAGAAGAAGCAAGGGCTATTGATCGGGTGGAGCCAGAGGACTCAGAGTTCTCCTGCTCAAATTCTCAAATTCTAGTTAGATTCACATTGGCTCACATTAACAGGTGATGGTTGATGCTACATCTTGACGACTAAAACAATGCCGGCATCATTTTGTTTATAAGAATTCCATGGCATTATCTGTTGAGAGGCCACTTCCCCTCACAAGGATCTCCGTGAGGGTCCAGGGGACATTTATGCCTATTGTGGACCTCTTTCTGAGGTTGACTATTAGGCTTCCCTTTTAAAGTTGGCAGCCCTCACAGAATTCTAGCAGCACAGTAACAGTGAGCGCCAAGGCCCATGTCTGCTTGGGCAGGAAGCTGTTGAGGGCCAGTGACTGCAGGATCACCCAGTTGCAATACAGGTCCTGAAAGTTGTTCTCTATTTGGCCTCACAATTTCATTCCATATTCAGTCATCTAATTATGAGTTTGGTAACAGCACAACAATTTACGTTAGTAGCTGTGCACCGATATAACAAAAATATTATCAATAATAATATTAATGATATCAATATTATTATGAATAATAACATAATAAATTGAATTTACCCCCCCAAAAGGGGGAGGAGAGCAAATATCAAGAGGATTCCCTGCCTCTGTTTACATCAGTCCTCTGAACCAGTCAATATCTCATACACATATAGATATATAGCTATAGATATCTCACCTTGTGGGCTTTAGGTCAGAATCTTCAAGGGCAACCAAAAATACCCCCAGAGGACAATAAACCAACTCAAAGTAGGTCAAAATGTCCTAGAGAGACCTCTAAGGCAACAAAGGATGCCAAAAGACACCAAAATGTGTTAGATAAGCATATCTTAAACAAACAAAAAAATGTATGAGGGAGGTTGAACAGAAGTCTCAGTCCTCTTCCCCAGCCAGGCTGGCCCCAGTTCCAGAGTGCTCGCTTCAGCAGCACATATACTAAAATTGGAATGATACAGAGAAGATTAGCATGGCCCTTGCGCAAGGATGACACGCAAATTTGTGAAGTGTTTCATATTTCACCTTGCCTTCATTCCTGGATCTCTCAACGCCATCCAGAAGAGCCTCAGGCCTTCAATCCAGGCCTTCAGCAGCGCTACTTGCCTGACAGACAGTTGTGGGACCACGTCAGGATTCCTCCTCCCAGAGGATATCCCTGACAAATTGAAGGCCTGGAGGGACATGGCAACTTGAAGAAGCATCGCAGCTGGGATACAGTAGAAGTTGATGGCTAGGCAGCCTCCACAATCTGACCTCGATTCTCACTCGATTTAGTTGCTATGCAGAATAGACCTTCATTACCAGCAGATACCTCCTTCAGGGGAGTATTATATAATCCAGTTACACATTCACATGATACACAGGATGAGCGAGAACTATAGACCAGATGGAACAGGTTGAGGAAGGGTCTACTCACAACAGTGACCAAAATCTGTCAGAGGCGGATCCCCTAAAAAGGGGGGGCATGTCAAACATTGAAGGCATTAAGCCAGACCACCAACCTTCAGGTCTGTTTCACCCTCAGACTTTTTTCAAGTCTCTGTTGTTTCAAAAAACAAAAACAAAAAAACCCTACTGCCTGCCTTGATATTCCATTCCCCTCAGCCCAACAATCATTACTGTAAGGGGCGTCAGACGATTTAATCTTCTCCCAACTAATAATGTAAGAGGAAGTCAATACTGTCCCACAGAGGTTCTTGGACCTCGTCCAGAAACAAGGGGTCTCTTCAGTGGCGTATACCCCTCTTACAGGATATGATAGAAAATTTTTAATTTGGTTTTCTAATTCTGCTAAATTTCTCATCACCACGATAATAGATAAAACAATAATGGCAATTATCATCTTCCTCTGCAATTCCAATGGAAGCAGAAGAGGCTCTCAAGTCAAAGGATATACAGGGTTGAGTTGTTTCCATGTAGGGCATGTCGATCTGATGTGAGGGCCATAAGAACGGAGTCGGCCGCATCCCCCCTTTTTTTATTAGATTGTCTCTCAGGTTGCTCCGCCATCTGAGGGAGATTATCTCAAATTCCAATATCAGGGCACACAAGGACACCACAAAACTCTATTAAATTATCTGCTCAAGCCAGGGCATCTCAGGTTATTCCTCGCCTACTGCTATGGCTCAGACATTGGCAAGCAGATATCGCACAACTAATGGAAGCTTGCTTCCTCCCCAATATATGGAGATAATTTGGTTGGTGCCCCTGACTAGTCTCTGATAGAGACTAGAAGCAGAAAATAAGTTCCTCTCTTTTCATGGACCCCAAAATAGTCCTTCCTAGCTTTTTGGAGGGTTCCTTCGTTCCCTCTAACCAGGGACTTTTTCCCTCCAGACTCCAGGGACCGTCTGGACGCATGAATCACCAACAGTCAGATAGTTTCCGATCTGGAGATAGATACTGAAGGGGAAGGCAGAGCAAAAGAATCTCTTGAGGAACATGAAATAGAGGTACAACATAGGCCTCACAACTATGCCCCTATTGGTGGAAGGCTCAAGCCTTTCATGGATAGATGGGATGCCTCTACCTCTGTTTCCTGGGTTAGAGATATCAGAAGATTAAGCCTGGTATGTCCCAAACAAGGGATGTTCTGAACAGTTCATCTGGAGAAGGGGCGTTGGTACTTACCTGACACGCCCTTTCTCTGTGAGCTGTGAAGAGCATCCATCCCCACCCTTATTCGTCTGGTGGGATGCTATTCCAGCCAAGTATTAGAAAGGGCGAAGGAGAAGAAATATTTCATCACTTCGACTTCGCCAAAACTGGGGACTCTAGGGAGGAGTCCCGTGGAGGAGGAGGAGCATCCTCTCAATTAAAGCCCAGCCTATCAAATGAGCGACAGAAGCATCATCCCAAACAATGGATGCTCTTCACAGCTCACAGAGAAAGGGCGTGTCAGTTAAGCACCAACGCCCCATCTCATGATACTAACAGGGAGCCAGTTGGTGTAGTAGATAATATTTGTGCTAGAAACTGGGAGACCATGAGTTCCAGTCCTTCCCTAGGCACCGAAGATGGCATGGTGAAGTTGCACAAAATAAAGGCAGAATTTAACTCTAATAATTTAAAAATGACTGTAGGGTCATTTTTCACCTGCATTATCAGTCATTATATGTAGATTTAAATTTCATAACAAGAGTTTAACAGCAGGGGTGGGATCCAACAGGGTTAACTTCCGGTTCAGTGATTTACGAGGTTCGATGATTTACGATGTGCTTCCCTGCACGCTGCCCGCGCTGCCCGTGAGCACCTGTAAATCGGCATCAGCATGCTGCGTGCAGAGAAGCAGCCTTTGAAAAAGCCCTTTTTTCCTGCTTTTTTAACTGCGGCTTTGCCTTGCACGGCAGCTGAAGTTGAAACAGCAGGAAATAAAGGTCAGGTAAGAGCCTGGGCGGGCGGGTGGACAAAAACATCAGCAGACATAGAACCAGTTCTATGTCTGCTGCTCTTTAGAGCTACCGGTTCTACAGAGGTGGACAGAACCGGTAGAAACCCACCCCTGTTTAACAGCCAGGAAAAAAGTATTGCTGATTCTACTCTAATGCTGTGTTGTTTATCACAATATCGAAATCCTGGGCACTTTTTGGGTTGAGGTGCTGAGAAATCACATTGTATGTTAAGTTTATGATGAAGGCTTTCAATGGAGATTTTCGTCTAAACCAAAATAGACATCGACAGTGAAACTGCACCAGGATCATTCAGGATAATGAAGATCCCAGCTGTATCATATTCAGAATGTGTAACAAGAATTGCTTATAGCGTTTGGCTTAAAACACAGCTGCCCCTCAACACAACAATTTGTAGGATGGCATTTTCATCCATGTGTTTCCTGTTACCAGTAATGGAAGAAAAAAAAATCTTAGAGGCTCAAAGAATATTTAGATAGTTCTCACACCTTGGCAGCCCTTAAAAGGAATCATATATCTGCATTTTCAGCATAAGGGATCTACAATATGAAACTAAGCCTTTAACATCTGGAAGGAATAAATAGAAATCAGAGTGAGAGAAAACAGAAAAAAAAACTCATGTGGGAGTTTTTAAATTGGAAAATTAAAACTCCAACCCATCTGTATCATTTTAAAAGTTTTTTGTTCACACAATAGAGATTTCTGTATTTTCAATCTATTTCATCATATTTGTCAGAATTCAGTTTATGATGGATATGATGGAAAAAGCTAGTGCTTTTATCATTCAGGTTATATTTCACTTCCTACCGGAAAAAGCAATTTAGGTTTTTCTCAAGAACAGCTCAGTGAGGCAACAGAAACATTTGTGACAGCTGTTTGAAATCCCATTCTGCTGCCTAATCTTTTTTTCCTTTTCTAAAACAAGAAGCAAAATAAGTGCACAATCAGTGAACACTTACGTATTCAGAGTGGCACATCTCCCATTTGAATTATTTTGAATTTGCTCTTCTCTTTAATAGTTTAATGTTGCATAATTATTAGTACAATTGATGTTTAATTTAACACAATTAGTTTAATAGCACAATTGTTAGTACAGTTGATGATCAGGCATTCAGCAGCATTGCCAAACTTCTTAGGCAAGATTGGGTGGAAGCATAGTGCAAGGAAAAAGAAGAAATGTATAGAAATTGACTCTCATGCAAAAACTTCCACTTTCATTTCATGATGAAAAAATGTATCCTAAATCTACTTAATCTAGATTACAGTCTCTCCTCTTTGTTCAAGGACTGGAGAGTAAGGAAAACAAATTACCCATGTGCTTATTTGTATGGCCCCATTTTTTAGGGAATACCTGCAAGAGATTTACTATTTATGTCTTCTGTTGATAAATAATTTCTTCTTTCATAAAATACTATGATGCAGAATAAGAATAAGAAAGCCTTTTCTACATGGAAAATAATTTAGTTGGAGATGATTCTTCTCAATCTAGATTTTTTTTTTTTTACTCTGAGACACAAATAACCAGGCTCAAATAATCCTACTTTAGACACATTATGCAAAGACCTAGACCTCTGGAAAAAGTTCTAATGCTGGAAAAAGTGGAAGGAAAAAAAAAAGAAAGGATGACAAGCAGTAATGGGAATGTGCTCAGTTACTGTGGCGATGGGTACATGGTTGGAAAACCTGAAACATCAAGTTGAGGACAGATCATCATGGAGAAACTTTATTGATGTGGTCACTAGGAGTTGACACTGACCTCATGGCACATAATCAGTCAGTCAATCAATGTCAACACTGTTAAATGGGTCCGCGCGGGAAAGGAGAGGCAGGACACAGGAGGACTGGTAAGCAGACTTTATTTCAAGTCAGTTCGGAAAAAAGCTGCTCAACCGAGGCAGGCACCAGCTTTTACAACCGGTGCTGTCCAAAGCTTCAGCCACTGATGGGACTTCGTTTTCCCGCCAGCGGCTGGGCCAATGAGTGGAGTCTATTAGCAGACTCCACTCTTTGGCCATATTTGGTCATATATAAAAAATACGGTCTATAAATCCAGACATTTATGTGTGTGAAAAGCTTTCCTGCTCATATGAATCTGCCAACAGGTCACAGTTTATTTTCTGACGCTAGCTTTATATCACCGAAAAAGATGGGAATATAAACCAGAACCTTTTCTGTGATGGCACCCCAATGATAGAACTTCAACTATGGCAATCCCACATTTCAATTGGAAAAGAATGTTTTGTTCAATCTGGTTGCTAAAAGCTCTTAGTATGATACCTAAATTAAAAAACAAAAACTGTTTTTTGTGTTCGAGGGTAACATCTGCCTTTTATTTTACTACATTGCTTAATTTTTTAAGAGGTTTTATATATTTTGCTAGGAAAAAGTTTTCATCTGTTTTGGGGATCTTTCTGAGACTAAACAGCTGTGCAGAAATACTTTCAGAAATAATATCAGATCAGCTAGCTTCTAGAATAAAATGCAAGCTAGATATTATAGATAGATAATAGATAGATGGATGGATGGATGGATAGATAGATAGATAGATAGATAGATAGATAGATAGATAGATAGATAGATAGATAGATAGATAGATAGATAGACAGACTGTATATAGATATATACACACATACATATTTCAAATAAGCTCTTAGGGGAAATATGAGAAATTTGGCTGAGAAAGGTATTGGAAAACACAAGGAACATTATAATAAAAATCCTAGATAATACTAACATTGTTAAAGAAACAAGAAAAGCTTCAATATATAAAAAATATACAAGACCACAGATAGGTGTGATATTGTCTTGACCAGTTTGCACATTTCAGTATGATGATTCTTCCCCTCCTACACATCAGATAGTTTTGTCATATAAAATATAAACCGCCCAGAATACCAAAAGAGAAATTAATGCCATTAGAAATATTAAGTGAGGGGACTTTACATAATTCTAGCTTTATGCCAAGGGGCTGGCATTTTAATCTTCTACAATCCCCTGTTGTGGCAGTGTGATAAAGTGAAAACATTCATTCATAACTGCTCACCACTGCCTCCCCACCCCTCCAAGCAGCGAATGTAGGAAGAGGCCACCTGAGGGTTTTCCACTCAGACTTGGTGCTCTACGCACTCAAGGAGATTATCTGCCCAACATTCTCATGGTGAAGCCAGCAGTAAACACGAGTTGCTTTGTGAATAAAGTAATGCGCAGAACAGTCTTGGGAAAAGAGACTCCCTGGTGATCGTGTTTCCCCTGATGAGACAAAGACACTAATGAGCAGACTCTTACCTGATCACTGTTAGCAAATAAAACTCTTTAGTTTGACAGGCAGCAGGGAATTCTTTGGTTGGTTTCTGCCCTCTCATTCCCCCCCGCTTCGAGAATGCACTGTGTTTCTGGCAGAAATATTTACGAAGGGAGTCGGACCCTGCAGCCCTCAACACATTGGAAAGGAAGTCTAATTGGAATTAGAATTAGCCTAATTGGAATTGGAAGAGGTGGAACTGCTTCTGCGTAGGCAAGAGTTAAAAGGCACGTTGGCCCTGGGGTGGGAACAGTTGAAACCCAGGAAAGAGTCTTGAAATTCAGAGTCTGTTGCTTCAATTCTATGGAGACCAGAAGCCGAAAGGACGGGCAATGTTCCAGCATGGAGCAGTACCTATGGTTTCAGGGCAATTTATGATCATAAATTGCCCTGGAACTATAAGCACCTTGTTAACTGTAATCGAAATAAATCCTCCATGTATGAAAAATACCAATCTTTGGCCAAAAGAGAGGGGGAAAAAAAGATCAACAGTCTCAAATAATTCTCAGCTTTTAAAAAACATTAATATCATTGGAATAAAAATTCAGAAACAAGTTAGTACTTTCACTGTCTTTTTTTAAAAAGTGAAAACACTGACATAAGCATTAAAAAAATGGGTTATTATTTGTTCTCATTCCATCTTTTCTTTGGGAGTTTAGAATAGCATACAGTAACTCACCACTCCTACAGTTTAAGCCAGTGTGCAATTATCCCAACTCCATCTGACCATCTTCAGAGCTGACAGATGATTTTGGCCTCCGTGAAATGTGACATTCTACTTTCTCAGCAATGGCCTTTGGCTCACTATTAATCTTCTGTTTGGCGACCTCAGCAGCTATGAAGCAAGTAATTGGTGGAAGACCTTTTCTACACTGCTAGTAGATTTGTTAGTGAGTGAGCCATCTTAATTTGCATGCCCTAATGATATTAAAAGATTAAGCTGACATTTACAGGATGGTACTCTTGAAACATTTATCAGGTTTTGGATGGTATTTTGTCCATGGAACTATCCATCCCTGATACTAACTAATCAGTTGATTGGACGTTAGTGCCAAGGAAGGAAAGGAAGGAGAGGCATCCCTATGGATTTTACTCCACTAGTCATTACCGAATCTAGGGGGCAGCGCTCATATCTGTTTCAAGGCCATGAGCCAACGCTGTCTGAAGACATTTCTGCGGTCATATGGCCAGCATGACATCACGGAGCATTGGGTCAAGTGTAGACAGAAAAAAACAAGGGAGGATTATTCAGTGCAAGACTGGAAATCTGAATTGATGGCATTGGGTAACTCTTGTGGCATGATCAACTTCGGCACTAAGCAAAAATCATAAGCATTCAAAGAAGGCAAACAATAATAATATGATTCATATTTAGGTGATGATTAATGTTTCTCAGATTTATCCTCTGATCTTCCCAACCTCAGCATCAAGATATTCTTGCTAATGGTTTTTAATGCCATGTCCTCACATCATTGCCTCCATCTCACCCCCACACACATATTAAAGGGAGCTTCAAGGTCTCTTCAGTGGTTCAATTTTAAACTGTTCTGATATATTTCCCTTACCTCCAAGAAAGCATTTTCCCCCCTGTGAATCTGATCCAGAATGCTTCATTGATAACATGATTGATGTTATGGTTGAGTGTTGGCATCTGTGCAGCTTCTGTTGGCTATTTTAGGCTACTGCAGACCTGCCTGATCGACTCTGATTATTGGGCCTTGCCTGCTAGAATCATTTTGGATGGGCTGCAAGTGATTTAAGAAAGCGGAATTACAGAGCTGGAGGGGAGGTCTTTCTGTCCAACCCCCTGTACAAGCAGGAAACCCTACAATCTTTCAGACAAACGATTGTCCAATCTCTTCTTAAAAACCTCCAGTGTTGGAGCACCCGCATCTTCTGAAGGCAAGCCGTCCCACGAGTTGATTGTTCTCACTGTCAGCAAATTTCTCCTTAGTTCTAGGTTGCTTCTCTCTTTGATTAGTTTCCATCCATTCCTTCTTGTCCTGCCCTCAAGTGCTTTGGAGGAAACCAGATACTGTCAGCTGGATAGTGCTGGTTCTGTTCCAAATGAGCACCTTATAGATTTTCTGCTCCTTCTGCCAAGAAGGAATTCCACGTGGTTGTACTTTTTACTATTCCAATGGGCACAATTTTGTCTCCTCTACAGCTGCTGCTAATCACAGCCACTGACTATCTCCGTTACCATTCTTTTGCATGACTAGTCAAGATAGAAGCCTGTCCAGTATCAATTGTTTCCTCCAGCTTCACCCTGCCTCTCTCTTCCATTCTTGTGACCTAACAGCCAGGGTAGTTTTGGACGTGGATTTGGCACTTTCAGAAGAGATCTAGACACTTATATTTGGAACTAGCCCAGTTGGCAGGTAACAGGTGCAGAGCTCTTCCTTGCCTGTAATCTGTTGGAGAGGCAGCTTCACAGGTGGCTAAACCAGCCATTCTAAGGCCTGCCTGTTACAAGTTAAGAGCAATTGACTTCAGCTGGCACTGGTGAGGCTTATGGGAAGGGAAACAGACAGAAGACTCCACCAACAGGTTCCTTACCTTGACCCAGTCATGTACTACAAAAGAGCATTGGCCTCTTCACTGAATAGGGGGTGTCAGTGATAAAAGCAGTTCATTGGTTTTTAAGTCAATATATTTTTCTCTTGACTCACAAACAGAAGGATGGTATACTGAGTCTCAATCTGTGGTCCGTGGATCCCTGCGATGTTGTCACGGGCCCCACGAAGGCTTGAAGAAATGTTGTGATTTAAATCTTGAGTTAAGTCTTGGGGGCCTGTGGCCACAAAAGGAGGGGGGGTCCCATGGTAAAGAAAAGATTGAGAACCACTGCGATCTAGATAGCAATAGCAATAGCACTTAGACATATACTGCTTCACAGTGCTTTACAGCCTTCTCTAAACGGTTTTACAGAGTCAGCATACTGCCCCCAACAACCTGGGCCCTCCTTTTACCCACTTTGTAAGGATGGAAGGCTGAGTCCACCTTGAACCTAGTGAAATTTGAACTGCCAAATTGCAGTCAGCTGGCAGTCAACAGAAGTAGCCTGCAGTACTGCACTCTAACCACTGCACCACCGTGGTTCATAATAGACAGTCCTAAACCATGAAATTCCAGAAGAGGGGAAACCTACTAACCCTCCAGATGTTGCTATATTAAAACTCTCAACACTCCCAGCCCACATATGCAATATTTAAAAGCATGTTTAGCAACCTCCGGAGCCTCAGCTACATGGCTTCAGCTAATGCTACATGACCAAACTGGCAATATAGCCTTATCTAAACCTGGGATTCTAGAGCACAGCCTTAGGCATAGAAATAACAGGAACCTCAAATGGATTTTAGTTCTCAATTTCTAAATTGCAACGAGACCCATCAGACAACAAAGGAGAGGCTAGTCTTTTCCCTATGACCTTGAATCAATTTTATAGAAGGAATCATTTACTAATTTTAAAAGAAAGTTTCAAGCCTGGGATTGAAGTCTGTGCAAAGAAAGATGTTTCCAGGCTAGGAAAAAAAAGGCTCATGTCATAGTACATTTATAAAAATACAGATGTCACTTATTTTTTTATTTCCATTAGAACATCAGTTATTGTTAGACTCTTCTGAGCAACTTCTCAATTGTTCCATCCACACGATGGTAAAATACCATATGGACACTTAATACATTGAAGTAGTTTAGTCACATCACAATTCCAGAAGGGATCATCACTTTAATACAAAAGAAAGAGCCAAGTGAGCAAAGGGGACAGTAATATCAAGGTATGTGGATTCTTAAAATATACTCATTTCACACTTGGAAAACTCTGGAACCAAAAGATGAAAAGCTACACAAACATTCATTGAAATATTGCTAATATTTTAAACAAAACACTGGTTTAATAAAACCCAGGCAATAAAGAACATATATGGTTACCTGGGCAGAATTCTCTCTGATGTACACACATTCTATTTATCTCAACGGACATGTGTGCAAATGTGCATTAAAGTAATCCTTACAGTTTATTATGCATGAGAAATATAAAGCATTAAATGGAAGCTAAACAGCCACTGCAGGAAATTTAGGAAGGCTTTAGGTTAGCAGGTGTCACTTGACTAAAATAATCTTATTTCCTGTGACTTTGCTTGCCTTTTACTAGCGTGGCCAAAAACGCCAGCTGCCTAGCTAACAAACTGAAGGTGAATCTTACAGCTATATATGCAATAATTATTGTAGCCATATTTAAAAGATTTTGTGCTGAGCTCCTCTTTTTTCTTATCAAAGCCACAGTTACGCTTCTGCTACTAATGAAGAAAACTGTGGGCCCCTTCAGAAGAGTATCGGCCGTTATTGGGGATCTTGCCACAGGATTCCTATAAACCAACGTCTGTGGATTATTCTGACATAGAGGGTCCTTTGCTTAAACATTCATGAATCACTAAAAATGCATTCAGTATATAGTCAGATCACCATATAATTAATAAAGTTACTTTTCTATGAAAGTGAAAGGATTTCATTAGGCTTAAATCTAGTTTATAGCATAGTATCAGAATGTAGTACTAGAATTTGATAAAGTAAAATTATCGGCTAAATTATTGTTTTAAGGGCATATTATATAAATGTGGCAACTAATTCTTAATCTTCTCTTTGGCTCACAACTACACTGAATTACCAATAAACATTATTTAGAACTTTGTTAATTATATAAATAGGCTACAATACAAATGGAAGAAAATACAAGACAACTCTTTAGCATGGTAAATTCTTTGCATATAAAGAAGCAAATAGCTCATATAGCTAGAACTGAACAATTATTTTGCTGGAAAACTATTACATGTAATTCCTTTCCCACCCCCACCCCATTTAACAGTAATGTACACAATCTACACAAGTGAGTTTCTAAAAAATACATCAATATTATAATCTATTACAACAACTCAGCTACTACTATCCCCTGATATGACAGCTAAAGGGGTATACATACAGCTAAACTACTTATTTGGATTTGCTTTCCTCTTTCTTTTTCATATATTAGAGAAGCATCAATAAATAATGTTTAAATAACATTCACCATTTACCCATCGTTCCTAAGAATCTACATTTTAAAAATGTTTTCTTCCCCAGCATTACCTGGGAGCTTTATCACCTGTAAACTGGTTGTCATGTTACTTACTTCTTGATAGAAAATACTTAGAAAGAACAGGCCTCTTACACTCCAGTCTGAAAAAAATGCGACAATCTAACATGCTGGGTAAATTTATACCGATTTCAGTGGGACTTAAAAATATATCATACGGGGTTGGCTATGTCCATTCAAATTAATACAGAGTAAAGATATGGACTCCGGTATTACGGCTGATGATATTTCCGTAAAATCAGTAGGATCAATGCCTCAGTACTATACCTGAAATGGGAATGTTGGTCTATCATCTAGTGAATCTAGTGAAACCCCTTTGGTATTAATAGAGCTTCAGAAGATCAGTTCGTGATAGGAAACACCTGGAATGCTTACTATTGTTTATTTATATATTTTCTTTATATACATATAAAGTGTATGTTGTGTGTTATTTTGTTAAAATATGTCTACACACACCATACACCATCACACTGTACATATAGTGCAGATTTCTTAGTTATCTTAACGTAATTTGCTTTTGGGCAAACTAGAATTATCAGGCCTAACTAGCTGAACGATACATTTCAAAATAATAGGTTTATCCTTTGATGAAATAATAAATCAGTTCCTATATACTTTTCAATAATCTATGGAAGCGGGCACTATTGTTTTTAAAGAGAGGGTATCAGAAGAATCGAACACTTAGAAAGCGGTCATCTTAAAATGTATTCTACAGAACTGGTTAAAAAACAGCCAGTGCTGGAAAAGAACGCTCTAGAGAAAAACCATGGTTCAACTCATGTGGATTACAGATCTTGCCCCAGTCGTTCTATTTCTTCAATCAAGAAGTCAATATCTGACTTGGTGGCTGCAGGATTTGAGATCACCATTCTGAAGAAGTTGACTTTTTCTCCCTGAGGCTGATATCCAACCATGGTGGTACCTGTTTCCATCATCAGAGCTTTGATCTTGGGTGCCACCTTGAGATTCAAACAAGAAAGAAAAGAGGTTTGGAATTCAGATCTCCCTTTGAGGGAGAAGGCTAGCACATCAGCAAGGAAGCACGGCCTGATGTAGAGAAAATACAGAATGGACGAAGAAGGTATCGGTAGGTCTGATGGGCAGTCTTTCAATGTTCTCCTGAAGTTCTGGTATTTGCAAGGCCAACAGAGCGGGAGAGCGCCAAGATATGGAAGACAGCACTGATGGCACCTTGTTGCTTTTATTTTTAATATTTCTATAGAATATAACCAAGTTACGAAGCTACACAAAACAATATGACCATGTACTTCCATGCACTTATTTCCTCTCCTGACAAAAATCAATATTCATTGTGGTCATGGAGGACCTCACGCCCAAACACTGAGATAGGGTAAAATATTTTAGTACTTGGGGCAGAAAATCCACCTAGCAGATTTGGTGTGAGTAAAAGGACATAAATAAATAAAATCAGCAATTTGCTGGTTTTTAATGGTTCTGACAAAAGTCTTGGCTATAAAATTAAGAAAATAGATTCAGGGCAAAATAAGCAGAACCTCATCCCTAATACAGATGAGCTAGAGTGATTATTGGTTTGTAATTCAATTGGATAATAACACATCTAACTTTGTAATATCCCTTCTGTTGCTTATTACTAAACAATAATGCAATTCTCTGTCTCATACAAGAGGCTCATTTTAAAAGAAACAAGAGGCTCTTCATTGAACATGTGAATTTCACACTCATCTCGTCAACACACTCATAATTCGTTGGATACGCCTACATAGTAGATCTACAATACTTAATGCTTTCTACACAGAGTTCCCTGGAAGAGAATTTGAAGCATTCAGAGCACATGGACAATGTATTGCTTTTTGTACTGCAGTCGGCTTATTTCAGGGTAGTTCAAAAAGCCTACATCACTTAAAGCAGTGGGGGCTAACCTTTTTGGGCTCCTGTGCTGATAATTGTGTGTGCTTGCATGCGCACACTTGCATGCCAGCACCCAGACAGCAATGGGGTGGGGTCCCCCCACGCCCCCTGAGCATGTATGTGCACCCCCCCTGCACACTGCGCAACTCAGTGCATGCACGTGTGACCCCCGCGCTGTGCAACTCTGCACGTGCATCTCCCATGCCCCCCTGCCCCCCACACATGCGTACTAGATACCCAACAATCAGCTGTTTCAAAGGTGTAAGTGGAAAGAGATAGCTGAGGCAGTTTCTAGTCAAGATTTGTAAATCAACAAAGAAAACCAAGCCAATAGCACTGAAAGTTTTCAAAAGGGCAGAATTAGGAGGGGAAAAGAGAGATAGTTGTCACCCTGTCATTCCTTCGATATACTCCAGACAAGTAAGTGATACCATGAGTATACAAGGTTATAGTAAGAAATTCTTGTATGTTTAAAAGCGGTTCTCCCTTCCCTTGCCTTCATTTTCTAATGAAGGTCCCTTTTGAGATGCTTCTTTCTGTGGGCTGATATATCTCTCTAGTCTCCTTCTCCGGGGGTGGGATTCAAATTTTTTAACAACCGGTTCTGTGGGGGTGGCTTAGTTGGTGGACGTGGCTTGGTGGTCATGTGACTGGCTGGGTGTGGCCAACTCAACATCACTCACACTGAGGCACACATCTCCTCGCCTGTCCTCTCATGACTGTAGGGATACTGCAACAGTCATAAGTGTGAAAAATGATCATAAGTCACTTTTTTCAGTGCCATTGTAACTTTGAATGGTCACTCCACACAAGCAAAGTACCAGCAAAGGAGGAGGAAAAAACTCCAGAGAAGTTCCTGAGACAGGAAGACTAGTCCTGCCAGGAATGTAATGAGGGTTAACGGAGAGGCAGTTTCTGTAAGCAACACCAGAATGTTTTCTTCCTGGCTTCCTTACAGGATTAGGCCAGTAATTTCTTCTAACAACTGGTTCTCTGAACTGCTTAGAATGTTAACAAGCAGTTCTAGAGAATAGGTGAGAACCTGTAGAATCCCATCCCTGTCCTTCTCTCTGAGAAGGAGAAGGAGGCACAGGCCTTGCCTCTGAATTGCTCAACTCATTTCCATTGGAGCCTTTCAATCTTTTTGTTTTCTTAGATACTGTAAAGGTCTTAGTTTATATATTCTGTTTTTTAAGCAATTATTTCATTTTCTTAACATTGTTTATCATTGTAATGTACATTGACTCAGAACATTTTTTTGTAAGTGTTTTACAAATTATAATAATAATAAAAAATTACCCTATGTAGTTTTTCTCTTCTTTCTTCAGAGTCTGGCATGCCTCTGAGACTTGGCGGAATGTACCAGAAACAAACGTTTGTGTGTTCAGGCTATATATCATAAAACGAAATAAGCAAAGATTTTTAAAAATCACAAAGGCAGTTCATGAAGATACTCATCAAGAGGATTAATTTTCCTCGCTTATAAAGTTACTTTGTTTGCCATGCCTTCTGATTTTGTCCTTCAAAGTTTAAAAGAATGGAGCAAAATGGAAGTGAATGTGCCCTAAAGCACTTAGAACCTCACTGACAGACAGGCAATTTGCACAGGAACAAATAGAGATATTTTCCAATCCGTCACCACTGTCTTTACCTTTTTCTCCAGATTATTCTCATAATAAAAAATTCATGGGAAATATAAACAGTCCATTTGGAACGCCACCTTTGGATTGACAATTCTGTTCATGCCTGACCATAACCTTAAGACAGGGATCTCAAAATCCTGCAGAGGCTCAGTCAAGCAGAAAGCCATTTCAGCTAGGATTCAAACCATTGAACAGCATGTTTTCCTTTACTTAAATAACAAATAATAAGCAGGCCACTAGAGTGGAACAAAATACATTTCAAGGCTTTAGTGATAACACCTTTTTCTAAGGGTTATGAATCAATTGAATTTCAGCATTATGTGCCTCAGTGGCTTCAATTGATTTCATATTCTTCACCTGTCTACCAGATATTAAAAAGATAAAATCACAGTAACAGGGCTGGATGGAATTTTTTTTGTATTGCAAAAATGTATAATTGAATTAAAAGTATTTTACGGTCTACGACTTACCTCTCCTTCAAAAACCATCTCAAACTCTTGCCTGTTTTTAATTTTATTATAGAGGTATTCTGACAATTCAAGACATTTGTTGATTTGACTTTCAAATCCCACTGTACCCTATTTTGAAAAGAGGGGGAAAACAAATAATTCAATCTCATATTCTTTCTGCATCCTGTAAATAGTTTGGCGAGTAAATCTTGGAAATTTGGAGTCAAACTATTTATTTCTTTTGTTAACCAAAGCTGAACAGCAATGAAATATGGAATATTTGTAAATGTATGTATGGAACAACTTCATTTTAATCTTTTAGAGTTGTCCATACTTTGGCCTTTGTGTGAACAAAGTACCATTTTGCTATTCATTAAAACATCTTTTTTAGGCTTTTGCTTGAGCCCCCCACCCCCCACCCACCCAAAAAGAGATATGGCTAGTAAAATAGAATAATCAATTATACACAAAATATAGGCAGAATAAGAATTACGGTCCAAATTTCATGAATTGTTTTGCTTAGATATTAATTTCATGAATTGTTTTGCTTAGATATTAATTTCTTCTTCTCCCAAGCTTTTTCACCTGGGAGATTTCAATATTTAAATCAACAATATGCTTAGGTTTATAGGAATTTAAAGCTGTGTTGAACAGGTGGGAATTGACTTCTGGTTAAGCTTCCATAGAAATGTTCTGCATTTTGCGGATGATTTACCTTAGCTTTCCACATCAACCAGAATTTGAATATATCCACATGGCGTCCACATTGTATTGCTTTGTCTCCAGTGTCATAGGTGATATCATATTGCTTATCTTGTTGAAACAGATATCCGGCACACATCTGGTTGCAACCTTGAAGTATACCCTGTTATAAAAAAGCATGCCTGTTGAACATATGTGAAGCAAGAGATAAATGCAGTGCTGCATGCATTAAACATTACTGCGTATGTGTCTGCTTAAGCTTTTAAAATTGCTAAATCCTCTTATTTTTCTAAATCAGTAGAAAGTCCCAGAGACAACACATTCCATCCTGCAGCCCCATTTTTTTCTCTGCTTTTTGTAGCAGAAGAGATCCCAATTCCAATCAATCCCAGAGGACCTCACAGCACAAAAAATCCAGTTGGGAAACACAGATGTCAATTATCTATATGATATTTTACTTAGACTCCAAAGTCTGCCGTATAGTACTGAGAACATATCAATGGCCCCTTATTTGAATTTTACATGTGTGGTAAGGGAGCATTTCTTGGTCAAATGCTAAAGACCCAACAGCTAAGAATGAACACTAGAGGAACAACACTCATCTTTTCAGAATCATTGTGGTTAACTATGCTACCCTCAAGGTTGTGGGCATAAACATCTACCACCAAGAACCTTAATTCCACTCCTGTAATTGACACTCAGGAATGTCCCAACAGGAAAGGATTTGTTGCAGCTCCTATATGGTAGATTAAAGGAAATAGAGGGAGTGAGCATTTAATTAATGAAGCATTAACCTTTTCCCGAAGAAGAATGGCAGAACATTGCAGTAGGACTCCCATCATCTTGTGTGGATTCCATGTGACAGAATTGGCTCTGCAAATCAAAGGAACGTGTTTAGAAGCTATTCACTAACATCAGGTAGGAGCAATCTGGCACCAGTGATTTCAGGGTAACCTGCACATCCACAATGGAGGTTATACCATAACTAAAATATGTCAAGTGGATTAATTAAAAATCAATAACGCCATAATTAATGTATTTTATAAGGTTGGATAACTATCGGCCTCCTGAGGAGATCAAACAGAAAACATAACAAAATTAATGAATCCTACTTTATTGTAAGACTACAGTTTGAAAGCATGTAAATAGCAATAGCACTTAGATTTATATACCACTTCACAATGCTTTACAGCCCTCTTTAAGTGGTTTATAGAGTCAGCATATTGCTTCCAACAATCTGGGTCCTCATTTTAACAACCTTAGGAGAATGGAACGCTGAGTCAACCTTGAGCCTGGTGAGACTCGAACTGCCAAACTGCTGGCAGTCTGAAGTAGCCTGCAGTACTGCATTCTGACCACTGTGCCACCAAGGAGTAGATATTTAGATACCACTTTGGTGGGAGGGTAACAGCATTCTGTGTGCCTTTGGCCTATAGCCATGCTGGCCACATGACCACAAAAGTGTCTTGGGACAAAAGTGTTTTGGGACCACAAAAGTATCTCTCTCAGCCAAGAAACAGAGATGAGCACCGCGCCCTAGAGTCGGACACGACTGGACAGGGAAACATTTATCTTTACCTTACAACATGGGTGTCAAACTCGATCGCGTCACGGGCTGGATCTTAACTTTTTTTGCCTTTATGGAACCAGGGTGGACGTGGCCTGTGTGTGACATATCCAGTCCACGGGCAGCCTTACAATAGCAAAATCTTGCAAGTCTAAAAGGATAAACCTCCTGTTGTCTCTTTTTAATGTCTGATAAGTTAGGGTGGGTTTTTTCTAAGTTTCTTTTTTTGCCTGTTGTCCAGCTGCAGTCTTCCCCCTTTTATCTGATCATTCCCTAGGCAGCATCTCTTCCCCTCCTTTCCCAGGGTCATTTGTAATGGTTGCGGCATCCTGTGCCATCCTTACGATGGCCATTTGAGGTCTTCCTAGCTGGCTTCCAACAAGCAAAGTCAATGGGGAAGCTAGCAGTCAAAGTTGCAAGTTGTTGTCATGTGGTGTTTCACTTAACAATTGCAGCAAAAAGGGTTATGAAACCAGGTGCTCATTTGATGGCCACCCTGCCTAATGACAAATGTATTGATCCTTATTGTGGAGTAGCTATACGAATAAGGTAACATATTTCATTCTTTCAGGTAGCCTTAGACCTTCTTTGGAGTTAGCTGACGACACTTCTATTGATTTTGGAAGAGCTAAGAAGAATGAATATAGATAGTTGATATAAAGAGGTTTTCCCCCAAGATTCAGCTGGAGGACTTACAGAATAGAAAGATGATTCCTTAGGTTTTCAAGAGGGAACTGTTGTGGATGCATTTCTAAATATGGATATATTGTTTGCAAGAGATTCTGGGTGAAAATATAAGAACTGAAAATCCAGGAAATACCGACACTGTATCTTATAAGAATCTCTCTTAGGTATTTCTTAATAGTATAAGGCTTAAACATCCCTTTGATCAGCTGGTACTTTGAGGAAATGAAAATTGCCAGACTGCTATTAGAATTGTGTCCATAAGAGGGCTCTCTCAACAATTAAATTAGTGCCTCAGCTTACCAGCGGAAAACTGACAGTAATTAATCGGCATTCATTATACCATCAGCTTATCATTATTGTCTCTTAAATAGCAAAATTAATCCTAAAAGAACAGCTGCCCTGAATATATTTTCCATCTTTGGACAGCTTGTCATATTGCTTCCCCCACAAAATAAAACTGCTTCAAGGCTCTGCCACTTTATATGCAATCATATGTTCATTTCAACATTTTGGTCTTCGTACTGCAGCAACTTAGCACCAAGTAGGTCCCCAAATAATTCTAGTTAACTATGATCTAGTCCGCAGGTTGAAGACATTTTTGCAGCCCATTTTTCTTAGATATGTTTATCCCATTCAAATCATGGTTCACATATGCCAGTGAACACAATATTCATAATGACCACAGATTTTGCAAAACAGAGGTTGCTGAATTATAACCAGCACTGAGAGGATGGTGGAGGAGGTGGAAGGCTGGGAGTTGTAATTCAAGTCCAACAACATCTGGGAAATCTCTTCCATTCTTGTTGGGGGTTGGGGGAAGAGAATGCTTATGCTGATATATTTATAAAAAGTCATTTTTTTTCCCTGCAGAATTTAAAATTATGTACCTTTCAATACCGTTCAGCTTGTGACGATGCTTTCTAGACATAAGTAACCCACCTCCCCAGGCAGCCTGGAAAAGATGAGAAAAATTGGTAAGCTTCAGGAATTGAATTGGGAACTTGAAATATTTTTAAAGATACTTAATTTCAGCAGAAAATTCACTGTAATAATTCTCCCTAGAGAAGGAAATGTGGACCTATTTTCCACAATCTTAGTCATGCAATAACTTGCAGAGCAATGCAATAATTTATGTGCATTATAATGCTCTAACCCAGGGGTCTTTAAACTTGACAGCTTTAAGACTTGTGGACTTCAACTCCCAGAATTCCTCCTTCAGTCATGTTAGCTCAGGAATTCTGGGAGTTGAAGTCCACAAGTCTTAAACTTGCCAAATTTGCTCTAACCAACAGATCCCTACTCAAAAGTCTAGCTCACTGGCTGAATTCACATGACATATCTGATTTATGGTAAATGATGTGCATGATGATCCTGCAGGCCATCTAATTCGACATAGTTTCCCTAGCTTAGTCATACTGGTTGGTTAACTGCCTTAGATAACATTTTTGCAGTGATTGGTAGGTTTTTTTTAATTTTCCACTTTGTTTTTTAAAATTGTTGTTTTAAAGTGGTATAATAAATATAAAGCTTAGCCTCGTGTCAACTGCCCTGTTTAAGCATGACCCCCACACCAACCCACCCACCCAATGGGTTAAAAGGAAAAAAAAACTGGGATAATCTGACTGGCATTGACTTATTTGCAGAGCTGTTGTAGTCTGTCATCTCTGTCTAGAAGCTGACAGGGGAGTTTAAGTTGCTGAGTAGTTAACACTGGATAATTTGGACACGATCCTATCTTGAAATGATTGGGACATAACTTTGCATAATACAACCGATTTTGCTAAGAACGTCATGCAAACATAGCGATTGTGTTTAATGGGCTTTATTTCCAAGTAAAATGGATTGGGATTATGCAGCCCTGGTTACTTACATCCACATGAAGCCAAAGATTATACTTATCACAGATGTCTGCAATCTCTGGAATAGGATCAAAGGCTCCATAAACGGTTGTACCAGCAGTTGCAGTCACATAAAGGGGAATATATCCCTGTAAAGAAAAACAGAGAAGAAGCTCTATTGTGAAATACATTTTTTTTCAATTGAGATTCACACTAACTTAAAGTACAACTGATCCCAAGTTCTTTTTAATTGGTGCATGTTCTTTCTTTGACTTTTCCCAAGACTAAAACAGGTTATCAAAAAAATACCTAATAATTAATCGTCAATTGTAAAGGCAGCAATGCTCTGGAAACACATTGAATAACTGCAAGTATTTTCAGAGAATACACATTATCATCCTTTTACCAGGACGCAAGATCTTTCTGCATTTGCTGCAAATTAAAAAAAAATACCAAGTATTGGTACTTAACCTGGGTCTCTTGGCTCCCTAGCTTCTTTTATATCTCTCCACTATTTTAGTGTAAGAATATGAAAACTAAACATAGCCATTTTAAGGCTACATAAGATGGGAAAAAGTGCATTGGTGGGGAAGGAATCAACTGAAAAAAATAGATGGGTTGAATTAAAAAATTGGAGATGGGGATTTACTCTGGATGACACTGCTTTACTCTTACCACATTAGATAGTCCTCAGCTTACAACCAATCATTTAGTGACTGTTCGAAGTTACAACAGCATTGAAAAAAGTGACTTATGACTGTTTTTCGCTCTTATGACCATTGCAGAACCCCCAAGGTCACATGGACAAAATTTGGGTACTTGGGTACCATCATGTATTTATGATCACTTGCACTGATCACCATTTATAATATTTCCAGTTGACTTCCGATAAGCAAAGTCGATGAGGATGATGAGGATGATCAGGATGATATTTATTTGCTTCTCATCTCACTTCAAAGAAATTCTGGGCGACTTACAAAAGTCAGTGGGGGAAGCCAAATTCATTTAACAACTATAGTGATTTGCTTCAAAACTTGGGCAAAAAAAGGGTGCAAAATGGGGCAAAACTCACTTAACAATGCCTTGCTTAGCGATGGAAAGTTGGGGCTCAATTGTGGTCCTAAATAGAGGACTTCCTGTAAACATCTTGTTTTCTGCACAATCCAGAATATCTAAACGCGACCTTCAGTCAAATCTGTGCACTCGTGATGTAAAGCAGGGATGTTCTACTTCTACCAACCTAGCAGTCATACAGTACTTGGTTTCACATCATGTTGTATTGAAGACTCTGGGCTTGAGATAGTTCAAGAGTACCTCAAAAGGTTTCCAGCAGGAGATGAGTGAGCCCTGACCACGTTTTTGACACTCTTGAAGTAAATTGTAACCTTAAGTGTATGAGATGTATAGTAAATATACTGCTCCTTTTTTACACCAAAATTGTGATAAATCTTAATGGAAGTGAGAACTTATAAGAAGTTGGTCTCATGAATCTCACTGTGAGACAACTGTAATAATGATACACTTGGCAAAGAAAAAATAATCACATGAGTCCATTCAAAGAGGAATGAAATATACAAAGGAAGGGACATTACTATGAGAATTCTTGTCTTAGTTTACCAGTATTTTTATAGGGTGAATTGGCTAAAAAACAATTATATGTTCTAATCTTCAATTATACGTAATAAAATTTCAAGAACCCCACGAGAACTTTGCTGAAGGATCAGGATAATTTTTTCTAGAATTTGACTTATAACGTGGAATAAGTTCCCTATGGAAATTCACATGTGGAAAATGGAGTGGACCATTTATGCTGCTTAGTCCAGGTCATGATTGTCCAAAAGATGCTTTTTCCAAAAGGCAGCTAGGCTTTCTTATTTTCTTTTCCTTTGCAAACATTTAACTTCTCATCCAAGAAGCTTCTTCAGTTCCAGCTTATGCTGCTGAGCCTATTAGTTCTTATGATTAACCTGCCTTGAATATGATGGATGAAGAATGCAAGCTGACACACATTCATGTAGAAGTAAGTGCTACTGTGTCCAAATTGTAAATATATTCTAAATAAAAGAAAAAAATTAAGTAGATCTTTTCCTCTTTTTTTAAAAAAAAATACCTTTTGTTTGGCATCCAGGATTTTGGCTTCTAGATCAGCAGGTATTATTTTGCCCCTGCAACCAAAGTGAAATGTGAAAGCCAAATCTGACATACGAGAAAGAAGAACGAAAAAAGGACTAAACAGAAATGAAACAAGCCACAACAGCAGGGCATTCACTGATGCTGTTATTATGTCCTTAGCATTGTTCCAACCTGAACATAAACACAAAGACACCCAGGTAAAGATGTACAAATATCTCACCTTTCATTGCACTTTATTAAAATCACATTTTCAGTACCAAATCCAAGCGCAGCTCCAGCTTTCTTTATTGAATAGTGACTCTGAAACAACAATCAATAGATAATTAATGTCAAATTGCTATGATTGCCTTTGAATTCCAAAATGTTAAGGAGAAAGAAGGGAATGATAGACTCTCCAGAATAGGGATGATGACAAAAATCACAATATCCAGTCATTACAATCATGTTAATTGAAATTATTGAACTCACATGTTCTGAGGTAAAAAGGACCAGTTTAGGCACTGCGGACATGCCTTTGGTTTTGACTTCTGGAAAGTATTTATAGCGGGCAGCCATGATGCTATACATATTGGATATAGCGCCACCTATAATGAGAGGAACCAACAATAGAGTATTAGGAACGTGAAAATAAGAAGTCTGATACAGTTCTATGACAAATGTATAAACGGTATCTGTGAACTACGTTGCAAATGTAGCCAAAAGAGCATCAATATCCAATGAACCAGTAGATAAAAGTTAATGATAATCACCTCCGTTTTAAATAAGGCTAATTCTCCAGTCTTATGAATTTTACCTTTTCTTAAGGTAATATTTGCAAAAACTTCAAATTCAATCACATTCCTCAGGAAGTGGTGGGTCCAATTGTTTTGTGTTATTTTGAATATTGTCATGGTTACATGCAAACAAGAACATTTTTACATTTCTATTAAAAGACAAGTATATTAAGGTTTTAGTTAATATGGTATTTTGACTATCAAGAAAGGTTAGGAAAGTTAACTTTGCTAATGTTGAAGACTACAATAATTAAAATACACAATACTAAAAGCATAGAAAATCAGTCACCATATATCAGTATATATAATGTTAGCCTCTTTTAATATAAGTAAGAAGATCAAAAACCTAAAAGGTATGCAAGTTATAAAATAAGAGAATGTCCTTTGCTTGGCCTCTGAAGGAAAGTAATTTAGAGACTGAAAGCCAAAAGTCAAAAACAGTCTAGTACCATCTTTGCAGAATAACCAAGTTGAATTAAAAAGCATTAGCTTTTCAGAGTTACTCTACTGAGTTACATACAATAGGTCTAAGAGCATACAGACTATCTGCTTATGTTCAGTTGGTGACTGGGCTTTGCAGCATTACCGATCACCTAGGTGCTAGAGACAACTTGTTAAGGATGGAGTGCCTGGAAACCCTGTATGGACTTTTTGCTGAAATTAGAAAAAAATGAATGTGTGATTTATGGGTTAGAAGATTATAAAGGGTAGCTTATGAAAGAAGGAAATTATGATGTAACCTTAGAAGACAAAGAAGGTAAAATATTCATGCAACCACTGTCAAAAAGATTGGAAGACCCTTTTTAATGATCATTTCTATTTCTATTTTCTTTCTTATTCCCTATCCTTTTCATTTTCTTTCTTTTCTAATATTTGCTTTGGTCTTATTTTGTTAAACATTTATTCAATATTTTTTTTTAATGGAATGAAACCTACCAGGTGAGAATATTCCATCGCCATCTTTATTGGTCCATCCAATAATCTCTCTCATTTTTCGAAGTGTTATTTGTTCCATGAGTACAAAAACAGGTGCAATTTCATATGTAAACCTGTGTATAAAAAAACATAAATAAATACAGGTAGTCTTTGACTTAAAACAGTTCACTTAGTGACCATTCAAAGTTACAACGGCATGTAAAAAAAGTCATTTGTGACCATTTTTCAAACTTATGACTGTTGTAGCACGGCCATGTGATCAAAATTCAAATGCTTGGCAACTGGCTCATATTTAAGAGAGCTGCAGTGTCCCAGGAGTCATATGATCCCATTTTGCAACCTTCAGACAAGCAAAGTCAATGAGGAAACCAGATTCACTTAACAACTGTATTACTAAATTAACAACTGCAGTGATTCACTTAACAACTGTGGCAATAAAGGTTGCAAAATGGGGCAAAGTTCACTTAACAAATGTCTCACTTAGCAACATCAATTTTGGACTCAGTTGTGGTCATAAATTGAGGACCACCTGTAAATATTTTTACTTGGCAAAACGCTGGTTTTCTATTTCTCAAACATAATTATTATCTAACAGAGAGAGTTATGAAAACAGTATCCTAACATCATCAGAAAGCTACTGAGAAAGAAAATTAGAAACACTAAACTTGAGCTTTAAAAAAGTCATTTTTATGGGAATGTATTTGGCCTTCTCCAAAGAGAGCTAATTATAAATGCCACACTATCAATACCACTCAGCAGTAATTAAAAAGGTCGATATTCTAACTACTAATTACAGATAACAAAAGGGTAATTCACTGTTTTGTCCATTTAGTACAAAACATACCCATAGCATATCGTTTAATACAGTATATCGTATATTTCCCCCATGTACCAAAATTCCCACATAAAGCCATTTCGTTCTCTTTGAGGATCAAGGACAAGCTAAAAAAGAAGCACTCTGGGTATGGAGTAGAAAGTTTTCCTTCATTAAGGTTGCAGCAGAAGACTATTACGTCTCATTTAAACTGTACTGGAAATAAACCAAAGAGAAACTAATTGCCGTAATATAATTCTTCCATTCTATTGGGTAACAAAGATTGCAATGAGCCCTGTCAGCTATTACAGCAAGACAGTAAATGGTTATGCCTCAACAATTAAAATAGTATGCAACTTTGGGAGGAGCTGCCAAACTTCAAGGCTCATAACACTGGAAGAGACCATTTAAGCCAATGCTTATACTTGCAGCCAGAACATAAACAACACTTCCAAAGATGATGCACATGAACCTATGGATATAACTCATTTTGAATGTACACCAAAAGGGGAATCTATGACCAATCACAACTTTCTGGGCAAATGATTCGATAGGACTCCTATGAAATATAGAACATTGTGCATTCCTATGGTATTAACACATTGGATTTACTTTAATGTTCAATAATGAATCAATTAATTACCTTGGCGTACCACAAAGCGAGCAACAATTGCAATAATAAAGCAATAAAAGGAACACAGTGCTGTGACACAGTCTATGATTTAAAAAGTCAGCAGTTGTAAATACGCAACATAACATGAAAAGGTAGACTGAAGGATGCCGAACAAATCCTGCTGAAACTCCAGCAAGGTGGCCCTCCTGATACCGCAACCTCCAAAGGAAGGACAGGATTTATTCTGTGTTGAGCATCAATCTTAAGTGACACAATGTTGGGACAAATATAAGGCCATGGAAATCAAAGCTGGAAATCCTGCATATTTTGTATTTCATTCAACAATACCTGGCACATTTTCTATTCTCTAGTCTTGGCCTTTCATTTACTTAGGGATCATTCCCGCCCACCCGTTGGATGGTTTTTCTTTTTTTTTTTCTGTTTCTTTTTCCATTCTCCATGGTTACTGTGGAAGCAGCGGCAACCATTTTAACTTTCCCAGAAAGCTCAGCAAAATGTTTGCTAGTACAAAAAAAAAAAAAAAAAAAGAGGTCATGTTCAGTGACTGGGTTGGTTCAGCTTCCATTCTGCAGAAGTGGAAGGGAGGGGAAATAACAGCCATCAAAAAGAGATCAATATAAGAACCCTCCTCCTTCTTGGAGGGGCGGGGTGGGGGGGCACAAAAGTTCCTTTCATTATCAGTGACAAGGAAATGCATTTGATTGTTGCTCCGGGTTGTTTCTCAAGCCCATCTCAACCATTGCATTGCTTAGAGATGTTCCCAGGGAGGGAAAGAGGTGGGTAGAACGCAGTTGCCACTAACAGCTGCCATTTTAATTTTCATTCCTTGCTGACAGTGAAATGGATGGGGCTGGCCTTAGGGGGAAGATGCTGCAAGCAGCAATGGCAGCCCCCCAAGCTGTCAGTGGAAAGAGTGGCATACTCCACACAAACAAATATGGGACCTCTGAACTTGCCGGCTATGGAAGGAATGGTGGGGAGGGTGGGGGCTTGTTCCATCTTTATGTTGAGCATGCCCTGATTTCCCCCCCCCCGCCATATGCTGGAATTATGTAATGTTTATCTGGGAAGAAAACAGTAGCCACAAGAACAGTCTGTTAATGTGCGTTCTGTTGCTGCTGTCACTGCAGGCAACAGGGAATAAGAATGAAAAACAGGACCACAAAGGGAGAAAGGCTCTCCAAAGGGAACCAAGCGCTGAATGGCCTTTTCACAAAGAAATGAAGCTCCCAGCAAAAAAGCAAATTAAACTTATCAAGGGAACTAACATCGTTTCAAAGAACAGACATGGCCGCTCTATTATGTATGCTCAGCGTATCGTCTTTCTTTCTTTCTTTCTTTCTTTCTTTCTTCCTTCCTTTCTTTCTTTCTTTCTTTCTTTCTTTCTTTCTTTCTTTCTTTCTTTCTTTCTTTTAATTAAACTTTATTAATTCTTTTACATTTTAAAAGAAAAAAAATAACCCTAACAGTACTGTAACATTCGTATTATACATCTCTATCTCTTGTGCTTTATACATTTATGTACATTATTATACGATTATATACATTTATCCGTCATTTACTTCTTTTAACTTTCGTTATATTCTCTTTGTCTAATTTCCAGCCAATCATACCACATATCCCAAATTTTATAATGTTCTGACTCTTATTTGTCCTTTAGTTCTAGGGTCAATTTGTCCCTTTTGGCACATTCCAATATTTTTTGAATTATCAATTTGTCACGGGGGATGTTCTTATGTTTCCAACATTGTGCATAAGATAATCTAGCTGCCATTAATATGTGTAATACAATGTACTTAATCTTTTTATCATGTTTCTTTTTAAATACCCCTAGCATAAATAATTCCAGTTCAAATTCTGCTTGTTCTTTGACAATTTCTTGTATTCATTGCCTCATTTTGGTCCAATATCTTTGCGCTTCTGGGCAGGACCGCCACATATGATAGAAAGTACCATGTCTCTTTTTACACTTCCAACATGCCGGATTCATGTTGGGATACATTTTTGCTAATCTGTTTGGAGGTAGGTGCCATCTGTAAAACATTTTATATATTTTTCTATGTAGGCTGAAGATCTCATTAATTTATAATTCCTATTCCAGATTTTTTCCCATTCTACTAAATCTATGTTGTGTCCTATATTTTTGGCCCAAGCTATTATGCAACCTTTTACAATTTCTTCTTCTAACTCAACTTCTAATAAATATTTATAAATTTTTGCAATATTTTTTCTCATCGAGGCCTGTAAGGATTTTATCCAAATATTGTAGTTCTGTATAAATCCCGTATTCTTCTATATACTTTTTGTGTCTATTCTGTAATTGGAGATATGGCCATCAGTCTATTGATATTCCTTGTTGTTTAAGTTTTGATTCGATTTTAATTTTCCCTGTTTGTCTAAAACATCTTTATATTTTGCCATTTTACATACATCTAGATTATTGGGATGTATCATCGCTTCCATTGTGGATAGCCGTATCGGAATTTTCATGTAGTGTCTCTTTCTAATTTTGTTCCAATTTTGTATCAAGGAATCTCTAATCAAATGCCTATGAAAGTAAGTTTTTTTTTGTTTCTTTTCCCCATAAGAAGGCATGCCACCCTTTTTGTAAATCATGGCCCTCCAGTCTTAATATCCTTTTGTTACTTAAATTAAACCATTCTTTGGTCCAGATTAGGGCCGCTGCTTTATAATAAAGCTCCCAGTCTGGAAGTCCAAAGCTGCCTCTGCTTCTGCTATCCTGTAGCGTGTTGTATTTCTAAAGGACTATGGTAACTTATTTAATAATTGGCTGGTTCTTGAAACGCCCTTCTGTGACCAGAAGCCTTTTTCTCTGTGCAAAAGATCATGGAGATTTGCCTACAATGCATTCAAGGAATAAATGAAGAATTAACAGAAAAGCACAAAATGGCAAATTATTGTATCTAAAAGAATACCTTGCCAATATTATGTACGTTTACATTTTGCTAAAGTGCACAAACACGTTGTCTGCTTAAGTGCTACAATACACAGTATCCACCTTCAGGTAGGTAAATAATTGTGGGTAGGAACTAATGCCTGGGGGAACCTGAGGTAGGAGTAGGAATTTACAAGTACAGGTAGTCCTCAACTTACCACAGTTGGCTTAGTGACCGTTCAAAGTTACAACAGCACTGAAAAAAAGTGACAGAGGACCATTTTTCACACTTACGACCATTGCGGTATCCCCATGGTCACGTGATTTACATTCAGATGCCTGACAACTGGTTCATGTTTATGACGGTTGCAATGTCCTGGGGTCATGACCCCTTTTGTGACCTTCTGACAAGCAAAGTCAATGGGGAAGCCAGATTCATTTAGCAACTGTGTGGCTAATTTAACAACTGCAGAGATTCACTTAACAACCGGGGCAAGAAAAAATCCTAACATGGGACAAAACTCACTTAACAAATGTCTCACTTAGCAACATAAATTCTGGGCTCCATTGTGGTCGTAAGTCGAGGACTGCCTGTTATAAAATAGGCACTGCAATGCAATGTTAGTAATTGTGTTATAAGGTCACATATAAGCATGGAACTAGCAGTGCATGTTAGAGATGGCATAGTGCATGAGGAATTTCTTTCCTATTCTGTGCCATACCCCACTATACTACTGTTGGATGCTTAGATGTACTATGCCCGTGATGGCGAACCTATGCCATGCGTGCCGGAAGTGGCACACAGAGCCATTTCCCCCGACACGTAGGAGCTTGCCTGGAAGTGCCCCACTGCACATGTGTGTGCACCGCCGCTGCCCGACAGCTGATACTGATGGGTATCTGGCATACATGTGCAGGGAGGGGGGGCACGGGACACACACACACATGCGCAGAGATGTGTGGTGCACGGAGGGATCGTGCGCGCACTAGCAGTCTTCCAAAAGAGCTCTAACCCTGTCTAGAACTATACCACAGGAGTAATGACAGAAAGTGGATTGGGTGATGCAGCAGAAATGGCCACGATGCAGCACTGCAAACCCCACCAAATGTCTGTCAGCTGCGCAACTGGACCATTTTTACACCTCCCAGAGCAATTTTTGATAGGCTATAAAGTCACCAGTTTAGATATTTATGGGAAGTTAGCAGGCTGCATCCCTCCATAAAGAGAGTGACTGGTGATGTTTTCTTCTCTCCTGGTGGAATTTACTGGAAGGAAAAAGAAAAATTCCTTTCCTCCACGTGTCTGTTTGCAGTGAAGAAGGATGGTACCTTTTGCTGACACATAGCTTTGGCCCAGTAGGAATTGGCAATGAAAACAAGAAATGTCATGTTAATTCAGTTTTCTAGTCGGGCAGTGGTGGGCAAATAATCTTTAACTTGGTCATGTGGAGGAGCCTTAAACAAAAATCTTTAATGATGGTCTAAATTATTGGATTGTGATAAAGGCACTCAAGTTCTAGTTTACTCTCAACCATGGAAGCTTTCTGGGAATACTTCCTTTCGTCCTGTTAATCTGTCTCGGAGTGCCATACTATACAGGATTGGATTGTTGTTGTGGGGAAAAATTAGGAGTGCTATGTATACCACCTTGAGCTCCTGAATGAAAAACAAGTAATAAATCTAATAAATAATTAGACATACATTTCACTGGAGAATAATGATAAAAAATACTCCATCATCTCACTGAATTTCATGGAATATAAATTTTAATGGTCTGGACTGGGTACTTTGATCATTTTGTCTAGGATACTATGGAGCATAAATC
The DNA here is from genome assembly GCF_049901715.1 of Pseudonaja textilis. Lineage (NCBI taxonomy): Eukaryota > Metazoa > Chordata > Lepidosauria > Squamata > Elapidae > Pseudonaja > Pseudonaja textilis. Next base: position 188,244,914 of record NC_141990.1, read on the forward strand.
AGTTTAATTAAAAATAGATCCCTTTGCTGCTTTGAATAGTAGCATTAAATGGAAAAATGAAAGGCACAAGAAATCATGTACAGGCTATTGTACACTAAAGCAAATGAGGAAGCATTGTCAGGTCAAATATCTTGCAGAATTCAACAGAAGAATATATATGGCAATTCACCAAGCAATCATTGGCTCAATAGAACCTCCTTAGTGGACAATTAGATATTTCCTTTTCAGTTTGCAAGTGAAATGTCTCCATCTTATACCACACAGTAACACACAGCTTTTCTGTCTCGAGGCATTCTCAACCACTTATGAATGTAGCCATCATAGCATGCAATGACATACGGAGATAAAACACATAGAACAAGGTTCTAAATTCACTTTTGAATGGGTCGAATGCAGCTCTACCATTCTTTCTAAAGGTCTTGGAGATCAGTGCGGAGTTCCCATCTCACATTATTCTGCATCACGTTCACAGAGAACAGGAGAGAGGCTTTTATATAAAAAAAAACCCAATTTCAATGATTAACCGGGCATTTCATATTTATTTATCATATTAATAAACAGCATTTGTGAGAAAAGTCATACTAACTACAAGTGCCTTCCACCAGCTTGATTCCTGTTCCTATTTATACTCTTTTAACGCTTCCAGCATGGGAGTTGTTTTTCCATTTTGCATCTGACAAGTTTCTTCTATGACCACAGGCAGGCACTTCAAACCAAATCTTGAAAGCTTGGCCCTGGTTTTAATTAACCTGATTTCAAGGTCAGTGGCTGCTGTGCTCCTTGGCAGCAGATCCGTCAGCTCTGCCTAATGAGACTGAGAAGGAGCAGGATCCAATCCTTTCTAGAAAAAAAATGCTGACCTCTGCTTTTTGGCTGTTTCTCCTTTCCTCTCACATGCAGATCCATAAACCTTCCCCTAAACACCAGAGGACAGCATAACCCCGGAGCTGCCTTAATGTTTCCAATATTTCCTAGCTACAAACATACATTAACCTGTAACATTAATTTTACATTAACCTGTAAAAATAATTCCCCAACACTGTTCAACTATTTACAAAGTCTGCACTACTATTACTGTTAATCTTCTCATCACTCCTTATCACTCATCCCCCCCCACTTGTGACTGTAACTTTGTTGCTTGTATCCTTACAATTTATATTGACTGTTTCCTAGTATGATTTGATTGCTTATTGTACCCTATTATTCAGTGCCTTGACGAATGTATGTTTTCTTTTATGTACACTGAGAGCATTTGCACCAAGACAAATTCCTTGTGTGTACAATCACACTTGGCCAATAAAGTATTCTATTCTATTCTATTCTATTCTGTTCTGTTCTATTCTATTCTATTCTATTCTATTCTGTTCTGTTCTGTTCTGTTCTGTTCTGTTCTGTTCTGTTCTATTCTATTCACTGCTAAATGTCTATAGAGATTCTTAGTCATCCAGGTCATGGTTGTCCTGTAGATGCTTTTTCAAAAGGCAATTGGACTTCCTGGTTTTTCTTTAAAGAAAAAAAGATCAAAGAAAAATCAGAAAGTCCAGTCCAATTTACAAAGCACCTTTGGGATAACCTGTAATTAATTTATCTAAGCCTACTTCATTATCTTTCTGTCACTCAGAGAAGAGTGAAAGGTCACAGGTGAAAGCAAAGGAAGAGAGCTATGAGAACCACCAGTTTCCCTGTCCTCTTATTTTTATCTTTTGTAAAATTCACATAGACATAAGTCTGAAGGTTTCCTGCATGTTTAAAAAGTTTAGAAGGCTGCCTTTAGGAGCAACAAGGCTCAGCGATAGTCTCTTTGACTGGGGCTTTCCTGAAGTGCAGGTATACAACTCAACTTTGCCCACAATCCCCTCAGCTGTGAATCTGATTTCTGGGTATCAAAGAAAAAGCAAGGCTGGGCTTACATGTTTGTATTAGCTGTAGAGGTCAGCCATTCCCCAGCCAAGCCAATGATATCGAGCCCTGTAGAAAGCTGGTTGAAAAATCGAGGATGACCTAGGGGAAAAAAAAAAGACAGCTGCTTAAATATCATAGCTATCGGTTCATCCATATGTTTATATTCATTATAGAGAAAATAGAGAAAGGATAGAAGGGAAGCAATGCTATACATTTGTCGGCAATGTTGTTGAGCAAGGGTGTCAGACTCAATCCCTTTGTGGGCCTTATCAGGATTTTGTTTTTCGGGGTGGGCATGGCCGGAATGGGCCAGGTCCCTTGCCATCTCCAGGATGGTCCCATGGGACAATTCTGGGACTATATGAGGACTATGGGCCGCATCTTTGACTTGTCTGTTGTAGAGGAATTGTGATTTCAGAAGGCCTTCCTTAACTTTATGAATAGGAAAAAATACAGTAGTTCTTGACTTACAACCGTTCATTTAGCCTCAGTTCAAAATTACAACAGCCCTGAAAAAAGTGACTTACAATTAATCCTTGCGCTTAACAACCATTGTAGGTTCCCCATGGTCATGTGATGAAAACACAGGTGCTTGGCAAATGGCCTGAATTTACTACAATTGCAGAATCCCAGGGCTGTGGGATTGTCATTTGTGACCTTCTCAGCTGGCTTCAACAATCAAAGTCAATGGAGGAAGCTGGATTCACTTAACAATGAGTGGTTCACTGAACAATTGCAGTGATCCACTTAATCGTGGCAAAAGTTGTAAAATTGGATGCGACTCATTTAATAACCGCCTTGCTTAGCAATGGAAATTCTGGTCCTAATTTACATTCCTGTATTGTTTCAGGGATTTACCAGCAAGTCCAGTTGCCTCTTGGAAAAGAAAAAGCACCTTTGGGTGTTCCAGTGATTGCTTTGATAGTGATTTGCCCATTAAAGACATAACCCAACCTATATTTCCCTTGCCTGCTGCTAACGCTAATCTTCCTCTCTGTCATTTGTAGATGCCAGGACTGCCCTTAGCAGGGAATAGAAAAGAACATTTCCTTCCTTCCTTCCTTCCTTCCTTCCTTCCTTCCTTCCTTCCTTCCTTCCTTCCTTCCTTCCTTCCTTCCTTCCCTCCCTCCCTCCCTCCCTCCTTCCCTCCCTTCCTATCTTTCAACATCCTACTTTGAAAACAAAACTCAATCCATTCAAACTTAGTCACAATTATCTTCCCTTGAAACTAACGTGGAGAAGGAAGTCAAACTCAGATGTATGAAGAAATATCTGTTGTTGGTATATGTGCCAGGACAATTACATTAAAACATGTTAACATTATTGAAGACTTCATCCCTATATGCATATCTACTAGCAGTGAGCACTTTGGAATGTAGTGAGACTTCATTCTAAAATAAATTATAGATTGCTTTGTAAATGTGAAATAAGCATAAAATTTATTTTAAAGCATTTATGGGTTTTAACAATTAATATGGAATAATATCTCATTATTTTAAATGAAAGAATCATACGGTCAACATTACAAAACAGATATAACTTGCAGCAGGAACTAGCTTTGGAGAAAGACAGTAGATCCTTTTCTCCTGAAAGCTGTGGAGCCATTTACCTATATCTTTCACTTTCACGCTTTCTGTTGTTTTATAGACTGAACAATCTTTTCCAATCTGGTATTGGCCAGATTCTAGACCTCAGCTCAAACTAGTCAAAATATCATGCTGGTTGAGGATTATGGAAGTTAGTCCAACACCTCTGAAAAACACCAGATTAAGTAAAGCTGATTCTTTGTACATGATCTTTGTAGGCAAACTAATTAACTCAAATAATTTGTAGGCAAAAAGCAAGCATATTTTGCCACTGTTTATTTATTCATCTGTTAATTTCTACATTCCAAGGCAGTAACGGTGCTAGGAGTGGCATATACTGATATAGCTTTAGTAGCATCCTACACTATATGCCCTTTTAAGCTACTATCCTTAGTATGAAATGTTTGGTGAGTAGCTTAGTTGTAGAGAATCAGGACATGCTTTAGAAGAATAAATAAACACTTCTCTCTTATGACATCTCATATTTACATTTATCATGCCAAATTCTGACTATCAGGTGTTGCTGCAACAATACATATGACCAACTTTGGAGACTGATGAAAAGTGATCTCTAATCCAAAGGTTATATTTTGCATTTTTTTGTGCCTTACAGATACTGATTTTTTTCTGACAATGTTTCAAAGCTATAGGCAGGTGCAAGAAGGGTGTTTGCTTTCTGCACCAGGGTTCATATGAACAGGGTTTTTAAAGGCAAACTTCTGAAGTAAAATAGTATATTAAACTTTAAAAGTAAAATAGTACATTGCAAACTTGTCATGGTTGTGGATTTGCACTGAAACATCTCACCAGAAGGTCTATCCGTAGACCACACTCCAAAGCCAAAGACCTGCACAGTTGAGAATTCTATCTACATCAGTTGGAATGTTCCATTCCTACCACAATCTCAGCAGTAATAACTACATGGTTAGCACCAGAGCAGGTTCTGACCAGTTCTGGAGAACCGGTAGTGGAAATTTTGAGTAGTTCGGAGAACCGGCAAATATTGGCTCTGACTGGAGATCTTACAGTATTCTTCCCCTGCCGTGCCCACCAAGCCACGCCCACAGAACCAGTTGTAAAGAAAATTGAATCCCACCACTGGTTAGCAGTAGAGTCCAAACTGGAATCAGGGTTAATGCTATTATATAGCATGTAAGGAAGGAAGGAAGCCGTACATATTTAAGAATCTTCCTAACGAAGAAGCTATCTTAAGTGATATCAAAATCAGGATCCCTTTAAAATACTAGATCCATTGCAAGAAAAACTTCCATTGCTTTTTCCTAGTCCCCAAGTGAGCCCCTCAATCTTTATACTTTACAGTGCTGGACAGTTTCCTTGAAAATCAGGGCAGCCTCCTACTTTCATCAAACCACCACAGAACTTCCCTGATCTCATTAGATTAGACGGCCGACTTAACATTCTCTGAGATGTAAAAGCAGGATGGTTGGTCCAATGAAAATTCGAGAGTAAACCAATCAAATACGAGAACCCTTTTTTTCTTGCACAAAGGAAAACCCTCTGCTGACAGAAAGGAGTTTCCCCATTATGCAATCAGGAATCTCCCAACTTATAAAAGGAATTATTGCCATAGATAACTCCATGCATATAAAGAAGGCTCACGCATGGCAAGCTGCATTTTTTGGGGGGGGGGCGGGGGGGAACCATAGCTTTCCTAAGGATGTAAAAATAATGTAAAAATACATGCTTGATTTACTTCCCCCTCCCCCAAAAAAAAATTTCTTTTGCACAAAGTCCCTGAAAAGAAGCTTAGTTGTTGCGATTTCCGTAATTGTAGGGCTAGGAGATCTGGATTGTATATTTCCAGCCCTTTGTCCCAAGGCAGCTCTTTTAATGAAGCATCCCACACCTATGTGGCAGATTCTTTTCCTCCCCCACCTGCCTCTCCTTCTTGCTGGATCAGACTAAAGGTCCATTTCGCCCATTCTTTTCTTGAATGGCCAAAGATACTTCTGGAAAGCTTAGGAGGAGGGCACAGTGGTGATAATCTCTCCCTGTGGTTTGCCTTCAGCACTTGGTAACCTGAGGGATGACTGCTGAATAGGGAAGAACCTTCATTAGGATCTTTCCTGCATAACTATCCAGAGGAAGGGAGCAGGGTTGGGCCTCGAAAATTTTAGCAAAGGGTTCTCTGCCAGGTTGCTGGGTGGGTGTGGCCATGGGGGGCGTGGCCTAGTCAGACTCCTGCACCATGGTGGCGGGGGGGACGACATTTTTGCCTTCCTTGGGCTCTGGAGGCTTTCCTTGAGCCTCCGGGAGGGTGAAAAAGGCCTCCCTGGGCTCCGGAGGCTCTCTGGAAGCCGGAAATGGGCCTATTTCCGGCCTTCCCAAACTTCCAGGAGGCCCGTTGTTTGCCTTCCCTGAGTCTCCATGCATGCCCTGCACTTACCTGTATCCAAAACTGGCTGTGTGGGGACTCCTGGGAGGGGATGGGAGGGGTGGGCGGGGCCAGCCAGGAGTGGGATTGGGGGGTTCTCCAAACTGCACAGAATCTTAGCTAGGGGCTCTCCCGAACCCCCGCAAACCCCCAGCAGCCCACTCCTAAGTGGAGCGAATGCGTTTCACGTCCGCAAAGGGTGAGTTTAACACGGAGAAGGAACAGTGGCTTAAATAGGCACCGCCAGTGGGGCAGATTTTGTTGCCTCTCCTCCCCCTGTTTACTGATAATTGAAGCTGGGTGAAGAAAAATCTACCAAGAACTTCTAGCTCCCCCTCTGGATTAACATTTTGCTGAAATAATATTCAGTAACCCTGGCTCACCAGTCCAATTCTTTCATACAGGGGAAAAAAGAGGAGGTGCCAACTCTCTTACTGCTTTTCTTTGTGAAAATAAGTTCCTCTCCAGAGCTTGTTAGTAGTTGAATTTTGTTCTCTTTGCAATGCGGAATAAAAGCATTCCAAGCAATCCTTTCACCTTGGAAACAGATTGTTCTGCAAATACTCTAATTTATTAAAGAAGTCATTCAAAAATGACTGGAAGCAGAGATTTCCCTGCGGTAGGTTGAGTTATTGGTAAGGTTAGAGGTATTAATGACTGAATCCCCCTTCTTTCCTCCCCACCCCTTTTTTTGTATGAAATGTCTATGGAACATAAAGACAAAAAAGTACAAATTCATTTATGCCCTCGTTTACCTAATGGTATTGTTCCCTTGGGACATAGGCAGCTTGCATTTCACCAGGTAAAAGCAATTAGGATTTTTCAGGTGTGCCATTATAAGTTGGCTATAGCCAGTATTGTAAAATGCAAAATATGAGTGACAAATGAATCAGCCAGCAATCTCCTTAATGATAGCAACAAGCAAGGAATTTTGGCATATGTGTGCACACAGAATACATGCAGGGCAGGGTGACTGCCTAGAGAGATCAGTCAATTCTTTCAGTAAGAAGAAGGAAATTGAATTTAAAATAAATTTCCTACAGATACTTCTTCATATAGGTCTTAAATAAGAGGTCCAAATCTAGTCTCAAAGCCATATGATTTAAAATTAAATGGAGCCTTATTTATGCTATAAGTTCTTACTTATGGCCAAGTTCTTATAAACACGTTTTGTCTTACAGTTGGCCAAATTGATTTGGTGCACTATATATTTTAAAACTATAAAAGGTATATCTTTACAATATTTCCAGATGGGTTCTTTCTAATAGCCAATTTCGATGAGTCAAATTTGAGTGTAGAGAGTTGTCTCCTATTCTTTGTGCAACATCCTTTCCACCTTTACTCTATATATTAATTCCACCCATTCTGCCTACTATCAAAATCAGTTACTGGTAGACAAGCAAGAACAATTCATCTTCATAAAATAATAGTGGAAATGTTATACTGTACTTAATAGCATGTTGTATAAATAACCAATTAGATCACTACCAAAGATGAGAAAACTTGATTTAATTTAGCAACGATTTTCCCACCATTATGCTAAATCTAAGCTATTATTGTGATTTCTTTGGATCTGGCTTAGTCTGTAGATAAACTTAATCAATTATAATTAATTCAATAACCTCTGTTTAAATAAAGGTTGTATTGCATTGGTTATTGTGTGAACTATGTCTGGAAAATTTATTGAAAGATTAACTGTGGGGCCAAAACAATAAAACTGAGATGATATATTTTTATATTTCACAAAAACACCAATGGTATTGACCTTTGCTACCAAATACATAGATAAATTTATTCAAGGTAATCTTTTGGTTGTTATTTTTGGACATTGGAAGGATAGAAAGACAATTCCTTGAGCCAAGATCAGAGCAAATACATTCCTGATCATTCTTCTCCCTTCTATACTATCCGGTTGAGTGGTCAAGCTTGACAGATTTAAGAGAACAACAGAAAAAGTTAGTAATTAACTATTCTGAATCTAATGTAATAAAAATAATATGGTGGCAAAATATGCCAACATTGGCACTAGGAAATCTCTTTTGCCATTGAGTAGTGTAGCTGCAGGTGAGGCTCCATTCAGAACCCTTGTTTGAATGCCATGCTGTATCCCCTCATACCAAATTTTTCAGCACAAGGTTATACTGTACTTACACTTCTTTAAAATCATGAAATAAATTAAGTGTGTGTAAGTTTCTGAGGTAGTCTCTGCCTTCTGGACTGTAATAACGCTTCTGCATCAGCTACTTTCACATACACATAACAAAACCCTTCAACAATTTAATCCAGGTTTTTCTCAACCTCAAATCCCAGAATTCATGCTGGCTGGGGGATTCTGGGAGTTGAAGTCCATACATCACCTTCAAGATTTCAAGGCTGAGAAACGCTGCTCTAAACTCTTTACTTCATGAACAGCCCAACACGTTCTCTCACCTGTCCTCACTCCATATTTCAGACTGTCTCTGCAGTCCACTAGAATCTGTTCGAGTGATTCTGGATTGTCGGAGAGTTCAAGGTTGAAGCCTTCCATGCCTTCCAGGAGCTGATGAGGGTGATGGAAATCCAGTACCTTGGTGGACCTGTCAAAGGTCTTCTTCACATAGGTCAGGAGGATATCCACCACTTCCAGAAGGAACTGAACTGTTTGCTCCTCACCGTTCTTGGCTGGCAGTAAATCTGAACAAAGGAACAATAAATAACTAAACCAATTACAGATGGAAAAGAGTTTTTCAGCTTCTCCTGTACACTTTATACTCCAGTGATAAAATACCCTTCAAAGTAAAATTTTAATTCAAGAAGATGATGGGTAGATGATGCATAGATGACATAAAATCGGCATAATCTTCCCTAGATTTTAATCTTTAATCTTTTCTTTTCCTGAAAGCCCCAATATGGAATATTTTTTATTTCTCATGGCCATCACCTTAGGCAAAGAGATGAGTCTTTCAAAACCTATGACAAATGTTATGAGGCTTGTTGTTAATTATATGCATGTGCGGTATTTATTACTTTTGAAAAGTCTAAAAATGCTTTAACTACTTCTGTTGAATTTGGTACACCGTAAGATAATAAGTTTGGTAGACCAAGCCATGCCTGACTCTTATTGAATTCCATTCCTGGTCTCAGGTATAGATTCATTTCTTAAGTAAGTTTTTTTGTTCTGTTTCCCCACCCCCCACCCCAAATGATAACAAAATAATAACAAAAGAACTCTTCTAAACAATAAGCCATCCAACAATACTTCTAAATAATAAGCCATCCAGTTACTGCCAAAACATGCTTGGAAAACAATTTAGGCTGAAACTGTCAGCATGGTCTATAATCATGCGGTGAGTTTTTTTGATCACATAAGAATTGGAAGCTGAATAGCTTCAATCCATCATTTAATCAATGCTCAGCAGTGGCTCTCCTATACACCCATAAATTAATCTAGCAGAATTACTGTAATTTTCATTACCCAATATTCCTATTCTGAACACTAAATATGGATTAGTTAAATTTCATGCTGCTTAAGTCACACCAGGGGAAATGTGTGGCCCTTTAGAAGTTGTTGGATTACAGTCTTTATCATTGGCTATCCTGGCATGAAATGCTGGATACTGGAATTTAGGAATATCTGATGAGCCCCTCACTGCACATCTCTATTTAAAAGCCTGTTTTCTCTGTTTGGAAGTGAAAGTTGGTCTCTCAAGAAGCAAGATAGAAACAGTATTGATACTTTTAGACTTTGGCATTGGAGAAGACTCCTGAGAATATCATAGTGTCAACTGTCTGACTAGTGAACCCAAAATAACTAAACACTCTCAGGACCAAAAGTAAAACTTTATTGGAGACACCATTTTGGTACTGAAGAATCAAAACCAGCTCTGGTTGTCCCACACAAATGCTTGCTAGTTAAACAATGGCTTCCCTTTCTCTCCACCCCTAGGTGACCACGCTGTCTAATTATGAGACATCCTTTTCAAGCATCTGCAGTGGTGACCTTGATAGTTTCCAAGCTCTCATGATCTGTGCACAAAATCTCAGCATGCCATTCCCCCCTCCCCCTCCCATTCATTGGCAAGTTGAATAGTGATAAGGTTTAAAAGAAGCAAAGGGTTCAGTCTTGACACAGAGCTAGCCAAGAAGACAAGCAAATGGAATAAAAATAACAACAAATGGCAAGGCTCAAATTATCCTTCTTCCATGAAATCACTGAGTTGCTTACTGAATTGTTGGCAAAAAATTGTAGCTTTTGACTAATTTGGCAAGAGATGACAGCAACAAAAACCTACAGTAGGAAAATACCAAGGAGGCTATTTCCCCTTGAAATAAGGTTCCATGGTTCACTATTTTCTTCATTATACTCAACTAATGACAGCCTAGAATCCCGGAACAGGAAGAGCAATTTCTGTCGCCGAGCCTCTCTCTGCACTCTGCAGGCATCCAAATCAAGACTTCCTGGACAGATGCTATCTGGCTTCTGCCTGAACACATCCAATGCCGAACAGCCCTTGACCTTGCAAGGCAATTGGTTCTACCATCAAATGGTTTTTATCCGTAGGAATGTAGGAACATTTGATGCAAAATGGCCCGTGAAGCTTAGGTTGCAATGAATCTGTTTGCTTTTAAAGGTACCAGATCAGATTTTTCCTAGCTTGGCTATTTATTTGACAGGTGTATACTTTTGTCCACATATCATGTCCCAACTAACTCATTTTCCAAAACAAATCACTTGCATTTCTTCTCCTTCCATTTCATACATATTGTCAATGAAGTTTATTAACTTGAGGTATGGTGTGATTTGTCCTCTGCAGAATCCATAATGATGGCTATAGTCCATCCAGTAGACCCCACCCAGGTGGAGTCTTGTACTAATGCAGGCTCAGCAATACAATTCTAGAACTCTCCCTAGTGCAAGTCCTTTGTGGCCGGTCATCAGGATCCACCCCTGGATGAATTAAAGCAATTTCCTCAACCCACTGCCCCTCAAGATGCATTGAGCTGCCAATTTCCATCATCTCCTACCCTCATCAAGGTTGAAATCTCAGCTTGGAAAAGAGAAGAATGAACTAATAGCAGCACGTCAGTCCGATTTACTCCTGGGTTCTTGGAGCCATTCTACTAGCATATATACGGGCATCCAGAATCTGAGGAGAATCTCCATCTCACTTGGCCTCACACAAAGAAGCCGAGCTTTGGGTGAGAAACTTCATTTCTAGAAACGATAGAAAATATCTGCAGCACGGGTGGTAGATGTTCATGCTGGCTTGTTCTCTGAGCTTGTTGTTTAGTTTCCGAACATTTTGTCACCAGCTTAGGTGGCATCTTCCACAAGACTTCAGTTGAAGTTGGCCTGGCTGTTTGCCTGGCTGTTTGCTTATGTGTTCCCTGTGTGTTATATATCAACATTTGATCCCTGTTAGGTATATTATATCGCCTAGCAAGGGCCAAGTGAGAAGCAGATAATCCTTTTCCTTTCCCATCCGCATCTGAAGCACGTTCCAACCTATTTCAGCTTGGCTGCCTCTAAGGAAAAAGATATGGCACAGCCTTCCCCATTGAGGTCAATTTAAATTATTCTCAGGCAACACTTCACTAACCGGAGATAATGGGGGTTATCCAGTGGTGGGATTCAATTTTTTTTTACCATGGGTTCTGTGGGTGTGGCTTGGCGGGCATGACATGACTTGGTGGGCGTGGCAGGGGAAGGATACTGTAAAATCCCATTCCCTCCCCACCCCCACTAACCTGCTTTCCAGCTCCATTCTCCTGTGCAGGGCAACAAAAGAAGACCCAGCCAATCAGCTGGGATCCAATGGGAGGCAGAGAATAGATGGGGGCGGGGCCAGACAGAGGTGGGATTTGCCGGTTCTCCGAACTACTCAAAATGTCCGCTACCGGTTCTCCAGAAATGGTCAGAACCTGCTGAATACCACCTCTGGGATTATCACTCAACAAGGTGAGAAGGCATTGTATAATAAGCAATCCGAAAACCTAACTGGCTAAAACCAAAAGAGATTTGATTTACGGCTCTTCCCCATGACTCAGTGGACATGTTCTCCACCATGTCCCTGTAGCGGACAAGCTGTTCCTGGCCTCCATTCTAGGTTGAAGAAGCCAGAGGCCTGGTGTCCTCATTTCCCTTGCAGGGAAGGCTGCCTTTCCCCACCTCGGCAGCTGATGAGAGAACCATCTGCCAATCCCCTGAGTGCCATTACTGGTCCTGAGGTACAGCTAGCATTTAACTACAGCATCTGTCGGACGCCAGTTCTCCACAAGTCTGCAGATCTGTTGCCAAGGTTGAAGAAGACAGGAGGCAAAGGAAGGGAAGAGGTTCTTCGCCAGCCAGGCCTATGAGCTGATCCTCTGCTTGAGGATCCTAGATGAGTCCAAGAGAGGACCAGCCTGAATAATAGCCGACAGATCTGAGAGAGGCATTGTGTGAGTCATCTTTCCCACCACCACCACCGCCTGCCGCTCTCTTTCAGAATGCAACTTCTCAATTTTTATTTAAGGTACTTTTGAACGTGGGTTTATTCCTTTCATGGAATACAGTAACCTTATGTTCAAAAGCAGTTCCATCCCCACAACAGCCAACATGTGTGCAAGAGTTGTTTTATCATATTGCACCTGGCGGGTGCAATATGGGAGAGCTCTACCATAAAATACCAGAGCGCTCTCTCCCCCCCGCCCGTCCCTCTCTTCCTCCCTCCCTTTCTCTCTTTCCCTCCCTCTCCCTTTCTCCCTCCCTCCCTCTCTCTCCCTCCTTCCCTTCCTCTCTCCTCCCCCTTCCTCTCTCCCTGTCCCTCTCTCCCTCCCTCTCTCTCTCCCTTCCTCTCCCTCTCTCCCTCCCTCCCTTTCCTCCCTCCTCTTCCCCTCCCTCTCTCGGTTTCCCTCCCCCTCTCCCTCCTACCACCCATACACACAGAGCTAGGAATAGACAAACTTGGCAATGACAATGACATGTAGAGCCTGGTTTGAAAGAATGGTTCTCCTGTTGCCCAAAGCTGAATAGGCCTAGGGAGTGGTTCCCAATCTTTTTTTCGCCCTGCACCCCTAAAGAAATTTCACTCGAACCTTGTACCCCCGAAATAAATAATAAATAAAAATGCCAACATATAGCTAATATCCTATTATTTACCTGGACTTTTCTTGCACCCCCTGGAATATCGTCTTGCACCCCCAGGGGGTGCGAGCATCCCAGGTTGGGAACCCCTAGCCTAGGGGATGCTGTGCAGGGACCAGAGAGGTAGATACTAGATAGGCTCTGGACTTCCTGCCATGGGAATCATCCGACTTCACCATGGACAAGTGGTCAGTGAAATGTCTCAGGGTGAACCCATTTGTGTAGGCATCCACAGCTACCCACAAATGATGCCAAAAACGATGGAGTGTGCACAACGGAGTGTGCATCGTGACATCGCAGGCCAGCTCCGGCCTTTCTAAGGTGTGTGTTACAACATGGCACTCCTAAGAAGAGGAGTTGGCGACCCCTATTTCATCGTTTGCCCTCCTCCCTTCTTCACCGACACCTATGCTCATCATAGTATAACTTCAGCTTACTGGTTGCTTGAAGGAAAAGAAGAGCCCCTTTAATAAAATAACTGCTAAGGATAAACTTTCAACTGCTCTGGGGTTGGAGGCAAAGAAAGAATGCAAGATTTTGACAAAGAAAAGAGATTGCCTGGGGAATGTCCCTTCTATAATTAAAAGAAAATGGGGAACCGTCTTCAGGGATTAGTCTCAATAAAATACTAGCTAGTCTCCGAAAGAGTGGAAGTGATACCAGATTTAACAAAATAGACCTCTAATGAAGAGGCTGTGCAAAAAAAAAAACCCACCCCACAACCCAATTAAAAAGACCCTCACCCATTGGTTTTGAATAGGAGAGGACTGGATCATCAAAATATCCCAGACTGACTGACTGACTGGGGAGTCAAGCAACTGGGTGATTTCCAGCTATTTCGGACCCCAATTCCCTTCAGCTCCAGGCAAGATGGGAAATGATAGACAACGCAGGCGGGCGCTGCGATCCAAAATACCTGTGCTAATTAAAGCCAATGAAAAGTGAGGTTCGGGTTAGCAGAAGCTCTTGGGCTGATGGTAATACAAGTGGGGTATTGAGCACTTCAGTGCAGGCAGGAGGAGGAAGCCTGCCAGCCGAATGGCTGGCTCAAAACCCAGGATCAACTCCCCAGTCCAGCACAAGACATCCTGACCAGGGAAGCTCATAAATCAAGCGGGGTGGCGGGGGGTGTGATAAATAACTTGTTGCTTGTTGGCTCTTAGCAGCTGCATGTAAACTGAGAAGCAGGGAGAGGGAAGGAAGGCGCCCATCCCAAAAGCCTAGCTTATCTCTTCCAGGTTAAGGGACTGAGCCTAAAAGTAAACGTGGCGAGAAAGAGTTTGCTCACTAAACTTAGGATTTATTTAATTTTATTTTAAAAAGAGAGAAAACCCATAAAACAGAAGATTCCCCCCACCCACCCCTCACCCACAACAGCGGATAGGCTAGAAGTGCATAAAGAAGAAGAGAGCCACTGAGAAAACAGGGACCACAGAATGGGTGCGGTCCCAGGTTCCACCTGGGCAGGGTTGGGCTTGCGAAAGGAATTTGGGGAATTTTGTTTTGTCTTGAACTTACACCAGAGGCTGGTGATCGTTTCTATGTGGTTTTTTGCCCATAAAAGGATGGAAAGCTGTGCAATTTGTTTTCAGGCATCAAGGTTGGTCTGGCATCCTTTGGTTCTCGACCTGCAGAAAGAGGCTCAGAACCTTATGGGACAAGTTGGCAGAGACTTTCCTTTTGCACTTGGCATTGAAAACTATATAGGTAGTCCTCAACTTACAACAGTTCACTGAGTGATTGTTCAAACGTCATTGGGTTAATGTCATTGCTCAGAAGATCATGGGTTGCCCTCTCCTCTCTTTGGAAGAGCTTTATAGTGCCCGCTGCCTTAAGAAAGTTCAAAACATCCTCAAAGATCCATCTCATCCTGGGAACTCTTTTTTTTGAACTATTACCATCCAGCAGACGGTACAGGATAATAAAAACAAGGACAAATAGGTTGAAAAAGAGCTTCTATCCCAGGGCAGTAGCTCTTTTGAATTCTGCTGGTGTTGGTGTGGTGTCAGGGGTTTCCGGTTCAATGTGTGGAGTGTGAATGATGCGTGTTTGTGTTTATTGTCATGGTCATGATGTGCACTGAAGATGGTGTTTGATTTCGTTGTACGAGGTGCAATGACAATAAAGCAAAGCAAAGCAAACTAAACTAAATGTTACAACGGCACTGAAAAAAAGCGACTGATGACCGTTTTGTTCCCTCACACTTATGACCATTGCAGCATTCCCCACGGTCACGTGATTTACATTCGGATGCCTGACAACCAATTCGCATTTATGACAGTTGCAGTATCCTGCGGTGTGTGTGTGTGTCATGCGGTCCACCTTTTGTGACCTTCTTGACAAGCAAAGTCCATGGGGAAGCCAGATTCACTTAACAACTGCGTTACTAATTTAAGAACGGCAGTGATTCACTTAACAACGGAGCCCAGAAAATGGGGCAAAACCCACTTAACACATGTCTCACTTAGCAACATAACATTTGGGGCTCAGTTGTGGGAGTAAGTCTAGGACTGCTTCTATAAATGGAAGTTTCATTTCAGCTGCAGTCGACCAATCCTTGAGAAGTCTTTGAGTAACCCTCTCCAATTTAAAGCCAATTGATGGCGTTAGGCTCTCTGCTTCCCATTGCTTGCCCCAAATAACTTCCCTTTCCTGCTTCTGAGCTGCAGGACACCCTCCTCGGACTGTCCCACTACCGATGACCCAAGTTGCACCAACTTGCAAAACAGGAGAAGCATTTGGCTCGCTTGGTAGCTGGCAACACCCTGAAATGACCTCAGATGCCAGCAGTAGGAGAGGGATGTCCCAGGACAGGAAAACAGCTTCCAGCTGCTTGGCATAATCCTCCTCTCTCCCTCTCCCGCCACCACCCCTTTCCTAGGAAGGGAAGCACCTTGGCAGGTTGGGGCTTTTGAGAGCCAAGGAAGGGATACGAAGGCACTTCAAACTTGGCAAGTTTAAGACTTGTGGACTTCAGCTCCCAGAATTCCTGGGCTACCACGACTGGAGGAGGAATTCTGGGAGTTGATGTCCACCAGTCTTCAAGCTGTGGAGTTTTGAAGAGCCCTGGAAGGGAACCTCGGGATGGGGCGGCAGGCGAGGGCGAGGGCGAGGGCAAGAGAATCGGGACTTTAAGTTTACCCCGGGCGTAGAGGTTGGAGAAGTCGGTCTCGGTCTTCTGGAAGCGGCCTTCCTTCTCGCTGTTCTCGCAAGCCAGCAGGTTCCGGCTGCTCTGCCGTTCCTTGAGCGCGCTCACCAGCCGGCTCTTGTCTTCCAGGCTGTTGTTCCTTTGCAGGAAACCTGAGGGGTTAGGAGAAGCGGGACAGGTCAGCTGAGGCGCCTCCATCGCGCTCTCCATGGTCGATCCGAGCCAGCAGCTGCATGCACACCCTCCCGCGGAAAGGGGTCCCTGGGACGTTCCCACGGGCGACCAGCTCTGCCCAGAGCGCCTCTCTCTCCCTCCCTCCCTCCCCGTTGTCCGGGAGATGGATTTATAGGGAGAGGGAAGGAGCCCGCGGGGAGGAGACCCCCCCTCCCGACAGGGGAAAGGCATGGGACGGGAGGGGGGAGTGGATGATCGCCCATGCCTTCTCGTCTTTGGCTTGGAGGTCATCTTTGGTCACAAAAAGGGGACATTCCGGACGAGGCAAGGGTGGCTTTTCGCCCCACAGACTGAAATGGAGAGGGCTTTAGGGCAGAGGGGCGAAAGTCCAAGGGTCTTCAAACTTGGCAAGTTTTGAGACTGGTGGACTTCAACTCCCAGAATTCCTGAGCTACCCTGACTGGAGGAGGAATTCTGGGAGTTGAAGTCCACACGACTTCAAAGCTGTCAAGTTTGAAGCCAACGGTTTGGGAAAAACAAGGACGACGCCTTCTCAGAAACCACCCGGGAGGATTATGGAGGACGCAGGGCAGAACCCCATGAAATACACGCAGGATGGGCGGCTTCCTTCAGATGTGGTTGAACTACAATGCCAGAAGTCCATCCAGCCTGCCCCCAAAAAGTGAAGGACCCTTGGATTTGTAGTTCGATCAACCACCGGTGGTGGCTCATCCCTCTTGCAAAGGAAGCCCAGGATGCCCCTTTCTACACACCTGGCGTCTTAGGGATGCCACAACCGTTCTTGTGTTTGGAGTGACCTCATCCCAAACACCAGTCAGCCTGCAGCCTCGGTCCCCAAATATAATGAGACTAGCTGCTATTTAGAACTCTGTCCTATTATAAGGATTCATCACAATCACACACCCGTGAAATCAAACGGAATACACAGTGGCCCCAGGTTGAAAACAGAGAAGCACGCCGAAAAGATAACGCCAGGTAAGGTTCTCAAAAGAAAAAGGCTTGAGAAAATTAAAATCGAAAGAGATTTTTGTATATTTGTGTTCTTTCTATCTATCTATCTATCTATCTATCTATCTATCTATCTATCTATCTATCTATCTATCTGATCATCCACCCGACCGCGATGTAGCCCCAGGGCAGAGGGGGAAGGAGGTAAACAGATCAAAGATAGATGCATCTATACCCGAAAGCGTCTTCTCAATTGGTAGAATATCAGAGTTGAAAGGGGCTTGGGAGGTCTTCTAGTCCACCCCCTTTCTCAGGCAGGAAACCCTGTACTATTTCGGACAAAAGACAGTCCAATCCCTTCTTAAGAACCTCCGGTGTTGAAGGCAAGTCGTTCCATTTGATGAATTGTTCTAACTGTCACGAAATCTCCCCTTGGTTCTCCGTTGCTTCTATCATAGAAGATCATAGCATTGTAAAGTGGATGGATGGAGGATAGATTTGTAGAGTTGGAAGGGACCCTAAAGGTTATCTAGTCGGTAATGTGCAGGAAAACGAATGAAACAATGCACCAGAATTAGTTGCCCAGACCCCTTTTAAAAACCCCAAGAGATGGAGGTCCCACAATCTCCACATTTTGTCCGGTTGGACAGATCTTACAGTGAGGAAGCCACCCCCACCCCACCCCCCAATCTAATTTCTCCGGAACTCGCCTTAGCTAGGAAGGTCGGAGAGAGGGAAGAGCCAAGTGTCACTGTTTATGGAGGCGCTGACAGGAGAAAAAAAAAAACACCTTCCCAGAAGACTTTAAATCTTTGCCTGACAGCAAGAACTGAACTCTGGCATACTTGGCCTCACCTCGACCTCTTCTCGCAGGGCTTTCGATGGGGTTCCTTTCAGTGGCGGGATTCAAAAAATTTTACTACCAGTTCTGAGGGCGTGGCTTGGTGGGCGTGGCAGGGGAAGGACACTGTAAACTCTCCAGTCAGAGGTGGGATTTGCCGGTTTTCCGAACTACTCAAAATTTCCGCTAATGGTTCTCCAGAACTGGTCAGAATCTGCTGAATACCACCTCTGGTTCCTTTCCGTTCCGGAGAAATAGATGCCCCATTACCACAACGGTGCAAGCTAAGCCCTCCCCGCCTCAGCCTTATTCAATTTGGCCGTATTTACTTTTTTTTTCCAGCCGGGAAGGATAGGGAGATGAAAAGCAAGCGGGACCATCTTGTCAGCCTTAAAGAGAATCGGGTTTTCACCCCCCTCCCCTCTTTTGAAGGTGATACTGGGAAGGCTCCCAACTCCCAAGTTTCCCTTTGAGTAAAGCCATTCACCGCCTTGCTGAGAGGACGTTTTCCTCAGAGGACGACATTTATTAGCCTGAGGAGGTTTCTGGGATCCGAAGGGAGGGAGGGAGGAAGGAGGCAATCGAAAGGAAGGAAGGAAGGAAGGAAGGAAGGAAGGAAGCAAGCAAGCAAGCAATAAAAGGAAGGAAGGAGGCAATGGAAGGAAGGAAGGAAGGAAGGAAGGAAGGAAGGAAGGAAGGAAGGAAGGAAGGAAGGAAGGAAGGAAGGAAGGAGGAAGGAAGGAAGAAGGAAGGAAGGAAGGAAGGCAAAGGAAGGAAGGAGGCA
Source organism: Pseudonaja textilis (assembly GCF_049901715.1). NCBI lineage: Eukaryota > Metazoa > Chordata > Lepidosauria > Squamata > Elapidae > Pseudonaja > Pseudonaja textilis. The sequence goes on from NC_141990.1 coordinate 188,263,818, forward strand.
ATGAAGGAAGGAAGGAAGGAGGCAAGGGGAAGGAAGGAAGGAAGGAAGGCCCTTTGAATCAGTGTTGATTCTTTCTTTCCTTTTTCTTTCCTTTTCTTTTTCTTTGTTTTTCCTTTGAATAAGTGTTGATCTATCCTTTCTTTCTCTTCCTTCCTTCCTTCCTTCCTTCCTTCTCCTTCAAATCAGCGTCGACCCCCCACCTCTCTCTCGACTGGCCCAAGGTAACTCAGATGGCGTCATGCCTAAGGAGGACCCGAAGCCTCTGCTTTTCTTAGGGTTAAATTAGACTCTCCTTCTCCAGCCTCGCGCCCCTCGGAATCTTCAAAGCCAGCGGGGCCTTTGCCCTAGGATCTGCAATTCCAACACAGCCGAGAAAGGGGCTTTTGAAGGGGGGTGGGGGAATCGTTAGACACGAAGCCTCTCTTTACTTATTACGGGAAGCGGTGGCAACAACTTGGAAGATACTTTTTAAAAAAATGCGGGTGTTGCAGGACGGAGTCTTTGAAATGCGAAATTAAACCAGGTCTTGGAGAGGGAACTATTTCTCACCTGGATGCGAAGAAATTTCGCCGAAATAATAAAGAGAGAAATGGGGTGGACAATCCATTGTGTGAGCGCAGTCCTCTTTCCCCCGCGGGCTCACCTAGCGCCCGTCCCCGAGCCCCACAAGGGAGATAAAGTGGCGGAGGAAGGGAGGCGCCTCTGCTCACTCTTTGCCTCACCGCGAAACTTGGGGAAGCCAAAGGAAGGAGAGGCGTGGTCCTTAGAAGCGATCCAGTCGGTGCTAAGCAAGGCTGCCCACATCTGCTGTTCTGAATCAGTTCCCCTCACCCCCTGATGCTACGAAGATTGTGCTTTTTCTACCAGCGGGGGGGAGCTGCTGTAGGAGAAGAGCAGGCCGAGCTGAGGGGCGGAGTTAAGTCTGTCATTAGTTTAGATTCCTTGCATCCCCACAAGCGCTCCAACGCCTCCTTATCTAACACAGACTTCAGAGGATAATTAGGACTGCAGAAAAAACAATGGCTACCCACCTGCCTTCAATCGAGGACCTGTATACTGCACAAGTCAAAAAGAGGGCTGTGAAAACATCTACAGATGCCTCACATCCCGGACATAAACTGTTTCAACTCCTTCCCTCAAAACGACGCTCTAGAGCACTGCACATCAGAACAACTGGACACAAGGAGAGTTTTCCCCCAGTGCCATCACGCTGTAAACAAATAATTCCCTCAACACTGTCCAACTATTTACTAAGCCTGTATTACTATTACTATTAATCCTCCCATCCTTCCTTTCACCCATTTCCTCCCACTTATGACTGTATGACTGTAACCTTGTTGCTTGTATCCTAACAATTTTTGACTGTTTCCTAGTATGATTTGATTGCTTATTGTACCCTGTGACTATTATTAAGTATTGTACCTTATGATTCTTGACTCTTGACGAATGTATCTTTCCTTTTATGTACACTGAGAGCATTTGCATCAAGACAAATTCCTTGTGTGTCCAATCACACTTGGCCAATAAAGTATTCTATTCTATCTGAATTCTGTTGACCCTTATCTGTTACCAATTTAGTGTTGAACTTTAGTTAACCAATTTCTTACATAGAGGCTTGAATGAATCTTCTATGCTGCTGCAGTCTTACCAATGGGTTTCTGATCCTTTGCACCTGAAGCTGTCCTGGCAGTATTGCTGCCATTTTCCCAGTTTTCTTGAAAAATAGATCCGGGTTAATTGATCACTTCCAAGCTCCAGAGTTTTGCTTATTTTAAACAATGACTGTTCCCCCAAGGTACTAAGGACACCTAGTTCAGTTCTTGTCTAATTGAGAGATTCTCTGCCACCACCCAAATAACAGCTTGTGAGGGGGACCAGGTTGGGAGGAAGTGGCCAGGTTTTCCAATCACTGACTGGTCCAAAATCCTGCCGGTTACATTTCATGGCTGTTCAGTCTTTGGTGGGCAAAATTAAGACTAACTGGCCCACACTCTCTCAGTTATGGGATTCAGTCATTCCAGGCTATAATTTAAAAAACTGGCTTTAGCCTACCCTCAATATGTGAAGCCATCCAATTATAGCTTAATTATGGACAACCATTTAACCAAAGCCAGTTAAGGCTTAGTGGTTAAGGTGCTGAAATAAAGTGATCACCTTGTATGCTGTCTTAAACTTCTAAATAAAAGGTAGAAAGAATATTCAGCCGACATCATAACATATTTTTAAAAATTGGAATTAGTGTAATGTGTGAAATCAGTTAATAGCTAGTAGGCTCAGACTATAAGAGTAATCAATTTTAAGCTGGCTTATTTGTGGTTTGTGTGCTCTCTGAACTTAACCAGCCTGATTTATTCAGTAAAACTAGTTAGGAAACCTTGGTGAGTTAACATGGCCATTGACTAAGAAAATGTAATTGGACCTTTTCTATTCAAACCCTAAGCATTAAACACAAATTTTAGCTTCTTTATTATTATTTTGCTAAATGATGTATAAATACAAGTGCTGTTTGTTCCACACCATCACTGCCACCTGCAATTGAAATTCAGCCAAACATGTGTTCTATGCCAGGTTAAAGATTATCCTTTATTATTAGACGTGACCTTCATTAGGTGTGAAGGAAAAGCTAAGCAGGTCTCCGGCTTGAAACAAAATCTCCCCAAACGATGTTAAAATAGGATATGAATGGAACAATAATTAAACTTTTAAACTTGTTTAAAACATCAACTTATGAGTTGCCATTGCCCATCTCTTATTCTCCAGATCTCTAGGGCTGCAAATCCCACCAGCTTTTGCCAAGAGGGCCTTTTGGTCATGGCTACTGGGATTAATGCCCAGGAAATAATACACAGTCTAGCCCAGAGTTAAGCATGTCAGCCTTGAAACTTAGAAAGCAAATCACCTTCACTTTTGCTGCCTTCCACTCATCAGAAACCAGCACCTGGTAGCACAGGGCTAACCTTGCCTTGGCTCAGAAGTTAAGCAAATTGAACCTGGTTATTACTTGGATGGGAGATCACTAGGAAAAGACAGATTTGAGGACAAGACACGGATATCAAAAACATCCCAGAAGATAGCAGTGGGCAACCACTTGAGCATTGTGGGCAAAAAACAAAAACAAAAAAAACCCTTACATGGATGAGCTTGACTTAAAAGAGATTTTATCTCTTTTTATCTCCTAGGAATGTTAGATATGCAAGGGATCAAAAATACGAAGCCCCTTAATGTGGATTTTCTACCTTTCTTGGCCAGGCTAATTGATAACCATCACTGAACTATCTTGGTAATTATTTCCTTTCTAGAAACTGGATAAACACAGATTTTGAAAGAAGGGTGAATTAAAACAAACCCAGGGACTTTGCCCACAGCCAATTAGGGCTGCTCTCTACTCCTTGAATACAGAGCAACCCAGTTATTCTAAAAAATGAGCCAGGCTTCTATGAAGATGATATATCAGGAAATCTTCCACTAATGCATTAACCAAGTGGTTGCATCTTCATGAGGTTAAAGTAATAAGTACAGATTAGGCAATTACTTTACAATAGATTGTCTATCCCTTTCCTTTCCTGGAGGGTAATGAGGTTTGATTGGCTTTGCCTCTGTAAAGCGTTTTTTTAAAAAAATAATAATAAGAAAATCAATTTTATTCAAAGCAGGTTTTAAAGGACTTGGGGCCAAGAAGGAAATAATATTAGCTAATGAGATGCATATTTATAAAATGGCAACTTCTATGTATAAATTGAGAGGGAAAGGGAGAAATTCTCTGTGTATGGTTCATTTGCTTTAGCTTCAAATGCTGAGCCCTATGAAATAAAAAGGGGGAGAAAATTGTCCATGATTGAAAAGGAAGTTTATAGGGTGGGAGCAGAACACAGGAAAGGAAAATGACTTCCTGGCTCCATTTGATGGTATAGAGATTTTTTTTAAATTCAGATATATTTTGGGGCTGTCTTTGAGACACTTATCTCAAAGTGCAATACTTTTTAGCCTTACTGAAAAGTAAGTATTCTTAAAGCGAGCAGAATGAAGTTCTGAGTCACCATATTTGGACAATGTTTTTATTAGGCCATGAAGTTTACAAAAGAATTGCAAGCATTTAAATTTCCAAGAACTGGGAGGGAGGAGAAAATAGCAAGGGGTGGGGGGCAGGAATAGCAAGGTTGCATCTGCACCAAAGTAAAATCTTAGATGGGCTGCTGGGAAAATCTTCAAATAAATAATTTGGGTCTCTTGGAGGGTTTCACACCAAATGCTAAATCCAAAAGCCAGATTTTAAAATGCAGTGGTTGCATTCATGAAGGTTACATCAGAACAAATAAACAAGCCATGTTATGACTGAAACGATACCCAGAAAATAATAGGTATAGATAGAGGCTGGGGTCCCAAAACATGCTAAACCGTAAACTACTCAATCCTATTTTCACTTAGCCTAGTAGTGTATCATGCAAACCTGAAGTATAATACATAGAGTTGTCCACTGTTTTCCTTACGAATAATTGGGAACATTCATTCTATGCCTTACTTTTGGGCTAGGGTTTTCCCAAAGACCAATCACTCAGCAGGGGTAAATGCCAAGACTCATCCGTTTTGAAAGCCATATATCACATAACAGAATTTCTGAGCAGATGCAAAATATTTTCACCTCATCACTACTACGTAATCATAGATGCCGAATGCCAATGAGGCAAGTTTAGAGCAAAAGCACTGATTTCTGATCCAGTCTCTGACAGATTAAGTTAAGCCCTCTCGTTTTAGAAATTAAGCCTCCATTTTGAGAAACCCGATAAAAGAACTTTTCTATCAACATCCCAAACATATTTATTTCTATTTCCAAATAGCTGGAATTCACGTTGGATGATTTCATCTTGATTTATTGCAGCAGACCTCATGCCAATTGCATTCCAGCAGTCAAGGTAAATGTTACAAAACCTCAGGCAGCTGCCAGAAACCTAAATTTCTTTTTCTTTGAAATCTCATATAGAATGTTGGGATACTCTCTAAAGCTTCATTGGACAAAGCCTATGCTACCTAAGGGAGAGCGTGGCCAATTAGGAAAGTTATGCAGATGATCTAGACTTGATTACTTTCTAATTGGCCAGCCAGATTTTTTTTTTAAAAAAAATTCCAGTTCATTTGTTGACTATAAATCAAGCAACATGTTTCTTGACTGTGGGTTCCTTAGACGGAGAGGTAAATACAAGAAGGAAGGAAGGAAGGAAGGAAGGAAGGGAGGGAGGGAGGGAGGGAGGGAGGGAGGGAGGGAGGGAGGGGAGGGAGGGAGGGAGGGAGGGAGGAGAAGGAGAAGGAGAAGGTGGTATTTGGCTATATTAATAATTATGCTTGGGAAATGAGCCCTAGAGGCATCATGAACATAAATTACAGGTCAACTCTGGTTTATCTCAAACAAAAACAGTCTTTTCTAGTCACTGACACATTTGAACAGAAATCAAAAAGGGCATTATTTTTCTTGTTGGTGTAGAAAAAAAATGCCTAGTAGGGAAATTGGCTCTTTTTCTTTCTGGGAAGAACAAAGAAGGGTCAAAAAAGGAAAGCAAGCATCTGAGCCCAATTCAGAAAGAATCAGAGTTGTGGATAACACCGTTGACATCAAAAGAGGGACATTAGGTTGTGTTGCTTCATGCTGATAATTACCTGTTCTTTCCTCGTTTTTTTACGGAGGTGATATTTAGTCACTCAAGGGAAACAAGCCAGTTAGTACAAATTTAAACCTATTTAATTTGGGTTATTTGCATTTTGAACACATTCCCCCTTTTTATATATTACCTCAAACGATCCCAAAGATATTTGAATTAGTAGACTTGTTTTTAGGGTTGAGCTTTGATTAGTTTTTATTGAGTTTAATTATGATGTTTCAAGTGATTTAAGCCTCCGCTGAAGCACAAAGCTCATATCCTTTGTCAGTTATCATCCCGCTAAAGTATTGCTCGGCCTCCTATGGTTGATATACGAGACAGGAAACAATTTCCTTGCTCTTTATTTGGAAGTGGGGGGGGGGGGAGGTGCATAATTGCTAATTCTGCTTTCGTTGTGCACTTATTTCATGTATAAGTAAAAATTCAGCATATCTATTTCCTCCATAAAAATTCAGATAGGCTCGATGTATTGAGAAAGTCAGCTTGTTCCAAAAAAAATAAATAAAAGTAAATTGGATTATTCTCAGCAAAGTTCACTTCCAACAGAATGCGCTTGTACTTGGATAGAACCATCTCAATTCTAGAAATCGCTATTGAGAAAGGACCCCGCCAAATTCAATCACAGCTCAGCGAACAAGTTTGCATCCAAAGTGACCTGCAGCCCCCAAGTTGCCATTTCGGTCCCGAGACCCAGAAGGCTGAAATCCCCTGGAATGAGGTGCGTTTGCACAGCTAGAATTCCCCTTGCCATTTCTGGGACGGATCCTCTCTCTCTCTCTCTCTCTCTCTCTCTCTCTCTCTCTCTCTCTCTCTCTCCCTCCCTCCCTCCCCTCCCCCTCCCTCTCTCTCCTTTCCTGCTAGAGAACAGGAATCTGCCAAGCTTCTAGTTCTCAAGACCGAAAATTATATATCACTCGGTCGGAGAATAACTTCAAAACATAACCCGAAAGCTGAAGAACATGGCCAATATTCTAGTTAGGCACGTTGGTTAGAGTTCATCGAATATTAGTGGAGATGACAGACCGATCCCTCTGCAGTAAGTTAAGAAACAAACAAACATTGCGCTTAAGCGCTCGCTCAGGATCCTGAGGATCCTCCCCCCTCCCTCTTCCAAAAGGAAAAAAAAAGGAGAAGGAGAAAGATAAGAGAAAAGATAACGGGGTTGAATTGCTTCTTGAACGAAAAGTTTTGGTTCCTCCCTGCGGGGTTTTGGTAGTAGCCCTGGCCTGCTTTGGTCAGAATTGCCTTTACTGATGTAATTCCCGTTCTGAGGCGCCTTCCGAAAAGGAGCGGAAAGCCGACGGCCAAGAAGGCAGCTCACAGACTTCAGGGTTGAGTCTCCTTGTGAAAGAGACCCTGGCTCCTCGCTTGCCTTGAGATGCCGTCCTTCAAGCGGGCTCTCCGGCCCCACCCATGGGCTGGGAAGGCCCGCCGCGCCTTCGGTTTTGATTGGAGAGTTTCGGGAGGAAGGCCCGACAGGACCGAACCCACTGAAAAAACTCCGCATCTCGGCTGCTTTTAGCTTTTGGCGGCCTTTCAGGTGGGCAAGTTGCAACGTCCCTTTCCGCAGGCCGTTCTCTCTTCCGCGTGGGTCGGTCTCGCGTCCCTCTCTCGTTTTCGAAAGAGGCCGCAGGGTCAGCCACAAAGCCAATCCAGTCACGGGTCACCCGAGGACCGCCCATGGATCTGGCAGAGGCCCGGGAGTGGGGGGCGCCCTTCTTGAATCTTGACCAACACGACTTCGTTTTTTGGTCGTGAGAACTGGCCATTTCCCGCAGGGGAGGGACGCCCAGCTGCCCATTGCGCCCCCCGCCTCGCTCCGAGAGTCCCCCTGGCAGATCGCTGGATTGGCTGGAGAGGCTCATTCGTCCTTCACAACTCCAATGAGCTGGATATCCGGCCGTTGAGACGGATTGAAAGAAGAATCCGGAGTGAAAGAAGCCTCTTGGTGCCGCCAACCGATGCCACCTGGACGGCACTTGTGTTCTTTCTATCCAGCTGACAGCTGAGCCTCTTCCCAAGCAGCCAGTGCGCGCCGAAGTGGAACCCCGGCTTCTTTGGCTCGGAGAAGGGACTTGCTGGCTTAGAAACTGTTGTAGTGTACCAATCCGAATCAGCTGGCATCCCAGGGGTCTCCAACCTTGGCCCCTTTAAGCCTGGAGGCCTTCAACCAGCTGGGGAATTCTGGGAGTTGAAGTCCTCCAGGCTTAAAGGGGCCAAGGTTGGAGACCCCTGAGCTGGATCAATGGGGAATCTTGTTCTGCCGAGTTGGATTAAAATATGGGGATGAGTGGGGAGGGGTGAGGCAGGGCGGGTGTGTGTGTGTAACCCTCTAGCACCCTTTAGCCGTTGAAGGGACTGGCAGGAAAACGGTCTAAAACTACAAAGGGCTATTCGTGAAAGAAGAAATAGCCTAAATGGCACCAACATTGACCGGTGGTTCCTGGCCACAAATTAAGTATGAGCTCCGCGAGTTTCTTCTCCCTCTTTCTAACCCTCTGAACGAGATCTTGATAGCTGTGCTCCTGCTTAGCAGTCGGAAATCTCTTGCTTTGCCCACAAACAAAGAATGCCCAAACCAGCAGGCAAATTTTTATGGATATATATATATATATATTAGTTAGGTGAGTTTGGCTCCACAAAATGCAGTAAGGTTGAAATTCCAAGCAGATACGGTGTGTGTGTGTGTGTGTTCCGAAAAGGCCTTTATAATTTACATGGATAAATGAAGAAAACTCGGGGCTCTCTCGCTGGCAGGAAGGAGGCCCTAGAGCGAAACTTAGGCCCAGGCAGATGCCTTGCAACCCTCCCCGGGATCTCCAGCGGTAGAGGATGCAATCTGATGGTATCCAGCTCTTCCGCTGCCTTTTTTCCTTCCTTCGGAGGCGGGCGGGAGGCCAGTCCCTATCTCCAGGCGCAGCAGCCTGACGAATGGCTCTTTTAATCAGGCCCTCGTTAATCTTCCTCCCCCAGGAGATCTGTATTTTCCGGGCCGATAAGGTTGAAAACGTTTCAGACAAAGAGAACTGCGCTCAAGTTCCCTCCCGCCGCCCTGGCACTTTCTCCGGCTCTGCCAACACTCCCGCCCCCCTTCCCGGATGGCCATCGGGGGAGCCTTCCTGATGGAGAGCGGACCTTGGGAGTCGCGATACAAAAGGAGCAGTTAGGGAGCCGGGGTTGATCTCCTCGAAAAACCCCACCTCCGGAAAGCCAAACCCGCAGAGCAGCTACTACTCCGCACATCTAAGGCCCTTACACACCCCTTTCTGGGCTGCAATCCAGTTTTCCACTCGTTCCTCCCGGCTCTTCTCTCTCTCAAAGACGATTCCCATTGAAGAAGAAAATAAAGCGAGTGGGAAAGGGACCCCTAGAGGTCTTCGTCCCAACCCCCCTGCTTAGGAGGGAAACCTTATACCTGGGTTCCGCTACGCATAAGCACCTGCCGCACCCCCGACTTCCTACCCACCAACCTTCCCCTCGCCACCAGTGCAACTTCTGTTCCTAAAAATCCCTCCCCGCGACTTTCCGGTTGCTGTGAAAGCTCCTTTGCATCGCCGCCACTCAATCTCCTTCAAATCTATGTTGTATGGGGAAAATCGCCCGCCGCGTCCACAGTTTCGCTCACGTTGACCAGTAGGTGGCGCAAGAGTCTCGATCCCAGCACCCGATTCCGACCCAGGAGGGAAAAGCAAATGGGATTCTCCTCCGATCCGTCCCTCCCCGTCCCCCCCGCCCCCCCACTTCTCTTCCAAAAGAAGAGTCTAGCTAGCGGCTGCCTTGTTAAACTTCTCCGTGGGAGGAGGGAGGAGGAGCACCTCTTGGCAGCTTCATTCCGCCTCTGCCTCGTCTCAAGATAAAAGAAGATAGCCTACTTTCCTTGCCAACCAACCTAGTTCCTTCAGGCCTCCCGGATTTTTTTTTAAAAAAAAATATTATTATTATTATTATGAAAGATTAAAAGCTTCATGAGGGATTACAGATTCAAGGCAATGCATAAAGGAGGACGCGGGTATCCAGTTGCGTGTATGTGGGTAAGAGGGAGTTGGGTGAGAAAAGTGTGAAATTCTTGGTTTTTCCCTTTGGGGCCCCTTTTCACTTACCGCATATCTTGAGCCCGATTTTCTTCGTGCAGCCATGAGCTACACCACACCAGGTGTCATAGGCTAAAGGGAATAGAAACAAACAAACAAAAAATTACTTCCTGCAGAAGCGAACGGATACCTCACGTGCCGTCTTGCAATTCCTATCTGGCAGATTAGCAAATCTACACGCGAGATTTCACAAAACCAGCACAGAAGCAGAATGTTTAGGAAAAGGTGTGGGACAAAGTCTCATGGTTCAAGCTGGAACTTTGTTGTTTTTTTTTGGGGGGGGTCGGGCGTGGGAAGAAGTGCCGATATAGTGGGCACCAGTGGCGTACAAATCTAATTTATCTCTATCTCTGCTTCCTCTATTTCCCCTCACCCCCCACCGCGAATTAAGACGATTTTAACCATCCATATAAATAGAGCATTAATAGCTTTTTATACCGTGTCCTGGGATTGAGGCTATGGAAGGCATCAGAGCTTGGTGTGACTTGTGTGGGAGAGCAGCTGTTTTGGTTTTGTTCTAGTTTTACTTTTTTTTTTTTTTTTTTTGCTAACAACGCTTTAAGCTCCGCAATACTGGAACCCACAGCGGAGGAGGCGGTGATGGGAGACTTGATTGACGGGCACGCGTGTGGACAAGCGGTGGTTTCAAGGCTCAGTGGCCAAAGAGGTCCTATCAGGAAGAAACCGGCAGCTGGGAGAGATCCGATCTCCTAATAATTTACTGGCAGGCTTCCATGAAAGTGGCAGCTTAAAATAAACTAGCATGAAATGGGGTCATGGAAGAGTTCAAGAATTAATTGGGTGAACAATAGTCTTTGACTAGATGATCAGACTTGCATGACTAGGTTGCAGGCGACTGACGAGTCAGGGTGGCACATTAAAAGGCCTCTCACGTCCGCTTGCTCCCCCCTTTTCGAGACACCCCCTTTCATCCGGCCTGCTCTCTTCGCCCCCTCCCCCTCCCACCGACCTTCTTCCTCTGCCCCACTCCTGAAGCGCGCGTTGCGCTGTCCATTCCAGGAGGTGCTGAAAGCAAGGGAGGAGCTGATGGCCTTCAGGCAACCCACTTCCTTGTTTTTTGTTTTGTTTTAAATGGGAATCACGACTTTGCCAAGAAGGTGGGTCGTACACAACATCAAGTGTAGCTTATCCAGCAGAGAAAAAAAAAAAAGACTTATTCTGCTAGGAATGGATGCCTCCTCCTGCTTTCAATTTCCCAGTACCTCACAGAGTATGGGGATAAGAAGTGAAGGAAAAATGACAAGAGAATGACAAGCAAATGACCCAAAAGTGGATTAAAAGAAGGAATATGCAAAGGACATTCAACTGATTCAAGGGGGAAAAAAGATTACTGATGCCTTGGAAACTCCATTGGACCAAAAGGCTGTCCAATAAATAAAAGTATAAAAAGGCTACAGTCTCCATTAAAATGAGGTTAGTGAGGTGTTACTTTTACTAAATCAATTTGGCTTTCAGATGAGTATTTGTGATGTTGTCATATGGACCACACACCAGGATCCTAATAGGAAGTGAATGATGAGATTAAAATGTAGAGTACACCACTTAAGATTTGAAGAAAGATCCAGATAGGTCTTACATGACATTGGGAAGTTTTCCCCAAATAAATTTAAGGCAAGATCCATTTAAATTAATATTGCAAAAGCATCGTGGAAATATTCTGAATACTTTTGACCTTTGTAACTCAATTGTAACCTACCCTAGTCTTGAAGGACTTCACACACTTTGAGAATGGTTATTAAATGACACTATTGGCTCATATTTCCATGCAAGTCTGATGGGTTCCACAATTTCAAAACAGCATGTAAGAAAATAGAAACAGCCCAAGGACCAAAAGACAGTGTCTTCTTATTGCTTCTTGGGAACTGAATAGAAGGGGGAGGAGCTCTGAAAGGAAGGTCCTGGACTTTGGCTCCACCCACCCTCTGCCTTCAGTCCTTTGCTTTCAACGGGCCTAGAAGCTTTTCTTGTTCTTTGGATTACCTATCGGGGCAGCAAGGGATGGGCAAAGACAAAGAGCCTCCTGTTGCAGCCTTCTCCAACCTGGTGCCCACCAAATGCACTGGACTTGACTCCAACATCAGGATTCCCAGGCTGGGAACTGAACTTCATCAAGGAGGCATCCTCTTTGAGCAGACTGATCTAGACAACTATATATAATAGGGGGCGTGCATAAGCGCACCTCTCTGCCCTATTGTTTCTTTTTATTTTTCGTATATGTATCCATCTCATGTATTCATAGCTATGTTTATACTTATATCTGTACTCTTACAATCGCTTGACAAAATAAAAACAAACAAACAAATAAATAAATAAATAAACAAACTGGACAGCTTGCAGAAAAAGAGTGTGGCTGGAAGAGGGAGGTCTTCTGAAAATTGGAGAGAGGGTACAAAAATAGACAGGAAAAAGGAAAGGCGAAGGAAACAAGCCAGGCTGGTGAGAAAGGAAAACGGGGAGAAAAAAACCCCAAATCGTACAGTTAGCAGAGATGACACTGAGCGGGCGGTAGACAAACGAGGGTTGCTGACTAAGAGAGCTGGGAAGGGGGAAGGGGCTGCCTAGGACCAAAGGCAAAGGGGGAGGGGGCTGCCTCAAGTAAAAGAGGAGACTGGAATGGCCAAGAAGGACGCCGGGAGGGCGAGAAACGGGTGGGGAGGGGGACGGGGCGGGGAGCCAAAGGGAAGCGCGGGCAAAAGAATGGCAGGCGATGAAAACAGCTCTGACAGGACTGGAAAACAGCCTCGCTCGCTCCCCGCCCGAGGCAGCCCGAGAGGCGAGGCGGGAGCTCGTCAAAGAGAGGAAGAGGAGGGCAATAAAGCAGCCCACCTCCTCCCCCACCCCACCCGATCCCATCCACGCGCGCGGCGCCTTCCCCACCGGGACCTCGGAGGCAGCAGAGGGAGCGCCCGCGAGCCGTCGGGAAACAATAGAGGGAACGGCTTGCGGGAGCGCGGGCGGGAATTGCGCGCCCGGCATAATTGCCAGCCGGGGGCGCCTGGCGGGAGGCGCATTCCTTTGAATGGCGGGAAGGCGGCGGGAAGGCTTGCCGAGGGGAGCACGCGAATATACACAGACAGACACACACACACACACACAACACACACCCCTCTCTTCCTTTTGTCAAGTCCAGGAAGAGAGCCAAGCAACGCACTGTATGAACGAGCATTCCTAACCCGGTGTGTCGTTTGGCCACTTTGGGAGTTAGGCAGCCTTTACAGCCGGGAAGGGTGTGTGGGGTGGGGTGGGGTGGGGGGTGAGAAAAGACAGAAAAACCTTGTCCAGATTTTGTAAAGGGACGGTTTTGGTTTGGTTGCCCATCCTCCTGCTCCTCCCTCCCCTCCCCAGTCTTCCCTTGAAAATCGCCCCTGCTATTCACAGCGACGCCTGGGCGTTCATGCTTCATAACCCCGAGAAGCCCTTCTAGGGCAAACGCGATTCCCTCTGCTTGGCGGGGTTCGCCAGGCTTCGTTTCTTTCCCATTCGAGCAGCCTCCCCCTCGCTTTGTCTCCGGCGACCAAGTCAAGCAGCCCGATTCCAGCTCGATTTCTTCTATGGGAACTGGGTGGCTGTCTGAACGCGCTATAGTCAAGAATTGAGTAGCCCTTTCTTTCTTTCTTTCTTTCTTTCTTTCTTTCTTTCTTTCTTTCTTTCTTTCTTTCTTTCTTTCTTTCTTTCTTTCTTTCTTTCTTTCTTTCTTTCTTTCTTCCTTCCTTCCTTCTTTCTTTCCTTCTTTTCCTTCCTTCCTTCCTTCCTTCCTTCCTTCCTTCCTTCCTTCCTTCCTTCCTTCCTTCCTTCCCTTCCTTCCTTCCTTCCTTCCTTCCTTCCTCCCTTTCCTTCCTTCCTTCCTTCCTTCCTTCCTTCCTTCCTTCCTTCCTTCCTTCCTTCCTTCCTTCCTTCCTTCCTTCCTTCCTTCCCTTCCCTTCCTTCCTTCCTTCCTTCCCCTTCCTTCCTTCCTTCCTTCCTTCCTTCCTTCCCTTTTCCTTCCTTCCTTCCTTCCTTCCTTTTCCTTCCTTCCTTCCTTCCTTTTCCTTCCTTCCCTTCCCTTTTCCTTCCTTCCTTCCCTCCTCCCCTCCTCTTCCCTTCCCTTTTCCTTCCTTCCCTTCCTGCCACCTGCAGCATCACTGTCACTGGCATCTGCCAGTCTCCCCTCCAATTCGGGGCAGCGAGCAATTCTGCCCTGCCCTTCCTTGCCCTGCCTTTCCGGGCGCCCTCAGGAAGGGCTGCCGAAGCGGAAAAAAACGGGGAAGGACTCTTTGAGACCCGAGGCATCCACAAAGGGCCATGGGCGTTTGCAGAATCGCCCCCCCCCGCCCTTTCCTCTAGCACCAAGTCAATGGCGAGGGTGTGTGTGTGGGTGGGTGGGAGGTGGCGGCGAGACCAGATATTCCACACCTTCCCTTCGCCTTTCGTTAGGAACAGCATCAGGTTTCTTTGTTTTCAGGAAGGAAGAAAACTACGCACTACCCGTCCCCCAACATCCCTCCCCAAGCTCGTTTTCGGCATCCTCTCGGTTTTAGCGCAGGGGGGAATCCAAGAAGGCTTCCATGTTGGTCTTTTTGGGGGAGGGTGGGGTGGGGAGATTTGTGCGTCTCGGCTGTTTTTCTCGAAGCCCCGGCTTTAAAGGAGGGGCGCATGCACGGCCGAGGTTTGCAAAACGAAAACCCGAGACCTACTTGTGGGTCGTAAATTAGTTGGATTGGGATCCTGAGCGGTGTTGGAGGAGGAGGGATCCGAGGTGGCCATGAGGTCCAGAGGCACAGCCCTTGGGTCCCAGGAGTCTTCTTTGGATCTTTCTCCGTCTCCCCCAAAAAGGACGGGCTGCAACGGAAGAGAAAAGCGGGTTTAGAAACCTGTTCCGCGGAAGAGCCTGGATCGTTGCCTCTCTCTCCCTCTTTCCTCGCGGGAGCTGGGGCGGGGGGTCATCCAGAAAACGGGTCTGCAGCCAACAGTATGCTATTAAACTCCTCGGGAAGTGGCTGTTGTCGGAGGAGGGGTGGGGACGGTGCGCCTGTGCATGTGTGAAGAGAGAAGCCTGCACAAAAGGAAGGTGTGAATACACACCCGAACAAGAAGAGGAGTCCCGATTCCCTATGAAAGCCTCCGCGCGCCCCCTCCCCCACCCCCGAAGCCCCGCAACGGCCTCGCCGATCTTGCTCTCAGACAAAAGCGATTTGGAGGGAGAAATGGCTGGAGGTGACGACACCTAAGTCGGGTTTTAGAAGAGACGGCGCTGGCTGCTTAAGCGCGGCGAGAGGGGAGCTTGTCTGGACGGGGCTCAGGAGCTGAAAAAGCCATTCCTTTTTGGCTCCTGGCAGGGATGGGAAATAAACTGGCGTGTCGCCGGCGGTGGAGAGAAGGATGGATTCAGCTGACCGGAACGTCTAGGGCAGCTCTATTAAAGGCCGATGAGGAGGCTAATTATGATTCACGCCAAATGGGAAACCAACTTCCAGTAAGCATGCTCAGAACACACACACACACACACACACACACACAGAGAGAGAGAGATAGAAAGGGAGGGAGAGAGAATATTTTGATAGACCTATACTCTTAGGTAAGCGACTTTTGCGGCATAGATACCTCCTTCCTTCCAATTTTATTTCGATTTCAGATGAAAAAAATATATAGAAGGCACATTGTCGTTTGTTTAGTTGTGGGGGGAAAACCCCCCAATGCGGATAAAATAAACCGGTAAGCCTAACATATTCGGCCGGCACAGCAATTTGCGGTCGCGAAATAGCCCCAATGCCTTGGGAAGGCAAACAAAGGTGCGCCAAAGAGCCGGGAATATAACTAACTGCCCGCCCTTCGGGATCAATGCCTTCAAAATGATCAAAATTCGGGGTTTTGTGATTTCATAAATATAATCCAGCGTTGGGTTGGAGGGGAGCCGCTCGGCCTTTCCATGGCTCTGCCAGGGTTTTTCACTCCGTCTCTCCGGGTTCCAAGGTTCCTGGATGGGGACAAACGGATCAACCCATTTCTCTCCTTTTCTTCCTAAGGACGCCGCCACCGCTGGGGCGTCTCGGAGTTGTTTCGCCGCGTTAATTAAACACAAAACACACACACACACACACACACACAGAATCAAGCTGGCACCAAATGTACGAAGGGTTTTTTTTCCCCCGCCCGATGGAAATAACCTCTGTCAAGGTTGCCTTTCTAAACACAAAAGTTTTTGTTCAAGCATTCATTCTTGCAAAAATATAAAGGCAGGTTGGCTGGAATTTGGGGTCTAAATTCGCCTCCCGAACCGAATTCCCGTGCAGCAGCCACCCCGCCCCATGACCTCAATTCTTGAACTCCGGGAGCCGAGAACGGATGGGTTTTCCCGAGCCGAGATCGGGAGGTGAAGTAACAGGTTATGATCAACGCCATCCGCTCCCAAATATTTCCCCGAATAGCCTTCATTCGAATTTAATTCAGGAGGAAGGCGCAGAAACGGCGTCGTGGAGAGAGAACGAGCTCAAATTCCAGCCGAACGAGAAAACCGAGGTGGGTGAAAGTGGCCATAAAAAGCAATACGAGAAACAAATCGCAAAATACTTACCAATGAGAGGCAGAGGACGCGAGAACAAACTCCGAGAGTCCAAAACGCATCGGATCGAAAAAGCCGAGATATTAGAAGGAGGCTTGGTCCTTTATAAGCTTCCCCCACAAACGACGGCGGAATATCAGTGGCGCTCTGGAATTTAATTCGAACTGACCTCCCCTCCCGGGCTGCCAAGTGCTTTGCTTTTTAAAAGCGAGAAGCCTCGACTGAGATTTGTTGCAACGCTGACATAAGTCACCACGATCCTTCCATCCCAGCGTGGGGGAGGCGTGAGGGTGTTAACGGGGGTGGTTGAATCACGCGCGTTATCAAGCTAATGTGATTGACTTGCAGGTGTTCTGGCTTTCGAAAGGAGGCCCGTAGGGTAGGTGCACGTGACGGCTGTTTGGAACTCGTTCGGAGCCAGATCACGACTGGGGGTTGCAAATAACCGAGCTCTCTTCTACCGCGCATTTTAAAGGATATCTCTGTTTCCCTGTTATTCAGACTAAGCCTTCAAAAAAAAAAACCCAACATCCTCGTTCTTAGAAATTCAGGCCAGATTTTTTTTTTGTGTGTGTGTGTCCAATAATAAGCGTTTTGTAGAAGGAACGTTGTCATGTTCTGATCATCAGCTTTTATTATAAGTTCAGTTCTTCAAAAGATCCCTACGATCCTACTTTTAGGGTTCTCCTTGTCTTTCTCGGCTAAAAATCTCACGGGTGGCTATTTATATGATTAAATCGTCGTTTTAAGGAGAACGATTTTTTTTCTCTTTTCTTTTTCTGAAGGCGCGTCTAGGTTTTTCGAAGTCGGAAAACCGAACACCATGTCGCCACTAGGTGGCGCCAACGAATTAAAAAAAAAGAGAGACGTTCTCCAGCGTCTGCGGACAAAAATAGGACACTTAATCGTTTGGACTCGCTTTTAACCACGCGCATTAAATTTGCATTTCTTAACTGCTCCCTTTTTTTTTCTTTTGCCAAAAGGACAGGAAAAGATCATATTGAATATAAGAAATGCTCTTCCGTGTTCTCAATCGATGGTGTTTCTTTTTTTTTTTTAGCTTGGAGCCTGGTAATATCAGATTAATATAAATACGTCTCCAAGGGGGAACGGAGAGCATTGTGACACCTAATCAGGGGAGGAGGAAAAGAGAAGTTACATTAGGAAAGGCTGAAGAGGAGAATCAGGCAGCGCCCGTGATGTCACTAGTCTGTCCTTTATTGAAGGACTTCCATAAAATAACTTACGCCCCTCGTCAGAGAGTAACAGGCAGTAAATAGCTGACTACCCACCGAAACGACCATTTTGCTCTGCTTAAGAAATGATCAGCCACGTGCTGCTCCATCATAAATAGATACTATTTTAAAGAGTGTTAAAAAGATTTGCCGGCATTTAAACCACTATTCACCGTTTGGAGAAAATAAAAGAGTTTCAGAGCAACTTCAGGTCCCCGTTTGAATAAAAAGAAAACAATGCTACCCCACGGTGTGACGCGCAGGGCCAGATTTCGCATTAAGCCTGTCTGTTTCGATCTCTTACCTTTTCGCCCTCCGGTAATTTTTTATTTTTTTTTAAATGAACCTGACTTGCACAGAAGAAAAAAAAATTGTTGCATCGAGTAGTTCTGCAAGAAAAAGATAAATAAAATTTATCACTTCAGGGCTGCTCCTGGGAAGACCCTGTTCAAAGGGCTGCGATGAGAGGCGGTGGGCGGTACAAGGGGGACACTTCTATTGTGTTACAATCGATTTCAGCACCACGGAGAGCAGCAACGGATCGGAAGATTCGGAATTAGGGTGATTAAAAAGGCTGTTCTCGCAAGAGCGAAAAGCCACGTCAGAAATGGAATTCCGCAGCTAAGAAGGAAAGGGGATAGATTGGGTAACCATTTCCAGACCTGCTGCTTATGAATTCGAGTCCCTTTCCCTCCAGATATTCATTGCTTAGCGATCAATGTGTACTTAGGCCTTTGAGGTATGCTAAGTATTGTCAGAATAAGAATTGAGGGATGACACAATCAGCCCTCACCATTACTAAATAGAATCAAAATGGGATAGAAACAAACAGACCATGGTTATCAAAATGTTGCTGTTATTATCAGAAGGAAAAATAATTACATATACTTACTGATGGAAACAAAACCTGGGAATTAGAGCTGCAAGGTGAATAAATTTTGGTCTAGGCAAGGACCTTCTCTAGAACTCAAAGACCTGTCCAATGGAGAGGAATGTTTGACTACATACTCAGTCCAGAAATGTATGTTTAATAGAGAGATATGAGCAATTTTTTAATAAACCATATGATTTTCTCCAAGTTTACTGAATTTCAGTAGTCTAATTTGGGAGGTTTTGTGTATTAATTGATTCAGATCTGTTGTCTTTCTGCTTCTGGACTACAGTGCTATGTAATATGAGATTATCACAGTACTAAATTGATTGAATTTCCTTCAACTATAACCTGCAATTTGCCTGTAGCTTTATTTTATCAATGGGGACAATGAAGCAATCAAAGCACTTCAACTTGTAAAAGCAATAATACTAATAAATGTTACTTTATCCTCAATACCTGCAGGCTCAGCTGGAGGACTTAACAAAGAGCAACCAACTTTATGATCAACATTTTTTACTGCAGAGGTTTATAAAAGCTAAGCTGGAAGTGCAGCTTAAATATATTCAATCTGGGCCTCCCCTAACAGATGATTATTAAGAAAAGAACTATCATTACTGGTCCCCCTTCAAAGCAAACTGCTTTTAAAAATAAAATAATTATTAGCAAACACATACAGAAAAAGCAGACCTTTATTATGGAACTTTTTTAAAAAAAAAATTAAACTAAGGAGCTTTCTCAAGGTGGCACTGTATCTCAATTTCAAATTCTGAATTTCCCACTGAGTTTAAAGTTGATTTCAATTACTATTTCTGAAACTTCCTAGATAAAAAGGTGACTTAAAACTATTAATTTATTGAATAATCTGTTATCTACCTGGCAATGATGGCTTTTTTTTTTATTTAAGGGGAATTTGTATAGCATGTAATGCTCGGAGAGATGTGGTGGCCTAGAGGTGAACATGTTCATGTCACACTCAGGAGGTTGAGAGTTCAGTCCTAGTTAGTGATGTTTCTGTATCAAAGAGAATTTATCTGTTACAACTCTGCATAGGCATCAGGGAGGGGATTGGGCCAGTAAACACTAAACTCCATTCAATCCCCAATAAAAGGGATTATAGGATCATAAAAAGAAAAAAAAATAGCATGTGATGTCCATTCAATTGCCATTTTTTGCAAACAACAAAAACAAAAAGCACAAGTTGAATTTGTGGAACCAGTTTGTTCTATTAATCTAAGCCTTCTGGCTGGTTGTACAAAAACAATGGCAATGCCCTTTGTTAGCATATTGGAACTAGCTGCAGCCTGAATTCCACATTTGATAACTCCTAGTGGAAATGACATTCCAAGTGAAGATAACAACTACTTCAAGCATATTATGATAAATTAATATTCATTAATAATACTCAACATTCTTTACCAAGATTTTCATCAAAGTGAAACATGGTGGATAAACTCTTACTGTATATACCTTTAAGTACCTTGCTTTACATTTCCTCATTATGAAGGAATATTACTTCAACACTAATTTAGAAAACCCCTTTTTTCCTTTTGTTCCTTCTGGGTATATTGCATTTAGACTGTTTCATTTGTTTAATTCAACTTTAGCTGATTCACTTCTCTGTTGTTATTTCTTGTCAACCACCAATTTAGATTTCTCATAGTATTGTATGTCTCAAGGCATCATTTCTGAACATATGTGATGCAAAACGTAAGCACATATCTCCATAAAATATGTCACTTTTTTTCTTCTGCTTCCTTCTTGTTTAAAAAAAAAATCCTTCCCTTGTCTAGTTTTGTAGCTGTCATCTCTACCTTGTCTTTTCCCAATCTACCGTAATTCTCTTGGGCTTTTGCTTACCTTTTCTAAGCTTAATCAAGTGCTTTGTTCACTCCTCCACTTATTCAATCTTTGTTATTTTCTCTTAGTCAACTGTGGGTTTTTTTTCTATTTCTGTGATGTTTCTTCATCCAGCTTTACTGCTTATACCACTTATACCACTCCTTTCTCCCTCTTGGATAAATTATATATGTAATTTTATTCTTCATCCAGATTTTAAATCTGATTTTGTCCTGATGTTGAGCACCAATATGTTTCTTAGCTTATTTTGACTTCTTATAATACATATTCAGTTTCCTGATGATTTTATCTCAAGTTGCCTCTGTGATTTTGTGTTATTATTTGGTTTTTGCTTCCAACTTAAAAGGTCTTGACAGTTTTCTAGGTGGCTCTACTATAATTATCATCAAAGGTTATGGCTTTTTGCTTTTACTGACTCAATTTTATCTGTTCATCCAAGTGTATTTCAGTTTTATCTGTTCATCCAAGTGTATTTACATATAGGGATCACTAAAAGTATTCAACAAATCCTGTATGTAGTTAAACTGTTGGAGACAGAATGAAACTGCAGAAATGTTAATTAAGATCTTTGCCTTTCGTCCTTCTGAGGTTGGTAAAATGAGAACCCAGATTGTTGGGGAGCAATATGTAAACCCAATGAACTTTTCGTGGAAGAGAGTGAACTGGAATTGGTAAATGTACCCACCAATAACCTCAGATTGCAATGTACTCATCATAGGAAAATCCCTGGAGGTGGTTTTAGAATGTAGCAACATGGCTGATAATTGGTGCCTCTTGGAGATGCTGCCTTACTCCTATACAGACACTACAAAGCCTGAACCCAGTTAAACTGCAGCATTCTCACTGCAGCATCCACCGCTTTGCACAATTTAGGCTAAAGTTATGCGCAGTATGTATACTCCTACCTTTCTGGTTACTTAAGTAATTAGCTGAGCATTTTTTTTAAAAAAAATCCTGCAATGGTACATTAACATAATTCTCTTTCTATGGATGGGCTATTATTATAAAATAACTTGGCATCTGGAATTGATTCAAGTTTCTTCTCTATTAGAGTTTAGTAAGGGGAATCAAATCCTTTCAAATCTATATATATAGAAGTGAAATACCACTCATGCATTATCATAAAATCGCTAGAACTGTAAAGCCTACAAACTTGAAATTTGGCACATATATTCCTCTTGGTTTCTAAGTGCTCACTAAGAAAGGATTTTTCAAAATGACCATCAGAGCATTAGTATTTCGTATATTATTATTAACACACTCTGATGCTAAGGAGTTCTACTCCTCCTCCCCACCTGAAAATGAATCTGTTTCAATGCAAAACACAAGCAGAGGAGTTTCAGTTTCATTTTTAGTTTCACAGCACCAAACAGCTTTAGTACAGAACGGTTGAGCTAAGCCACGCCTAGGCTCCTTGCTGTCTCCTTCTTACTCACACAGCAAATACTGCTTCAGTTTCCAAACAGCCCTCAACTCTCTCACACACTGACAGGACACTAGAGAGATGAATGCTGAAGGATCCTGGCAGGCAGAGGCAGAATTTTTTCCCTCTTATTTTCCTCCCCCAAAACTAAGCCCAACCACATACTTTCGTAGCGAAGCATAGGTATCAAGCTACTATTTTAGAGTTCTTCATTTTTAAAGGATTTTATTAGTTTGTTTGAGGATATGCTGTGAACTCCCCAGAGCCTTTTGGGAGTTGAGTGGCATAAAACAAGTATGAGTTTTCTACAAGATTAGACATACACTTACCCCTCCGTTGGTGACTTGAGAGTTCTTCCTTTGCCTTTTATCATTTAG
The DNA here is from genome assembly GCF_049901715.1 of Pseudonaja textilis. Classification (NCBI taxonomy): domain Eukaryota; kingdom Metazoa; phylum Chordata; class Lepidosauria; order Squamata; family Elapidae; genus Pseudonaja; species Pseudonaja textilis. The sequence goes on from NC_141990.1 coordinate 188,285,885, forward strand.
AAACATTCCAGAAGGTCAGAGTTCAGCATTCTAACCCAGAGTCCTTTCCTAAATATTCAGCTGCAGCTACTGCTGCTGCTCCTAAGCAAGAAATAGAAGTTCTATTACGTAACCGGAGCTAAAATGTAATTGGAGCTGAAGAACAGATTAAGTGCAGCCTTACTTTAGAATTCCTCAATTAATTTCAGAAGTGAAGTAGAAGCAATATTAGTGTCTGTGTGTATGAAATACTTATAGCAAAAATATTGTGATTTTATCGGGACCCATATGAAGATGCTTCTTTAAAGTGTTATGCTGGATTTTAGCTTATATCATCCACAGCTGATGTAACTAAAGATCAGCCTGGCTGGGATTAAGGGGATTGTGATCCCATTCATCTAGAGGCACCAGTTTGGCAAATTTGGTTTCTAGTACAATGTCAAACAGAGTCTGGAAAGAGATGTATTATATACTCTCTTCTTCTGCTCTCTTAGTAGAAATCTTTCATGAGACTCAAAAATCACAGGAATAATTTCTGTAATCAGTCTGTAACTCTTCTTGAAATCTCTTGTACGCTTTAAACAAGCAGAGGATACATATAAGTCCTGCCTTTAATGCTTTGAGTGAAGACTGACACAGCAGTAACTGAAGAAAACCCTAAATAGTAGGTTTCTAGAAACAATTAGATTTATCCCACAAGTTGTACACCGTGAAAGAAGCTATGTACAACAAGCCACATGTTTGTATTACACAATAAATAACTGAATTAATAGACTACTGATTTTAATATATTTTGCAGAAAAAAGAAACACTCATTGATGGAGCTTCCAAATTTCTAGGAGTCTTCAGAATCTTCAGAACTTGTTTCACTTTCAGTCTCACTGCCTTCTGAACTGTTGGACTCTTCTTCAGCCTCATCACTGCTCTCTTCATCAGCTTCCTCCTCTTCTTGGTCAGCACTCTGACTTTCTAACATAGAAATGTAAAAGATACACGCTTAAAAGCAGCCATTCTTCTAAACGTTCAGTATGTAAGTAGCCTGTTTATTTGCCGGCCTCATAATCTATCTGAATTTTTCTCCTGCTTCTCAGAAAATGACTAGGTCTTAAGAGAAAATCCAGTGGAAATGAAACTTTCTACTTATCTCCTTTCAAAAATTAGAATTTGGCGCCATAAAACACAATAAACAAACTGGAGATGTGAACAACCACCAGCTTGAATTACATGATGAAAAGATTTATATTGGATTCATCTAAATTATAATGCCACATCTGCTTCATAAATTTCCAAATGCTCTAAAGCAGATTTGGAAAATGCCTAGGAAGCGGGAGACAAGGGATTTGTTCCTCTGGTGGGCGCTATTCCATCACCGGTTAGGCACATTCAAATACAACCCATTAACATTTAATCCTGGAACTGAATGTACACTTATTTGCTGTAAATTACACTGATCGTAATTCTAGGCATATACTGTATATACTCTTTGCATGGGTAACATTAATGTTCACTGCACAAGAACAATAGTAGCATTATAAGAAAAAAAAACCAAATGTGTACTTTTAATTAGTAATAATTGGGTCAGAAATTTGATTTAGAATTCATTAGCTTTCTTGGTTATTTATATTCTTTCTTTCTTATTTTACAAATATTTATACTCCTCCAAAACAAGTAACTGGCTGCAGTCCTTTAAAATATTAACTTCATAAATGCTTGTTAAATAGTTTGTAGTGTTTCCAATGATCATACTCACCCAGAAGCATTTTTTTCTCAATAAGTGGAAGAAATTGCTTAGCTTCAGGGTTGCTTGGTTCATATATCAGAACTGCAGTTTGACAAGAGAGAAGGAATTAATATTTCTGGGGGTGAAAGGAAATACAAATACTTCTTCCCCCAACCCTAATCCAAACCATCGACCTCTATTTCATGAATGCAAAAATATTCCCTATGCATTCTATTTAGGTGATTACCTGCTGTAAACAACTGTCTACATACACACAAACACACACACACATACACACATTTAAGTTCCCTTTGGGCAATACATCTTATAATATGATGGGAACTTAAATTACATTTCCTGAAGCAATATACAAATCAAAATGCAGGTTTTTTTTTCAAAATGTGCACATTCTTGAGTTTTGAATATGATCTCCAATTTAAAGTGTGAAGAGAAATAAAATAACATAATTAACAGTAAATGCATTTGTATTGCAGAACAACACTCTTTGCCCAAATCAGAAGAAAACTGTGTGAAATGATATACACATTTTCGTGTTCTTTTTTAAAGAATTGAAAAGTTTAGTAAAAACTAGAAAAAAATGATCTTGTCTGGAAAAACCAAGAGAAACCAAAAAAATGATAGCTAGACCCACCAATAAACATGGGCCCCCACCAACAAGCCAACTTATTTTTTAAAGAGCAAACAGGAAGGTTGTTGTTTGTGTGTAGTGTTGATCCATGAAATATGTAGTTTAATTTTACATTCCTATTTAAAATCTGAATAGCGGCATTAGGCTATGAAGACTGAGACCACGGTAATGCCATCCAAGAAAGGAGATAATAATTTTCAACTATGCCTGCTACCTTGCCTTTTTTTTTTTTTTTGACAACTAACCTCCCTCCTCTCCTCTCCCTAGGGAAGGTAACTGATTGCCATTGTAAGAAATTTGAGGGCTCTTTGATTAATGCAATTTAGTCATTTCCAGTCATGACTTCATTTTGGTTTCAAGTTGCTGTATGTGTTAATGTAGCCTTAGGAAAAATACATAATTAATTAAAGAAGTAAACGTATTGATTATAGAGCCCTTTACAAATAACTGTAGCTCTTTATAAAAGCCTGGTACCTGGCAATAAGAATTATTTTATGTGGAAATTCATTCATTTAAAATATTGATATAGTCTCCCCATCTGGGCAGCTTCCAATCAGCATGTTTTTATGTAAATGGAAAGAAATGTATACACTTAATTTTAGGGCATGGATTCATATATTAATGAATGAAAAATTAATGCATTAATGAGATATTTCAATTTCTGAAATATTTATATTATAAAAAGTTGTACAATATGCTTCTACATGGTCAAGATTTAGTAATACCTTAGTAAATATTGGATTTTCTGTTGATATCTTACTGATAATTTTCTTTTTTCCTTTCCCCCACTCTATTTAGATTATTTTAATAACTGTAATGGATGTAGTTTCCCTAATTACCAGCATTGATACTTTATTCTACTGTTTGTTTCTTAAACTTGTTTATAAAAAATAATTAAAAACACAAAACAAAAACCAGAAGTTGCTCCTTTTTTATAGACACATATAGACTTTATACAACTAAATGTTTCTGATGAATACTTTGTATTTATATACCAGGGTATAGTGAGTATACATACAATACCTCCTGCTTTCTTATGGAATCTGTTTTATAGAATTATATTTCTCAAGATTGGAGCTTTAAAGTATCCTCAGATCTGAGTTATATTAAGGAAAAAGATATGGAAAAATGATCTACGCTGTGTGTATGGGTATGTGTGTGTCTATATTTAAAATGTCTTACACAGATCTGCAATGAGGACTTTTGGGGTGTAATTTGGATTAGAGAAATGTGGCTCAATGGTTGTAAAGAAAGCTCCCCACAATGTACCAAAGTTTCCACCTCAGGTCTAACTGTACACCACCTGGAAAGAGGGTGGGTGAAATCTGGTGCATAGCAAAGCCACTTTTCTGGATGAAACCAGAAATCAGTAAAATGGCACCCAAAGATGAGCTGCTGAGAGAATGCCTGAGGGAACAACAGGTGGGAGGAAGATCAAGCAGAAGAAATACCAAGGCAAGACATGACACTGCATGAGTTGTACCATTGACAGACATCTGAGATGCAGGTGAAATTCGAAAAATTAGAATATCGTGCAAATGTTCATTTATTTCAGTAGTGCAACTTAAAAGGTGAAACTAATATATGAGATAGACTCATTACATGCAAAGCAAGATAGTTCAAGCCATGATTTGTCATAATTGAGATGATTATGGCTTACAGCTCATGAAAATCCCAAATCCACAATCTCAGAAAATTAGAATATTGTGAAAAGGTTCAATATTCTAGGCTCAAAGTGTTCCACTCTAATCAGCTAATGAAGCCATAACACCTGCAAAGGGTTCCTAAGCCTTTAAATGGTGTTTCAGTCTGGTTCAATAGGAATCACAACCATGGGGCCTGACAGTTGTGCAGAAACCATCATTGACACCCTCCATAAGGAGGGAAAGCCTCAAAAGATAATTGCAAAAGAAGTTGGATGTTCCCAACGTGCTATATCAAAGCACATTAATAGAAAGTTATGTGGAAGGGAAAAGTGTGGAAGAAAAAGGTGCACAAGCAGCAGGGATGACCTCAGCCTGGAGAGGATTGTCAGGAAAAGGCCATTCAAAAGTGTTCACAGGGAGTGGACTGAGGCTGGAGTCAGTTCATCAAGAGCCACCACACACAGACAGATCCTGGATATGGGCTTCAAATGTCGTATTCCTCTTGTCAAGCCGCTCCCAAACAACAAACAACGTCAGAAGCGTCTTGGGTGCTGGGCGAAAGAAAAACAGAACTGGTCTGTTGCTCAGTGGTCCAAAGTCCTCTTTTCTGATGAGAGCAACTTTTGCATCTCATTTGGAAACCAAGGACCCAGAGTCTGGAGGAAGAATGGAGAGGCACACACTGCAAGATGCTGGAAGTCCAGTGTGAAGTTTCCAGAGTCTGTGTTGATTTGGGGAGCCATGTTATCTGCTGGTGTTGGTCCACTGTGCTTCATTAAGTCCAGGGTCAAAGCAGCCCTCTACCAGGAGATTTGGAGCACTTCATGCTTCCTTCCGCAGATGAGCTTTATGGGGATGCTGACTTCATTTTCCAGCAGGACTTGGCACCTGCCCACACTGCCAAAAGCACCAAAACCTGGTTCACTGACTGTGGGATTACTTTGCTTGATTGGCCAGCAAACTCGCCTGACCTGAACCCCATAGAGAATCTATGGGGCATTGCCAAGAGAAAGATGAGAGACATGATACCGAACAATGCAGAAGAGCTAAATGCCACTTATTGAAGCATCCTGGTCTTCCATAACACCTCAGCAGTGCCACAGGCTGATAGCTTCCATGCCACGCCGCATTGAGGCAGTAATTGCTGCAAAAGGGGCCCAAACCAAGTACTGAGTACATATGCATGCTTATACTTTTCAGAGGTCCGATATTGTTCTATGTACAATCCTTGTTTTATTGATTGCATGTAATATTCTAATTTTCTGAGATTGTGGATTTGGGGTTTTCATTAGCTGTAAGCCATAATCATCTCAATTATGACAAATCACGGCTTGAACTATCTTGCTTTGCATGTAACGAGTCTATCTCATATATTAGTTTCACCTTTTAAGTTGCACTACTGAAATGAACTTTTGCACGATATTCTAATTTTTCGAGTTTCACCTGTAGCTGACACTGGGAAATTTTACTGGTGGCTGGAAAGAGCTGGACTAAAAGACAGTATGAGGCACTGATCATAGCAGCAGATGACCAGGAACTAAGCCACAAACCAAAGAAGCAGGAGTCTACCACATTAGACAGGATCTGAGATACAGGTTATGCAAAAAAACATAGTTTGAGAGTCCAAAACATAGTGGCAGAGTGTAGCATGCAGGTAGGAACAGCATACACTGAAAAGCACAACCAAGTAGCTGGCATTGTCTATGGGCTAGATCCTCCCAAGTCCAGATGAGAGATTGCACCAAAGCCCATGGCTAACATCCTGTGGGACTTCTAAATCCAGGCAGACAGGCAGGTATTGGCCAATCATTGTGGTAGCAGACAAGGACCAGAAGATAATGGTGGTGATAGATGTAGCAGTGCCAAATGATACAAACACGAGGCAGAAATATGAGAAGCTGGAGAAGTACCAGAGCCTGAAAGCTGAACTCGACAGAATGTGGAAATTGAAGGCCAAAGTGCCCGAGTGGGAGCATTTGGGTCTGTAATTCCTAAGATGGGAGAGTGGCTCCAACAGATCAGATCAGATGACATCAGAGCTCTCTGTTCAGAACAGTCAGTCCTGGGAACAGCTAAGAAGCTGCGCAGAGCTGTCAAACTCCCAGGTTGAGGAGCTGAGATTGAGGAAGACATATAAGCCACTCAATGAGGTGAAAAGGTTTTTTTTTTTAAATCTGATACTTAATCTTGCAATTTTCCCTCTGGGTGGTAAGCATAGGAGTAAAAAAAATGGACAAAATAAAAATAATGAACACTCTAAACAACAATACACTATTGACACGATGGTGCACTTACTCATCTGACAAAGCTTCTTTGCAAGAGTGTATTTCCGTCCCATTATTGCTTTCAGAAACTAGGAAATATATTTTAAAATATACAAATTAAATATATATATATTTCTAAGCTTCTTTGAGAATGTAATGTTGTATTACTTTTAATTGACTTCAAGTTTGTTTTAAACTTTATTGGCCGTTCCTGGGACTGAAGCAGTGGAAGCCATGAGCCTATCTTAAATAAAGGAAACCACAAATAAATTATTGCATCCATAAACTATACTATCGCTGTTACTAATCAACAATAATAATATATAACCTGTCTAGGCATTATCTTATGCTCTTCATTCTTAATGTACCATTTTAAAGAACTTCAGATAAACAAAATGACATAATTTAAAAACTAAAGTGATACCAAAAGACTGAAGATACTGTGCTATTGCATACATCTTCTGGAGTCAGAAGTATTTAAACAACTATGTCCACATATGTTGTAGCCCTCGTATTCTCTGAAAGAGCGCAAAGCACAGTGAGGCTTTAGGTTAGAAGATAGCATCAGAATGATATCACACCCCGTATCTGCATAAGAGTGGACGTGTTACATTTTTATTGCAGGCAGCTCATACTACATTGTTGAGATGAAAAATATTTTGTTTTTCATGCAAAGCAAAACTATTTCTCCCATATATCTCATAACTGTATTCATGCCTATGTTTTTTATATATAAGGTAGATTCTTACTATCAATCTTTATAACAATGAGATTTTTACTTATATGTGGGAAAGTAAACCTATTTTAAGAAATAGCAACTGTATTGGGAAATATGTTTACTTCCTTTGTGTGAAAAGCTGTTTCAGTGCTGCTTCAATTTAGTATATTCTTGTACCTCTCCCATCAATTGTAGTGGTGCAATTCTCTTTTGAGTTTCATTGCCTTTTTGACCAGTCTTGTTTTCGTCATCTGAACTATCTGGTGGCTTTTCATCATCATTTTTTGTGTCCACACTGTCCTTTTGTGGTTCAGTACAGACTTCATTGTTGACAATCTTTTCATCAATCTTGGAATTTTTCATTTTTTCATCTAAACAAAATTCAAACTTCCATGAAAAGGAATTGGAATTCTATAGAAACCCTTTACAAATGTTAACACAAACAAAATCACATTGTGATGGGTCCATATTTTTGATATTTGTCATTAAATTGCCCTCTTTGTTTAATATTTAAATATATGTAAGCCAAATCATTTTAAGCACCTGTGCAAAAAAAATGAAAGGCTAGAACTATGGATAGAATTATTGATCCAATAAAATACATACAGTCAGATATCACAGATCTCAACAAGTAGCATATTCTTCTGTATTTGTTCTACCTTCTAAGGGGTAGAAGCATGAGAATTATCCTGTACTCTCTAATAACAACCGTGAACTTCATACATAGGTTTGGATCAGTGGTCATATTCAAAAAAATTTACTACCAGTTCTGTGGGCATGGTTTGGTGGGCGTGGCAGGGGAAGGAGACTGTAAAATCTCCAGTCAGAGGTGGGATTTGCCGGTTCTCCAAACTACTCAAAATTTCTACTACCAGTTCTCCAGAACTGGTCAAAACCTGCTGAATACCACCTCTGGTTTGGATTAATATTTTTTCACACCCAATTGATGTGTAGTTTGTACATATTCAATTGTAGTCAGTAACAATTATCTTTAAAAGAAAATTAAGACAGCCAAGTAACTTAAACGATGAAAGCATATTGCAAGATGCAATTAAGCTATTATCTTAGAAAAAGATATCTAAAAAAATTAATATGGTTGGTGATAAAGTCTCTCCAACATAATAAATTTCCCCAATGAGCATGCTTACCAATACAGACAACTTAAAAATCTTTCAAAGAATTTTTTAAAGAATTCTGTGCCTCAGAATCTGATGCTGGCTAAGGGCTTAGCTCTAAAATGAGAATGAGATGAATTCATAAAAGCAGGTCTACTGATGGAATCTCCTTCAAAAACAGGATATCCTACGAAATAACAATATGTGGAGAGCATCACTATGGAGAGATGACTAGTAACCCTCTTTGTAGCTTTCCCTGGAGCAGCTGGCTTGCCACTGAGGGAAATGGAATGTTGGAATTAAACTGAACATGCCTCACATGAAGGAGGACTTTCCCTTAAACATGATCATGAGGTTCACTTACTATAATTTCTAAATTCCATTGCACACTGCACTTACATTAGAGATGTCCATCCTCAGCTTAAAATTTATATCAACCTACCCTTCATTTAGTGGGGCTGATTGACCATGACATTACGTGCAATTGACCATGATATGAGTTTAGCGCATAGAAAGATAACAGGAAGAACAAGAAAGCTCTATGAACATGGAGCAAATTAACTTCAGAAGTCAGAGTTACTTTAGAAAACTATGCAATATTTGACCATTTTTCTATGAATTGTTAATACTTAAGACTAAAATGATGGAATGGTGTACAAGACGGTGGCTTCTTTTGTTAGCTCACTCAGGGACTTATTGTTGGGAGTTTCCTCCCGCAGATGAAAGAAGGTATATGACACCAAAAATGGCTGCTTCCACAATAGTCCTTTTACCTGAGCTCTTAAACTAAGCCAAGAAAGGTTTTGCTGCCCTTCTTCGCACACAAAAGAAGTTCACACAGGAAATTCTATCCTGTCTTCTAAAGATAAATCACACTTTCCTACTGAATTCCACTGATTCAGATGCAGCTGGAATCAGGAGTGGGCTAGCAAAAGGATGGCAGTGGTGAGGACATATCCTTTACGGATGCTAAGTAGGCAGTTACAAAGTTGGGGCAACGAGACTGTGCCAATTATGCCCTTTTGGTAAAAGAAATTATAATAGGCCTGCAAGAGTAAAGTCGATTCATTGAACTTTGGATGCATTGAAAATTTAAACTTGACTAATTGGCAGCCTACATGACAAACCCGCCATTTCATTGCCTTTTGGAATAAGTTATGCTATGAAAATTTCAGAAAAAGAGTAGCAGAAAGCAAAAGAAATGTAAGGTGGAAGATAAAAAGAAAAAGAAACGCATAAAAATCTACTTTAACCCAAGCCCTTCAGTATAATACTTTTAGCATCCACTTGTTCTTGTTTTACCATTCATAGTTAAGTAACATATTCTCGTATCATTTATACTTCTCCTGACACACCTAACATGCACTTCTAGTAGGCAGAAGTATTACACAGAAGCATTTTTGCTTCTTTCAACAAACATTAATTCTTTCAACCCATCCATTGCTCTTCTATCACCGTTTGCACATTTAAAAATACAGCCATCTACTTCCTATCTAAACCTTTTAACTTGGTGCACAAATCAAGTAGAATTAATTGCTCTGTGTGTATGTGTAATTTGCAGTAATTAATTCTGTTTTATTTGTCAAACACAACTACCTTATGTTGTCTTGGGATTCTATACCATACAAGACATATACAAAAAGAAAAGGCCAAAGAACACAAGACAGACCAGGAAGAAGATAGAGAGAAACATCAAAGGCACACTATGACAGCATCAATTAATAATGGTTGAGGCCGCCAAAAATGGTAAGAATCCAGAACTTTGTATCTCTTTCAATACATGAAGTGGTAAAAGAGAAAATTAAGAAAAAGAATACAACTACCTTGGTCTTTGATAATTAATTTGAAATCTATAGTCTTCTTTGTATCATTCGCTACAATCATTTTAACATTTGTTGGGAAATCATTTGTGTTCTCAATAACATGACTTCATCTGCATGTAAAAGGACACATTCATGTCCCCAACTAAAATACTTTTACCATTAGCATGAACTTTTCTTACCCATAACTGCATTAACCACCCAAAGGACATCCCACTTTCTAGCCAATTCTCTACACAATGTTTAACCGCTTGGTAGGTATTTCATCTATTCCCACTGCCATCCTATACAGATTCTACTGTGTTCAACAAACAACCTTCCATTCCATTTTCATGCAAAATATTCCACAAGTCTATTCGTTTCACCATGCATTGCAGACCTTTTAAAAAAACCTTTCTAACTCAGATACTGACACAACACCAAGAGGCAGATGTCATAGAAAAGGCAATTCCTTCCCTATTCCCAGTGGAGGTTTGTTCTGTCTTTTCAGAGTTAAGCTATCTCACTTACATCATGGAGCTGTTTAGCTAATTCAACTTTGTGCTAAATCAGTAATCCATAGAATTAAATCAATTTCAGTACTGCCAGCCGAGCAGTCTAGCTCAACTGCACAATCCTGCAGCTTGCTACCTCCAGCTCTTTGGGGAGAAAACATGAGAAAGGTGGTAGCAGAGGCAAAGCAGATGGGAGGGAGAGCATTCATATCAAAATGAAACAGCTGAAAAGCACTGCTCTGTTGGCCCCCTCTGTTGTCACAATACTTCCAAGCACCTTCAGTAGTCACAATACTTCCAAGCTAATGGCAAAAGCATAATGGCTGTTGCCGCTGCCATCAAAGTCATTTACTACACTAACCCTGATGTAGTCAAGGATGACTTAAGTCTATCTCATCCATGAACTGGAAACAAGTTGAAGGCTACAGCATGGGAAATATGGGAGAAGAAGTGATTGCCAGGCATGTTTGTACCATGGTTAGGTGAAAGGCTTAGATATAGCATGCTGCAATGTACATTAATATTCCTTTCGTTTATATTTTTAAATTTACAAAGAAACTAGAAGCAAAGATTGCTTTTAGCTATCTGCATTTATTCAATTACCGGTATAATAAGAACTAATTGAGTGTGGAGAGGGGGTGGGCTGCAGCGGCGGTGCTCGCCAGAGCTATGTTAGAGCCCTGGGCAGTGGCAGTACTGGAGCTGATTTGCTGGACAACAGCCGGCTGGGTTCAAAATCAGCAGTGGCAGCAGCACACAGCTGATCAGCTGGGCAGTGGCTGGCTGTGGGTGTCTCAGGGCAAAGCTACGATTGGCGGCGGTAGTGGTGCACAACTGATCGGCTGGAAGGCAGGGGACTGCAAGAATCATGGGGCAGTGGCACTTGAGCAGTGACCAGATGTGGATGCCTGAGGGGTAGCACCTGGCCAGGGGCTGGGTGGAACATCCCGGAATGACCACCAGGCAGAGGGAATCACCCGGAAAATGAGAAGTAGCAGCATGGGATAGAAGAGAGTAAAAGGAGGTAGTTTGTTGGGAAATGGGGGAGGGACAAAGGAGGAGAGGAGAAGGAAGGAGGGCAGAGAATGAGAGAGTGAAGGAAGCAGAGAAACAATCTGAGGAGAGAGAGACAGAGGGAGAGACAGAGAGAGAGAGAGAGAGGGAGGGAGGGAAGGAGAAGGGAAGCCAGCAGGCAAATGGGCAAGCCAGTGTCCAGAGGAAGTGCCAGACACACCAGCAGATGGCAGAGACAAGCTGACCCCGAGGCTCCACACACCCACAACCCCTCTGTCTTACCAGGGTTCAGCTGAAGCTTGCTGTCCCCCATCCAGAGCCCTCCCCCAGCCTCCAAACACTGCGGGAAGAGCAGCCAAAGCAATACTAAATCAATCTCCAATCAAATTTGATAGACATTTTGTGTATTTATTGATTAAATCGACACCACTTTATGAAGATAAAAGAGACTGCACACATGCAAAATCATGCATGTCCAGAACCATAATTTGTCTATACTGAAAATACCAAATTAAAAAAATCAGATAAACTGACATGGCCAATTTATACATAGAGGAAATAAGGCTACTCATGATGGAAATGCATAGCTGAATTCCAGCTTCTACTCTCTATTCCAACAACAGACATCCATCCCTATTATCTATAAAGCACAAATGCAGACATAAATCTCACCTGTTTCTTCAAGGCAGTCGTGTGGTCTTACATTCACCCTTGGATTTTTCTTTTTCACAATTCTTGCTGCTAAAGCATTCCGTCTTAGCATTGCGTTTTTTCCCCAAACAATAAAAAAGCAATTTTTTTTTTTACAAAAACAAATTTAGCCAACAGAATAAATACTAAATAGGTCTCAGCGGTTTTTTTAAAAACTCTTTTTATGTGGTTAAGTCAGAATTACTTAATGTTTAGGGCCGAATTAGAAATAACATTAATTTCATTTTACATGTAACTCTCACATTTTAAAAAAATGCACATCTGGTGTTTACTTTTGGCAAACAAAAAGGCTATTCAGAGTTAATGCTGCATTTCCCTGTCTGTGGACTGAGACCAGAATGGGCCATGTATGATCTCAAACTATTATTGCAGCGTTATTGCATTGCAGGGCGTCTCTATCCTTACACCAATTGCCATAAAAACCAATACAATTACGGAGGTCTTTTCACATGATTATTTTGTTCTGAACTTCTGTCACAATGGCAATAGACATTTGGGGCAGGACCTCCCTCGAGTGTATAAGATTTTAAAAGAAATCTACAACGTTTCAAGGCAGGCTAGAAAAACTTGTCAAGATCTACAAAGTTGGGCAGCTGAACAACAGTTAACTATTAAAAAAGCTTGATGTCAGCAATTTGTTCCTGTAATAGAATTAATTAACAACTCAACTGAAGTGAGACTTACTTTTCTAATGATTTAGCTGTACATAACAAGATCTGCTTTGACGGAGTGTAAGGCCTGCCTGTAGGTTCATTTCCACATCCCATACTACCTTGGTTAAAAATTTAAAAAAATATATCACTGCAATTTTTTTTTTTAATATCATTGACACAATAATGATTCTACTAAAAGGTAATTTTAAATAGCTGCTGTAACTTTTTATTTTTGCTTTCCTGTATTCCATCTTTTCAAGGTTAAGGTAAAAGGTTGATTTTGGCACAATGATAAGACAAACAGAATACGGACATAAAATAATTGGTAAACTATGGAAAAATTAATACATTTTCTAAAATAATAACGAAATGTATAATACCATATATCTCCACAGAAAATAAATATATTATTTCAATACTTCAATTATTGTAAGTTTGTCTCTTAAATTTAAATAATTTAGAGAGTGACCAATAAAAACATTATTAAGTGAAGTTCAATTCTTGGTAACTGCACAAACATATTTACACAATTTTCTTGGAAACAGTACTGAAATGGTTTGCTACCCCACCTTTTTTGTGGAATATTGTTAAATGTCCTAGTTTATAGCCCTGGTATTCCAATGTGAGTAAATACATTAATATCATGTTCACTGTATTAATAGTTCCCTAATTTTAAATATCTTTCTAAAATATTTTGTACTACAACTTAGTTATTATTCAATATTTTTAGCTGTAAGTTTTCACTGTAATAGGTTTTTACAATGTTTACATCATTTATTCATAATAGTTTATGGATAGCTTAGTACATATTCAAGTTAGAAATAATCCAGTACTATCTAGAAAACATGTCTGGGATTATCTAAGGTAGTTCTCACACTCTGCAACTCCCATTAAAAAACTCCATGCAAATTCTCATTTTAATACCCTTTTACAGGTGAAGCTGTTCATACTCAGAGAAACCTTTGAATTATAACATTTCAGTTTTACTAAAATGAATTTCAATTGAGAGTATCTCTACTTTTAGCTTCTTAATTTTAATTTTATTGTTGCAATTTTGTTTTTAACACTTCACACACACACATGAAGTGTTAAAAACAATCAAAAGCACATCAATAAATATATATATAAAATTACTCAATCTTATTTTGATCTATTTAAAAGCTTCTTTTGTGTTTATGAAACATACACTCAGACATACGCACAGAGCATTCTATTTTCATATTTTATTTCATACCAACAGCTGAAAAGTATTATTTTTAAACTTAATTCAGTGGAATTTAAAAAAAATTCCATACAATGAATTATATCTTATAGATTCGAGGAACTGAACAATTGTAGATAACACCTCTAATGGATACACCTGTGTGATGTAGAGCCTGCTAAAACTTATTATTTTCAATACAAGCAGTATAAAACCCCACACTAGCACATACTCCCTTGTGTATGTCTCATGCAGAGGAAATGCTCAGTGACCACATTTTCATGTGTTTAATTATCAAGAGTACGACCCTGTAATACATTTGCCTAAGGTCAAATGGGACTTACTTCTTCTGAACAAAGCATATAGACTGGTGGGGGGATTCAAATTTTTTAACAACCAGTTCTGTGGGTGTGGCTTAGTTGGTGGGCGTGGCTTGGTGGTCATGTTATTGGCTGGGCGTGGCCAACTCAATATCACTCACATCGAGGCACGCATCTCCTTGCCTGGCCTCTCATGACTGTGGGGATGCTGCAACAGTCGTAAGTGTGAAAAACAGTCATAAGTCCAGAGAAGTTCCTGAGACAGGAAGTCTAGTCCTGCCAAGAATGTAATAAGGGTTAATGGAGAGGCAGTTTCTGTAAGCAACACCAGAATGTTTCCTTCCTGGCTTCCTTACAGGATTAGGCCAGTAATTTCTTCTAACAGCCAGTTCTCCGAACTGCTTAGAATGTTAACAACCGGTTCTAGTGAATAGGTGTGAACTGGTAGAATCCCACCCCTGATATAGACTGCAAAGCAAATATATTGCCATAGACAATGTTAATTTTCCTTAAAGAGAAATTTTACTTTTGAAAGACAGAAAAAAAAAATCACACTAGAAAGCTAGGATGGGACATGAAGTTATTCCACAGATCAACCTGCTCAAATTAGACAAGAATGTGTTACGGGTAGTCCTTGATTTACGACAACTGAGCCCAAATTTTCTGTTGCTAAGTGAGAAAGTTGTTGTGAACTTTGCTCCATTTTACCACTTTTCTTGCCAGAGCTGTTATGTTGAATCATAAGTTAATTTACCCAGGTTTGGGAAGCACTGCTATGACTCTACAAACAGGCCGTGACTTGCAATAGCATAAGAGATCGTTTACAGCACGGGCACCCACAGGCTCTTGCAGCTTTGCCAAATCAACCATAACCTATACTGCGCTGCAAGCTCCACCCTTTATATATGGACAGGGGACATCCCAACGCATGTACAAAAACAGGGCGTGCATTGAGATGGTGCAAGGATGTCTTGCTCATTCTTCCCTCCTCGCGCCACTTCTGTGGAAGCTGCCGGCTTATATAAATATCGCGAGGAACTGATCTTGACAAATGAAAGGAGGTTCTCAGGCAATCTTTTGCCAGAAGAGCCTTTTATTCCTTGTAGATAAAAGGGATGCAAAGAGTGAGTAGTGCTGGCCCTTGCCCAACTCCAGCAAGTTCAACGGTGTGATGCTGCTGTTCAGTTACCTCTGGCAGCCCAGCATGTATTTCTGCTATTTTAAGTTTTTAGAAGAAAAAAAAAAGAAGAGATACTGGGAACGATAGGCCACAAGAACTCAAAATATGTCACTACATGGAAACTGAACTTCAGTGTCTTCGCCACAACCATGGGAATGGAAAATGAGAAAAGCTCTGAATTATTTGCCCAATGCTTAATTTTGCCCTTATAAATAACAAGTACAAAGAAAATTTTAGCACAGGCTCTAAGGATAGTGTGAGAGAACCCAACCCTTGAATGTTTAACTGCTCCGGGATCATAATCTAGGCATAGTGATAACAAGCCATTATACACAGGTAAAATGCAGATATGATAGCGCTTAGGGAAATTGATGGAATAGGAATGGGCTGCCAGGTGATGAATATTTTCATAAAAATCACACCCAATTGGATGTTACAGTGGTAGTGAGAGAACCAAGCTTGTTTCTTTACTTAAGAATAAACTAAGTGCAATTGAATAGCCCATTCCTCATTTTCACACTTTATTTACATTTACAGCACACCTGCATTGGACCCAAGATTGAAGTGGAAAGTTTTCCAGTCACTGGAAACAAATATATATTCTATGAATATTTGGAATCAGCACAGAAACATGCTTTCAACAAACCTGTATTGAACTAATTAAGTGCTCCCAAACCTTCTAACCCAACAGGTGGCTTTGGAATTTTGAAAACATATCATTTGTAGCAAAAGAAATGGGCTGGCATGAGGGTCTATGTCCAATCACCAAGTCCCATTAGACACCGCAGAGAGTACAGACTCTTATCCCTCAGATTATCCTTACCATTGTTTTTTTCTCAGCAGTGTGGTTACAATCAATAAAGCTAGATCTAAAGAGCTTTTTATTGCCTAAGAACCTCTTTGGGATCTGACGGTATTCTTGTCAATGCTAATTAACCTAAGGCTAGGTGGTGGGATTCAAACGATTTTACCACTGGTTTGGTGGGCATGGGTTGGTGGGCTTGCTTTGCCTACCAGCTGAGATCTGCAGCGCCAGTCAGCTGAGTGGATAAAGAAAAGTGAAGGGGCAGGTGGGAGGGCCAATCCTGTGCTTTTCTCTTCTTTCTCCTCTCAGCTGATCTTTAGTAGCATACCACCACTGGTTTAAGGATAATTTGCTTTGTACCCTGCCTACTTCCTTTTTGTTTAAAACTAAAACAATTTAAATATTGAAAAAGTAGGAAAGGATGGCGGCTTGGCAGGCAACAAGGGCAGTGTCTGTAAGCACACTGGGATTCACAGGAATCCTGCTGGCAATTCCTGCATGTGTTTTACTTGCAACAGGGGTCGCCAACCTTTTGGACCTCAGGGACCACCAAACTCATAATTTTAAATCCCAGGGACCACTAACCGGTTATATGGGTGTGGCCTAATTTGTGGGTGTGGCTTGGTGGTCAAGTGACTGGCTGGGCATGGCTGGTATGTAAATATTGTAAATATTTATATAAATATTGAAATTTTTATAAAAAAAGAGCAACTCTTACCCAAAATCATGCACAGCAGGCAGGCAGATTGAGTTGTTCACAAAATCATTCAGTGATCTATCTATCTGCCATCAGCTAGCTCAGTCTCTCAAATTTGCTTAATGTGAGTCTGCACCGAACAATAGAACCTTCAGTCCTAAGACAAATTCGGCTGTGCTTAAAAGCAGAGCTGAAGATCTAAAGACTAGCTAGAAAGCAAGAAATCCAATCATTTCCTGCTTCCTAGCTAATCTAAATCTCCCGGCACAGCAGAACAGCTGATGGTCAGAAAAAGGAAAAATAGCAACTTAGCAAGCAAGTTTGCCAGGTAAGGAGTAAGTGGGCGGGGAGGATTCCCGCGAGCCATGTGGGCAGCACAGCCTTGTGTTTCTGTGAAGCCTGGATTAATTGCTTTGGGGGAGTGCGGGGGGGTGGGGTGAGATTTCTCTGTGGCCCACCAAAATTTTCTCGAGGCCCATCAGTGGGCCGCGGCCTACCGGTTGGCGACCGCTGACCTACAGTATATACTGTACACCGACTATGAATCAGTATTAGTTCTTCCAGTTGTGATTTCAATGCTATTTCTATTTACTTGAAAGAGTGAGATGTATTTCTAAACTATACATGTATGTATAAAAAAATTATGACATTGTTACCAATTTATCTATTAACAAGGTACGATTTTAAAATATAAGAAATACACCAGCCACATAATGTGACTCCTTACCGTGGGATTGTTTGAACTGGTTCAATAACTACTTCCTCTAAAAATAGAAACAGAAAATAGTTTGTTTGGTGCAGGGTCAATTTATTAATCATAATTTTTCTCTTACAATGGAAAGCACAGAATGATAAGAGTGTGTCTACAATAAAATATTTGCTAGGCTTTCCTTAACTTCTTTGAGTGAGGGGTTTTTCTGTGGCCTCTAAAAGCAGCTCTCATGGGTCCCCTATTCAAAAACTTCCATTTGACCTGGCTATTTTGGATCACTTTAGATCTGCTGCCAACTGTTCCTTGCTAGAAGATGTTGCATTGAGAGTGGTGATCATGCAACTCCAGCAATTAAAGGAAACAGCTTATTTGAAACCATTGCAATCAAGGCCACAATACAGCAGAAAAACTCAACTGGACAGTTTTGAATCACTTATGATCAAAACTTATGACCGTGATCAAAAAATGCAATCCTATTCCTTCATTTCGCAACAGCTTTTGGTATTATCGATCATGGTATCTTCTTGGACCATTTCCAAGGCAGTGAGGAAGGAAGGATCAATTTGCAAGGTCTCCCTTCCTTCCTGAAAGGGCAGGTCCAGTCATGCAGACGGGAAGAAAGGACAGTTCTTTTCAGACATCTAAACATGGAATCCTTCACGGCTCTCTCATCTTCCTATTTCTCTTTAACATCGAACATTTTCCTATTTCTCTTTTAAAATCTCTCTTTAAGATCCCTTTAATATCTGGGGGAAATCATCTATTGTCATAGGGTTCAGTATCATCAAAATAATCTTGGACCTAGGCCAAATAAACCACACAGTAGATGTGCTGATCAGTGCTTGGAGGCTATGAGGGCCTGGATGGGGAGGAACAGATTCCAACTCAATCCTTCCAAGACAGAGTTATCTTGGGTTTATGGTCTAGTGACTCTAGAGAAATACCATCTTGACTCTGAAAAGGACTGTGCTATCCCATTCAGAAGTGGCCTGCAATTTTGCCATCCTCGCAATTTCAGCTCAATAAAGAAGAGGCATCTGTGGCCAGGAAGCAACCATTTCTGGACCCGAAGGCCTTGTTCACAGTCAAGGTCTACTCACCTCCTGGTTGTTATTTATTGTAATATGCTGTATGTGGGCTGCCCTTGAAAAACATTTGGAACAGCTACAGCTGGTATAGAATGTGCTGGCCTAGACAATGATGGGTATATCCTGGAAACCTAAATCACCCTGCTCCTTTGAGAAATGCGCTGGTTGTCAGTGGTTTTGAGACACAATGCAAGGTGGTGGTCCCTATGATGGAATGTAGTAGGCTGGATCACAGGAAGAAGGGGGTACATTCCAGAAGAATAAGAGGCAGGTCAGTCCAGATGCAATGTGTGAGACAAAGAGGGTGCAGAATTCCTTAATAGCTTCTCAAAATGGACGGTAAATACAGATAGTAGAGTGCTTCAATTTGGCAAGATTCTGTCTATAGTTGGGAAACAACAAAGAACTCAGCTAGGAAGAGTTACCACATATTCTGCCTCTATTGTTTCTGCTCCAAGTCTGTGCTCAATGGTGTTGCCCTGACAGGTCAGCAGCACACTCATGCTAAACAATTCAGTTGATTTTTTTCTCTAGTTCCGACATCTTCCATTTTTCAGTCAACAGGAAGTGTATCCACCTGTCAGGATTATGCAGTACTATTGGAAAATTGATTTCAGGACTCTATCTGGGCTTCTTTAAATTGGTTGGTTTGCCTCTCTCCAGCCTCCACTTGGGCATCTCCCTAATTTTTCTGAATGTGAAATAAAGAAATCTACAGGAGAGAAGTAGCTCTGGAAAAGCAGATATGTCAACATAGTGCAGTTAACTGGACCATATACAGCACGATAATTAAAACAGATTAATTTCTGAGCAATCTCCTTTTTTACTTCATGGAAGAAGTGAAAAACTAATTGAAACTGACAAATGTAGGGGAACCTGCACAAAAACACCCTACAAAAACCCAGGTCGATACCTCTCATTTTCCGAACATTGTAATGAGGAAAAATAGGACTGTTACTTTTAAAGGCAAAAACATATTTTACAAATCTTTAAAGCAAAACAACAGAAACGTCCTTTTCTTTTTTTCTGAATAAAATAGCCGAGTTTTCCTTTCAAGTCTGGACAGTAGTTGGTATCAATAATAAGAGGGGCTTGGTGAGGTGATAGGTAGAAAACAGAATTTTAGAAACAAAGTGCTTATGGAGAGAGCAACCACCTGGACAGAAATGGCTGACTAGTGTTCTGAAGAGAGGGAGGAAGTGTGTCCATATAGATAACAAGTCAGTTGATCTTACCACAATGATAACTGTGACAAAGTATTCCAGCCTTTCACACCTTGAATCTATAATAGGATTAAGCAGAAGACTAATCCAGTATACTTAACAATGCTTTAAACCAGATTCATTCAAGAGCTAGAGACTTGATATGGGTATGTCCAGAAGCCAAAGGAGGGAAATGGCACGTGATTCTTAAAATGTTAGCAGGGACATGGCCTCATGGGTTTTAGTTACAGTATGATAACGTGTACTATTTACCTTCTGGACCAAACACATGCAATCTTCCATTATGTTTATTCTTTTGTTCCTGCAATACAGACAGAATTGCTATTTTACTCGGTCTTTAAATTCTTCACCATGAATGCTCTTAATAGAATAATTTCCCAAAAAAGATGACAATACAGTACAGAATGTGATTCTTGATTACAGTTATGTATATTCAATGGATTAAAGCTGATGCTTTTCATCAAAACTATTAAATAACAGCATATACGTTCCTTTCAAAGAGAAACTCATAGCAAACTCCAGATGAATATTTTTTACCTTCATTGCATCTGTCCTTCCCAAACTATTATGCCTAGTGTAAGATAAAATAATTTATGCAATAAGTACATGCAGCATGGCATAGTGAAATGCAAATAATGCTTCAAAATAAACACCCCAAAACTTTTCTCTAGTTTTCTGGGGATCACTAAATCTTGAAGTGGTTCAAACATCATGCTACAATATAGATTTCTTAAGCATTTTTTTAAAAAAACCATAACTGGCAGAATTTATACAATTCACCTTGCTATAAACCACAGTTTATAAATCACAAAGATTAAGTTCATAGAACATAGCATGCCAAAAAATGTTCCAAGCAATTACGTTATGGCTTTAGTATGTATTTACAAATCCAATTTGGGGTAATGGTTAAAGCAACAGGGTGGAAACCAGGAGACTGTGAGTTCTAGTCCCACTCTAGACACAAAGCCACGTGGGTGCCCGTCACTATCTCTCAGGCGGAGAAAATTATAGCAAGTTGTCCAGGCAATAACCAGGAGTCAAGACTGACTCAAAGGCACAATATAATAATATATAAATGGAAGGTGTTTTAGTGATCTTCAGTGCAGGTGCTACATCATTCAGAAGAAATAATCGTTATATAAGGATACAGAATTCCTTACTATATTCCTGACACACAGAGAAACCATAACACAGTATGTAAGCATCAGAAAATATCTACCTACTACTTATCACAGTTTCAATCACTGCTAAGTGACAGAATACACATTAGTAATCAACCTGACGATTTGGTAAGATAATACACTGCTCTTGCAAGAATAGGAATGATCTCTGGTTTAATCTTCTGTCTGAAAACTACTAGGTACAGTTCAGTTAGTAAAATGATTATAGGTTCCCAGCCCAAAACTATTTGGTGGCTCTCCTCTTTTCACCTAACCATCACCTGAGCACATCCCTTTTGTCCTTTTCATGAAACTTCTATCTTAAGATTATTGTGTCACAATGCATCTCTCCATTCCATCTGTTTGTGGAAAGCAGTTCTAATGCCTGACCAGCCTCTTATGCCTGACCTTTGATGAATTCCCAACTTCTGGATTCCATTCCCAATGCAAGTCGAAGCCACTTAGCCACCACAAGTCTATGGGTCTCCATCACCAACCCTGCAGTGGGGTCAAACATATTGGGCATGGATGCTGCTCTATAGCAGGAGGTGGGCAGCACAGCAACAGTAGGAAAAATCAACAGTTCCCACATCTTGCCCTTATAGCCCAACTTCAGAAACAAAGCCTAGTTTAACTCAGTTAATCTGCATAATGGTATCTCTGGTTGCTGAAAGAATCTTTCACATTTTAATTGCCATCCCCACCAAGTCACCGATGGGAACACGTCAAACCCTCTTCCTTGTTCATTCTGGACTCAGTTAATTCATGCCAAGTAAAAGGCCCTCACCTAGTTATGGCTTTAAAGGTCAGAACCAATACTTAAATTAGCACACTAAGCTTGTAGAAGCTAATACAGATAGTTCAATATCACTCTGTTGTGACCCCTAAATCTTGGACCTAGTCACAGCACTTTGCATCAATTGCCAAAGGTATTTTTCAAGAGTAGCTCTACATAAAATACGCTATAGTAGGCAATGCAGGATGTAGTCAAGGGGAGAAACCCCAAGCATGAAAAACATCAGAAAGGAATGGGTGGCATATTGGCTGCAATTATGCAAATACAATCCTTGCCACAGTCACCACCTCTGAATCTAGCAACAGCAGAGATTCATAAGACATTCTCCCTTATCTGGGCCATTATTTAAATTATGCATTAGTGTACTGATTGCTTCTTTGGAATTAGTTAGGAGGAATCAGTGGACCTGGATGTTATCAGCATACTGATGACTCCCTTTCTAAAGTTCCAAATAAGTTTCCTTGTGGTTTTAGGTACCTTTTAAAGAGTTGGGGACACAACAGAATCATCAGGGGGCCATCAGTCAGTAGCTTAAGTACTGCATAGTAGACTCCCAGAATGAACTTCTGGACATGCCCCAAAACTGGGACCAAAATCATTGCAAATACACTATTCTGCAAAGAACTGTTCCTAGGTCTGGTTCCAAGCCCACCAAATCACCCAGAGAGATACAATGGCTAGACTACCAAAATATCTAATAAACTATCAAGACCAAATGTTTTAGCTGACATATGATCAAATATCATGTCAGCTGAAACCCAGACTGTCTTGTTTAATCAGTATAATTAAAATCATCCGGTACTGAAAAGAAACTATTTCAATCAGAAACACTTTCATTCAACCTTACTCAGAAATTATAATATTTGAGACTGGCCTCTATTACAGTGATCTCCTGGCTCAAGGGAGGGCTTTTAAAAAAACCCACAAAATTATTATCATAGCTTCTTTTAAATAGGCAGGAATACATCCTGCCTTCAGGAAAGCACTAAAAATCCTCCCTAGCTGTCTGGGACAAGCTCATTGGGAGGGGTCCTGGATGCTCTCTGTTTTCTTGCAGCGTGCGTTGTGGCTCAGACCATCCCCATCCATAAAGACAGGCAAGACACTAGAATATAAACTGACAGCAAACAGCACTCCTTACTAGCACTGATGTTACCTAATTGGGGTAATGAAATGTCTGCAAGAAACCAGGCAAGCTGAGAGAGCACCAAAGACCCCTCATTTCTTTGCTGAGCTACAAATATTCTCCTTTATTGGTACATTCTTAACTTGAAAGATTTTATCAATCAAAATGGATGAGAGTTAGACAGAGCTTCTGGTCAGAAAATGGAATTCCTATAGACTATGGACCTACCACTTCTGTCTGTCTGTCTCTTTCAGTTCCTACCTCCTGCTACATCCAAAGCAGTCTGGCAGGCAATGCTAGGAGAAATTAGCTCCCTCTTTTTCTTTTGGCCAGATTTTTGCAATAGCAGTGCTTTCCTCAGGATGAATTCCTAGACAACAGATGTTTCCCCAATAACTGACTTGGCATTTTAACATTTAATTTGAAGGCCCACCTTTCCAATCACATTGATTCCCTAGGCTTACTTAGGCTCTAGTCTGAAAAAAATAGGGAGGCCAATAGCAGCCTGTTTTCTTTGCAACACCTACGATAGGTTGTAGCAGTCAATCATTATCTCCCCCTGCTGGCTATTATCCCAATATTTATATAAAGGGCATAGTTTATTCCCCATTACAGTTAGCTCTGTTGGTGTAAAAAGCCCCTATTCCCCTGCTCCTGTCTAAATACCACAGAACCTATTTTCCCCATACAAATGGAGAAAGATTACAGAGTATATACCGGTACTTTCTAAAATTACACATCATTCTAAGCACCAAATGGGTAATTTTGTATGCATTCTAAATTTATTGTAGTGTCTACTCTGTTAAATTTGAATGTGTGGTACTGTACTAGTCTCATTTCCAATTTTAAGAGTTTCCATAAAATTGCCAGTAATTAATTTCAACCGGCTCCTCTTTTCCCCAGGATGAGAAGTAATTTCCAGAGAATTCAGAAACTTGCAAACTGTTTACAATATTTGGATTGGCCTCATGCCATTGTTCTAACTGTAAACTTTTCCCATACCTAAAACAGATACTTTTGCTTCCTTAATTAAAAAAAAACAGCTTTGGGACAGTGTAATCAAATGAAAAATAGAAAGTGGGAGGTGATGAAACGCATTCTCTAGTTTCTTTACCCAAGTTGCATTTCCCTTTGAAGAGTTTTGTGGAAGTGAGAAGAGGCTGTTGCACCATCTGTGTGCAATGTACAGTTAGGTTCTTAGTCTACAGCTATTTTCCCCTTTAAGCCCCATTTATTTGGTCAAATTTAATTCCAAATAGGGATTGATTGATAAAAATTGTTAGTATTTTATCAGGAAGAGAAACCTGAGGAGACCAAAAGATCTTCCATTCTCAGAATGCTTAAACTCCCCCAGAGCAAAAATTTCTTTTTTCCTTACCTTGACAAAGGCAAACGAGTTTCTAAGATAAACCCATCTTTAAAGAAAAACAAAGAAAAATGTCATGTATATTCAATCAATACCTTCAAACCTCGTCTGCTTTAGGGTATAAAGAAGGTCAATAACACACAATAAAAGATTGAAGTTTTCAAGATACATACAAAATACAACTTGAACAAATAATAATCATGTAATAATCTAATTGGATGAATTGATTCATACAAAATAAGGGTAATGACTTGTAAACATTTGGGGACCAGAGAGGTATGCTAGGGTTACCAGATCAGGTGTATAAAAATTAGGATGACCACAAAGTAGCAATAAACAATTAGAATTTTATTTTTCTCTACACCAATCTAAAGGTTATTTGGATTTTTGCAGCTCAGATAAAGTCTTAGCTATACTGATAAATTTAAAGAAAAATTACAAATAAAAATAAACACTTCTGACAAAGAACCACACTCAGTGCCTTTTACCAATGTTGAGGAGTAAGTGAAAATACGAAATAGTTTATTTATAAAATCATATTTTATATTTGTTTGATGATCCATGAGTGCAGAAAGTTTGAAATGCACAGTGCTAGAAAGAAGAAACAAGCAAATAATTATAGTTGTCCTTCATTTTTTGGAAATAAACATCTGTTATGCAGGAGTCAAAAAGTAATTCCATCTTTTCTCAAATGTGGGATTGATATGCAGTACTTTATGAGGCAGCTTGCAAATGCCCAATATCCTAATCCCAAATCTTTTCTTAATTTCTCGCTTGGGAGACTTTAAGCAATATACTTTAGAAACCAAAAAAAGTATAGTTGTTTCTCACAATCTTTATTATGAAACATTTAACATCCTGCTGATACATAAATGTTGGGAAACTGCATATAAAATATTGGCTATATTCCATTTTTAGATGGAGAAATTTAGGAGGTCTCTGTGATTTAAGCCACAACACAGGATGTGAGGCTCTTGTCTAAGAGAAGGAGGAGGAAGAGAATTAGACATTTGCTTTCCACATGTTTGCTCTGAACAGCATTATGGTACAGAAACAAAAATGTCAACTTTACAATTTACAGGTTAACAAGGTTGCACATCTGTCAATAATTTTTCTTATACTACAATCTTATGCAAGTTTACTTAGAAGTAAGAATGACTTAGTTCAAAGCACATATTCTTCAGAATGGGATTGAAGGAGCATTTATATTTTTGATATAAAATCTAAAATGTAAAGACATCCAAGAAAATGTTACAAAGCAAAATACAATGTTTTAAATAAATACCTTCAGGAGTGATCACTTCCAACATTCCAGAAACCTGAATGAGTGTAGAATAAAAATCCAAATATTTCTAAGAAGTCATTTCTGAAAATAAGTTTCATATGTGTATAATTTAGGAAACCTGGTCTGTACCAATGGATTGATGCTATAATATTTGACAATATTCGAAAGAGAGGGATATGGAGTCCTTCTCCATTATTACTACCATTTCTTTCTTCCACTACTATTGTCTCATTCTACTACAACCTTTTTCTTCTTCTTGATGTTAATATTGTTCCATTAATACTGAATATATTTACTTTTATTAAATATACTTTTATACTTTAAATGCTAATAAATAAAATACATATAAAACTAGTCATGTTACACACATTCAAAATATTAATGTTCCTATTCACAGTAATCATTATAAGCTCTGGCATTAAATATATACATACACATTTTAAAAATAAGTTCAATGTTTGTAAACAAAAATAACTCTTTACTCTTTGCAAGCCTGTAAAGTCTCTCTTCTATCTAGCTTCTTTTACACTGTATGTTCATGAACATATATTCTTATCAATTTTCATAAACCATGTAGAGGCTACATTTTAGTAATTTAATTCAAATGAACTAAGTATAATAAAATGAAGGTGCATTATTGTTTATAACCTAAACTGGAATGAGACTAATGTCATGTAATCAAATAGGAAGACTGGGATTGACATTGCATTATTGTGCTCTGTAAACTTTAAATAGGCCAACAGAAAATCCCTAAACAATTATTGCTTTTGCAAATGGTGTGAAAAACTTACTAAGTCAGGTAACAAAGATGTAAGGAAGTAACTCAATTTGCTCTAACTTATTTTTGGATACAGCATTGCTGATTTGTAGTTTGTAAATATAAATTATGCAGCTTTAATCTAGCTTTAATTATTATGATACAAAATGTGACAACTGAACTGCTATAGAAATAGAAGCAGCAAAGAAACCATTTTAATGAATACAGAATCTCCAGAATTAAAGGGTGAGAATTCTAGAATCAACCTACTATCACAATACTCCAATGTGTGGAGATATTCTTCAGCAAGTCTCCCTCCAACCTTGCATTCAAAGTTGAAACATTCCCATTAATAGTTATCGTATGACCTTCTCTATATATCAATTATCCATAGACTAGTTGTAACCTTCATCTCTTGGGACTAGATAATCAGATTTACATAAATATAATTTTGTGTATAATTATGTATCATATGTGCAACTGCTGCTATCTCTGCAGAACACCAGAACTTCTGCAAATCACTGTAAGATCTGAAATTCATTTAATCCAGTAAACTGCATTTAGCAGGTCTGGCTTGAGTTCAAATGGGAACAAACCAATCGGAGTGCTTTGTAGATCTGACCAATGCTTGACAACACTCATGTGCGCCCTCCCCCCAGCACTTCTTGCATGTATTGGGAAAGAATAAGAACTATTCTACCACAAAATAATATAAATTATTTTTTAAAAAAAATGGTGCATCAATGCTTGGTATTGTTGCCTTGATGGGGTAGGAGGACTGTTTTGCACCTGTGTTTTTACATTAACAGAAAATCTCTAAACATACACTGAAAGGCAATTAAAACTTTAATATTTCCAACATACTGATTGTAAATAGTACACAGTGGTAAAAAGATAAAAGTTGTAATTAATTCCTATTTCTATTTCTTAGTCTCACATACTAAAACACACATGGCTTTGATACTGTTGTTTCTTCTATCATCCTCACTTTTTAAAATTGACTTTATTAACAGCTCCATCTGTAACTTTTACAGGCACTATAAAATATGTTTCCTAATCTTCCCTATGAAAAATACAGCTCCTCAAACACCATCCCACTTAAACTAACTCTATTAATAAATCAGGTTTATTGGTATAAACTAATTTTCTTTAGGACTCCAACTTGTGGATTTGTTTAATAATTTGAGCCCTTTTGTTTCTTTGGGTTATTGGAGGGCAGAGAGAAAATTTTATCTGAAGACAGATGAAGGCTTCTGCAGTGTGGCTTACCTAGAGAGAGAGAGAGACTGTGCCTGTGGGATTCTGAGTGTTCTGCAAACTTGCACTCTTTTTGGAGTAAGGATCAATGGACATAGTATGGCCTTTTTGCTGCATTAAGCCTTGTGGATGTCCAGAACTTTTGTGGCGGGCCATAACTTGAAAGGTCAAATATGATCAAAGATGCAAAAGAAAGAAGAAGAAAAAAAAGGATCGAGGTTCCTACCTTAGAAGCCCCTGGCCTAGGCATTCCTTGCCCCACAAGAACATTTAACCTGGGTTAGAAAAGAAGAGAAGGAAGGTTAGGGCCTCCTCATTCACAAATGTTCCTCGACCTGCCTCGGGAAAGTATCTTAGAGCTACCTATTCATGGTGTGACTCGGCTGCCCGCGGGGCAAGACGGTGAATTCCGAAGTCGCTCCCTGCATAATGCCGACAACTTCGACAAGCCTCGGGTGGCCACTTGCGTTGCCATAGCAACAACACGCTCCGGGGCCTCTGCGAGCCTGCAGCAAAAGGAGGCCGATGGGGAACTTCGAGCTGAGACGGGAACGTTCCCTCTTTCTCCTCCTCCTCCTCCTCAGTACGTGCTGCGCGATCTCGGAGAAGACTCGGAAGGAGCCGGGAATAAAAGAAAGGACGAGAAAACTTAGAGCCGAGTTGCTATCTGGAAATTAACCCTCGGAGCGGTTTTTAAATAAATTAAAATTTTGACTGGAACAACTGTCATGCCCTGGTTCTGTATTAAAGTTAACAGTTTACCATTTGATTGGGCTATTTATTGGATAAACAAAAATGGATAGGTTTAAAAATATGTTATAATGCAAGCGGCGAACTGCAAATGACAATTTAGCTTTTTTATTTTTATTTTTTTCCATTCAACCATGTCTGATTCTCGGAGACTACAGTTTTCTTGAGAAGTTTTTCCCAGGGTTTGCCTTGCCTGCTTACAAGGGCTAAGACCATGGCCAGGCCTGGCCAAGATCACCCAGCTGGCTTTGTGCCTAAGGTGGGACTGAAACTCACCATCTCCAGGTTTCTAGCCTGATGCCTTAGCCAGGCAAATCAGGTATTATAGTCCCCTGCAAGAATCCAGCAATTGTTTATTCCAGGCACAGGTTGTTACAGCCATTCGTTTAGTGAAAAAAGTGACCTATGGCCATTTTTCACACTTAGGACCAGCATCCCAATGGTCATGTCATCAAAATTAAGGTGCTTGGCAACCAGTATGTATTTGCAGTGTCCTGGGGTCATGTGACCCTTTTGTTACCTTCTGACAAGCAAAGTCAGTGGGAAAGCCGGATTCACTTAACAACTGTGTTACTAACAACAACTACAATGATTCACTTAACAACTCTGGCAAGTATGTCATAAAATGGGGCAAAGCTCACTTAACAACTGTCTTATTTAGCAATGGAAATTTTAGGCTCAATTGTCATAAGTCGAGGAGTATACATACACACACACACACACACAATTTTTCTTAACAAAATGGAGGCTGTGAATGCAGCCACTGAAAGCCAAAGTATACCTTGCAATATTGATCACATACTGTGCCTTGGAAGACTTTATTTCAGGCCTCCTTTTTGCTTCATAAATGAGTATGCCAAAACAAATTGTATTCTTCTCCAAAGCCAGCTTCCTGATCTTCTATCAAACTCTGCTTTTTCTTCTTTTCCATCTCCTTTTACTGCAGGATGCTTGCAAAGCGTGTAATCTCCCAACTAATCCACGTTTTATAGGGTCAGTGTTTATATGATGTAGATGACCCTGACAGCCTTTTCAGGTTTCATTTATTGAAATTTAGGTACTAAGTAGATGATATCATCCATTTGAATCAATTGTGATAGAAAGAAAGAAAGAAAGAAAGAAAGAAAGAAAGAAAGAAAGAAAGAAAGAAAGAAAGAAAGAAAGAAAGAAAGCTTTATTCCTTAAAGGCAATTTTTCAGTGTTTTCAAAAATATTGGATTTGGGATGTTTTTGTGAGAGAATTCAATAAAAGTTACCACAGCTACTTCCTCACTTGAGACTTATAGCATCTTACAACATTACTCAATAACATACAAAAACTGTGTCCATTACTATTATCAGCATGGTGATGGTTAGATGATGTGCATGGAAATGGCTGCAGAAAACTTCTCAACGCTTTCTTATTTGATCCCATGCAAGGAAATTATTACTGAGAGTCATTTCATACTATTACAAACTAATGCACTCAGGAAACACTGAGGCCATACTCCAAACAGGAACCTGATGTTCAACCAACAGTATAACCATTCCATGAATAAATTCCAAATCATTCTGAAGCAGCTTGGATGATGACTATAGGCGCACCAGGAAGAAAAAAGAAATGAAAGTTTTTTGGTCCAGACAGAAATAGTTTTTTAAACAACATGACATCAAAAATTAGTAATTCAGAAAATAATACTCATTGAAGAAAACAGCCTAATTCCTACTCAAATTGATAGAGCAAGTCAAAATCTTTAAACCAATGTAGAATTGGTCATGGCTGGATTATACCCGCCGTATATGCATAATACTTAACCTTTTCTATATTAACATCTTAGACTAATTTAATTTAGACATAGATGTTTGCAACTAATGTATTAATTTGCTTACTCACAGACAGCTTTCCAGTTCAAAATATATGCATCTATACACAGATATTGCTAACAATGCAACTCAATGTAGGAAATACAACATATGAAATCCATCTTTTATTCTTAAGCAAAGAAATATTTTAAACCAAGATTTCCATTGCAATCTGAAAGCAATTGCCTGCTTGCAGCAGTTTTACTCAGAAGAATATGCTGGGTTGATTGTAAAATTCAAAATATGCAGCACAGAACATTTCAAGAGATGAATGGAAATGGTGCTTTGACAAAATGACAGATGAATTACAGCTAGACCCTCAAGATGGAGAATATAAACACACTAACATCCCTCCATAAAAATAACTTTAAAAATAAAGCTCATTTCCCCTATGATGTAATACATAAAAAATGAACCACTAGCATACAATGGAAATATGTTATCTTTATATCTAAGGCTTTTAGATTATTTACATTACAATACTTAGCCACTAGCTTGCTTCAGTTATATTACAGTGCCTTCCTCATCTTATATCATAAGTAAAGCATCTTGTCTGTCAAACATTTCAGAATATGAGTTTCCTAGTGCTGCTTTCACAAATAAAAGAAGTTATAAAACAATGATCAAAGGTGGAATATGTAGGAACCATCTCTTTCCCTATGGAAATACTTTCTCTTGTGTACATTTGGAAAGGAAGAAACCTCTAGGCCTGATTTCCCTAGAGAAATAAGGCACCTTACTTCTGAGAATGAATTTGCAGGAAGTATTGCAACTGTTCCTCTGGAATCAGAAGTATCCCCAGTTGGGTGTACATTTATTTTTGTTGAATCAGTTTGAAGTAAGACTACTGTAAGTTGGGTATCAATGAATCAAAGCCAGCAGAAAATATACTTGCAGTTTATTCTTATCTTTAAAATATGAGACAAGTTCAGGTTTAGTAAAAAACACTGGTTGGCTACCTCCTAACCAGGGGTGGGATTCTACCGGTTCTGTCTGGCTGTGTAGAACTGGTAGCTCTGAAGAGCAGCAGACATAGCAGCAAATCATAAATCACTGAACCGGTAGTTACACCAGTAGGATCCCACCCCTGTCCTAACTATACTCCTGCAAACCAATACTGTTGCTGAATTAAAAGTATTCACAACTACGATGTCCAGTTGTGTGTTTGGTAAAAATAGAAATATCCTGGAAATGTGATGAAACCCTGAAAAAATGAGGGCTTTTTCACATGTCATCCCTGAAATGGTTATTAATTTTAGAATTAAAATATATCCATATTAATGCTTTCATAGTGTACAACACATTTTCACAACTCAATGGCATCCAGATGTGGCTTCCAGAATTCCCACCAATTGGCCATTTTGATTGGAAATTCTAGCAGCTGTCACCCAGTTGAAGGACACCAAGTTAGGAAAAGCCATGGCCCATAAGCGTATTAGGGTGGATTGGATTCAGATTCTTCATAATTTTCCCAGCTGAAATATTTTATGATAATTTTGCCCAATTAATGCATCGAATTTGATGAGACTTAGTCACCATTATCTTTAGGAGGATATAGATCTGCAGCTTTAGAGAATGTATAACCAAGTTCTGGACTCTGGATCCATTATAATCACATCATGGCATGTGAAGGAGAAAATTAAATTAGTTGAGATTAGGATGGGTGATTTGCTATTATCATGTAGAAAAGTAGTTAAGACCATTTCCAGCAGGACTTTGGAGTATAAATGCAATATAACTGAAGCAAGCCAGTGGAAATGTATTACTATATTTAGTTCAAAGGCAACATGATGTGTTTTGGTGTTTGAACATATTTTAATGTACAATGCCTTGTATGTTTTTGCTTTACTGTGAGCTATCTAGCAACATAGGAGGAAGATATATAAACACATGATTTATAATCAATTTATCAAATAAATAATAATCTATTTCCTATTTAAAATATGAAAGCAAGCTGCTAAAACAGGGGTGTCAAACTCGTGGCATCACATTGTCATCACATGATGTGTTGTGACTTTCTCCCTTTGCTAAAATGGGCATGGGTGTGGCCAGTGCTGACACATCTGGCCCATGGGACGCACGTTTGACACCCCTGTGCTAGAGAATGTTATAACAAAAATGCAAGTTGAATGAACCCAGATCCGACATAAGACAATCTGAAAGCTATAGCCATGCTGTTCGACAAGTACAATTAGCCCAGAACGACTGACTTTCTGAGTAAAGGGACTTTATGAAAGTTGGGGAATTTATAGTATGTAATTTAAATCAGGATCCCTGAGCCCCAGGCTGCGGTCCATTTGGAACTGCACAAGCGCAGCCTCACTCATGTGAGTGGTGGGCACGTGCATTCACAGCCCACTTGCATGAGACCATCCGCTCTTCCCCCACCTCACATTGGGCCACTGACCCAGAAAGTTTGGGGATCGCTGATTTAAATATCCTACACAGACAGTTACATTCATTCATTCAAATATAAAACTGAAGCGTTCGCTTTAAATGTTCCCAATCCGATCAGTTTGACATAGTTGATCTTAATTGATTTATGTGTCACACATATGGTGTTACCCAATTACATAAGATTCATAATTTATAGTACAGACCAGTGGCTTCTCAAAAGCAAATCTAATTCTCCATCACCGCTTTGCACAATATAATGTTTTCCAGAAATGACCATTATCAAGTTGCATCAGCCTGCTAGCTAATACTGATGGAAGACATCAATTTAGGGAAAATATAGGATCCTTATTTAAACAATGAAGACATATCTCATAAGAGATGAACCTAAACAAGTGTCCTATTTAGAATATATTAAAGGAAGGATTATGTTCTTTATATATTTAAAAAATAATTTGTTCTTCATATAAAAATACAATCAACCTACCTCATTAGATTTGAAGGATAAAAGTTATTGTATATTGTAAAAAAATCAGAAATATTTAAAAGAAGCAGCTACTATTGTATATAATAAGAATTCATAAGAATGTAGCTTATGAATTCATAAGCTTGACTGAAAACACAGTAACTGAGTTTTCAGCTTGACTGAAAACACAGTAACAAAATTTACTTGTAAGTAAGCATGTATAAAATTGAATTGCAAGTTGTTATAATAAAACTAGCAGCAATTATACATAATTTACTAAAGCACAGTGCTACTAACAAATTATATAAATTGCCAGTACTGGAACAAGACTAAAATGAATATTTAATTATAATTTACCATACATTCTTTAATCGAATCAATTCTGTATTTAAAATACAATCCTAAATGCCTAATATTCCCGTCTGTTTGAAAACAAATTCTTTTGACACTATACTGTAACTTGCACCATAATTTCATTCTCAATCTCCAATGTACACATTCATCTCAGAGGAGATGTAACAATTCAGAAATATTCTCAGATTAGAAAGCATTTGTATTAAAGTTAAACATATTTTATTAGAAGGCGATATTGCAAAATAATCCCAAGTAATCTATTTTAAGAAGCTGCCCTTCCAAATTCCCATTTAAACTAAATTTATTTTTCTGCAGGCTACATGGAATAAGTTTTAGTGATGTTACTCCCTTCAGTACCTAAACTACTCCATGGATCTTCTAGACTGCTCAGTCATGTAAAATGGCAACTTTGCAGATGAGCTTTGGCAATTTTCCCTTTAAATTGCTTAACCCAATGCAAAACCTTAAAAACAAATTAATCCTGCTGCTTAAACGATTTGCCAAATGTTTGCATTAAAAAAATAATTGCAAATGTAACTAAACAGTTCTATTTCAGATGGATTTTTCTACTAGACCATAGTCCTAGAACAGTTCACTGTGATACTTGTATCCACACTTTCAAATCTATAATATAGAGTACAAAACTGGAAACACAAACTTGAACTTTATTCAGAAAGTTCCAACTGGATGTTTGTGTACTTTAAACGAGAATGCATGTTAGTTTGTAGCAAAATCTTTATTTTAAGATGTAGTTGACAAATTATTTTTCAAAGAATATGGAATTTTCCTTTTGTATTATATTTATGTTACAAATTTACAAGGTTGAGATCTGAAAATCTGCAGGCTTTGTAAGACGAAAACACTTAGGGGCTGTCACCGCTTTGATAAATGTTTATATAATGTAAAAATAAAATCTGTGACTAAAAAAAGTTGGATATTTTCTATGTGCATTAGAAGCACTTAGTAGATCTCACTCCTAAGTGAGATCTATTTTGCACATGGTACAAAATTGCACCCTTATTCTGACATCTGAAAATTAAAAAGAAACTTCAAACTTGATTTTTATCTTGAAATCTTCTAAAATGTGAAACAAATTTAGCAGTGCAGAAGATTGAACAAAAATGGCAACAAATCTGACAAACCATATTCCTACAGTATTATACTGTCATATAATATTTCTTAAAAGTTGTTTTTGACATTAGGCATGATCTTGCAAGTTAAGCACTCCTAAACCCAATGAAGACAATGGAAGTTAAACAAAAAAGTACTTTAACTGCGACTGGTGGTTCTTATTACAGAACTTTGCTGATTTTAACACCACTAAACATAAATTTGTTCAATATAAGTATACAGTGGTTGATTTCTGTTTCTCTTTTTGGATCAAGCTCCTTGTACTTTTGCAGTTTTCAGCTGGGTGCAAGCAATGTATGTGCGTTTCCTTGTAATGTTTGAATGTTACAACTCTGATCAGCAATTGTTTTAAAAAATAATAGCGAAAGCAATAAAAAATCACACGTTTTATACCATTACAATATATTCCACAAGGAAAATATCAGTGAACTTTACAATGGTGGGTTTTAATAACATGAGCTGCAGGTTGGACCTCATATTAAGGTACTCTCCATCTAAATGGGACATTTGTTGAGGTGAAACAAATACTTAAAATGGGTTAATGTTATATGTTCAAAAAGTTTCAGAAGAAATAAACGATCCGCAGAAATCAGCTCAGTGGGATCTTCCCAATATGACCCCAGGGTTGATGCATTTATTTTAGCATGCTGACACACTTTGGGTCACTTCAAACTTCTCATGGTGTAGTCCCCATAAGGGAGTCAAGTATAAAAATAAGGAAGGAGGGAAGGGGGACTGATTTTATCCAAAGCTTTAAATAAACTGTATACAAAGGGCTGATCTCCCCCAATATTGAGACACTCTATAACCAGGCTCTGTTGCTGTTTCTATTTTGTTTTTTAAAGCATTCTAGTCCATTATGGCCAGATGTTTCCAAATGTGGTGGAAAGTGGGACCACAATTTTCTGGCCGCAAGCACCTGGCAACAAAGCCATAATCCTTTGGGGGAGATGGATGGAAGATGAGATCCCAGGATAGCTTTAAAATGAAGTTCAAAAAAGCGGGCTATGGGAAGGGGGGTGCTGATCCAAAGGGAAAACCAAACCTCTTCACAGAAGGCTAATCTCAGATCCAGAGAGCAGTTCCAAATCCACAAATGGGTTTCGTGGTTGCATTTCAAATCACACAAAATGAGGTCTATGGGGGCAGTTTAGTTTCCCAGGGCTGAGGTTGGAATCCAAGGAAAACCATCGATCCCTTCAGACTCCAACTGCTTTTCAAAGGAAATCTATCTGACAAGCAAGCGTCTTTCTAAGGTGCCAGTCTTCGGAGAATTTCCGCGTGTGTGCTGTGTCCGTGCCATAGCTCCTCTTTAATGGTCTCCCAAGCAAGGAGCTCTCCCACTTTGTTCCCGAAATGTCCAGATCTGTATGGGGATGAAGCGGGTTTTTTTTCCCCCCCTCGGAAAGACAAGCGGCCCGTTCCGAAGCCTGGAAAAAGGCGGCTGAGGAAAGCAGAGCAGCGCCCAAGCGCCTCAGCGCAACCCACCCAGCAACAGGTCACAAGTCCCGCGACTCCTCTCGCTTGATTGCGCAAGCGCGTCCGTCGCCCCCAGGGAGGCCGAGGCCAAGGCCGGCCTTGAGCCTCTTGTTCTGGTGCGTCTTGACGTGCTTGGCCAGGTGGTCGCTGCGCATGAAGCGCTTGCCGCACTCGGCGCAGCCGAAGCGCTTCTCGCCGGTGTGAGTCCGCAGGTGCCGCTGGAGTTCGTCGGAGCGCGTGAAGCTCTTGCCGCAGAAGAGCCAGTTGCAGACGAAGGGCCGGTCGCCCGTGTGCCAGCGCAGGTGCGCCTTGAGGTGCGACGTCTTGCCGTAGACCTTCCCGCAGCCGGGGACGTGGCACACGTGCTGCTTCTTTTTCCCGGGCTCGGCGGTGGCGTCGGGCCCGTTGCCTGCCGCCACCTGGCAATTGGGGCAGCGGCAGCGGCGGCACCTCCTGGCCGTGGCCGCCAGGGGCGCCTTGGGGTGCAGCAGGGCGGCCAGCTGCGACTGGTACTGCGCCAGCTCCGAGGGCGCCAAGACCAAGCCGCGCTGCAACCCACCGGCGGCCGCGAAGCGATGCGCGCAAGTGCCCGGCCCTGGCGCCGCCTGTTGGATGCTCCACCAAGGGAGGTCCTCGGGCGCCGGCGAGAGCTGCCGGCAGGACTGAGGGGCGGGCGGCGGCATCAGGTTGGAATAGCCCGGCGGGAGGGCCGCCTGGGCGGCGTAGGGCACGTAAGCCGGCGGGGGACAGGCAGAGGACAGGGCGCCCATGGAAGCCGGGAGCATCTTGACCGGGGAGAATTCGTAAGGGTACGATGGGTCCGCGGGGGGCGTCAGCGGCAGCTCGTGGCCGCCCGCGAAAGCCGGCTGCGGAGTCAGCCCCAGGCTCGGCGGCGGGGGAGGCAGTCCGCCCGGGGAATGGGCTGGCATGTCGCTGCTCCACGGGTGAAAGATCCTGGACGGGGAGCCCAAGCTCGACTCGTAGGTGACCTGCAGGAAATCCGAAGGAGCGACCGGCGCGCTGGGCTGCCCGATGCGGCTACAGGTGGCGGCCAGGAGAGCCAGAGGCGAGTGCTTGGCCAAGTCGGGAGAGGCGCTGGGGGTCCGATCCTGCGCAAAAGGGGGAGAAAGAGAAGCGGTGGTTAGAATCGCGGCTCCTTCCACTTTCTTCGTCTCCGCCTAGCAGCAAAAAACGCCCTCTTGCCGGATACCCAAAAAGTTTCCTGCCAGGCGCTAAGTACCAGTTGCTGAGCCCGGCACTTGGGCGGGACGTTTCTCGGAAGACAATGAACCGCAGCTGCGGGTTGGGATAGCTGGGATGCCCGGAGTCAGCAGGACCACCCCCGCCCCGGTGCTCCCTCGTTCGCATCCCGCCCACTTCAACTCCGTGCCAACTTGGGAACCTCACCGCCAACCCCGCTGGAAGAGGGACCCCCCCTCAAACCTAGTTACCTTCTCCCCCCCCTCCCCCTCCTGCCAATCACCCTGGACTACTTCCGACCGCCGTACAGTTCGAGCTTTGGAAAAGGGAGGGCGGGATCTGGAGGGTTGAGAATCAGTGAGAGCAGACGGGCAAAACTTTTTTTCTTGTTCAAAAGTAGATTTAAAAAAAAAAAAACCCCACACACAGCCCAGGGATCTGCTCAGATGTCTGTGTTACATGCCCAATCAACCCTGTCACTTTTCCGATGGCCCCTTAGTGAGCTGGCCCTCCTTCCCTAAACAGCCCCCAGCTTCCCGCTTTGTGGCCTCCTGCCAATCTTGTCGCCCGAATATTTGGTGGGGGGAGAGGGGAGGAAGGAGAGGCTCCCGGTACTCTACCTTCCATCTTCAACTAGGGACTAACCTGGAGAAACGCCTGCAGGGAGTCGTTCCGGAGGACGGCCACCGCGGCCATGGCTATCGCGTCCGGAGGGAGAAGAGGCCAGAGGGCCACTGCCGCGACATAAAGTCGCCAAGAGGCAGCTGAAAAGCTGCTCGGTTCCCTCGGCCTCCGCTCGATTTCTTCTCCCCCTCGCCGACTTCTGCCCGTCTCGGCCAGCCCGCCAGCCCCAGACACAGCGCGATCTCCGCGGACTGTCTGCCTGCACCAGGATCACCTCCAAGAATTTGATAAGGACTTTGCTGGGCCGCCAGCCAGTCAGGAGGAAGATTTATGGCTTTGAAGTTTGCCGCTGCCCAATCATCAAAGAATAGCGGCTCTTTCAGAAGCGAAAGCAAATCCTTTGAATCCACAAAGCTCCTATGGTGTGTTTGTTGGTCTGGATAAAAGAACTGATTATTTGGGGGAGGGGGGAAGGGAGGAGATAAAGGCGGGACAATTAATGAAGTAATCACTGTGTGGGAAATGTATATACACAAATAATTGGATTTTCTTGATCAAAGGGACTCTCACCGCCTGGAGACTCGCACTCGACGTTCAAGACATTGTATCTTCCCCAAACCACTTGCTTTCCTCTTCCTTTCCCACTTCTACTTAAGTCTGAAATACGTATATCGCGATTAAAAATTCGCTTTGGAGTCTTAGACAATACGCTCCTTTTGCTATAGCTCACGAACGTCTGCCTCCAGACGGTCCGTTTGGATGGGACTCAGTAACTCTAGTTGCTCCATTTAAAAAAAATAAACTTGCCCAAAGTTCACTGGAGGGACACCTGGTCCCAATATAAAAGTTTGCATTGAGCGGCTATGTACTTTTCTCTAGCCAGACAATATGTGGGATATGTCCCCTATAAATAACAAAAAGAAAGAAAGGCGTATTTGATCTTGGTTCCATTGTTGGTGGGGTTTTTTTTTTTGCTTTATTAAAAAAAAAAAACAGTGGTGCAATTTACTTAGTTAATACTTTGAAAGTGACCCCTTTAAGTAGAGGTGTCCAAAGACCTTAAATTGTCTGATTTCATAGAGCAAGATATTAGAAATGTATTAACTTTGCACTCCGAAATTAAACCTATGTAAAAGATGTCCCTCGGATTGGGAGAAGTGGGAGACGCTTAAAGAGGCCGCGTCGGTGAGACCCTCGATTCCTTCAAGTCCCTCGGGTGGAGAGT
This sequence comes from Pseudonaja textilis, assembly GCF_049901715.1. NCBI lineage: Eukaryota > Metazoa > Chordata > Lepidosauria > Squamata > Elapidae > Pseudonaja > Pseudonaja textilis. The sequence continues at coordinate 188,325,106 of NC_141990.1, forward strand.
TGGGCTGCAAACGCTCCTCCCCACACCCCCCAATCTCAAAACCCTTTCCATCGCCCCCTTCGGATGCTCCAGTTCAACTTCTGGATCGTTTCGCTTCAAAAGCGGAGCTGCGTCCAACTTGAATTGCCAATTTTTTTAATTATTATTTTTTTTTTAAAAAAAAGCCTGCTCTGTTCCAGCCTTCCGTTTTCGGCAGACGTCTCACAAGAGCGACCCGAGAGCTGCTGTCGTTGGGTTGTGCCGATTTCCAGGCGATTCGCTACTTCTTCAGTGGGCGCACTTACTGGAAAAGAGCGGCAAGGTTAACTAACGGCCGGGGGCGACTTTCTTGAGCGATTGCGCCAAGAGAAGGGAAAACCTCTCTCTCTCTCTCTCTCTGCGCCCGGCCTGCCTAACGAACCGCCGCCGCCTTTGGGGGATGGAGCTGAAGTTGAGACACGTGCCGAAGAGGAGCTTTGTACTGTAAGGGCATCTCGGGAAAGAGGAAGGGGGCGGGGGCGGGCACAGGCGGGAGGCAGCCCTTTCGCTCCTCCCCGCCGCTAAGATGACATTTCTGTTACTTTCCCCAGGTAACCCGAGCCGCCCCGCGGTGGCCGCATTCAATTGTTTCCGTGTTGCCACTGAAACCTTTTTTAAGGGGCCGTCCGACCGCGAAAGAGAAAGGGGAGGGAGGGGAGGGCGCGATATCTTTATCTGCCCTTCCTATCCAAACAACCCTCGGCCCTCGCCAAGGGTTCCAAAGGGTTGTAAAGACTTTGAATCGCGTCGGGAGCCCTTTGAAGGGATTAAAGGGCCGAGGCCTCTCCCACGGCTCCCGAAGGATTCCCAGGAAGAAGGCAAAAAGCCCCTCGGCCGGGCCTCTGGATTATGGGGGCTTCCACCTCGCGCGTCACGGGGCCGCCAGCAGAGAGAAGGCAGCGGAGGTTTTTTTCAAGACTTGTAAATTGCTTAATCGTGTCGATCCATATGGGAAATGCGGGCTGGCGTGGGAAGAGGAATGGGGGGAAGGGGGGAATCGATCCCTTTGCCGCGTTGAGATAGTTGACAAAAGCTTTTAATCAAAGGGCCCCACAGCGGTCCGCCTGAGGAAGAGTTCAGATTGTCCCCGGGGCGCCGTTTGGGCAGCGTAGATGCGCCCAAGTGTAGATACCATGTGGTGCATTGCATTTTTTTTTAAACGTGTCCGTGCCCACAGTAACAGACTTAAGTACTCCGGGTAATTATTTCTCCCCCCCCCCCCATTTAAATGAAAGCCCCAGTGCAAACAAATTACTTCGCCTCCAGACTCTCTTAATTCCCGGGGTTCATGGAGAGTCAAAAGGCAGAAGAAGAAGGACGGTTTCTGTCTTGTCGACGCGTGGGGAACACTTTGTGTCCCCGTCCAACCTCCAGCTGTTCAGATTTGGTTTGGCTCCACCTCTGAGCAGTTCAGGCTTGTGAAGAATCCAGCAGCACTGTGGACTTGTCTCCTTTCCTCCCCACCCCTCAAGAGACTTTCCTCACAGTTATTCTCTTTCCTTCTCTTTATTTTATTTTATTTTATTTTATTTTATTTTATTTTATTTTATTCATTCATTCATTCATTCATTCATTCATTTTGTCAAGCAATTATAACAGGTATAAGTAGTTTTGAATACATGAGATAGATACTTATAGGAAAAATAAAAAGAAACAATAGGACAGGTTGGTGCACTTATGCACGCCCCCTACAGACCTCTTAGGAAAGCGGTGAGGTCAATAGTAGACAGTCTAAGGCAGGGGTGTCCAACTTTTCACCTTCCCTGGGCCACATTAGAAGAATTAAATTTGGTTTGGGCCGCACATAAAATAATATAACAGTAACGATACCTGATCATCCAAAAAAACCATAGAAAACATAGTTAACATATTAAATTTATTTGGAAATGAAGTTAGTGAGATGTTTTTATTATTTATTATTTATTATCATGGTTTTTTTTATCACGGTTTCTTTATCACGGTTTATTTTCCAGCCAAATTTTCCGGGGGGGGGAAGCTCGCCCGCCTCGCGCCTACCTCTCCTCCTGCAAATGGCCCGGCTGGATGAGGCAGGACTGGAAGGCAGAAGCAGCAGCGGCGGCGGGGGCAGAAGCAGCGGCGGTGGCGGGGGAAGAAGCGGCGGCGGTGGTGGGGGCAGAAGTGGCGGCAGGGGCGGCGGCGGGGGCAGAAGCGGGGGCGGGGGCAGAAGTGGCAGCGGGGACAGAAGCGGCGGCAGGGGCAGAAACGGTGGCGGGGGCGGCGGCAGCAACAGCAGGAGGTGGCGCTCTGACAGCGCCCACCTTTTCTGTTGCTGCTTGGCCTGGCGCTCGCCTCGCCCTGCCCCGCACCTGCCTCTCCTCCTCCTCGCTGGCTCTGGCATGAAGGTTGGGGTGGGCACTGGGCCGCATTACGAGGCAACCTGGGCCGCATGCGGCCCCTGGGCCGCGGGTTGGACAAGCCTGGTCTAAGGTTAAAGTTTTTGGAGTATGGGGGAAAAAAAACCACAGAGTCAGGTAGAGTATTCCAGACATTGACCACTCTGTTGCTGAAGTCATATTTCCTGCAATCAAGTTTGGTGCAGTTAACCTTGAGTTTGTATCTATTGTGCGCGCTTGTATTGTTATGGTTGAAGCTGAAGTATTCATTGACAGGTAGGACATTGCAATATATAATTTAATTCCAGAAGCGGCGGCTGTTTACATGGGAATGGCAGGGACCAGACCAAACTTGGGAGCCTTTTCCGGCCTGTGATAGTAGCACAGAGATTCCCAAGGCCGCCCAACACCCAGAAGGCTAGAGAAAACAAAACATGACAAAAAAGAAGGCAGCCGAGCTCAGCGATCCCCATTCTCTTAGGTTCATAGCAGAGTGGGGAGGCTAATCTGGAAACAGCATCCAGAGTAATAGTAATAATTCGTTGCAAATCCAGCCGTTTGGTTGGAAGCACTCTTTCTCTACATTTACGCCATTGCTTTGGTCTAGCACCCTGCCCTTCTGCCAGCTGAAGTCCCTACTTATGGAAGGAGGCTTCAGAACAGTCAGATGTAACTGTAACCATTGTTACAAGCCAAGAAGGATTCCTTTCAGGGCATCAATAAAAGTACAGCTTTTGAATTCTATGAATCTATTAACTCCCGCATTAGGCTATGTGAAGAGATCTTCCCTATTAAAAAAGGTTGCACAAAGCTCTTTATTGTTGAAATGGTGGTTCAGTGTTACTGCCGATTGTTCTATTTCCCAGTAGTGAACCACCACATTAGCAAGGCATAAACTGGACACAGAATACAATTGTATGCTATGCCTACGTTGATTTATTTATTAAGAATTGCATCATACAGAGCTTTATTTGGACATTTCCAAGAGATGCATAGGATTAAGCTTAAATTCCGATTTGCAATGAGATTGAGGAAATCAATATTCCGATTTTTGGATCCAAGCAAATTGGACAGCGTAAACTTTTTTCAATTGCTATGTATTTCATCAGTAATAGAAAATTGGTGCTTTACACACTCATGAAATCATGTTTTTATTGCAATAATAATCACTTCCTTCAAAATCCTTAGAAGACCAATGGACTACAGTTATTTCATATTTCTATCACTTCTTTGAAAAACTTATAATTACCACCAAGCCAAATATATTACTTTGAACAGTAGAGAAGAGCAGGAAAAGTGACACAGCAAAGCTTGAGAGAACAAAATTAAGAAGTGGAATAGCTAACCACCAGTAAAGATTAGGAATCATATTGAATCATTATTGTCTGGCCTAGGATGCCACCAAATGGAAGCAATAGGATGAAGTTTCTTCCTTCTTATTTGGCCACTGAGAATCCAGGAAATGTTCTCCAATAATCCTCCATCAAATGGCTTCAGCGAGGATAAGGTGACAGCAGCAACCTGGAGGGACAGACCTGTCTCCTGATAGAAAAGAACAGCGACAAAAATGGAGCAGCAGAGGTGGTGGCAGCTACTTCAGGTTTGGGGCTGGGTTTCCTTCTCCAAAGAACCTCATAGACCCTTTTTCATGCTCCAGACAATGGAAATCTGGAGAGAGAAAGCGAGAATGAAATGCATAGGTAATGTTCCTTTTGGGAGAGGGGCAATGCTCCAAAACAAAGGGAGAATTTCAGGGGTGGGATTCTACAGGTTCGCACTATTTGCTAGAACCGGTTGTTAACATTCTAAGCAGTTCGGAGAACCAGTTGTTAGAAGAAATTACTGGCCTAATCCTGTAAGGAAAGCAGGAAGGAAACATTCTGGTGTTGCTTACAGAAACTGCCTCTCCGTTAACCCTTATTACATTCTTGGCAGGACTAGACTTCCTGTCTTGGGAACGTCTCTAGAGTTTTCCCCCACTCCTTTGCTGGTACTTTGATTATGTGAAGTAACCATTCAAAGTTACAGTGGCACTGAAAAAAAGTGACTTATGACCATTTTTCACACTTACGGCTGTGGCAGCATCCCTACAGTCATGAGAGGCCAAGCGAGGAGATGCTTGCCTCGATGTGAGTGATGTTGAGTTGGCCATGCCCAGCCAGTCATATGACCACCAACTAAGCCACACCCATAGAACTGGTTGTTAAAAAAATTTGAATCCCACACCTGGAGAATTTGTACATAAAAAGTAGATACCCAATCAGGGCTGCAAAAATTGGGAGGACCACTGGATGGCAGCAAGGAGTTGGAGTTGTATTGCGTTGCTGCCATCTAGCTGTTTCTGTATTTTTGCATCCCATATTCTGGTAGTCTAAAAATATGTGCTGACCTTGATTTGATTAACACATGGATGCATATTACACATATGGAAAGAACTAAAGTGTTATAAACATTCCTTCTTTCATACGTAGAGCACTTCATACAAATCTAATGATTTTTGGCAAAACAATCTCAAATTGTAGACTGAGGAGGGGAAGCTTCGTGGGAGTAGGGAATTGTAAAGCTTTGAACTAAAATTAAAGGAGACCATTTTATATAGGAAACTAGTTTTTCCTGTATCAGGGAAACTCCCAATCATTCTGCCAGTGAGCTCCTAGATTTCTGTCCTGTAAGTACCACTGGGGACCAAACAGTCAACAGTAGTAGCATGTACACTTTCAGATTAAGTTACAATTGCCAGGTAAGGAGCCCATCCAGAATGAATCAAAATGAGCTATGGTTGGCATGAATAGAAGGATGCAGCTCGCATCCAAGTATCCTTTCTAAGAGAAAACAAACTGGAAAACTACTGTACCAAACCAGTTTATTGATCCAGTTAAGTCAGGATTGCCGGAAAAAATCCAGCAAAAGTTAAATCAAAATTCAATAGTGGTTTTCATATAGTCATAACATATTACTTTCAAATTTTGCTGGATTGTGCCCATTAAAAATTCATACCAGTATGTATAGTGTTACTTTGGTACAGAGGAGATAGCAACTTTGCTGCAGCCTTAAAAATGCATTGTGAAGTTCAGTGACTTCAGCAATCTTCAGAAAAATATTATATACCTGCAGGCAGGGACTTCCTTACTATTTATGTTTGTGAGCTGCTTTGGTTGCTTTTTTTGTTTTGGCTGAAGAACAAAGCATAAATCCTTGCTTTTTCCTTCTTCTTTTATTAAAGAAACAACATGAGAGAACTAAATAATCCATTGTTAGGGGAAAAAACTCAAACAAAAGAAAGAAAACCAAATGCTTGAAAGTACATATCCATGTATTTACTTGAATGATAATTGAATTTAAGATGAATATCCCTAAAAGAAAGAGTGAACATTTATTTATTGGTGGACAGGTGCGTTTGTGTATAACAGAGATAAAAATGTATGTCCTGCTTCCCACTTTGTCACCTTAAGGTTAGAACCTACAACTTCATTTGAAACCAGACCTGGATATTTATTTGTGATATACATTATTTTTGAATGTACTATATATCACAAATAAGTATATGGGATAAGTGGAATGGGTAATTACAAAATTACGAAAAAAGGTTAAAATTAAAATTAAGCAAACATTTCCAAAGGGTGATTAATTTTTAAATGATTTACTTTTCAGTGAGGATGTTCAAAGACATTTGCAGTTTTTCATACTTTATTGTTTTTAACAGCATTATTTCTTATCAGTATAAGAGGACTTTGACTATCTCCCTCACCCAACTCACAGGTACAATATTAGTGCCTGTAGTTGTACTTTTTAAATATCCTTATTTGTATTTCCATATAGACTAAAATTTGTATAGATGATAAGTGAAATCAATTAGGAAAATATGGTTAAAATAATAACTGACCATTTGAATAAAATTTATCTTTCTTATATTTATGTTGTTGTATTAATTATTCAGCCACAGCAAATAACCCACACCTGTAAATACTACTGCTCCAGTGAAGGACAGCGCCTTGCAGTAAGAAACTTGACAACTAAGAGTAAGAATTGATTTCTTACTCAGTCAATTTACATTCCCTAGGAAATATGGTCAATAAATTAACAGGAGGTTCATTTGAAAGATTGCTGAATGATATTCTCCATTTCTTCAAAATTTTCTACAAAAGGGCATTGTCACCAAAGATGAATCAATTTGATATGAATCAATTTGCTTTCAACTCTGCCAATGTAATCCATAAAGGTTATAATTTATAAACTGTCACTAGACAACTCTGACCCATTGGGTTATCATTTCAGAGATATTCCTCAGCAGATTCCTCAATGTCTTCAACAATAGCAGAGCTTGTATTAATTTCATTGGAAGATTTCTTTGAAATTTAAGAAGATATTAAAAGATGTATCTGCCTTGAAAGTAGCTCATATTAAACCGTTCAGCACAGAAAAACAGCAGGAGTTAACCACAGGAAATATTTTATGGCATTTTATATTGTGCCATAAAATGGTTTATGATAAATGGTTTTTATGTCATAAAATGTTGATAACATTTGCCAAATTTCAATTGCGTAGGAGCAATGGGCTCATGGATTTTGCACACATTCTGTAAGTTTACCTATATGAAATACTTTGGTTTTAAAAATCTTGCCTCATGATGCACCGTTAAAAGTTACAGACACAAGAATTTTAGTAATATACAGATTTTAGTATAACCTATCATCAAGGTCAATTCTTGCTGAAATAGAGTAAAAAGGAAGTATTTGCCTCAAACAGTTTCCGTGAGATTCATCAAGTTGAAATTGAAAACTATTCTTCCAGATGATGTTTTCAAGACTTAAAAGGAAATTAGTTGTATTGAATACACTTTATATAATATTGACAATATTTGCTTCTTATTAATGAAGCTGGTATACACCCCATTCATCCGATAGCGCTTACAGTCACTGACAGAATTTGATTAATTTATGAAAAACGTATCAAACTTGATTCATTTGAATCCAAATTGGACCATGTAACAAATCTCTTTGTTATATATTTGCACTTTGTTTTATATATATATATATATATATATATATATATATATATATATATATATATATATATATATATATATATATATATATATATATATATTTGTTTTCTGAGGTTCTCATGGTATTTGTATGTGGATCTTTGGTTGTTGGGTTTTCTCCCGCGTAAGATTCAAAGTGTCTGGCAACGTTTCGATGAAGTCTCATTCATCATCATCAGGCCTCTGTCTTTGGCTCTTGCTTTTCAGAGTGATGTGAGGTTGCAGCTGCTTTTTCTTTCTAACTGTCAGTGGGGTGGGATTTGAATGGGTGGGGGCTTGGCTGTGTTCTGATTGGGTGGGGGTGTCTTCTCATTGGTGGGGGCCTGGCTGTGTTTTGATTGGTTGGGGGTTGGCCGTGTTCTGATTGGCTGGATTTCTTGCTGCCCGGCTTCGAGTTCGAGGTCGCGCTGCATCTCCATAGTTGGTGTCGGCTTGCTTCATGTATGGCTCGGAGGGGTTTGGAGTGGGCAGTGGTGAGGTTGCAGGTATTCGTCTGTTCATGAGGGCGGGTTTCCAAATGGCTGGGAGGCGGGAGGTGTCATCTCGTTTGTTCATGCTGTGTGGGCGTTTTTCTATCTAAAAGAAGCCTTGACAGCCATCCAAAACAAATACAACCCCCGCAAGCACATCCTAGATCTGACCAACCACTGCCTATCCAATACATACTTCACCTACAATGGACAAAAATACAAACAAATAGAAGGAGCACCCATGGGATCACCCCTCTCACCTGTCATCGCAAACCTCTACATGGAACACTTTGAAACACAAGCTCTAGAAAAATACGACCACAAACCCAAACTCTGGCTCAGATACGTAGATGACACCTTCATAATCTGGCCACATGGGAAAGAAAAACTAAACAAGTTCCTCACACACCTCAACAGCCTACACCCCAAGATACAATTCACCATGGAAACAGAAACCAACAATCAACTTCCCTTCCTAGATGTCTTGGTATACAAAAGATCCAATGGCTCCCTAGGACACACCATCTACCAAAAGAAAACACATACAAACCGCTATCTACATGCACTCTCACACCACCACCCAGCACAGATCAATTCCGTAGCAAAACACTCATCTCCAGAACAAAATGCTTAGCCGATGAACAACACCAAAAAGCCGAACTACACACCCTCACCAACGTACTTACAGCCAATGGATTCCAAAGACACAAGATTACCCACCTAATCCAAAAAGAAACCCCAACCAAAATCCAAGACAGAGAACAAGAAAACGGCAAAGCCCTCCTCCCATATATAAAAGGCACTACAGACAGAATCAGCAAGATCCTCCAAAACACAATATTAAAACAGCATTTTGCACAAACAGAAAAATATCCACCATCCTAAGAAACCCCAAAGACAGAGTTGAATTAGAAAACCAAGGAGTATACGAAGTCCCCTGCACTGCCTGCCCTGCCACATACATTGGACAGACTAACAGAAGAATTAGTGCACGCATTGAAGAACATAAGAACTCAATCAAAAAGAAGAAACGACCTCTTCCCTGGTCCAACACCTCAAAGCCACAGGACATAAAATTAACTTTAAAAATACCAGAACTATTGCCAAAACCGAACACTTCAACAGCAGAATAATCAGAGAAGCCATAGAAATAGAAAAACGCCCACACAGCATGAACAAACGAGATGACACCTCCGCCTCCCAGCCATTTGGAAACCCGCCTCATGAACAGACGAATACCTGCAACCTCACCACTGCCCACTCCAAACCCCTCCGAGCCATACATGAAGCAAGCCGACACCAACTATGGAGATGCAGCGCGACCTCGAACTCGAAGCCGGGCAAGAAATCCAGCCAATCAGAACACGGCCAACCCCCAACCAATCAAAACACAGCCAGGCCCCCCACCAATGAGAAGACACCCCACCCAATCAGAACACAGCCAAGCCCCCCACCCATTCAAATCCCACCCCCACTGACAGTTAGAAAGAAAAAGCAGCTGCAACCTCACATCACTCTGAAAAGCAAGAGCCAAAGACAGAGGCCTGATGATGATGAATGAGACTTCATCGAAACGTTGCCTAGACACTTTGAATCTTACGTGGGAGAAAACCCGAACAACCAAAGATCCACATACAAATACCATGAGAACCTCAGAAAACAAATATATATATATATATATATATATATATATATATATATATATATATATATATATATATATATATATATATATATATATATTTTTTATTTTTATATTTATATTTGTTTTCTTAAGTTTTCGGGGGTATTTATACGTATGGCATTCAGCTTTGTTCGGGGATTTTCCCATGTCATTGTAGTTGTGCTTTTAAAGTTGTAGCAACGTTTCAGCAGAATCTCATCTGCCATCATCAGGCTTCCGTATAGTGTTCGTCTGTGAGTCAGACTTTCACAGCTGTTTCAGTTTTAAATTTGGGGCTAGCCTACTGCTGTGCCAGAATGGTTTTTTCTTCATCCTGATTGGTTGGGAGTCTTGGTCTGTGTTTATTGGTCTTGGAGTTTGCTGAGTTCTGCTTGATTGGTATTTCTAACATCTTCAGTCTGTTTTGTAGCTTTTTTTGTCATGATTGTTTGGCAACATTGTGTTTCCTGTATTGGAGGCTTGATCCACAAAAACACACTGAGACATAATGGAGACCTAGAAGATGAACAGATCTATGGAACAGCTGTCCTGCCCTACATAAGAGGTACTACAGACAAAATCAGTAAGATACTACACAGGCATCACATCAAGACTGCCTTCAAAACAGACAGAAAAATAGCAGCCATCCTAAGAAACGCCAAAGATAAAATCGACCTGGAAAACCAAGGCATATATGAAGTCCCCTGTGCATCATGCCCTGCCACATACATTGGACAGACCAATAGAAGAATAAGTACCCACCTGGATGAACACAAAAATGCTGTAAAAAAGCTGGAACACACTTCCTCACTAGTCCAATACATGAAAGCAACAGGTCATAGCATCGACTTCAATGGCACCAAAACCTTAGCCACTATAGAAAACCCCAGCTACAGAATTATCAGAGAAGCCATAGAGATTGAAAAAAGACCTGAAAGCATGAATAGAAGAGATGACTCCACCAGACTGTCAATTATCTGGAAGCCTGCACTCTCAAACAAAAAAATCTCCACACCACAAGCCAGGCAAACACCAGGGCACAAACAGATTCCCCCTAATACCTCCAGCTCAAACACATCCCAACCAGGCACCCAGATGAAACCTAGTTTCCTAACAAATGATAGCCGTCCATTGACTTGGAGCCAAGCTGCACTAAAAGCCTCCAATACAGGACATACAGGGCCCAGCAGAGATTATACTACCTGAGACTTCTCAGAAAACAACAACTGAATGGAAAACTGCTGGTGCCTTTTACTGCTGCACCATAGAGAGCATTTTAACATAGTGCACCTCTGTATGGTTTGCCAATTGCACAGTGGCTGATAGGACAGCACTCCAGAGGGTTAGTGTCATTGCCCAGAAGATCATTGGTTGCCCTCTCCCTTCTTTGGAAGAGCTTTATAGTTCCCACTGTTGTAAGAAAGTTCAAACATTCTCAAAGATCCATCTGATCCTGGGAACCCTTTTTTTGAACTATTACCATCTGGCAGACGGTACAGGATAATAAAAACAAGAACAAATAAGCTAAAAAATAGCTTCTATCTGAGGGTGGTAGGTCTTTTGAATTCTGCTGTATAGTGTTGGTGCGGTGTCAGGGTTTTTGGTTCAATGTGTGGAGGGTGAAAGATGTTTGTTTGTGTTTATTTTCATGGTCATGATGTGCACTGAAGATGGTGTTTGATTTTGTTGTACAAGGTACAATGACAGTAAAGTATAATGTAAAGTAAAGTAAAGTGAAGTAAACTAAATTAAACTAAAGACATACCAGCTACCAAGCATTCAAATGTTGATCATGTGACCATGGGGATGTTGCAATAGTTCTAAGTTTGAAAAATGGCCATTAATCACTTTTTTCAGTACCGCTGTAATTTTGAACAGCCACCAATTGAATAATTAATTGTAAGTCGAGGACTACTTGTACAATCAAACAATTATATAAATTATAATTAAAGCATTTCATGTTGATGTAATTAAAATTAAGTGAATCAAGTTTTGTTTTTTTTCATGGTCCATTCACATGGTTGGCTTCACCTTACTTATTTTTGGGAACGTATCTCTTAGTAACCATCCCAAAGTTCAAAGGAGATTCTCAGACTTGGGTATCCCCACCTGAAGAGAATAGAGACTCATCCAGTGGTGCTATTCTACCGCTTCGGCCCGGTTCTGCTGAGCCGGTAGTGCCGATGAGCAGCAGAAACGGAACCAGTTCTCTCCAATGCTCAGCTGTTGGGCCTGCCCACCCGCCCGGGCTCCCCTACTAACCTTTATGTCCCGCTTTTGAAGCCTAGCTGCTTTGCGTGACACAGCAGACTGTTGCACGGCAGCTGCTAAAGCGACAGGAAGAGTGCAGGCTTGCAGGAGGTGCAGGAGTCAAAAAGCCTCTGCACCTGCGCAAAGTGCGCATCTGGTACGTGCGCAAAGTGTGCCCACCAAACTGGTGGTAAACATGTTTAAAACGCACCACTGGACTCAGCTTGTTTTTCTTCCCCATCTACCGCTTGCTCTGCTCTCCCAGAAGTACATATAACAGAAATTTGTAAGTATTATAATGATTATTGTAATAGTAATAATAATAATACTTACAATTATTAATAATTATCCTCAATTCTTAGGATAAACATAAGACCTTCCCCATCCCACACCAATCAGTATTTTCTATATTCTTGTTTAATATTTGAATATTTGATTTGCCTGAATGCGAATAGCTTTTAGATTGAAGTTCCCTCTACCACATCAAACATTCACATTATTTACCATGTCAAGAAATAGAAAATTTTGAAAGGAATTTGCACATGGAGCATTTTGGGACAAAATTTATAAATGTAATTCTTAGGAGATTAACATAATTTGCTTGCATTCAATTGGGCCCACTCCATAAATGGTAAGTGGGCCTTATTCTTGATAGCCTCTGTAGCTTAACCTTTTAAGAGTCCCATCATATGACGGTAATATTTATTAAGGAGCCTGTACTTGCTACCAGAAAAGATCATACGTCCCAGCAGCAATATTATTACATTTATTGTTGTACTTAACACCTTTTGTAATTCCCTTCACTTAGTCAGAATACTCAGGGCAGCTGGCAGAAAAATAAAAAAATAAAAGATCATGAACATGCAACTACAGAGCAGATTGAGAAAGCAGAAACATTATTCCAAAAGAGCAAGCATAATAAAATTCAAGGCCTAAACCCGGTTAAGGTAACACCCTGGAAACCCTAGACAAGCAGGCAGGGTTATTGTCTGTAATGAAAGCCATTGCGCTGAGTTCCAGGTACCCCTTGTTCAGGACAGCATCATTGGAAAGCCCTCGACTGTGACCAAGCAATATCAATAAAACCACAAATGGTCACCAATTGGACAACCATAACAATTGGTAACCAAATATATTTACCAGATTTACAAAATATATTTTCCTCTAAGCAGTTTAGGAGACGTATATTATTCTCTCAGCTGCTGCTGCTGCTCTCTCCTTTATGGCCACAATAACTCTGGAAGCTCACTTAGACTGAGGAACTTGGCAAAATATTTAGCAAAGTTCATGATCCTGTGGGATCAGACACCCCCCCTCCAGTTTTTATTTATTGTGCCACATGGGCTGGTTTCCTGTTTTGCTCCATCTTGTTAGAAACATTCCTTGCATTTTGCAGGCATGCAACAGAAGCCTATGCCTTGCAAAAATCAGCACAACAACATTGTAAAATGAAATCCAGACTGTCAGACAAATTGGCTGTATCGATTTCCCTATGAAGGTTCCATTTAAATTTCCACAGAGGGTCACTGCAAGGAGAATTGAACTTCAAGAAGGATAAATCTGCCTCAGCCACCAGACACCATTCTTCCCTTAGTTCTTGGATGTGGAGTTAGTTCTCATTTGTTAACTTAGTTGCCCATTCAGAACCATTCATATCTGACGCGATGATTTGTGGAAGAGCAACATGTCTTCTGTTGGCAAATCTCCAAAGCTGCTTCTTATTTCCAGCTGTTTCAGCAGAAAAACTTGGCCCATAGGAAAGGAGGGCCCCTGTTCAGGAAACCCTCTGGCACCTGAGCAGAATAAAGAAGATTTACCACCATTCTATAGTAACATCTTATCTCATAAGTGATAGAGAGTGGAAGACTTCCTACCTCAACATTTTGACACACTACTTACTACTTACTTCTCCAGAGGAGATATTTTCCCTGCTATTAAATGTACTGTATAGCTATCCTGGGCAGGCCACTTTTAAAACTGCAGCTCTTTATTTTATAGCCCACACAGACTCTGATCATAACGATGGCAAAAATTAGCCATTTCTCACCTCTGCTGCCTTCTCTGCAGAGATAACAGTTATTTTTTCTGGGAATAATTTTTTCCCCCATGGCAAACATTTTCTTTGCATATGTTAAAAGTCCTACTCCGTTCTTGTTTCCTCCAGGAAAAGTTTCTTTCTTCCTTTGTATATCTATATTATCTATCCACCTTCCCCAGTACCAGTCTAGACAAGTTTACTGTATTTGAGATCACTCAGTTAACTCATCCTATTTGTTTCAAAAGGACCTCAAAGCATCTTTATTTAAAAGCCAGTGGGCTTAACGGTACTTCAAAGGAAGCAGATACAAAATCTGAAAAGAAGTTTCAGTGAACAGTGTGTGTGTGTGTGTGGGGGGGGGAATACAGACAGTCCTTGACTTACAACAGTCCATTTAATGACCGCTCAAAGTTACAATGGCCCTGAAAAAAGTGACTTACAATGTTGTAGCATCCCCAGGGTCATGTTTTGTGACCTGACAAGCAAAGTCAACGGGGAAGTCAGATTTACTTAACAACCATGTGACTAACTTAACAGCAGTGATTCACCTAACAATGGTAGCAAGAAAGGTCATAAAATGGGGCAAAATTCACCTAACAGCTATTTCACTTAGTAACAGAAATGTTGGGCTCAATTGTGGTCATAACTCGAAGACCATTTGTAGATGGAAAGTCCATGGAAAACACCATTGAAAGAACTCACAGGAAAGCATATTGTTTTAGGTTTTTTTTTTTATTTCTACATACAGTTTATCATTATTTTGATTAAACGGTTTGGTGAAACTGAGAAGCTTACAAGCTAAGTCACGAGGGCAGAAAGGTATGTGTGTTTATGCCATCTTCTGTCGTCTTCCATGGCTTTTTCATTGGGCACGATACTTTAATGTAGGGCACATAAGTTGACAATGCTGAAATGCAACACCTCCTTTAGTCTCACTCACCGACTAACTTTTCCCACTTTGACCTGTTCTTTACATTTTACCTCCACACATGAGAACTCTGGAATGAGGCTTCTGAAGAAAGGCCTTCCCTCATGAAAATTGTATCTGTGTGACCATTTGGGTGGGTGGGGAAAATCCATGCCCAGTTTGGAATCCTCACCACAAGCCCTTCAAGAAAAATAGCTCTATATGTGAGTGCATAAGGAAGACATCGAGAGGGTCTTGGGATAATACAGTAATCCACTCAGATTTATCTTGTACTAAGATGGGTGGTCAATAAATTTTGCAAACAAACAAATAAATACATAGGTTTCCAAAGTGGTTGAAATGTATTTGAACATCAGTAGCTCAGCTGGTAGTTGGGCTGTTGGGCTGAGCTCCAAGCTTGGCAATTGCAAACGTTTCGTCACCATTTGAGGAGACGTCGTCAATGTGCTTTGGATTAGGCTCATCTGTCAGAGCACTTGGCCTTTAAATACTTTTTTACGCGATGCAAATTAGCGTGAATGTCATTTGTTCGGTTACTTCGGAGTCGTGGTCTGGCATTGGACTGTATGATTGGCTGGCTGTTGTTATGGAGACACAGTCTTTGGTTTTAAGTATCGTCTGTGTGATTGTAAATTGGTGTTGTTCGTTCAGATACCACCAAGTCAAGGTCTGATTTTGGTCCGTTTGAATGACTGGTTGTTGTTACTGAGACATGGTCCAATTTCTTATGAGCTGATGAGTTGTGATTTTTGTTGTTGCGTAGTGGGGTGTCTGTCCATTTAAAATGCTACCTTTGGGATCACGGTTGATGCAGTTCTTTCGTTCTCAGCAATTGGTAGACTGCATCAATGTCAATATGTCTATTTATTGACTTCTTGATGGAAAACCAGGCTTCAAGGAATTCTCTTTCTCTCCTTGATTTCACCTGGGTTACAAGTTACAGGCTTCCAAGGTAGAAAAATTCCATTTTGTAAAGTGACCTGAGAAATGGAGAGAATCCATGTATGAGGTTGTAAATCAGAGGTGGTATTCAGCAAGTTCTGACCACTTCTGGAGAACCGGTAAGCAGAAATTTTGAGTACTTCGGAGAACCAGCAAATGTCACCTCTGGACATTTTACAGTATCCTTCCCCTGCCACGCCCACCAAGCCACGCCCACAGAATCGCCAGTAAAATTTTTTGAATCCCACCACTGTTGTAAATCCTTTAATATCAGAGGTGGTATTCAGCAGGTTCTGACCAGTTCTGGAGAACTGGTAGCGGAAATCTTGAGTAGTGCGGAGAACTGGCAAATACCACCTCTGACTGGAGATTTTACAATATCCTTTCCCTGCCACGCCTACCAAGCCATACCCACAGAACTGGTAGTAAAATTTTTTGAAACCCATCACTGTTTAATATGCTTTAGGAAATGTGAAGTAAATGTTAAAGCATTTACTTCACAGAAGACCATCATATTCTCCTCATATGGTGGTATTCCTTGTGTAGGTAGTTGCATTTATTCATTTGTTGGAGGAAATAGATCTCTATATACAAGACAGTGCAGGCATCAAAATCCCCAGCATGTACAAAAGAGGCTGTGGTGGAAGATATAAACAGTCTACCTCAACTTTTATCTCATGACTCAATGGCAGATTAAGTTATACCACCAGAAAGAAAGAATATTTTTTTTCACCAGTAGAAAGAATTATAAACACATTTTGGAGCAGTATAAGGGTGTCTCAATTTCAAGGTAATTTGTTATAAATCACAAATCATTTTATGCAATCTGGTAAAACCCACAGGAAGATAATTCAATCCAGCTGAGAAATGTGGTTCACCACAAAGTTCAAGAAACACCAGTGGGGAGTCCTTTTTTGACCCTCCTAACAAATGCCAACATTAGCTGCTAAAATTTGCTTCCTGTAAACATGCTGGATGCTGTAAACATGCTAAATGCAGAAAAATAGACAGATAATTGATTGGGTAGAGGACATAAAAGAATGAAGGACTGTAATTAGGAGTAATTTTTCTGGAAAAAAAACCACACACATAGCTGAATGCAATTACAATTAAAAGGAACTACATATAGTCCTTGACTTATGACCAGAACTGAACCCAACATTTTTGTTACTAAGCGAGACAGTTGTTAAGTGAATTTTGCCCCATTTTATGACTTTTTTGCCACGGTAAGCTAAGTTGGTAACCCACTTGTTAAATGAATCTGGCTTCCCCATTGACTTTGCTTGTCAGAAGGTTGCAAAAGGGGATCTACATGACCCCGGGACATTGCATCCATCATAAATGTGAGTCAGTTGCCAAGCCTCTGAATTTTGACCACATGACCATGGGGGGGAATGCTGCAATGGTCATAGATGTGTAATACAGACAGAAATCTCCTTTTTTCGGTGCAGTTGTAACTTCAATCATTCACCAATGAACTCTTGTAATTCGAGGACTACCTATATAACAATAAAGAGCAATGTAAGGTTGGAGATGCACCACGAAGTCTGTACAGACTCTTCCGTCTGCCTCTCTCCCTCACACACACACACAAAACTTCTCTCTTTTTCAAATACAACTCTATTTCCCCCTCCTCCCTAACCATATTTGGGATTTTAGGCTTTTTGACTAGGAAGTTGTGGCAGCCTCCACTATCCCAAAAACAAACATATAATATGTGCACTGGCAATGCCCAAGAGAAAGAAGAAAGGTTTGGGAGATCACCTCTGAGCTTAGATATCCACTAGGCTCCATTTCCTCCCCCGTTAGATCTTTTGCCTCATTACTATGTGGGCTCCTTGGAGGCCAGCCAAATAACTCTTGCACTTAGGGGCATTATTAACATCAAAGTGCATTCTATGAGACATCAGGAATGTGGGCTATCACATGTACCTGACTCTGTTAGTACATCCTCTAACCCCCACTCCTTTAACCTCAAAATATCCACTATTGACCTCACCCCATTCCTAAGAGGCGTGCATAAGTGTACAATCTTGCCTACTGTCCCTGTCCTATTGTCCCCATTTATTCGTACCTATTTTCTGTATTCTTACTCATGTTTATACTTATATCTATTATCTTGTAAGCGATTGACAAATCAAATCAATCAATCAATCTATAAAATAAAATAAATAAAGGTAGGGTTCAAAAATCAAAATCAGTGTTAGATAGCAAGCAAGGAGACACAGAAAACACATTCTTAGTTGCTATCTAATGATTGTTTAATTATTGCAATCCAGATAGGACATTCCTACCGGAAAGAAGACAAAACAGAGCAGAATCAAGACAGACAGAAATTGAATTGGCTTAAAAGTGCCGGTGGATAGAGAATAAAACTCTGTTCAGAGTGTCTGGCATGATTTTGGCTGTCTGACCACCTTCAGACAATAGCAGTTATAGACATCAGTAATTTGCCATGAGTTTATAAACATAATCTAGAGGAATCTTCATTTTTATATAATAACCAATTCTCTAGATCAAAACCTAGAGACTTTGAAGCCAAAGCAGATCCAATGAATGCCATTCATAGATCTCCAGCTGCCACTTTCTCTGTCATTCACTTGATAACATTCTTTTTAATCCATTAATAGTATAGATAGTTATTTTTTTTTTATTAGATGTATATGCCGCTGAACTCCCAATAATTTGAAGCAGCTCGGAGATAAAAACACTACCCCAAAACCCAACAATTATAACAACCCCACATCCCAAAACAAAACCAACAAGTAGACAAAAAGAAACAAAAATGAAGAACAAAAGATGATGAAATGCCAAAAGACAGGAATGGAAAAAAAGGGAGAAACCTACAAATCCAAGGGAATTCTTAGTTGCCATCTACACAGAGGAGAAGCCATCAACCAGGATGAGAAAGCCAAAGAGTGGCAAAGTATAAAAGAACAAAGGAAAAAAGTAATCACAAGTGCCACAAATTGAGCACAATAGGAATTAATGGTGGGAGGCCCACATGGAGTGGTGATTGAAAGTTGAAACAAACAGAAAACAAAAAAACCCAGAAGGGGGTAGCAAGGGAAACTGGAAAATAAATAGGGACACTTTCCTTTTTTTTTCCCTGTGGATTTGAACCGTTGCTAAAACAACTAAGGAGCCAAGGAGGCATTTGTCAGGATGCTCCAATCATACTGCTTTGTTGAGGAGGAATGTGGGTGTTGGAAGAAATATCCTTCTGGGTTCAGTTCCAAGTGGGGAAGAAAGACACTGGAAACATAGTGGCTGCTTGGAAGGAAGGTTTAGTGGTGGCCAGGATGCCTTGGGTGAGGAAGGAAAGGGCGGATACGCTGATAGTGCAAGCCCTACTGTGCATGCGCGCGCAGCCTCCTGAAAACTGATTGTTGGATATCTGGCACACATGCGCAGGGGGCGGAGGAGGGTACGTGGGAGATGCACGCGCATGTGTAGGGATGCGCTGAGGGGATCGTGCATGCATGCGCAGATGCACAATGTGTGAGGGAATCGCACACACATGTATAAAAATGCATGGCGCGCGAGGGGGAAAATTGAGTGGGATGCACAGACGCGAGGCGTGCGAGGGGGGTCACACGCACATGCACAGGGGCTGTGGGGGGGCCTCTCAGCATGCATTGCCTTCTGAGTGCTGGCATGCAAGTGCATGCAAACAAGGGTATGTGCAATTATCAGCATGGGAGCCGAAAAAGGTTAGCCACCACTGTTTTGTACCCTCTGTTGGGATTTGAATTGGAGCTTGTATTCTGATTGGAGCTTGTATTCTGAAAAGGGCTTTGGGCAATTCCTATTATAGCTCTACCTGGAGTAGATCTTTGTTATGTAAAATAGACTGGCCTAGGCCAGAGTAATGGCCCATTAGCAAATTGGGGGGGGGGGCTTTCTGCTTCTGAGGTGAGTTACTGCTTCTGAGTTTCTACTCTTTTTAGGGGAAATATTCTGCCTTTTTAGTATATCCTAAAATATTTCATTTTCCAAGGAGCGGGGTGGATTTTAACTTCGAACAGGGGGAAAAATACATGAAATGCTAGTTCTTTCCTGTCTCTGATTTTTAGTTTCTGTGTTTGAAACATGGATTACAAATGTTTGAGTTCATTAACAACCAATGTGTTGAGACCAAACAATTGCTTTATGAAAGCATAGTTTTGCATTTGATATATAAATTCCATTTTTATTGCTTATCTTGCTTTGATAGGAAATACAGGTAAAGCTTTGTGAACAGAATACACCTAACACTGATAAAGTGTCTCACCAGTTTTCATGCAGGTGAATGAATACAGTCTAAGCAACTCTAATGACATTACAGATGTTACTATGATTGTCCAAATTTGGGAGATGGGTGGGAAGAAATTGATATGCATACAACTATTGTATTGTATTCATATAACTCTAGTATTGTATTCATAACTAGTTCGATACAAAACAATGTGGTCGGGCTTAGTTTTGGGGCAGGAAAATAAGGGGAAAAAAATTCTGCCTCTGCCTACCTGCATCCATCAATATTCATCTGGATAGCGTCCTGTCAGTTGAGGGCTGTTTGGAAATTGAAACTATTTGCTGTGTGAGCAAGAAGGAGAAAGCAAGGAGCCTGGGCGTGGCTTAGCTCAACTGCTCTGTACTAAAGCTGGTTGCTGCTGTGAACCTGAAACTCCTCTGCTTGTGTTTTGCACTTGGAGCAGATTTCTTTTCAGGTGGGGAGGGGGAGTAGAACTCCTTAGCATCAGAGCGTGTTAATAATAATATACGAAATACTAATGCTCTGATGCTCATTTTGAAAAATCCTTTCTTAGTGAGCACCTAGAAGCCAAGAGGAATATACATGCCAAATTTCAAGTTTGTAGGCTTTACGGTTCTGGAGATTTTGTGATGATGCATGAGTAGTATTTCGCTTTTTTATATATATATAATGGATAAATGTTTAGGCACAGAATTCTGCTGTATGAACTACATGATCCATTATTTATTTTTTGTAATTTAGTCAGTCAAAGGTATTAGTATCTATAAATACCCAGGCAATGTAAGATGCCCACAGACTGATTGCCACTTCAGGAGAACTGCACCTTCTTCGTGGGAAACAGCAAACATATAATCTGATTTTACCCTCAGGATATATCTGCAAGAAACTACACTGATAAATCATTCCTGGGAAGGGATTCATGTGTTCCACCCTAAACATAATGTAGTTTGTATCCTGTCACCAGATGTCAATCTTCACATAAATTATTGCTTCTAGTGAGCTGCTGGTGGGGATGATTATTAGACATGAATATGGCTTCTGAATTATTCCAGTGATCTGAAGGTGGTGCAATGAGATATGAAATGTCAGTCTCGGCTATCACTCTTGGGTGTTAAGACTCCTAGTAAATGAGGGCAGGGAATGGGGAAAGACATAACAGTGCGTTTCATTCCTCACTTCAAAAGAAGTTACCTGTTTTATTGTTGCCATGATTAAGAGCAAATCATCCAAGATTTGCAATAGCCCTATGGGCAGAACAAACGGATCATCAAATGAAATGGACGGCCACTCAGCTGGGGAGCATGTAAATGTGTAAGGAAAAGAGCTCCCTGCAAAGATGCCAAGCATGCTTTTTAATAAAACATCTCTCATGTAAGTGAGGCTTGCTTCATAACTGCTACACGGAGAATGTTAATTAAAAAAGGACAAAGCACTCCGGTGGAAGAAAAGCAAAGCAGTAGAAAAATAATAGGATTTCCCCCCCACCACACACACAAAAAAATCTGGTGTTGAATTATGAAGGCTTAATTCAAAATTATCAGGAGCATTTGCAAACTCCTAGAAGTAGGCACAAAAGTGTTAGTTGATTGAGTTCATTCCTAATCTTTTTATTTTAACTGATTATCAGAAACTTCAAGAATGTCTTTCTACAATGGGCAAAAATACACCAGCTTTATATTTGTCATCTGTATCACCAAGTCAATTTATCACATATTGCTAATTAAATAACTCCCTTGCAAGGGTTACCACTGAACCGATAAATAAACGTATATGTACTTACATAGGATAACATACTTGGTATTTGTTACTGGAAAACAGGCATTTGTAAAGAGAAAATCCAGACTGGCAGAGCAGTACCTTCAGTTATAGCTTTTTGTTTGTTTAAAATCTCTGAGTTTATTTGGCCAAGGCAATTGACCAAATTTCTTGATTTTCCTTCTCTTTCCTCTAGCGTAAATCCTTAGTTCTCTCCTTCCCAAATCATGACCACCAAAGAGTATATATATTAAATGGCTGAGAAAGACAGATGGTTCTCCCATTTGGTAAATTGTCAGGGTCTAAATGAAACAAGTTATACCTTCACGTGCCAAGATTTTTCAATTCTTCTGTCTCTCTCCCTGTCCCGCTTTTTAGAGCCTGTATGGCCTAATCTGAACGTCATGCTCTGGTTTTACACTTCCCAAGATGTGAGCTTGTTTGGCAAAGCTCCTGGAGTTGCTGATATTCCTTTTAAATAACAAAAGCATTCTCTTCATTCAGCTCAACTCCTCTGCAATCAATGGGATCCTGATGTTTGGAGTCTTCTTTTGCAATAGGAACTGTATCATAAAGGAAACCATGGAGGACTAATATTTGACTTTTCAAGGAACACAGAGAAGGCCAAGCACAACACCAAAGATTTCACCAAGGGCTTTTCTGTAAATGCTAATAGAGGCAATTCAGAGGCACCAACAAAGAGAACACAGGCCATACGCTGCAGGTGTGAGAAGCTTGAAACAAGAGGGATACTAACCCTTAATGGTATTTCATGTCATTAACTATTCTTTGATGTTCACGCACTCAAGGCTCTCTTTTATCTGGTAGGGTGGGATTCTCTTTTTCTCCATGCCTCCTTCAGCTTTCTTTGTTCACACACAGCACAACTGCATCTTTACAATTCTTTCTAGCTTTCAAAACCTCTGCAAAGTGCTTCTAAGTTAGTTTCCACAGCATCTTTGGATACTACGATCAAGTAACCAAGAGAAAGCTTATTGATTAAACCAAGAAACAGGTCAATAAAAACAATGCTACTTTTATAAGATTCCTGTACTGGGTCCTGATGATTAATTTAACTGGTAACAATTATACTTGCAATTTTATTACAGCAATTCTGAGGATACGAACTCTGTATTTTCCTTTTCTTCATTAACAGGCACTTCAAATAAGCACTCTTGTATTAAAGGTCTCAGAATAGAGTCCCTTAACAATATCTTCCTTTTAGAAAAGAGACCCTTTAAAACTAAAGATCAAAGGCCAATAGATTCTAGGTAGCAAATCTGTGTTTTTTTATTCCTTCAAATCTTGGCTGATCCGAAAGAAGCAAAGCAGGAATAGATCTGGTTAGTACTGGGAAAGGAGACAAGAGAAAAGCCCAGGAACTTAGGCCAGGAAGAAAGAAAACAACAACAGCAACCCTAGATAATGACAATAATAAACCAGTTTCTTTGCACTTTTAAAGAAATAAATCCAGTAAAAGAGTTGAGTGAGCAGATCTAAGAAAATGGAGAAGCCCTTTCTTGGCCACTGAAAGATATTTTACTCTTTAAAAGAGAGCAGCTAATGAATCTGTTTCCCTCAGCTCAAAAATGCAGTCATATCTCAGTCAAATTATTCACATTTAGAAAGCTGAAAATCTCTCAGAACCTACTGCATTTAATGGTCGTTGCTATGGATAAAATAGTGGGGAGGAAGGAGTCTTATGTCTGTTCATCACCTTGAGTTGAGGTGGCTTCCCTGACACTCTGATTAAAGCTTCACCTGATTAAAGCTTCACCTGCTTTCCATGTGTGTCACACAGACAGAGAGCTAGACTTCATCTTGACTTTCCTGACCCCACTCTGGATATTATTTGTAGCCCTTTCAGGACACCCCAAAACTACCCCTCCCCCCAGGAATTAGCTTCGCTACGCATAAGGGTGGGATAGGTGTCAGTCAGAGTGGGCAAAATTATGCTAAAGAGACCTGTACAGTAATTGCCCTTTTCAAAGCAGATTGTGTTGCTTCTCTCAATGTTTGCACAAACACTAACGCACTTTGCATTAGCAATGGGTATAACAGATTACAGATAATCAGAGTTGGAAGGGACCTTGTAGGCCATCTAGTCCATCCCCCCACCCAAGTGAGAGACCCTACACCATTTCTGAGAAATGGCAGTCCAATCTCTTCTTGAAAGTCTCAAGTGATGGCGCTCCCACAACTTCCGAGGGCAAGCTGTTCCATTGGTTGATTGTTCTCACTGTCGGAAAGTTTCTCCTTATTTCCAGGTTAAATCTCTCCTTGTTCAGTTTCCATCCATTATTCCTTGTCTGGCCTATAGGAGCTTTAGAAAATAGCTTGACCCCTTTCTCCCTGTGGCAGCCCCTCAAATATTGGAAGACTGCTATCATGTCTCCCCTGGTCCTTCTCTTTACTAGACTAGCCAAGCCCAGTCCCTGCAACCATTCATTGTATGTTTTAGCCTCCAGTCCCCTAATCATCCTGGTTGCTCTTCTCTGTACTATTTCTAGAGTCTCAACATCTTTTTTTATAATGTGGTGACCAAAACTGGATGCAGTACTCTAGGTGTGGTCTTACTAAGGCTTTATAGAGTGGTTAAGTACTTCCCTTGATCTTGACTGTATCCCTCTGTTAATACAATTTAGGATTGCATTAGCTTTTTGGCGGCTGCTGCACACTGCTGGCTCATATTTAGCTGGTTGTCCACTAAGACTCCAAGATCCCTCTCACAGTTACTGCTACTGAGCCTGGTTTCACCCAGTCTATATGTGTACTTTTGGTTTTTCTTGCCTAAGTGTAGGACTTTACTTTTCTCTATATTGAATTTCATTTTATTAGATATGGCCCAGTGTTCTAGTCTATTCCTGCCAGTTTAGTATCATCTGCAAATTTGGTAAGTTCCCCTTCTATTCCCTCATCTAAGTCATTAATGAAGATATTGAAGAGTACTGGGCCTAAGACGGAACCTTGTGGCACCCCACTGCTTACTTCCCTCCATGTAGACTTAGACCCATTAAGGGCTACTTGTTGAGTATGGTTTGCCAGCCAGTTGTGAATCCATCTAGTGGTGGTGCTATCGATTCCACTTTTTTCTAGCTTACTAAGAAGTAGGTTGTGGTCTACTTTATCAAATGCCTTGCTGAAATCTAAATATATTATGTCCACAGTACTAACTAATCGCCTTTGAACCCAAGAGCACCCCTCCTAATATTTTCAACTGAAAAGTGTGGTCAAAAGAATATCCTCACTAAACATTACTTAAATTATTTGGACAGTAAATTCAATATTGTTTTATAACAGCTTTAATCCATTTGTTTTATTTATCTCTGCATTTTTACTGCTCGGGTTCCCCCCCTCCCCAAAATTATGTTTTTATTTATTTTTATTTTTATTTTGAAAAATGTTGAAGTAGAAATCACATGCTCTGACTCAGCATGTGTCATCCCAAGCTACAAGCATCTTAGCTACATTCTTGTGTGTTTTTACTTGATCATTTTTTTAAAAAATAGAGGAAAGGAGAACAAAAGAGCAGAACTGAACCATTGCTCCAAGTAAGGTCTGAAAAGGAGCATCAAAGATATCATGGTGGCAATTTTCACAATTCAGTGGGAAGAACCCTCCAGATTGCCGGTTCCATCCTACAGATGGCCGCCTACCTGGGAATTTCCACAAGGGATACTCTGCCAAGCTTGGTGCATACAGCAAGACTTTCTCTGATAACTTTAGCAGTTTCACAAATTTGTCACAGTGAAGTTTCCTAATCCAAATTTGTTCAAGGCCTTATGCCAAATGTAAAATCATTAGCTAATTGTAATAGAAGAGAATATCTGTAGCACATGGTTAAACTTTGGAGTCCTTGGTGCTATCTGAAGTGGTTTGTTTGTTTGCAGACATTTCATGATGCTTCCTGTTTGGATGAAAGATCTACAAGCAATCAACCAACTTCAGATATTTCCTCCACGTAGGAAGCATCATGACATGTCTGCAAGCAAACAAACAACCTCAGAGTGTGGTGGTCTCTCATGAAAAGAAGACACTACGCAAAGTTGTCTTGGGATGAGAGCGCAGAGAGAACTCCGAAACCCTCTTTTATTAGAAGCAATCTTTGTTAACGTAGCAATTTTGTTAACGTCCTATCACAAACGCATTACATCACACAACATGCACTGATCATTCGCATAAAGCATATAAGGCTGCAAAGTTTAAGTTTGTTACAGTTCTGGTTAAGAAATGGCAACAATTTGTCCTTGCTCCTTGCTCCGTGTTCCAGCCAACCACCAGAAGGCTCCGTTGTCCTAGCACGTACACAAAGAACAAAGAATCATAGTTCCCACATCAGAGAGCACCAAAGGTTCCACATTAGCTAATTGGCAGCTGGAGAGATGCTTTCACAAATGAACATTTGCATGACCAAGTGTTCTTCTCAGGAACCCACCACATTCTCCTCTACATGCAGGCTTCAGATCAAACAGTAGAGGAGTCCTACGTAGAGTGTATTGCAGTAATCTAACCACGAAGTTCTCAGAACATTAACAATGGTAACTTGACTGCAGTTTAGTAAGTCACAAAGTTGACAGTGGTTGTCGCTTGGACGTCCTGTGACAACAGAGGCAGCAAAACATCTATTCTTTCCAATGGAATGCAACCTTTGTACCCAATTCCTGAATCTAATTCCTGTACTCAACAATCACTATTTAAGAGGTGTTTGTCTTGTCCAGCTTCAATCTCAGTTTGCTGGTTGTTACCCATCACAACATTCAGACGCTGGTTCAGAATAGGAATAGCTTCTCCTAATTTGGAAATGGCTGCACATATATCAGAGTTGTTGTAGAGAAGAAGAGCCAGTTTTGATAAGACTTAAGATTCCAAATGACTACTTTCTGTGCCTTTGTACTGACATTAACAATGTTGATTGTTTGTACAATTTTGAATTTACTGGTACTTTTTACAGAATATCTAAAATAATAAATACTGCAGAAAATCTGAAGCACAAGAACTTTCCAAAAGCTGTATACTTTGTGGTCTATTTAGTACATGCTAAGTGGGAAATAAATCAGTGGCGTTATTTTTGGGAAAACATAAATGGGATTGAATTGATAAAACATGATGAGCAATGTGATCCTCAGAATCAAGTCCCATCAAATTAGTGGTGGTTACACTGTAGCAAGTATGTTTAGTATTCAGCAAGCAAGCAAGAGCTTGTTCACAAAGCACATAACTGAATGGTAGAGTTTGTGCAGTTGAGCAAACCCATGATGGACAGGATAACTCTACTGATTAGGCACACTGATCATCCAGTTCTCTGATATCAGAGGCAGTGTCGGGTACAAGAAATCAGGAAACAAGGCAATTCAAATGAATACAGGTTTATTGCATGCTAACAGGAAGCTTATTTATGAATGCCAGTTGCTGGGAAAATTTAATGGGAAAGCATTGTGTTTCTTCTGTCCAGCCTGTGAACTTTTGAAGTGATAGCTGGTTGGCTACTGTGCAAGCAACATTACTATGCAATATTAACAATGTTGATTGTACAATTTTGAATTTACTGGTACTTGGCCTAATGCACCCAGTTTTTTTTTTTATGAGAATAAGGGACAACAGAATTTGATTTTCTATGATAATGTGAAATAGTTGCTCTTGAGTGGGTTTTAAGATTTTGCTGCTTCAATTCAAAACGACAACTACAAGGTGCTAATTTAAGTACTTTCTTCATAGGTTATTAAGTCTTTTACTAAATAGGCTTTTGATATGCTTTTCCTTCTCTTCTGGGGAAAATAAGACCCCCATACAAACACTGTCCATATATTGCATTTTAATTGGACTGGTAATGCTCTCCCAGTTTGATGGACTAATCTTTCTTGCATTACAAATTAAGTCAAACTTTCCCAGGTACAATGTCTGTGGTTTGGGTGATTTGGGACATCATTTTCCCTCTTTCCCTTTATTCCAAAGAGACCAATGGTGCTCAATCTTTTCTTTACCACGGACCCTCTTTAAATTCCTTTTGTGGCCATGCAAGGACTACCAAGACTTAACACAAGATTTAAATCATAACATTTCTTCAAGACTTTGCAGACCCTCTGTGATGACATGCCCCCACCCACACCCCTGGGATCTACGTATCACAGATTGAGAACCCACTGCAGTAGACTGATTGAGTAGCATAGCAGATACCACTATTTGGCAGATCTGCTCCTAATATATGCATATGTGCACATTATACAATCCTATGTACACATCCGTATGTCAGCTAGAAACGAGAAACACATCTTGGCTTCCTTACCAGCCTCACACGGATGAGCTAGGGAGTCAAAATTCAGCTTTGAAAGGGAGGAAGGGGTTGAAATGTGTTGTCTTCTTCTGTGATAGAATCTACCACTGATAATGACTCGTAATACTCATCTTCCCAATCCAGCACTTTTATTTGACTAAGGAAAATTAAAACAGAGCAAAGTATTATAAATAGCACAGGATATCTCTAGGCATTTTTGTTTCATTGGTACGAGAAATGCCTTGGTCTGAGTGGAAGAACAAATGTCATTTTGAGGTGAATATCTAACAGAGGCTGGTGAAGAGTCTCGCTTTCCTACAAGACCTGAGAGCATAGCATTTTGCACAGCAGCCAATCTGCATCAATTCCAGATGCTTACTCAGCACGACAGAAAGCTCTGGCTTTGATTTATAGTAATTTCAGATTTTAATTAGGCAATCTGTACTCCCAGCTAGGCATGAATCTTCACCATACCACTTGCTAGGTGAGAGAATCCTGGGAAACCCCATTTTAATCTCTACTCCGGTACATAACATAGATATAGATAAGATACATAATCTCTGATTATTATAGCAGTAAAGAGCACAAGAAAAATAAATCACAAGAACAACTCAGATACTTATTTCATGAAAGATAAAGTTATCAATGGCTTCTTTTATCTCCTGAAAGAGGATGCCTCTTTGACACCAGCTGCTGGGAAACACATGTGGAAGAGAGCTACTGCTCCCAAGTTCTGCTTACGGACTTCTTAAAAGCAGCTGGTTGGTTTTATGATCTCAGCCACTAGAACTTTTGTTATATCCAGTCAGGTCTGTTCATGATGTATTTTCGGTAACATCTTCAAGCACAATAAGACTTTATTCTAAGATTAAAGTTGTTCCTTTGACATCCATGATAAAACTTCCAAACAGAGACACAAGCCTACTGTGCATTCACAGATAACACAACATTTCTTTGTTTGGATAGTTTAAATTTGGTGGGCAAGTTCTAGAGAACTGTCAGTGGTGTATACATGGATAATATACATGGATTTATTTCACCATAAACCACAGGATAAACTTAAAGCACAGTCTATATTTGATACGGCTATTCAGAGCTCAAGCTAAATTATATTCAGGTGCTTAGCATGTTTTATTGCTTAGTATGATTTTGCTATTGCCATAAATAATACAGAGGCCATTGCATCATGATTTTCCCTATAAAAAAGAAGAAGAAAAGTCTCTTTATAGTGTGGTCTTTCCCAAGCCTTCAGGTTTTCTGGGCTACGCTGTTTATTATTTCCAGCCAGCATGTTCAAAAGATGTAGCTCAACATACTTAGCAGCATAATGCTTGTTACCATAATAATAAAATGAATGCCACATAAAAAGCAGCCTTTGCAACCAGAGCCAAGAAAGAATAGTCAAGAACTGCTCTTTGTGGAAACATATGACCTTCCTTCTTATCTTTCCCCCTCCAGCAAGTTTATGCTGTGGATCAGGAGGATTTCTGAATTGCTGTCGCTCCTGTCATGTCTGGGTTCACAGTCTGTAGGTCTTTGCTTTGACAAGACCCACCACTGGCTACTTTTAGCAAATTCATTGTGAAATGAACTGCCTGCACTTTTCTGAGAAGTATATTTCCCCCTGCCCCCACCCCCCCATTTCCCCCATGTGTATATAGCTACACATTAGACACACACTTTCCTTCTGCCTCTCAGTAGCAAAAAGCCCACAGCTGCTATAGGGAGAAAAAGCTTGTTGTTGATTTTCAGAAATTGCTCTAGAAAGTTTGCGCTTTTCCTGTAATCTCACAAAGGATTGCTTCTGTTTACTGTTGCTTAGAACTAAGAAGATGGATATTTACCCAAGTTTTCTTGGCTTCCTTTTGCTCCCTTGATATCCTAGAGTTCCCTGTGGAGAGGGCCAAGAACACACAGTCAAAGCAAAGCAGCAAGTCGTTAATTTTTAATTCAAAGTGATTTTGTGTTGAATGCAAGCAGATGCTGATAATATCAGAAGTCACAGCATAATTTTTTTGATCAAAGGGCTCAAGCGAGCCTGATGAAGCATGCATCTTGCTCGTCTTTGATAAACCACATCAATTATTCACTGTGAAGGCAGACATCCTGACATGAAAGCAACAGATAAAGAGCATAAGCACATGTTCAAGACGAGAGCCGAAGAACTCTGGGGTGGGAGTGGGGAGAGGGCACTGGGGTGGGGTGGGGCTGGTAGGCTTAGAACAGGTATTAATACCAGAATTATTAATGGGAAACAAAGAGAGTAAAACAGCTGTAGAGCCACTTTGAACTTACTTTTAACTGGTTATAATATATGTTATCCTCGGGGCTGTTCAGCACTTTGGGCTGCTGACATCTTCGACGGGGTGGTTTCTGCTTCTGTTCAAGGCAGTTTTCTGAAGGCAAAAAAGAGACAGCGCAGTTTTAGGTCTTGGCAAGGCCAAGCGTTGCAAGCAACTTTCTATTCGGGAATGAAAATAATTCTTTTTTCTCTTATACATATTTCTGGATTTATTAACTTTGGTCATTTCCCCATGTCAGTTGAAATGTGGGGATACCGGGTATGTTGGAAATGTTTTTTTTAAAAAGGCATTAATTTGCTGTAATTCTGTATTGAAATATTTGGAGCAAAACACATACATGCATCTTTGGAATGACGGGATAAGAACTATAAATAACCTTGCTACTTATTAAGCAGTAAGCTATGATATCTGTCATCCCAGACACAGAAGTGAAATGTAAGCAGGTACAAAGAAGGCATGTGTAAGAATGCAAGGAATAAACCCTTAGTTGGTACAAAATGTGGCCTTGTGGGCAATCTTGGGCACCCAAAGAATGTAATACTTCTACTATATAAGCGGTATTGGGTGCTGGTCTGTTTGCAAATCCAATTCAAAATGTTGTGGTTCACCAGCAGCAGATGCGGATGGCTGAGGTCTTGGAGAGTGAGGACTCAGATGAGGAGCCTGCGTGTGATGTATGGATGGGGCCAGGACCACCAGGGACTGGAATGTTGCCTTTGGAGATTGTGGAGGCTGGCAGCAGTGATGCAGAGGACCCTGAGGAGCCTGTGCCCATACACCTGCGCGCAGGGCTGCTCGTAGGAAAGAGCAGCTGCAGCAGCACAGGCAACTCAGGAATAAGGCTGCAAGGTAATGGCCCCTCCCTTAAGAGATAAAAGCCAGCCTGAGAGGCCGGTATTCTTTGCAGGAAGCAAATAAGTTCTTGGACTTCAAACCTTCTGGAAGTTCGGACTACCTTGGTTTGTGTTTGAAGACTGTTTGTTTGAAATATTTCTTGGCAACTTAATCTAGTGCTTTTGGCAGCCTTACACAACCTTGGCAAGGCTCGTTCTTATCAGAGACAATTAGTTTTAATAGCCTTTGAACCGTGAAATAATGGAATTTGCAGAGAAGCATTAAAAGGTTTTGCTTTTATCTCTGTTTGGTGTTTGTTTACTTGGAACAAGGTTTGGGTCAGAACACCTACATGGCATGGGGCCAAGTTACATTAGTTCACCTTACCCAGGCAGACGGGGAAAGTGTGTTGCGGATCCCATCAGCAAATGAATTCTGATTAGTGGGGCCCACACTCTATAGAAACATTCCCCCTGGAAGTTAGGTGCGCCCCTCCGTCACTCTCTTGGCCTTCCATAAAGGCCTAAAAACACGATTCTGTGCCTTTCTTACATATGATAAATAATAAATGATTGCATGACAGTTTTTTCAGTATTTTGGAATCATACCTCCGAGAAATTCTTTACTATTATATCACTGAAACAGTGAGACATTGGAGAATGAACACTATGTGCAATTTGAATTGGCAGTACAAGTATACACTTTGGTGATCTAAAGGTTGCTTTCTGCTCCTTTTTAAATACAATGTTTTAAAACTAACTCTGGAGCAGCACTGTGGAACCTCAGGTCACATCCCAACCAGGACTACTGTCACAACCCGATTTGGTTGTGACTGGAAGTACAACCATCTGCGCACGCACGGACCAAAACAAAAAAACAAAAAAAAATGGCGCTGAAGGGGAAATCACCATGGCAGGGAAAATTGCCGCAGCAATTTTCAGGTTTGCTTGGTCGCCACCTGAAGATCTGTTCACGACCAGAAGCAAAACAGAAGCAAAATTTCCGGTCATCACCCGATTTGGTCATGAACAGAAGTGTTTGTGAGCCAAGGTTACACTGTATAACAATTAATTAAGAAAGTGCCATTTCAAGAAATGGCAACAAAAATGACAGACAGAAATTGTGTTGCTGGATCAAAGGAATGGCTTTCGCAACAATCAATTCCAAATAACAAAATTAGAACATGGCGATGTTGCCCATTTATTGTTTGATTTCACAGATAAGCTGTTTTTAAATGCCAAGGAAAAAATGTAAAGTGAAATGGCTAAGTTATAAATACCAGCAGAAAGATACCCATAGTTTATTTCCTACTTTTGTGCAAGCCTCAAAAAAGACACAACGCTTTTAGTCAATTCAATTCAATTAGGGCAATTCATTAAAAATGTGAACCATGCATTCCGAATCATTTTCAAAGCATGCAGAGTCCTATTGTTCTGTTCCTTCCAAACCTTAATGTTAATTCATACAAATGTCAGCAAATGAAATTGTTGCAGTGTCTACTCTTTTAAAAAAAGTACACATGGAATAGAGTTCTTCTTCCACATCAGTGATTCCCAATTTTGCAATTTCCACATCCCAGAGTTCCCTTACCTTCATGGCTACTGCTGAGAATTCTGGGAGTTGAAGTCCCACCACCACCTGGTCAGAACCTATCCTTCATCTCTCCACCCCTCTTCGTCCCCCATCACAACTGATGAAGTTAATTGGATGAGAAACTAAATTTCTTCTTCCTCCTCAAGGAAAAAACAGTCCAGTTGCCTTTTGAAAAAGCACTTTTGAGACAGCTATGACCTGGATGACTGAGAATCTCCATACACATACAAAGAGACATCTTAACGGATGTTATCTCCTAATTCAACCTCACATAGCAACCTAGCAGATGGCTGTCCATCCTCTGCTGGAACGCCTCCAATGAAAGAGGAGCTCAGCCATGGTGGGATTCAATTTTTTTTTACTACCGGTTCTGTGAGTGTGGCTTGGTGGGCATGGCAGGGGAAGAATACTGTAAAATCTCCATTCCCACCCCACTCCTGGGGGAAGGTTATTGCAAAATCCCATTCCCTCCCCACCCTGCTAACCTGCTTTCTAGCTCCATTCTCCTGTGCAGGGCAACAAAAGAAGACCCAACCGATCAGCTGGGACTCAATGGGAGCCAGAGAATAGATTGAGGCCGGGCCAGTCAGAGGTGGGATTTGCCTGTTCTCCGGACTACTCAACATTTCCGCTACCAGTTCTCCAGAACTGGTCAGAACCTGCTGAATACCACCTGTGAGCTCAGCCCAGTCCACTACAGGGTGTGTATCACTCTGAGTAATGGTTCTGCTGTCAAGCTATGGCTATTCTTAGAAAATCTTTGCACTGAACTTTATTACTGGACTCCAATCATTTTTAAAACTTCACTGTAGATGGTTTCAGGATGTGACTGAGGAGGAAGCACGATATAAATATATTGAATAAAAAAATAATAACTTGCACTTTGTGTAAACGTCTCTTGTATTCCTAACTCTGTGAATGAGCATACACCATATTACACCCTTTGAATATCCAACAGGGGCTTTGTAGTCACATTCCAAGCATGACCCTAGAAAGTCAAGATTCAACTGCCAAATTGTTATAAATAAAATTAGGATTTGTTGAAATCTTCTCTGCTCATTTCTCTGTTTTGCAACTGTTGCTGCCATTTTGTGAGCAATGTTTTTTTTATATCGAAATGATAAACTGAGAGCAGAAAGCACTATTCTCATTCTGATAGAGTTTTGAACCTAATCATACATGTCAATGGCCGTGATGAGGAATTCAAAGCCAAAGTAGATAATGCTTACTGCAGTGGTTATTTGGTGAGTAAAGGCAATATCACCATCAGCAGGGCAGGCACAGGATTCCCACTGCTAGTTAATTTTATCCTTATTTTGCCCTATTTGCAGCTTCTTAACAAATTTACAAAGATGTCACACACACACTTCTCTGAATAGGAAATTTTGATTCAGCTACAAAAGCATTGCAGGTTTTTTTTTTAAATTCCTTTAAGGCTTATTGCTTTAAAATTATAGAGGAGAGATTTATGCTAAAGCTTTAAGCTGAAATTTTGCTTAGTAGACTGAGACATTTCTGTATGATACCATGTTAAAAATAAAAATTTAAATATAACTTTGAGAAAGATTCTGTCTCTTCTACCAATGTGTAATAAAAGTTTATAAGAATGACAACTTAGGGATAGCAAATAGGAGCAGGAGAAATGAAAAAGAATTAGATACCAACACTTAGTGTGTCTTCTCTACAATACAGTATTGTTGATATTAACTCTTGTTAATATTCAAGTTGCTATTCAAATTGTAATATTCAAGTTGTAATATTCAATTACTTTATTCCTTATACGGCCTGTTTATAGACTAAGAAGCTCTTACTCCCATTTTGGCAGCTTTTGAATAACAACTTGAATTCAGTCATAAAAGACCAGCATTTTATTACCTTAAATTAGTCATTATCCAATTTAATTATTGGAAACATCTTCCTAGTAGTCTTATATCAATGAAAGGGATAAAACCCTCACGTATTGTACTAGAACAGGGGTCGCCAACCTTTTGGACCTCAGGGACCACCAAACTCATAATTTTAGATCCCAGGGACCACTAACTGGTTCTGTGGACATGGGCTAATTTGTGAGTGTGGCTTGGTGGTCATGTGACTGGCTGGGCATGGATTGTATGTAAATATTATAAATATTTATATAAATATTGAATTTTTATAAAAAAGAGCAACTTTTACCCAAAATCAGGCAAAGCAGGCAGGCAGATTGAGTTGCTCACAAAATCATTCAGTGATCTATCTATCTGCCATTGACTAGCTCAGTCTGTCACATAAAATTTGCTTGCAAGCAAACTCACAAAATTAACTCACAACACACCATGCATGTAAATATTGAATTTTTTATTTTAAAAAAAGAACAACTTTTATCCAAAATCAGGCAAAGCAGGCAGATTGAGTTGCTCACAGAATCATTCAGTGATCTATCTATCTGCCATCAGCTAGCTCAGTCTCTCAAATTTGCTTGCCATGAGTCTGCACTGAATTTGCTTGCATGCAAACCTTCAGTCCTAAGGGAGGTTCGACTGTGCTTAGCTAGAAAGCAAGAAATCCAACCATTTCTTGCTTCCTAGCTAATTTAAATCTGCCAGCAGAGCAGAACAGATGATGGTCGGAAAAAGGAAAAATAGCAATTTAGCAGACAAGTTTGATGGGTAAGGAGTGAATGGGCGGGGAGGGTTCCCACGGGCCAGTTGGGCGGCACAGCCTTGTGTTTCTGCACAGCCTGGATTAATTGCTTTGGGGGGGTGCTCTGGGGGTGAGATTTCTCTGCGGCCCACCAAAATTTTCTCATGGCCCATCGGTTGGCGACCGCTGTACTAGAATGCATTTCTTCTTTTTGACAGTACAATATTGACAAATTACATTACAGATAAGAAACAATTGACAGGTGGAAATTGTATTTCTTGAATAATAATAAAAGAACAATATCAGGACAGGTCATATTTTCAAAACAGACATGCCTTTTCTGTATCTTGCATACTGAACTAACAATTTTATATTTGGGTAAGTGTGATTATACAGACAAGGAATTTGTTTCCAGTGCAGAAGCTCTCGGTGTACATGAAAAGCAACAAAATAATGATAAGCACAACAATAATAATAACAATAAGAGGGGAGAGTAAGAAAGATAATAAGGATAAATAGTAATACTACAGCCCTGCTACGTAAGTAAATATGCTTGGGCATAAGACAGTATTGTAGGAATTAGGTGTTTGGTAGAGTGATGACCCAAGGGGAAAAACTATCTGTGTCTAGCTCGGAGGTCTCCAAACTTGGCAACTTTAAGACTTGTGGACTTCAACTCCCAGAATTCTAGGAGTTGAAGTCATGTCTTAAAGTTGCCAAGTTTGGGGACCCCTAGTCTAGCTGTTTGGCTTTCAACATCCTTTAGAGGCATCCCAAAACAAGGAGTTGAAAAGATGTGAAGAGTCTGCAGGTTTCTTCCCAGCCCTCCCTTTGACCTGCATAATATACAGGTCTATGGAAAGGAGGCTGGTTGCAATTGTTCTTTCGGCAGTCTTAACTATCTGTTGGAGTCTGTTCGTGTCCTGCTTAGTTCTATATCAAAGCGGATGGTTATAGAGGTACAAATAACAGACTCAATAATTCCTCTGTAAAACTGTATCAACAGCTCTTCGGGCAGTCAGAACTTCCTGAGTTGACGCAGGAAGAACATTCCTTGTTCTGTCTTTTTAATGATGGTTCTAATATTAAGTGCCCATTTCAAGTCCTGGGAGATTATAAGACCCCAAAATTCTATAATCTGCTCATAGTATGCTGTTGAATATGGTAAAAGAGGTAGTAAAAATAGAAAGGCTCCTCCTAAAATCCCCTCTCATCTCTATAGTTGTATAGAATATGAATGTATAGAATGTGAACGATGTGTGTTTGTGTTTATT
The DNA here is from genome assembly GCF_049901715.1 of Pseudonaja textilis. Lineage (NCBI taxonomy): Eukaryota > Metazoa > Chordata > Lepidosauria > Squamata > Elapidae > Pseudonaja > Pseudonaja textilis. The sequence goes on from NC_141990.1 coordinate 188,361,720, forward strand.
TTCAAAGTCATAATGTAGACTGAAGATGGTATTTCATTTCATTGTATGAGGTGCAATGACAATAAACTAAAACTAAAACTAGTTTTAAGTGTAGTCAGCTTCTGATTGTTACAGCTGCACCACAGGGCCAGTTATTCAACCTCCCATTGAAATGCAGACTCATCACCATCTTCAGTGAGATTAATGACCTTATTTATTTATTTATCTGTAAATTGAGATGGTTTTAGTGAATGACCATAACATATTTTGGTCCAGAAACTATGTGAAATGTTATTTTAAAGGTATTTATTAGGTTTAGGAACTAACGGGTATATATTTATACCCAAAGTATAAAAACAATAACATTACAATATTGTGTGTGCATGTAAAATCAATGCAACAAACATTATGAATACTGTTATAATTTGAAATTGAAAAGCAGCATCCTGGGGGCTTTTTTTGAACCTTTAAAGAGGAGTCAATTCTAAAGAGTAGAAGCAAAATGGGAACAGGTTCAGAGGTGGCCATTTTGACCCAAGGAAAAACTTAGTGACCTGGTGAATTATTGAATATGCAACATGACTCTTAATCTTTGGGTGCATGTTTAGAAGATACACAACACTTGTAGAAGAATCTGAACTCCCATAACAAATCTTTCCTTTGTTCCAGGGATTTCTTCACAAACACTTGACAACTGTTCAGCGAGTGTCAAGTGTTGTGTAAAGCAGGGGTCCCCAACCACCGGGCCACGGACCGGTACCGGTCCGTGGAACATTTCCTACCGGGCCATCGGTTTGCTGGGCACCGCCATCTTGTTTGATGAGAAAGTGCTTCCAGGTGAGCTTTTCCGGTTGGAAAGGGGCATTTGGGTCCTGAAGGAATCCTCGCACCTTAGTTTTACCGAAGGGGGGGGCTTCGAATGAAACTAAGGCGTGAGGATTCTTTCAGCACCCAAGGCAAGGCGAGCCGAGCAACCGTCCCGAAGCCGTCCCGAAGCGAAGCCCATCCTCAAAGGTACAAAGGAGGAGTTGAAGGTGGCGGGGAGAAGTGGGGGACGGCTGGCTGGCTGGTCGCTCGGCTCGCCTTGCCTTGTCATGCGTGCTGATGCTGGTACCGGGCCGTGGATCATTTTGTGATGCCGGTACCGGGCCGTGGCACAAAAAAGGTTGGGGGCCACTGGTGTAAAGGACAAAATCCGACTCCCTTTGTTGTAGAAGACTCAAGTTGGGTTGCTTCTGATGAGTTAGCAGCCGAACTCTTTATGGTGGAGGAGTCAGCCTCGGTTTTATGGACAACCACGAAGGGTTTTCCCTTTGCAGTGTGCGTAGGGCCTGTGGAAGATCTATTACCCAGACAGAAGCCAGGAAAAGCACCAGGGCCAGACAAAATAACTCCTTCCTGATTAAAAGTCTGCGCTGACCAATTGCCCCCCATCTTCACCCGAATCTTCAATAGATCACTAGAGATGTGCTATGTTCCTTCCTGCTTCAAATGTTCTACCATCTTCCCAGTGCCAAAGAAGCCCTCCATCAAGGAACTGAATGACTACAGACCAGTTGCTCTAACATCTGTAGTTATGAAAATCTTTGAAGTGCTTGTGCTGTCCCACCTCAAAACCATCATGGATCCACTGTTAGATCCCATGCACTTTGCATACCGAGCAAATAGATTGGCAGATGATGCTGTTAACATGGCTCTGCATTACATCCTACAACACCTTGAATCTCCAAATACCTACGCAAGGGTCCTCTTTGTAGACTTCAGTTCAGCGTTCAATACCATCATTCCAGACACTCTTCTAAGTAAATTAAACTAACTAGCGGTATCTGAACACACTTGTAAGTGGATCATAAGCTTCCTAACAGACAGGAAGCAGCAGGTGAAGCTAGGCGGAATCACATCCGATACCTGTACAATCAAGCACAGGAGTCCCCCAAGGCTGTGTGCTATCTCCACTTCTCTTCTCCCTATATACCAATGACTGCATCTCAAACGATCCATCTGTTAAAATACTGAAGTTTACTGATGACACAACTGTGATTGGTCTCGTCTTCCGGTTTGTGTCTCTTCAGCGAGAGACCGAAATCCACGATCGTGTGTGTTTTTGATCTGTGCTCGCTGCTGGAGCGCCCCAATCCTTTGGATTCGGGGCTGAAGCCACCCCATAGAGGTGGTGAAGAGTGGGGAGATTGCTAGCTGAGTGGAGGGGAGCCGCATCTCTCCTCCTTGACTGGTCTAAGCTCCCTTCCCCGAAGGCGGTTGCAGCGGTGGTCAGAAATGGCCACCTCAAAGAAGAACCCGACTGGATAAGATTGTGCAGGAGGAAGACAAAGAGGAAAACAGGACAGACCGGGCTAAACAACTGAGAACATCTAAGCAAGGTATCCTGAATCTAAAAGTACCTAGAGGGATACTTCTGAAAGAAGACTTTGTGAAGGAGAGAGAAAAGGAGGTTAAAACCCCCTTTTTAAACTTTGATATTGACAATTACAAATGGTATGGAAAGAAATTTATATTAATCTATTTTGACACTAATAGGCAACCTTATGCTGAAATCTAAGTGTCAAAAGGAGAATAAAGATTTTTTTTTCTTGGTCATTTTAAAGCCCTAAAAAGGAGAAGAGTGGAGGCAAAAGGGTGGGACTTGGAATAATGGAAAAATGGAGTGCCACCTGGAAAAATAAAGAGGATTAACAGTGAAACTTTGAAAAGACTCCCGAGGATACATTGTAACTGAAATCTTATTAAAAGATACAGTAACCCACAGAAAGGAAAAGTAAAGGAAAGAAACAAGAAGGAACAGTCTGGGATCATTTGGTGATTTAAAAAAAAAGTTTTTAGCATTGGTTTTTTTCTTTGTTTTTCTGTTTTTACTTAAAGTCAATCAGATGGTTGTTCAAAAGTGTTTAAAATGCCATCACTCCTGGAGGAATTGAAGATGAGTCTTAAAAAACAGAAAGAAGATGCAGAAAGGGGAGGAAGATCCTTTGGCTTTGTATTTGAATTTTTTGAAATGGAGATCCTGAAGTATGAAAAGGAAAAGGGAAAGCTTCAAGAGGAAGAAGAAGGGCGGGACAAAGAAGAAACCATTTTCAATGATCAAATAATGCAAAGTGTGGTAATAAGGGGGAAAAGGGGGAAAGGAGTTAAAAGTTTGAGATCAAGTGGAACAGCCAAAAAGAAAAATAGTCTGAAAAAGAAGTATAACAGCAAGGAGAAGCAGGAAAAAAAAAACTACAGAAGGGAAAATTAGAGAGAGAAGGGTATTTTAAAAAGGGATGAGAAAAAGGGGGGAAAGATAGAAAGGGAAAGAACTTATGAGGGATAAAAACAGGAAATAAAGAAAAAAGGGGAAACGTATTAGGATTAAAGGTAGAAACACAGAGATAATGGTTAAATTAAGTTAAAAGTGAGGATTCTGCAAAGGTACAAAAGATAGTGTTGTGACAGTAGAATACTGTAATGAGTTAGAAATGAAATTAGTAAATAATCTATGAGATAAAACTGTATTGTTATGTCATGGTATGTTTATTTATAATTAATGCAATAATAAAGAAGAGAGGGAAACATTGCAATTGTTTCTAAAGATTGATAAAATATTGAAAAGAAATATGAAAGATTTATAAGGAAATTTATACCAGTTATTAGAATGAATTTGAGTAATTATTTTGCTTATTAATAGTAAATAATTTATAAGATAAAACTGTATGACTATCCAATGGTATGCTATTAACAGTTAAGTAATAATGAAGAAGGGAGGGAAACATTTCAATTGTTCTCAAAGATTGATAGATATTGAAAAGAAACATGAAAGATTTACAAGGTTCATACCAGTACTAGAATGATTTTGAATAACTATTTGGTTTACTAATGTATGTATGTGTGTGTGTGTGTGTGTGTGTGTGTGTGTGTGTATTATATATATATATATATATATATATATATATATATATATATTTGTTTTGAGGTTCTATGTTTTTATAATTTTTCTTTTTACATTTTCAAGGGGAAGTACCAAGCAGAGTCTGAATGATGAGATTTACATGATATAAAATAGATATTAGAAATGTGAATGTTATAATTTTAGAATGCACAAATTCAATGTTTAATGAGATTTCATATGATAATAACAGTAAGATTTAAAGGTGTTGCATTTCAATTGGCAATCATAGGGGGAATTTTGCTTCTTAAGAATGTTGGAAGAGAACATATGAAATTGTAAACAAGACAGATAAAAGTATAACTACAATGGATAAAAATATATAGAAATTTAGGTAAAGAAAATACAATTGAATAAGAAGAAAATGAGATAACCATAAAAGAAAATTAAGAGAAGTAAAGGGAGAAATAGTGAGAAGTTGGAGAAAGAGTAATAAGATACGAAGTTGAATACATAAGATGCATATGCATATGAAATTGTGTCTGTATGGAAATGTGATAACCTGGAACCATGCTGTACTCAAATAAGATGTTTTATTTGTTTTGTTAAAACTCAATAAAACTTTATTTAAAAAAAAAAGTGATTGGTCTAATTTGAGACATTGATGAATCTGCATACAGACAGGAGGTTATACAACTTGCCTCGTGGTGTAACTGGAAGAATCTGGAACTGAACACACTCAAAACCATAGAAATGGTGGTAGACTTTAGAAGAAACCCTCCCATACTACTACCTCTTACAATACTAGACAACAGTATCAACAGTAGAGACCTTAAAATTTCTAGATTCTACTATATCACATGACCTAAAATGGACACCTAACATCAAAAACATCATCAAGAAAGCACAGCAGAGAATGTTTTCTGTGCCAACTCAGAAAGCACAAACTGCCCAAGGAGCTGCTGATACAGTTCTACAGAGGAATTATTGAGTTATCATCTCCACCTCTATAACTATCTGGTTTGGTTCTGCAACCCAACAGGACAGACACAGACTTCAGATGATAATTAGGACTGCAGAAAAAATTACTACCCACCTGCCTTCAATGGAGGACCTGTATACTGCATGAGTCAAAAAGAGGGGTGTGAAAATATTTACAGACCCCTCACATCCTGGACATAAACTGTTTCAACTCCTTCCCTCAAAAGGACACTATAGAGCACTGCACACCAGAACAACTGGACACAAGGAGAGTTTTTTCTTAAATGCCATCGCTCTGCTAAATAAATAATTCCCTCAACACTGTTCAACTATTTACAAAGTGTGCACTACATTTACTGTTAATCTTCTCATCACTTCTTATCACCTCATCCCCTCCCACTTGTGATTGTAGGGTTGTAAATTTGTCTCTTGTATATTTACGATTTATATTGACTGTTTCCTAGTATGATTTGATTGTTGATTGTACCGTATGACTATCATTAAGTGTTGTACGTTATGATTCTTGATTCTTAATGAATGTATCTTTATGTATACTGAGAGTATTTACACCAAGACAAATTCCTTGTGTGTCCAATCACACTTGGCCAATAAAAAAAGTATTCTAATCTATAAGAGTCAGCCTATTGCCCCCAACAATCTGGGTCCTTATTTTACCCACCTTGGAAGGATTTGATCTGCCAAATTACAGGCAGGCAGCAGAAGTAGCCTGCAGGACTGCACTCTGACCACTGTGACACTGCTGCTCTTGCCAATGTAAAGAATTGGCAGAAGAAAAAATAATAAAGATGAGATTAAAAAATATATGTAAAAAATCAATACATTAGGAAATGTCCAGAGACTCAACAAAGCCTGTCAATAAACTACTGCACTTTTGGTAGTCCAAATGAGACACCACCAAGTGATCAACTGTTTGGCTGTTTCAATAGTAAGAAATAAAAAGCATGACTCACAAGGAGTATAGATTGTTAATGTTAATATTTTTACTAGCGACTTCCAGTGTGACTTTTGGTAACTTTATGGACATATCCACATAGTTTCCCAGCCATACGACAGAGATGCCTTATTGTTACTTTCTTCTAGTACATTCTTAGATTCCCAATCTAAGCAACAGACTTGGAATTCCCACATTGGCCTTTAAAGAAATGTTACCCAGAGGTAAACCTGCTTAGCTTTTGAAATCTGGCTAGATTAGCTACCCACTGCCTTCTGCTGTATTTGTAATTATTAGTCCTGGATATTTCTCTTCTAAGCCATTCCTATTTAGTGATTTTAACATGTCTTCATAATCAGTTTCATTTGTATAGATCAACAAAGTTTTTTATATCACTGTCATGTAATAATTTTATATACAGAAGTCCCACAATTCCACATCTGAGAAAAACTTCATCTGAAATTAGTGACAAATTACTTATTTTACAATACGTGGAAAACGTTTGTGATGTTGCCAATGTGATAGCTCTGCAAATTTTTTCAACGAGGGAACTGTGTTAGAAAGCTGCTGTGGTTGCAGCTCTTGGTAAAGTGAACTGTGACTTTTAGGTGATTTTATTCCATCTGTATCTATATTTGTCCATACAGTTTACTTTTGGCTATCAAAACTTAAAATGGAAAGAGAGAATGAGTTTGAGTCAGGGGTGGGATTCAACCGGTGTTACTACTGGTTTGGTACTTACATTTTGCTTCGTGCGCACGCGCACCAGATGCACACTGCGCGTGTGTGTAATACAACAAAAGCTGTGCCTCCCGGACAGCTGATAAGCACTACACGCAGGTGCGCAGTGCTTGAAAAACGCATTTTTTTTCCTGCTTTTTCAACCTCAGCTGTGCTGCACAAAGCAGCTGAGGTTGAAAAAGCAGGAAATAAAGGTCAGGTAAGAGCCCAGGTGGGCAGGTGGGACAAACAGCAGCAGACACAGAACCAGTTCTGTGTCTGCTGCTCTTCAGAGCTACTGGTTCTACAGAGCCGGGCAGAAGCGGTAGCATCCCACCCTGTTGATGTTTTTTCTTCTTCTTTGCTGTAAGGAAGACAAAGGAACTCCTATTTTTCCTCAAAACCCTGGATCCTACAAACTGGCGATTTTCCTGAGAGACTTTGCAGTTCTTTATCCAAATGTATAAAGTCTCTTTCTGAACCTCTGAATCAGCAGTTCAGTTTAAACTGAACCAATGTAGCCTTGGCTTCAAACTCAGTTACACTCTTTAGTTCCACGATTCTATGATCCTATGAGGAAATAATTTATTTTATTAATTATACCATTTCCCCCTCACTATTAGCATATGTAATCTATTCTGATTTTTAATATTCAACCACCCCCCCCCCAAAAAATCTCAAAAACAGCAAGTGGTGAGATGCTGAGGTGGGTATCTAATTAGATTAAATTTATCAGTCAGTTCTTCATTGATTGATTATGTGCCATCAAGTTGAAGTTGACTTTCAGTGATAGATTTTCTCCATGACAATCTTTCTCTACCCTGATGTTTCAGTCTTCTAGTGGCACACTCATCGCCACTGAAATTGACTCCTTTCACTTTACTGTTGACTGTTTTCTTCTCTTTCCTTACATCATTCCTAGCATGACAGCCTTCATATAAGGCATCCAAAGGAGGAAAAATATAATCCTCAAGATTATTTATGCCTTAAGTGACAACTCTGATTGATTTCTCTGATGATCTCTTTTGTTTTCTTGGTTGTCCATGATATTCTCAAGTATTCAACGGTCTATTTAGATTGTCCTATAATGAACCAAACCTACACTTAGTAGCCAATAGGGCTGTGACAAACTTGAAAAGAAGTAATCTTTCTGGTGGGATTTGAGCTTTTCTTCAGAGACCATCTTTTCTTTCTGACCTCAGATTCAAGGTCTTGCAGTTCTCGGCTAGACTCTTTCCCCTTTCTTTGTAAATGTTTACAAATCCCTCTGGGTGATTTAAATGGAGAACTTTTTGATCCAGATAGGAAAGAAAAGGAAAAGGATCTGACATCAGGATAACATTTAATTTTTATTTAGGAATCTTACATTCCTTTTTTCCCCACTGAACTTGTTGTAGGAAGAGAGAAACTGGATCTTCTGTAGAAGGGTTCCTGATTCATCAGAATATCAGTATCGTTTATGCACTTATTGGCTTGGCCCAGTACTTAAACTGCTTGAGTGATTCAGAATCAGTGTAGGCACCAGAGATATTGTTTATTTAGATCTCCTTTAAGTATCCCAGAGAGCACATGACCGAACTGAGAGCAGTCCCTGGGGATGACATTTTGGCTTTCCTCAGCAACACTGTTCTATAGGAAAGGAGAAGGAAAAGGAAGGAAATATAGCATTCCAAATTCCTATTGACTGCTGATGAAAGATGCCCCTTGGGTTCCTTCCTCCCCTTGCTTGCTTTATTCTTCTCCCGTTTCCCCTTCCAGCATACCTTTCCTCTCCCCCTCTCCCCTGTATTCTCTGTCTTCCATTTTCTACAAAGGGACTTTTCATGCCTGCTTTTCCTGGTTTGTTTTCTATTATCAGAAGCTGGAAAAGCCCATCATTAATCCTTTACGTTCACCCGCCCTTTCTTCTCTTTGAATATCATTCCCCCCGCTTCAAAGAGTGGAAATTGGTAAGAGAATAAAGTACAGGAAGAATTTAAGGTGTTTTTTTTTTTTTCAACAGAAGGCCATCTCTCTCTCAACTGAGCTTAAAGGTGAGTTTGGAAGAGAACCAACTGCTCTGCCAGCAGGCTAGCTTCTTTTTTGTGGAGCTGCAGGTATAAATGTGGACCTGCCTATGGATTCCCATCTCAGGAAGGGAAAACTGGTAAACACCTTTTAAGAATCAATGGGTAATCTAGATTCAAATTCCAGAAATGGGAAGGTTGGAGGCAGGGGTGGGATCTTGGAGGCAGGGGTGGGATTCAATTTTTTTAACAACCGGTTCTGTGGGCGTGGCTTAGTTGGTGGGTGTGGCTTGGTGGTAATATGACTGGCTGGGTGTGGCCAACTAAACATCACTCACATCGAGGCATGCATCTCCTCGCCCGGCCTCTCATGACTGTGGGGATGCTGCAATAGTCGTAATTGTGAAAAATGGTCATAAGTCACTTTTTTCAGTGCCATTGTAACTTTGAATGGTCACTCCATTCAAGCAAAGGACCAGCAAAGGAGGGAAAAAAACTCCAGAGAAGTTCCTGAGACAGGAAGTCTAATCCTGCCAAGAATGTAATAAGGGTTAATGGAGAGGCAGTTTCTGTAAGCAACACCAGAATGTTTCCTTCCTGGCTTCCTTACAGGATTAGGCCAGTAATTTATTCTAACAACCTGTTCTCTGAACTGCTTAGAATGTTAACAACCGGTTCTAGCGAATAGGTGCGAACCTGTGGAATCCCACCCCTGCTTGGAGGGGTATACACCTGCAAAACAAAATCCTGGAAACTTCACACTGTGCAGAATACAGTTTCCAGATTGTTAATTGATATTTGTTTGCTATAAGCCTATCATACAATATTAGCAAGTATTAACAGGGTTCTGGTGTTTCTAAGACAAGTCAAGTTTTTAGATCTGTCTCAAACCAACTTGTACTTTTGGCCTTTGATGTCCGAAATGCCTGCAGAGCCAACTTTCTTCTAATGAATTTCTCAATTCCAGTCCCATCTCTCATGCTACTTTGAATGCATTATGACTTGGTAATAGTTTCAGGTCAAAACAGCAGGAGCATATATGGAGAAGGAAAGAATAACGACATAATAATGTGTGTGTGTGTGTGTGTGTGTGTGTGTGTGTGTGTGTGTTATCTCTATCTCTATCTATCTATCATCTATCTATCTATCTATCTATCTATCTATCTATCTATCTATCTATCTATCTATCACAGCAAAAGGTCAAAAGTCACTGATAACAAAAAACCTCATCCACCATGTGCTTATATAGACATATTGTGACAAAAACAGTCAAAATATACATTGATTTATTAAAAAAATAAGGAAAAGCTTTAAAATAACTTCTGTCAGCAAAATAAATAAATAAATAAATAAAATAGGTGTTGGTCCTTATGGTTTAAGTAAGACAGAGAAAAGCAGCAAATACACTGATCTGGGAAAGTGTCTGGTCAGATATATATAATTTTTTTAAAAAATGGAGTAAATCACTGCACATTAGCAATTCAAACCTGACACAGCAGGTCAGAAAGCTGTATTAATTTTCTCTTTGATATTAAATTCTTTAACTGCATTTCAGTTCAAATGAAACCTGCCCCCCATCCCAAATTCTCGAATATAGCGTGTTTTTCATTTTTATACCTCACTTCTTTCAGTAACACGTTCTAAGAAGCAATCAACTTTGATGCAATTCTCACTTACGGAATAAGGATTCTGTTATTACAGACAAAAAGATATCCATACCCCTTAAATAATCAACTCTCCCAACACTTAAAAGTTTGCAAGAAAATCCTTGGGAACTGTTAATCTACTTACTTTGAAATTATTACAGGGAGTTCTTTGGATTAGCATTCTTTCAGCCCCATCCATTTTTATCCCAAGAAGACCGTGTGCTCATATAGTTGCAGGGAGGATGTTATAAATAGAGACCTGAAGTTTGGGGAAAAGCCACTGATTTATTTACTAGGGTGGTTATGGGAGCAGGTTTATGTTTATATTGACTGTTCCTAGTATGATTTGATTGCTTAGTGTACCCTATGACTATTATTAAGTGTTGTGCCTTTTGATTCTTGACTCTTGATGAATGTATCTTTTCTTATGTGCACTGAGAGCATTTGCACCAAGACAAGTTCCTTGTGTGTCCAGTCACACTTGGCCAATAAAGAATTCTCTTCTCTTCTCTTCTCTTCTCTTCTCTTCTCTTCTCTTCTCTTCTCTTCTCTTCTCTTCTCTTCTCTTCTCTTCTCTTCTCTTCTCTTCTCTTCCATTCCATTCCATTCCATTCCATTCTATTCTATTCTGTGTCTGAGGCTCTTGGCTTTTTTTTTAAACAATAAATGCTCCACACATCATAGGATGGGGAATTATTTAGAAGCTGCTTCTTGTTTTCTACACTTCCTGCACTCACCATTTGACTATATGATGTTACTGGATTGCATGATTACACCTAGAAATGCCGCCAAGAGGAAATGGTCTCTCTATTTGCAGTTTTTGCGGTAAAGTGAAAGACTAGGAAAAGAACCCTCGCTTCCTTGCATATTTTGAAATATGAGCTGAATTATTTTACCCCCTGCTGGTTTTTATCCTGCTTTGGGTTCTACTGGGAGCCCAAAGGAACCAGATTGCCTCCTAGCAAAGTAAACTGCAAAATTATTTCATATACTGAATTATAAGATATTGTTTAATCCTTAAGACACTTCAGAGAATGATACTGGAAATATCCCCAAGAGCTGTATGCTTCAGGGTATAAATTGCTATTCCTTCTGAATAATCTACACTAATTAAAAACTGGGAGGGGAATAGGAGAGAGGAAAAATATTCAAAAATGTTACTTTTAAATATTCAAGCATTAGAGAATTAGCACCAAGAAATGGAGGGGAAAAACCCCCAAATTAATAGGACCATTTAAAAGTTTTCATTAATAATTTAAAAAATAAACACACACACACACACACACACATGCACATACACACACAGAGATAGCAAACATAGAATGAAAATGTAATCTTTAATTATTGGCAAATATTAGCACAGACTCCAGGGAGCTCATCACAACATTGCAATGTCCAGGTTCATGAAAATTTAAGCAATGTTGAAAGTTATGTTAATTTGTCCTTTGTTTTTTCTCCTACAATCTAATTTATTTCAAAGTACTTAAAAACCAAAGTGAAACATATTGATCATGCCTTATGTAATGCATTATAGTGACTTGAAAAGAACACTTTTGGGCAACAGAAATAAAATATATTCTCCTTTGATAAAATCCTTTTTAACTGTATTTTTCCTTTCCAGGTCTCATTTTTCTACTTGAACTCTCAGAAAAATAATTTGATAACTAATAAATGCTTTTCTGGATACTACACCAGTATATGGATGCATTATCCCGATTCCAAAGAGGAAAATATATTTCCTCTTTGTATACAATTTCTAGTAAAATGTGGACTTTGATAGCAAGGTTTCATTTTTATGGAAATAAAATCAGAAGTCTTGTTTGGAATTAAGGTATCTTTGAAGTCATAATTAGAATCCTTAAGCATAATAATACTCTGGTTTTCTTAAACAGTCACAGTTCAGAAGTTGCTGGATGGTCAGATCATATCTTTGTCTTAAAAAATTCTCAGGAAGAACAAACGATTTGTATAAACATATTATCCTGAACACTATTTGTAAGTTATAGAGAAAACATAGCACGCATAGGTCCATGAAAACTAGAGATAATTTTAATTCAAAACTCACAATCCTTACTCCTTTCCATGGGCTCAACAAATATCAAAATAACCACTGTACAGTGTCAGCTGTTTGAGTGACCAATAGCTGAAGATAGCAATAGCAATAACACTTAAACTTATATATCACTTTATAGTGCTTTACAGCCCTCTCTAAGCAGTTTACAGAGTCAGCATATATTGCCCCCAACAATCTGAGTTCTCATTTTACCCACCTCGGAAGGATGGAAGGCTGAGTCAACCTTAAGCCTGGTGAGATTCGAACTGCCAAATTGCAGGCAGCTGGCTGCAGCCAAAGTAGCTTGCAGTACTCCACTGTGCCACCAAGACTCTTGTTCAAACAACAACAATAAAACCCCACTTTTAACATATGGACTCTTGAAAGCAACTTCATCTTTTGGGATATACACTGAAGCCTGAAAAAAGGACTTTAATGAATCATGCTTGTGTGATGTCCAAACTTCTCAAGTCATCTTCAAAGTGTTTCCTATTCTCAAACAGCATATTGTGAGAGATGCGATATTGTGAAGTGAGGGACTGTTTAAAGAGCCTGAATTTCTGCTCCATTGAGGATCTTGATCTACTACCTCTTTGAGGGTTCACTGTTCCAAATGAGCCACCTTCCTAGGAGTCTATACTGGAAAAGGCATAATTGTTATACCCCCACATGATTTGAGCTTTCAAGTCTCTTCCATGCAGAACTATCCAAGAGTGTCTTGGATGCAGAAGAGGCTTCCCTCCTCTGTGCGTCTTAAGATGATTCACACTTCTGGGCTTACTGCCATTTGGCTCAGCAGATTCTAATGACTCATGGAAAACACAGAGCACAGACTTGAAGGTGGATCATCCTTGCTCCTTCACTCACTTCAGGTTCACTTTTTGGAATATGAAGTGAACCACAAAGTTTAATTCAGTTTTAAAAAATGAGGTTTATCTAGCATATATTTAGCATATGATTATTACCTCCTTGTTTGAGGATTTAACATTAAAAGTGATCTTTTCATTACAACTTCAAACATCATACCAGGACAGATAACACTGGAGGATTTTCCCTTTTTTTTTTCTAAAAAAAAAAGGGCATTCTGACAAAAGAAATCACTTTTGAGTCCTTGCAACAGCAGCCAATTATACCATTGTTTACTCAGATGGAATATGTTCCTAGAGTCAAATGCTAAGAAATTCATTAGGGTAGCTGCTTTGATGTCATGTGGATTCCAGAAGTTCTAGCACAATTATAAGTGGGAGAGCTGCCTTTTGTTTATAACTTCTAAGACTAACCTTCTCAATCTTCCTGCACACATGCTCTCTGAATACAGAAGTCATGCATTTCCCTCTGCATGGTTTCATGATGTATGGTTTTATTTTCAACACTGTAATTTTGGGTGGAACCACATGGTTTAAATTTACAAGGCACACACTAAACAGATCGCACACTTTTCAAGATGGTGTTTAAAGGGTTTTCTTTTTTTTTTTTGGTTCTTTCTTTCATAAGACTCTGGGCTGTCTCATGCATTGTATTTGTTACCAGTTGTTAAGGTGCCATAGTATGCATTGTTTTTGTCCCTATTATTTTAATACTATTCCCCCCACCCCACTTTAGCTGGTTGCATATTGTAGTCAACTCTCCGGCACGGGATAGCACAAGGCAGAAATAATACAACACCACACACTCTTTTTAAGCAGCTTTTAAGGTCTAATAAGTTGGGGTCCTTTGAAATGAAAGATTAAGGGTATGGGGGAGGATCATGCCATTCTTTCTCATTCACATACATTTATATATACCTCATATTTTTCCATGTGTGATATATGCAGACACCCATTCTGATATCTATTCATCATATGGTCTGGCACCAAGACTCACCAGCATGGATAACTACACACCCAACCTCAATACATAAATGAAGACACTCATGCAATGCCCTCAAGATGTCTTCTAAAGCAAATTGCAGCGTAAGGGAAATTTGGGATGGGCTAACTCTTCTTTCTAAAACCATCACTTTCTATTCCAACATTTGTTTGGTGTATTGCAAGTAGTCTGGGACAATATCCTGTTTCTAGAGAAGGCAACGCTCCTCTAGTGTGTGTGTATGTGTGTGAGAGGGAGGATGTGTGTGGCAGTGATAGTTCACAAATAAGAAAGGGGAAGTTTCACCAGTGACACCTTTCTCTTCCCAGAGCTCCACTTCATTCAGTCCCTGGCATGGGAATTTGAAAAGGTCAGTAATATACTGAAAATAATGTAAGATTTTTTTCTTCTTCTCCAAAATTAATTCTGACATGGGTTTTAAGGAGGTGAAGCCATGGGTCAGGTGTGGAAGTATCCAGCCTACATATTTTGCATGAGTCAAAAAGAGGGCTGTGAAAATATTTACAGACCCCTCACATCCCAGACATAAATTGTTTCAACTCCTACCCTCAAAATGACGCTATAGAGCACTGCACACCACTGCACACACACTCCCCAAACGCCATCACTCTGCTAAACAAATAATTCCCTCAACACTGTCCAAATATTTACAATTCTGCACTACTATTACTATTAACCTTCTCATCACTCCTTATCGCCCATCCTCTCCCACTTGTGACTGTAACTTTGTCACTTGTATCCTTATGATTTATATTGACTGTTTCCTAGTACGGTTTGATTGCTTATTGTACCCTATGACTATCATTAAGTGTTGTACCTTTTGATTCTTGACTCTTTATGAAGGTATCTTTTCTTTTACGTACACTGAGAGCATATGCACCAAAACTAATTCCTTGTGTGTCCAATCACACTTGGACAATAAGGAATTCTATCTATATCTACAGTATATTGCAAAAAGTAGTAAAATGCAAGTCATCACATACCAAAATAATATATTCCGTCTTATGTTTGAAAGTGCAAAGCAGCAGATACTGTATAGTGCTGCTTCTTTCCATTCTAGGTGATCCTGGTATATTCACATGACATATACTGTATTTCACATCTCCCTTGTAATCAGCCATGGTACTTGATTACTGTATTGCATGTATTGTAACACCATCCATAACAAACCATGTAAGATGTGAAACAGTCTTTCTAGCCCGGAATGGACTATAGGTAAACATAAATCAGTGAGCAGCTTGAGACAAATCTCTATAGTACATTAAGATGTTGTGCTCTTCAGTAAAGTAGATGAAAGACTAATGCAAGTTTTCATGAAAAGTATCATTTTTCATCATCATTTAAAATGTGAGAACATGTGGCTGGTGTATCAATAGAAAGCAATAGCAAAGGAAGTTAACGAAATGTTAAATTTATATTTAAACAGCATAAATCCCTTTGAAGAATGCCACCATATAGTCCTCTCTATTCAGTACAGTAGTAATGTAGTAAAAATTGACATATCATCTACAGATTTTTGCTTTATAAAAGAGTAGCAAGCTACTAATTTCAGCTTCTGCAAAAATAGCTATATGTGTTTATGGTGTCCCTAAATGGCTTTCCATTTTAACAACTTTCTCAGCACTGGTAATTAAATTTCTGTTTCTTGTTTTATTGCTGCTGAAGTGCTGTGTTAGGTTTCCCCAACTTCTGTTTCTAGATGTTCACTTAGTAACTACTTTACACTACAAAGAAATAGGCTTAGAATGCACTCTTGGTAAATACTTTACAATTTTCCATTGTTTCACTATTATACTATCCATAGTTATATATTCTGTTTCTGTAATTTGATCTTGTTCAGTAACTTATATTAAATTTAATATATTACATAGCGTCAGATTCATGTCTGATCTTACAGGGCAGTTATCTCTGGTGTTGACAGATGGTTACCCATTTTGTTGGTATCAAACTTGTAAATGGGAATTATATAATTTCAGCCTTTCACCTGAATATATAGGCCAATGAAATCTTATAGAGTTCTCTCAGTGGTAAAACAACTAATTAAAGACACTTATCACCAGTGTTCATTAATTTTATCACCAAACGTTAGACTGGAGCAAAACTTCTATTGAGAGATATTTATGCACTATGTGTAAACATAGATGGGCTTTTTTCTAGAACCCATTTAATGTGCTTCCTTCCACATTAATAGGGGGTTGATTTAACAAGATTCCTTATTCTCAGAAACTTTGCTCTTATGACTATAGACAGGTTAAAAACTCTTTCCTACATCTTCTTAAGAGTGGCCTTTATATGATATCCAAAAATGTGCTGCATTTCCAGATTTGCGAGTCATGGAGATAAATCTTATATTCATTACTTTTTAAGAATGTTAATTCTTCATTCACATTCTGGGTTGCCAACTACCTTCACTAAGCCACATAACTGCATAAAAGTTTGACTTATGTATGTTGTTTATCGTTTTAGGATAATTTCTTGGTATTTGCTATAGCAATTGCTTTCTTTCTCTTATTTGAAATTTGGGCTCACAAAAATATCAATTATGTTATATAGCTTATTAAAAATACATGATATGGTATGTACTGTAATATATTTCTGTATAACAAAACATACACTAACATTTGGCAATAAAAAGGAATATCTATTGGAAACTCTCTGAATATTTTCAATAAAACAGGAAAGAGTTTCGGATACCTACGGAATAAATGAATAGTCACAGGTCTTTTTTCCTACATTAAGCTGCTCAAATAACTGGATTTTTTTTTCCTTTGGGAAAGTTGCTAGATTCATTACCAATCCCTTGGTTAATTATATCTTCAAAGATTCTTTATTCAAATATTTCCAACCATATCTATCCGATTTAATCACTATTTTTCATCTAGTTCTAGTCGATGGACTATTTTTATTAATAACAAAGATTCTACAAGGCTGATATGTGTCCAACACTGTAAACATGCAATTAATGAATTCAGTTTGACTTATGTTTGCTTACTTTTCCTTGGGAGATAGATGCTGATGCATTTATGAAAGCTATTCCACGTCACACATAGATTTTCTAACTTCATTCCTAAGGTTCACCTTTACAATGTCCAACTGCACCACTTCTTGAAGTACATTAAAAATGAGTTCAGATAGTTGTCAAAATGGGGAAGTGGCTGTCCAGTAAAGCAGGAGAGGCTAGTCTACTGGGCAGGTTCCACAATTAACCATTTAGCAGCCCCTTTTCAAGCTAAATCTACCATTAAAACAAGCCTGTAGGACAGCTGATCCATGGAGCGAAGAGGTGTCTTGTAAAGTAGGAAAAATAGAAGGGGATGATAGGAAGAGATTTTTGGTTTTAAGCATACCCTGAACTGGCATGAGATACTGAATAGATTACTCTAAAACAGGGGTGTCAACCTCCCAGCCCACGGCCAGAAGTGTCACGCAGTGTCACACCCGGTTTAACAAAGGGGGAAAAAGTCACGATACGTCACGTGATGCTGCCACGACGATGCAACTTTGACACTCCTGCTCTAAAAAGAACATGTCAACGACATCGACTCTGGCAGGAAGGGTATGTTGCAGATCCCAAGGGTTAAGGAATTATGACTGGCTAGATCTAGGAAGAGGCCCTTCCCTACCTTTCATCTATGGGATATCTTACCCCAAGAGGAGAGATGCCCCCCCCCCATTCTTCTGGCTTTCCTAAAGAGCATTAAAACCTGGTTCTGACAGCTGACATGGAGGTCTAAGAATGATATGCAATCCTGGAGAGGGTTGGTAGTTTGAAGGGCTCTCTCTATCTTTTTAACTTTTGAACCTTTACATTTTGAACCGTTAAATCTTATCTTTAAAAATAAAAAAATCTTAACTTTATGTTTAATTCTGTTTTAACTTGGTTTTGAATTCTGTTTCTAAATACTGTGTGTCTTTTATTGTAAGCCACCCAGAGTTGCTCAAGTGAGAAGAGCCGTGTAGAAATTTGATGCAAATAATATAATATAATAAAATAAAATGTCTCTCTACTGAAAAAATGGAATTACCTGGAATAAAATTATGACAAGTCATTGCAGCTTTTGCACCTTTAGTTAATAACAAGTCAGCTATTCAGAACATTCCTGATGCAAAGCTATTTCAGCCTCTATGAACTTTGGGGAATGGGGATATTAATATTCCATACAATATTTACTGTTACAAAAAGAGAAAGAAAAATGAGCATATCACAGCAATTTTGAGCTTATTTGTTGAAAACAGTATGGAAGAGACATTTGGCTTTATTTCTAGTCAACATTCACTCTTACTGGTGCAATTAATAAAAGTTATGCATAAATCACAGGAAGATAATTAAATCCACTGGCTCACACTGTTAAATAACTGCCAAACTCACATTGCACATAAAACAAATAGACAGTATATGTGGTGACTTAAAGATTTAAGAATACTTGTGGATTCTGTGAGGCTGTTGTATACCCACTTGCCTCTAAGTTCAGTTTCATATTGAGCTTATGAGGTCAGCAATTTAGAAATGGAACCAATTACAAAAATCATCCATCTGCCCCAGAAACAAGGGAAGCATGGCACTTCATTTTTGAAAATCATTTCACAAGCTTAAGTGGAGTTCTTTAAAGGAATAAATTACAGAAGTAATTTAAATCTGCAGTGGCCGACTGAAAGATGACTTCGAAAGCAAGTGTTCTTAAAGAAATGGACAATGCTATTAAATAATAGGAACAGAGAGCCAGAAAGTAGAAATACGAAGAATTTTACATGCATGCAGCAGATTAAAGTAACTACTTTTGCCATTCAATTTGGAGACCATTAATGACCCCAAACTGTGGTGCAGATATTGCCAATAATCCCGTTTTCAAGAAGAAAACTCCTGAATTTTGCTACCTCAGAATGTTTAGAGCTTAATGATAGTGACTGTAACTCTAGGTTTATTCTTTATATTCGATTTGCCCATGATCTTCAGCTCTCAAGAAATTAACTTGTTCATTCATTCATCTATTCCAAACATAATTCTACTCTCAAAATAGATGGGGCAGTGAATACTTTTATGGTTGAAATTCAAATGAAGCAATCAGAGCAAAACGAGAACAATCAGTTGAATTAATGTATTTTAATAGAAAGTTTGCTGAATATGAGAAAATAAGTGGAGAAATTTTAAAATATGCAAATGCTGGTAGGAAGATAGAGTATAGTATGTGGTCAGTTGCAAGGAATGATCATTTGTTGAAAGAAACAAAAATGGCTGCATAAAAAAATGTCATACTTTCCCTCCCCCACTTTGGCATACAAAAGTAAAAAAAAATATTGTGGTAGGTTAACTTAATAGTAAATTAAATGTGATAGAAATTTGTTACTTAAGAAGTGTGTGCGGCGAAATGAAAGCACAAAACAATTTGTAAACCAACTGGCACACTGTATGTACATATATGGAAAATGGCCTGATGTTTTTATGTTTTGTTTGTTTATGTTTGTTTTAAAAACCAATAAAATTTTAAATAAATAAATAAAAAAAGAAGAAGTGTGTGCACAAGGCAAGGAAATAGAATTAAGAATGAATGTGGATTGACTGCAAAAAGGACCGATTAGTGTGAAAGATGTATGTTAAAGTAGTTTGGTCATTTAGAGAGAAAAAACGAGGATCAAACTGCACAACAAATACATGAAAGACAAATCAATGGGTCAAAAGGAAACTGAGAAAGCCATCACTGGATGAAGTTAATGAAGTCCTTTAAAAGAGAAGGTTGAGAAGTTTTAAGAACAAATGGCAACGCATGAAAGAGTATCTGGATATGATAGAAGCAAGGATGGCTTGCAAAGATACAAACATACGAAGGAATACATGGAATGGAGTTAGTGTAAACTAAGTTTAGCTATACTTCTTTTGTGAATTGCTTTGGCTCATTATTTTCCCACTACTTTTTTGTGGTTTGCATAATATTAGTTATCCAAAAGAGGAATAGTGTAATGGATAAATATGCATGTTTCAAAAGGAATCTGATAGACCAGGGTGGCATAGCAATTAGAGTAATCTTCTCTAGTATTCTCCAGGGACCTTGGACCATAATCAGATTTAAGTACTTACATATTTGCTACAAAGAATTAGAGCAAAATCCCTATTCAATCTCGCAAAAATCCTTTGGTGAGATCACCACTGTTATGATATATTTACCTGAATCTATTTCATGATGCAGCTAAGAGGGGCAAAAACAGGATATTTATTCCTTAAGCTCAGATAAAAATTATAAAATTATAATTAAAAATTACACACACACACACAAACACAAACACACTATCCATAGAATATAGAATTTATCAATTTTCAAACCATTCCTCACTTGCAGTTTAAACTGGCACTCATCTATTCTGATGATCTGAAATCAAAATGTTTTGATTTCCTCTAACTCTGCCCACTTCACCATTGTAGTTCATCACTTGGCCTTCAATTTGTGGAAAAAAATATTTAACACTCAATTCATGAAAAGTTGCCTACACTTGCTAGACACAGTATTCTGTGACAGCCAAACTATTCCACTGGCTGAATTTAGCATAATTTATCATTTTATTTTGGATTAAATCTTTAATACGTTGCCCATATGAAACTTTCACCATAGCAAAAAGTTTGTTTTTAAACAAAGAACTAAATAATTTTAGATAACTGTTTTCTTTTTACAAAATAATTTTAAAAAGTTATTTTAATGTTTTATGCATCAATGATTTCTTATTAGCTTTATCTTAACATTTTTTAAACATATAAACTAATTGAAAAGTATTTGCTTACCACATCTTTTATCACCTGAGACTGCAGGGAAATATCTAACATTCTAAACTAGTACACTGTGCATGAAAAACTAAGCAATCAAATGATCTGTTTCCGACAAATAAGTATAACATAAATGTGCATACTCTTATTTAACAGTGCTTTAATGTTGTTATCAACTGGCTAATCCCAGATATATGATGTGAATTGTAACCCTAGTTCCTAAAAAGTCTTGCTGTTACTTGTCTCTTTAGATATTTGTAGGATGACTTGAAGTTGATTTGAAAATAAGAATCCAAGGGCTACCTACAACTCCAATTTTCCTTGCAAGGAGTGTGGACTTTTAAGTGTTGTAGAAGATTGGGTCAGTGGGTAATTTTTTATGGCAAGGAATTGGCTGATATGTCCCAATGTTGTGCTATGTTTTAAAGATAACTAATAATTAAAAAATGGTTTGGAAGTCATCTGGTAGCCAAAGCAGCAAATTATATTAGCTGTTATTTCACATTGGTTGGGTTGTCTGGTCAATATTCTGGTTGCTGCATTTTGCAGTTTCCATGTCATTTCCAATGGCAGTCTCACATACGGTATATTTCAGTAGCTTACCTGAGCATAATCAGGATATAAATTAGCATTATCAGTGCAACCCTATCCAGATAGGGTTGAAACTAATGCACCAGCCAAAGTGACCCTGATAAAAAAATCCACTTACTTCTTGAGCAGCAACTGAGAATTCTGGAGGACCCCAGGACTCTTCAGGGGAAGTATGGTCCAATCTACAAGAACTACCCAGATTGTTCTTATTGGGGTATCCAGCTATGCTGTTAGTTGTGACAATAGTTCTACTGGGTGGCTATCGAGACATTCTAAACTAAAAAATCATTGAGAATTTAATGGAAGTTAGTTTTTGGCAAGTAAGATTGAATACATCCCTGGTAGAAAGAGCCATTGTGCTAATATGTATAGATGTGCACTTAAGTGTCTTAAACTCAGTTATATAATAATGACAAAGTCCTATATTCATTCCCTCAGAATTAACCCCACATAATACAACAAAACTTCCTGAATAAGTTTACCTAAAATTGTAAACTATGACTATTTCTATCCTGGACCTTTTTTGAAGGAAGATATATATCACTTACTTAAATTTTTTACTATTTTAACCGCTCCATAGCATTAAAAATGATTTATGTCAGGTTATAATCATACACATTCTTTTTATTTATGAAATATCATTAGTAACTGTGGAGCAGCTAATCCAAAATTGGATTTTTAGAGTTTTTCCTGTATTATCATGTTATAAAGATTAATTGCCTTTCATTACATATTGACTCTACCATCTGCACAGATGCTATCTTCCCCATAGTACATAACTCTCAGCTAAGGCTAAGCTCAAAGCCCTCCATCAGAGGAATATATTATGTATCACCTCCTGGTGGATGAAATTCTAGAGAGTTAATTCAGGACAGCTCAGAATTGGATTAGCCAAGTAGACATTTGAGATCACTAAACAGGATCCACCATGTTTGTTCTGTATACCTGCAAAACCTTTGTTAAAAAAGAGGAGCATTTAAGATGTGTTGTAACAGAAATTGGTGAAATTTGTTGGAGGACATTTCTCCTACAAGGCAGACAGGTGAGACTTTCTGACACACTTATAAATAATATCACTGGCCATTCTGTTCACCTCTTCCACATATGAAGGGACATGAGATAATCCACATGTTCATAGTTTTGCTTGAGATAGGAGAAGCCAACATGAGCAAGCTCCCTGTACACAATCCAGTGTACTTTTCTTTTTTCACTTTCTACTTTTTTCAAGCATGTGAACCTGACACAAACACAAAAAGCTATTATACAGAAAAAACCCTTTACGTAAGCACAATTGCTCAAATATAGAGCAATCAGAGAGATTCTAACAGTTATTAATTCACCAACCAGCCTGTGCAATATAGCTTATTAAATTTATGTTTGATTTTTATTTTGCAGCAGAAAATAAAAGTACACTAACATTTAATAAAATTTAGTATAGGATTAACACATCAAGTTAAAAACTGGGACACTGTGAGTTCTAGTTCCTTGGTTTCTTTACTCCTTTGGCACAAAGCCAGCTAGGTGGTTCTGAGCCAGCCACACTCTCTCACACCTAGGAAACAGGCAACGGCAAACCTCTTTCGAAATTTTACCAAGAAAATGGCAGGAACTTGTCCAGGCTGTTTCTAGGAGTCAAAACTGATTTAAAACTGCACGCCACCCCCACCCCCCAAAAATGTTACAAATTCTATTCTGTATAAGAGTATGTAATGTTATCAACCAAATATATTGAAAGCATACATATAGAGGAAATATTGTATTACTACCAATCTCTGAATTTGAACTAAAAAGGAGCTAACAGTCCTTTAAAATACTAGAATGTTAAGGCAAAGCTATCAAATCTGGCTTACAAAAATCCAGATAACCGCTAGATGTTAACAAAGAGAAATAGAAAACTCTGGCTTAATGACAAGGCAGCAAAGAACTAGAACTTTCTGTCTCCTTTTGCTGTCCTCTAATATTGGTCCAGACTTTATGCAGTCCAGGTCTGGTAGCCTTAATTACAGATGCTTTTATTGTTCAGCATTTGCATTAATTTAACTACAGAACACTTGAAACAGCTGGGTTTTTCCTGCCATCTGTTAGGTAAGATTAAACTTATCTTTATACCAGTTGAAATTTAGAATTATTTGTTAAAATAAGAGCATACAACTGAATGATAACAGAACCAATCCTATTATTCTAATGTACATCCACTTGACACACAGTCCTATATATTGTGCATTTCTTATGTAACGTGTTTACTCTGGGAATTGAGAAGACAATTGTTTTAAATACGGTAATGTGTAGCTGAAAGTTCATTTTCCAACAGCTCAGATCTTAGAAGTTCAATTAATCACATCCTCATTCTTTGTAGATTGACAAGTTGTGAAATTTCCCTTGTGTTTTGGGATGCAAAAAAAGCCATCCACCCATTTTAGAACTTCCTTCAAACCAAAACATAAAAGATTGGTCCTAAACCCATTAATCCTCTTCAGCTCTCTATGAGTCAGCTGCAAACTCTGCATTATCCTTTGCAGGATTGATCAGAGTTTGATTATCTCTTAACTATCAGGTCTGGTCACAGTCTGAACCAAGGGAATCTTAATTAGTGTACTGGTATGGTGGCAAATTGTTCAAGATCATAAGACTAAATGCTGTCGAGTCAACAACTGTTTCCTCCTAAATTTGATTAGCTGTCTAATTACAAGTTTTTAATATACCCTTCTCTTCAATTAGTATATTATTGTAATGGGCTAGGAGAATACCTTGAAGAACAGGAGAAAAAGCCATAACAAAGAAAATGGTTGGATAACAAAATTCTGAGTCTAAACAGAGATATAATTTGGGAAAATGTCTTAGATTTAGACTTTCCCTAATTCTTTTGTGGATAAAGACAGTGGAGGGGTGAATACTTTTCAGACTTGCAAGCAATTCTGTTGTTGTAACCGTATAATAAAGCTAGTTTTAGTATTCATAACTTTGGGCCCCAAATCTGGTCTTCCTTGGTGGGCTGACAATTATCATGCATGTTGGTACTGAGTTCTGTGTTGTCAACACATTGCCCAAGCACCTCTTCCAATTTGGCCTTCAGAGACACAACTCTTATTTTCTGTGTTAAGTTCTAGGCACTCTACATTTAATCTTAACTCAAAGGCCAAGAAGCAATACAAATGCTTAATATGACAGTTTGGGTACATTCTTTTTAAGAGGCAGGCCAGAAAGTTTAGCACGCACAACCCATGTAAATGAGGAACCCAATAAGAATGATAAGAACTTCAGAAAATTTTAAAATAAACTTGAGCTCTTACAGATGTTTCTCTAATATAGGACTGTGCTGTGGATGTAGTTTTTTTTTATTGTCCTAAAGGCCTAAAATTATGTTCCTTACCAAACCTGCTCTGCTGCATGATGCTTTACTTTGTCTTTCATGTTTGTCAATGGCTTGACCTTACCTTGCATTTGCTGCATCTTCCAAATGTATAAATATATAAATTGTAGAATAATCGAAACCTAATAGTTCTGTTTCCCGGCTTTTAGGGGACTTGAAGAGAAAATGTTTTACAAATGAAAAATTAAGCAACAAATGCAAAAATGTAAGTCTCGTATGTCTAATCAAAAAGGATCATGATCAAAGGAAACTCAGATCTTAGGTGACTTGACAGACAAAGACCACTGAGAAAACTATATGGTAATTTTAGTAATTCCAGCAGCAATACACAAGCTTAAGCAAGATGGAAGGGAGGGAGAGGAATTAATTGTGAGACTGCCATTAGAGACATACAGAACAGTTTTGGAGTATGCATAGCAGTGGCTAAATAACACCACAAAAGCTGTCATACATAAAGGATAGTTAGGATAAAAACTGAGCATTCACAACACCTCAGCATGATAAAAAACTTAGCCATCAATGTATATGCATGTGTGCATGTGTATGTCTTTGAGTCAGTCTTGATTCCTGGTGATTACCTGGACTAGTCTCAGCATTTTGTGTTGGCAAGAATTCAGAGGCGGTTTCCCTTGCTTGCCTCCTTCCTAGGGTTGAAGGTCACTGGCCCAAGGCCACCCAGCTGGCTTTGTGCTGAAGGTTGGACTACCAGTCTCCCAGTTTCTAGCTTGGCATGTTAACCACTACCACCAAAGTGGCTTTGATGGCATGATATGGCATGGCATGGTATAGTACAGATGAGATTAATATACCGTGTTTCTCACAAAATAATGCCGGGCCTTATTTTTTTTTTTGAGCCCCGAAAAAATGGCTAGGAACTCTTTTCAGGGGTGAATTAATTTATCTCCCCCCGCGCACCAGCGCCGTCTCCAACAACAGCGTCTGAGTCACTCCCGCTTTTCCCCCGTCCCTGTAACAACAGGAAAAAAAAGATTTTGAGGAACCTGGGAGCGCCGCGTGCTGCATTTTGGTTTAATCCCGAATGGCTGGTTGGGCGTGAGAAGAGCCGAGCGAGCGTCTCTGCTGCTGTTACCCTTGGTGCTCCAGCCTCGGGCTCTGCAAGTTTGCAAAAGTCCCAGTGCGCAGCCCGTTCCTGCATTCCAAACACCCAGGCTGAGCTGCAGCTGTCTCTCTCTCGCCAGCACCGTCTCCAATAACAGTGGCAGCAGCGGCGGGAACCGTGGAAGTTACAGTGGCGGCTCCCCCACCTGAGAAGCGGCTGAAACGCTTTCACGGTTCCTACTGCTGCTGCCGCTGTTATTGGAGACAGTGCTGGCGAGAGAGGGACAGCTGCAGCTCGGCCTGGGTGCAAAACCCAAAGCTGGAGCACCAAGGGTAGCAGCAGCAGAGACACTCGCTCGGCTCTTCTCACACCCACCCAGCCACTTGGGATTAAACCAAAACGCAGTGTGCGGCGCTCCCAGGTACCTCAAAATCTTTTTTTTTCCTGTTGTTACAGGGACGGGAGAAAAGCGGGAGTAACTCAGACACTGTTGTTGGAGATGGTGCTGGCAAGAGGGGCGCCAGCACCGGTGGGAACCGTGGAAGCTACGGAGGCCTGAGAAGCGGCTGAAACACTGCCGGACATCCACGCTGACACCGCCCGCCTGCTGACCCGGGTAAGGGAGGGATAACGGAGCCCTCTGTGCTCCACCATGGTGTTAGGGGTGGCTGATGGTGAGGCGTAGCTGCCCGTGGGGCACTCCTAATGGCAAGTTTCCCCCGCCTCCCCCCCAATTTTGCATGTTTTAAACTAGGCCTAAATTTGGGGGGAGGGGCTTAATTTCATTTTATGCCTAGAAAACATGCTGGTCTTCCTATTGGGGGGGGGGACGTATTGTTGAAGAATCATGGTAATAATATTTTAGCTTTGTCCAAGTTCCAACCACTTCAGGCCCTGACTATAGATCCCTAAAAGGAAGAAGAGGGAAGACACTCTTGCCCTAAACTTCTCACATTGCCTTTTGATTCTTATGTTTGATAAAGGGTTTGCCTTGAAGTGATAACTGATTTGCTGTCCTATAAAGGAGTGCAGACAAACAGCTGTGTGTTAAATAGAGAATTAGCCTTTGCAGTGAAACTTGACTTGATTAGACTTGACTAGAAGAATAGAACAGAACAGAACAGAATACTTTATTTGGCCAAGTGTGATTAGACACACAAAGAATTTGTCTCTGATACAAAAGCTCTCAATCTATATGCAAAGCAACCGAGCAATAATAACCATAATAACGATACTAATAAAAGGGAGGAGTAGAGGAAATGAAAAGGATCATAATAATACTACGGCCGAACAACATGGGTGAATAATTAGCCTAGAACCAAACATTTTTTACACAAAGATTTGCATATGTCATTTGCCATTAATTATAACTTTAGCCCACCCATGTAAGCCAAAAATGTAAATTGTTTACAAGAAAAGTAAGCACAGTGTTTTAATATTAGAACGGGAACTCTAATCCAGTCAGATGGGAGATGCTGTAAAGCTGCAAATTGTCTCTGACTGGCAAAGCTATGAATTGTTCAATCTGATGGATCCTGAGAATCCTGAACATCTCTAAGTAATGCAATGACCTACAGTATGTACTGTACCTAGCAATGAAAGAAAAACTCAGGTGGCTCTGTATTAAAAGAAGCCAGCAATGTGAAATAAGGAGTCAAAATCCTGCACCATCATACAAAGACAATAACTCTTATCTAGAAGCAAGTGCATTGGAAGGGCAAATGGAGAGAAAAAGCAGATAGATACCTGAGGGATGCAGAAGCTGACTAAATAAATAAACCAACAAGTGGCTGCTCATTAATTAGCATTGTGCAGGGTGAAAGTTTGCCCAGCAGTAGGAACTAAAGAAACCTTGAAAAGAGCAAAGGGACAAGCCAATTGCTTCTTATTGAGAAAAGAACTTCCTGTTCTGGTGCTTGGCCAGTTCTACAGAAGTAGCAAGAAGGTGGAATGAGAATGTGTGGAAAAAAAACTTCATGGTTATTAGACTCAGTGTTTTTGTTATTGTTGCAAGATCCTTCTAACTACGTAAAAGTCTTTCTAAAGTCTCTCTCTCAAATATGTCTCACTTTAGTGGGGTGCATGGATTTTCCCGGAATAAATACCCTCCATTGATGAAAGCTAGGCAGTCTCAAGATACCTAGTCTCAGCTGCTTGCAAGCTGCAGGTTTTGACAAAGGTTTTGAAGCACAGGGGGAGAACTGGAAGGACAGAGGTCAACAGGAAGCCTAAGCAATGTTTGACTAAGTACGATCTATAAAATAGTATGATTTAGTGAGATTTTGAATTTTTTTATTAACACCTATGGATGGAGAATGATAGGCAATAAGTGCCAACTCATAAAACATTCCTATGCCTGTTTTAGTAGTTTTAAAGGGTACACTGTCTTCCAGAAAAATTGAGGATTTGTTTGGGGAGTCATGGGATGGGTTTTTTGGAAATCTGATGTCCAGACAGTAACAGAGGCCATGGGTTCATCCCAGGCCTTTGGACCATTAGTTGGAAATGGATCTGCTGATCCAAATCTTGGTTCGAGGGGTGAAATGCCACTTTATTGAATTCAAATTGGACTTCTGTCAGTGCCACTGAACCTAGGTGACATACTGGAAGATTTTAACAAGAATTTAGAAGATCTTTCCAGAAAGCAGGATTTAGATAAAGATTATATTCAATTGTTTTAAGGGACTGCAATATTATTGAAGATATTAAATGAACTTATATGAACCTTGATAATATTTGGGGTTATGAAGAAACGAATTAAATTTGATAGTTTAAAAATGTTTTGTTTAGGACAATTAAATACCATTATATGTAAATTAAGAGCAGATGCTTATGATTTACAAGATACATTGGAATGGTAACAGAATTGAAAGGGTAGGGAGAAGTCTTCTAAGCAGCATAGAATATTTCTATCTCTTCTACAGTATTTCTACCAAGAGTGAGCATTTGTATAATTATCAACCTTTTATTTACTTATTTAAAACATATATATATATATAGCTGCCTATCTTCCAATCAACTTTCAATCAACTTCCAATCAAAAGTTAAAACAACACATCACATTTTATCCATTGAGTATATGCTACCTAAACGGATACTCGGAGTATGATGCCAAGTGTTGCAGCATCTTTATCTGAGGCTGGGGAATGCAGAAAGTTAAGTCTGAGTAACTAAACACCCCCCCTCCCCAATAAATTGATCTGTAATTGAGTAGGTCTTCAGCTGGTTGCACTGGCCCAAGTTGGAGCAGAGATTATTTTCAAATCGGCAAGTAAAGATTTGAAGCAACTACACCTGGAAAAATAAAATTCTCCCAACTCCTGAAGATTCCAATTAGTTATTAGAGGATATTTGGGGAGATGGTAAATCCCACTTTTTTTTTTCCAGCTGGGATTCAACAACGTTTTCTGTTTTTCATTTTTTAAAAGCAATTAAATGTTCAGTCTCCAGTAGAGAAAAGGACAAGATAATCTTTAATGGAATGCATGGGTGACCTTGAAAAAAAGGGAAGAAGAGATACAGTACTTCTTAGGACAGGGGTCACCAACCTTTTGGACCTCAGGGACCACCAAACTCATAATTTTAAATCCCGCAGACCAGAGACCTTGGGGAAATCCCCAAAAAAAGTCTGCAGGAAAATTTTCCTACCGATCGATCATTTTTTATTTGGGGTTGCAGGATACCGTCTCCAGTTCCGTTCTCGGGGGTGGAAAAGAAGGAGAGAGAGAGAGAGAGAGAGAGAGAGGAAGGGAAGGAGGGAGGGAGAGACACTTTTGGCTTCACACAAGGAAAGCATCAGAAGCAGCAGAAATCTTTCTTTCTCTCTCCCAAACTCCACCAGAAATGAGTCTTTATGAGACTTGTCACGCCGGCACAGCCTCTTGGAGAAGGATGCCTTGCAGGGTCCCAAAGACTCATTTCTGGTGGAGTTTGGGGGACAGAAAGAAAGACTTTTGCTGCTTTCCTTGCGTGAAGCCAAAAGAAGAAGAAAGAAGCGGAAAGAAGCAGCCTGGTGGCTAGGCCAGGTGTGTGGGGCAAGTGGGGCAAGTTCCCTCCCTCCGTCCTTTCCTCCACTCCCCTCACTACCTCATGTTGTTCGCAATGCAAGCAACACAAGCCTAGTGTTCCCGCAGGCCATGTGGGCGGCACAGCCTTGTGTTCCCGCGCAGTCTGGATTAATTGATTTCGGGGTGACATTTCTCTGTGGACCACCAAAATTTTCTCACGGACCACCAGTGGTCCCCGGCCCACTGGTTGGCGATCACTAGCTTAGGAAACAACCATAGAAGAGGGGCAGGAGTCCACAGTTGCTTAATAGTCAGGTTAAAAAAAAAAACCTAAGGGAAGGTCCAGTCTTAGTGGAGCAAGCAATTAAAAATGGAGAAAGGGAAGTTTGCTTTTTCAGATTTGCAGGATTCTGCTAATGTAATCTTATAATAAAGTAGATTTAGCTCATCTACTTGTGTTTCCTGTCTGGTTTGCCCAGGAAGGCTGACATAATCTGACTATGTTCATGATCAAAAGCCAACTCTCACTCATGGATATGGATTGATCTTTTGGCATGAGGCTGATTGTATCCGACTGCAAATGTCAGAGTTTGTGGTTTGCATGTTCACCACAGGTTATCTGCTAATCACTTTTAGTTAACATGATACTAATAGGTGAACACAGGAAGGGGAAGCATCCAGACACCAAGGAATTGGAATAAGGATGATAAAAAGAAGCCTCTCAGAGTTAGATATGAGGCTTTAGGTGGAACTATGACTAAGAGGAAATTGCCAAAGGGCTTTTCAGAATTGGGGGGGTTCAGTTATGCAAAAGTTTCCCAAAGACAACTTGAAGTACTTCTTATTTTAGTGAGATTGGGCGTTCATTTCACCTTATGAAGAGAGTCAATACAAAACAAGAGCAAGCTGCAAAATGAGCCATGCTAACACACAGTGGAAAAGTGCATGGGAGGAGGTGCAAAAGAAATTATAATACCTAATAATTAATGGAGCTTCATGGCATTGCCATACTGATATAGTCTGCAGAATTCCAACACAACTGCAACATAATTGCATGTACAAGCATCACAGATACTCGTTTTTGAACATATACTTTTTGGGGAAACCAAACAAAACATTTGGGGCTTTGGATTAACCCTACCTGAAAGGTTCAAAATTCAGAAGGATCTTGATAGACCTGAGCATTGGGCCTTACCCAACAAGATGCAGTTTGTGGGTGAGAAAAATAAGGTTCTGCACTCAGGCAAAACAACCACCACCAGATGCACATGTGCAAGATAGATGATACCTGGTTCAACAGTAATGCCAATGGGAGGGATCTAGTTCTCCTGAAGAGGTAATCACTTAAGTATGAGTCAGCAATATACTGCAGTTGCCCCCCCCAAAATATCAATGCAATTCTGGGCTGCATCAACAGCGGGATAATATCAAGATTAAGAGAAGTGATAGTGCCCACTCTATACTCCACTGGTGAGGCTACATTTAGATAATGCATCCAGTTCTGGTCACAATACATAAAGGATGCTGAGGCTCTAGAAAGAATGTAGAGAAGAGCAATAAAATTAATAAGGGGTCTGGAGGCTAAATTCTGTGAAGAACAGCTTAAGAAACTAGGTAAGTTTAACTGAGAAGACTGAAGGGACACACGATAGTCTTCCAATACTTGAAGTGCTCTCGCGGGGAAGAGGAAATCAATCCTTACAGCATCTGAACCTAAGACAAGAAGCTTTGGATGGAAGCTGATCAAAGGGAAATTCAATATGGCAACAAGGAGAAATTTCCTGACAGTGAGAGCTATTAAGCAATAGAATATTTGCCTCCTGAGTGCTCCATTGTTGGAGGTTTTCAAGACAAGACCGGACAACCATTCATCTGAAATTGTGTGGGGATTCCTGCCTTGGGCAGGGAGGCTAAACTAGAAAACCTCCGAGTCAAGATGGAATTCAAATTTTTAAACAACCGGTTTGGTGGGCGTGGCTAGGTGGGTGTGATCATGTGACTGAGTGGGCATGGCTTTTTTTTTTTTTTTTGCAACAACCCCCCCTCCCCCATTTCTTTTTGCCTCCTGGGCCTCAGGGAAACCTCCTGGGGGGTGCGTTTTGCTCCCAGAAGCTTCCCTGGGGACCAGGAAGACAAAAAATGGAGCGCAGGGCGGACGAGTAGCATCACCCCAGGTCCCCTGCACACCCCTTTTTGCCTCCTGGGACTCAGGAAATCCTCTTCAGCAAAGCAGTAAGACAGCTAGAGGGATACCAGCACAGCTGATCATCGGAACAGCTGATTGTCAGGGGGGTGAAAAAAAAGAAATACCTTAAGGAGTGACTGGGCGGGTCAGCAATGTCGGGCATGCACATGATGTTGCACATGCACCATAAGGATTGATTGGGTGGGGAGCGGAGGGGCGGGTAGAGAAGAGCAAGGCCACCCAGGGACACGATTTGCCAGTTCTCCAAACTGCTCAGAATCATAACTGGTTCTATCAAGCTGGTCAGAACTAGTAGAATCCACCCTTCCAAGTCCCTTCCATTTCAGTTATTCCCTAAAATGGTCTCACTTGCTTATTCAAGAAGAAAGCAAGAGTTTTAAGATTGCAATTGGAAAAAAAACAAAAGAAAAGGTCTGAGTTCTTGAGTTTTACCCCAAGAACAAAATCTTTGCTTTGATATATACCAGCCACTGGTGTTTTGAAAGAAAGCAAGCTGATAACCCTTATTAAAAGAGGTAAAGATCCTTTGAGTTGATCTCCTATTGACAAGATATACTCCATGTTATTTTTCTCAAAAATAATATGGAAGTTGTTTGCAGTTACCTGTTTCTTTTTGTTTCTTTGTTTGGGGTGGGTGGTTGCTTCTCAAACTTTATCTCAGTGTGGTTTACAAATCATTTAAAGATTTCCCATTTAAGTACTAAATAAATCCAATCCTACTAAGTTTTCAAAACCTGTCAAGGCCAGTTAAGTGCTGTCCTTACCTGCTGAGATGGCCCTTACTTAAAGATGGCCTTTACTTCAATAAAGAACGAGGATATATATTGATACCACTTTCTCCAACTTGGTACCCTTCAGGGCAGGAGTGTCAAACTCAAGGCCCAGGGGCTGGATTCAGCCCCTGAGGTGCTTAGATCTGGCTTGTGGAGACGCCCTGGAAAGAGTGAAGGCCCAGCCCACAGTGAAAATAGAACTCGTGTGGCCTTCCTGAGCTCCGTTTTTGCTGATAGAGGATTGCAGGAGGCTGTCGCAACCAAAAATGGATCTTGCAAGGGCTGCCCGTGGCCCTCCCAAGCTCCATTTTCGCTGGCAGAGTGCTCGGGCCACCACAGGCGCCCCCACCACAGGCGCCCCCGAGTGATATCAAGCTGGCCACACCCCTCCTGGCCACGCCCATTCCAACCCCCTGAGGTCAAATACAACCCTGGTGTGGCCCTCAATGAAATCAAGTTTGACATCCCTGCTTTAGGGTGTGTTGGAACTCTAACATTTAGAACTGTCAACCAGCAAAGCCAAAGGTAGTAATTTCTAGGAATGAGAAGACATCTAGAGGGAAACAAATTGAGGAATGATCACATAAAGCTGCTGTGATCCTGCATTTTGAATAAATAAGAAATACCTGAAAAAGCTTAAGTTCCATTTATCCTCTAGCCAGCTTTGTTTAATTGATACCCAATCTGAGAATAGTTTGATATGAAAAAAAGATATTTCTCAAGATATTGTTTATCACCTTGCCCATGTGCATATTATGCTAAGTACCATAAAATTATTTATAGGCAAACCTGCATAGGGTTGGATTGAAGAATCTCTTGAAAGGCTGGTCTTTTCCTTATTTATTTTTTTTTAGCTACAAAACTGCAAAGGATTGGGTTGCAGAGCTCTTGAAAGGCTGGTCTTTTCCTTTCTTTTTTAAGCTATATTTCTTTCTTAGAATAAGGGGCTATTTGCCATTTTATTTTGGCTCGAGTGCCATATGCTTAAACCATCCCATCAGACATAGAGAGCAATTCAGGCTTACTGGTGTGCGAAAGAATTTAAATTTCCATGCTTTCTGAAAGTGCTGGAAGAGACTATTAGTCTTCAACAGGTTTATTTCTTTAATGCTTACTCATTTAAGAGTGATTGATAATCATTGCTTCTAAGTCTTTAAATGCATTACTAGGAAATTCTGCAGTTACATGCTTGCTCTTTCCACCTACTTTCTTTTGTGCATCCAATAAATGGTGCCACTTATTCTTCTTCAAAATCAAATGTAACTGGGGCTCCTTTGACACAATATTTGTTAAAAGTGAGTTTGAATTTACGTGCAATTGCCTAAAATTACCCCATCTAGAGGAAGATAGATTCCGTCATTTTTCCCCCCAGAGAGAAGCAATCTTGAATTTTTGTTTTGCTTTGTTGAACTACCCAAAGAGTATGGAGGTAATGGTTTCATTTGGGAGATTTATTTTTTTAAATATGGAATCCTTATAAAAGGTTCCAGGGTAATGCACACATCTTGAAAATCACAATGAGGAAATGCATTTCCTCTTGTTTTTAGAGAAGATTCAGATTTTACAGTGGAAACTACTCAATTTGTGACAGACTGTGACCATATGCCTACTAAAATGAGAGAAAGCCCCATAAATGGCCTTAACTGCAGAAGATAGTGCAGCCTACAATGTGAATGTGAATAATATTCCAGATTGTCCTTTTTTCCTGCGCACTAATATTAATTAACTGAATACTTAATTAGAACACTATTAATATTTTTATAATAGGCACAGGAAATCATACATTTATAGATACTTGGGGCTTCTACTGTTGCCATAATGTTGGCTGATTGTTTAATTTGAATTGTTTTCCAATGACTACTGTAATAATATGAATTGTCCTAGGATCTATTTTTTTAAAAAGGGCTAAATCTAAACATTGTAAATATCATTCCACTACCGGCCAGCAGACCTCAGAGGGAATAAGCATCTCCTCAGACTACAAACATTTCTCATTCATATTTCTTTGCCTGATATACAGCCCTTGATCACAGATAGAATCCAACCTTTCTCTTTGCTACAAAAACAGTTCCCTTTAAAACCAGGAGTAGAATTCCCAGAATGTATATACTTCCACATCCACTTGAAACCAATTCATATTCCCTCTCTCTCTCTCCCCCCCTCTCTCCCCCTCCCTCCCTCTCTCTCTCTCACACACACATCACTACAGTCATTATTTCTGGTCCATCCAGAATCAAATATCCTTGTTTGATTATTAATAATGCAACCTTTCCTTAAAATTTTAATTGAGAACCTTCCCAACAATTGCAACTCACTTCCCAGAATCATAAACTTCTATTGTGAATATCTCTGCAGCACCCGTTGTTCAAAAAGTTTCTCTGTAAATGAAAACACAGCATCTCTTGTCAATGGTTGTCTGATTAAATATAATGAATCCTTTCTTCCAAGTTGATCCAAGAAAGTCCAGTCCATTACTCATCCATTTCATCATCTCTGAGTTTCTTATACCGGTGCTTTCTCCACCAAGCCTGCAATTCTCAGACCAGGCTCTTTTTTCTTTAAATCTGGCACTGCCAAAGCTGATTCCAGTCCATCAGACGACAAATCAGGTCCAGCTCTTATTCACTGCCTTGGATTGCCACCCTGAGATTGTCAAAACCATTGCTGGCCCATCAATTTTTTAAATTACAGTTTTCTAATAAAAATTCTAAGCTAAAGAGCTTTTTTTCTCCAAAAAAGTTTCTCAGAGAGTTTTATCTCTTTTTGTAGACATTGTGAAAACAAACAGGGGAGGAAGCTATCATTGTTGCAATATATTTATCAGTATTCAATTAGGGGGGAACAATGTGTGGGCATGTGTATGTTTGTGTATGTTTTTGTCTTTTTAACCCACTTTTTAAAACTACAGGTAGTCCTCAACTTACCATCACAACTTAGCCCAAAATTTATGTTGCTAAGTGAGAAATTTGTTGAGTTTTGCCCTATTTTATTACTTTTCTTGCCATAGTTGTTAAGTGAACCAGTGCAGTTCTTTAGTTAGAGACATGGTTTTTAAGTGAATCTAGTTTCTCCATTGACTTTGCTTATCAGAAGGTTGCAAAAAGGGATTTACAGGGCCCTGGGATTCTGCAATGGTCATAAATATTAACCAGTTTTCAAGCATCCGGATGTAAATCACATGATCATGAGGGTACTGCAACAGTCCTAAGTGTGAAAAATGGTCATAAATAACTTTTTTCAGTGCCGCTGTAACTGCAAACAATCATTAAATTAATGATACATACATATATATATATATATATATATATATATATATATATATATATATATATATATATATATATATATTACCTACAAGCCAGGCAAACACCTGAGCACAAACAGACTCCCCCTAATACCTCCAGCTCAAACACTCCCCAACCAGGCACCCATATAAAACCTAGCTTCCTAATAAATGATAGCCATCTGTTTACTCAGAGCCAAGCCACACTAAAAGCCTCCAATACAGGAAACACAATGTTACCAGCCAATCAAGACAAAAAAAGCTACAAAACAGACAGAAGATATTAGAAACACCAATCAAGCAGAACACAGCAAACTCCAAGACCAATAAACACAGACCAAGACTCCCAACCAATCAGGATGAAGAAAAAACCATTCTGGCACAGCAGTAGGCTAGCACCAAATTTAAAACAGAAACAGCTGTGAAAGTCTGACTCACAGACGAACACTATACAGAAGCCTGATGATGTCAGATGAGATTCTGCCGAAACATTGATACAACTTTAAAAGCACAACTATAATGACGTGGGAAAATACCCACACAAAGCTGAATACCACAAATACACACACACACACACACACACACACACACACACACACACACACACACACATATGAATAGGGGCAGAGCTCCAGCTGTGAAATGAGGCCAGAAAAAAAACCTAAAATAATTTTCAGATTAAAGTTGGGGAATTTTCAAGATCCTGAAAGAATCCAGGTAAATGAAGCCTAATAAATATCTAGTTTAAAAGTGTACTATTCTGTAGTATTAAAATGTTGAACCAGGAAAGGGCGTTGGTATTTACCTGACACGCCCTTTCTCTGTGAGCTGTGAAGAGCATCCATTGTTTGGGATGCTGCTGCTGTCGCTCGTTTGATAGGCTGGACTTTAATTGAGAGGACGCTCCTCCTCCTCCACGGGACTCCTCCCTAGCGTCCCCAGTTTTGGCAAAGTCAAAGTGATGAAATATTTCTTCTCCTTCACCCTTTCTAATACTTGGCCGGAATAGCATCCCACCAGATGAATAAGGGTGGGGATGGATGCTCTTCACAGCTCACAGAGAAAGGGCGTGTCAGGTAAGTACCAACGCCCCTTCTCCAGATGAGCTGTTCAGAGCACCCATTGTTTGGGACATACCAAAGCTTGGCGTGTCCTACGGGAGGGCTTCCGTCTGGTTCGGATTCCCCTTTTTCTTGGTCCCTATGGACCCTTTGTAACACTCTCCTGTCAAAGGCAGCCTCCGTAGAGGCAAAGACATCATTCTAATAGTTTCTAAATAAAAGGCAATGGTGAGGCCCATGTTGTCGCCTTGTAAATTTTCGCTATTGGCACTTGTGGCCCATGTTGTCAACATTGCAGTGCTCCAGGTCGAATGAGCAGTGATGCCCCTGGGTACAGGAAGAGATTGTGTCTCATAGGACTTAGGAATTGTGCTCTCAGCCACTTACTGGTCATTGAGGAAGAGGCCTTGCACCCAATGGTGGGTGATTGAAAAGAAACGAAGAGAACCTTTGTTTCCTAATACACATCGTGTGGTTGAAATATATGCAGAAAGCTCACCTTACATCTAGATTGTGGCATTGACGTGCCAGATTTTATGTCGGTTTCAGACAAATGTGCGGGAGTATCAGTTCCTATGGTCTGTGGAAACCAAAATTTATCTTTGGGTGAAAGATGGATCTGGATTAAGGACCACTTTGTCTGTGAAAAATACAGAGATCCTGTCTAACTGACAAGGCTACTAGATCCAAGATGCAACTGGCCGATGTAATGGCAACCAAGAGAACCACCTTGTACGTTAGGAATGGAGACGCATGGTCTACATGCGCTCAAAGGGAGTTTTCTTGAGTGCAGTAAGGACCTTGTTTAGGTCCCACGTGTGATATCAATGCACTAGAGGAGGCTGTAAGGTTGTAGCCCTGTGCAAGAAAATTGCATATGCGTGGGTGATGAGAGATGGACTGCAAGTGTCTCCTAGTGATGACCGATGCTAAGGCCTCCCCTTTGCCTGTTTATATGAACAAGATAATAATGAAATGTCATATAAATAACCCTGCCATCTAATAGGTGTTCCCTTGAGATGGACAGCCAGAGCCATCAGAACCTTCGTAAGAACCTTGGGCAGATGACAATCCAAAGGACAGTGCAATGTATTCAAAACATTGAGTATTATAACAAAAACTAAGAGGTTTGCTATGTGAGGATCTGATTGGAATGTCAGGATGGGCCTCCATTAAGTCAATGGAGGGTAGAAAATCACCTCTGCTGAAGCTCAGAAGTATGGAGTTCAGTATACTCATCTTAAGCCTCCTATGAACTATGGACCGATTAAGTCATTTTAAAACTAAAATTGCCCCTGCTGATCTGGTGCCACAAGTCAGTTGCCTGGATCTCCAATAAATGAACAATAGCTGTCTCCATCACGCTCCCTTTAACGGGATCCCCAGAGAGAGGGCAAGTAATGCAAAGGTTCCAGGGGGAGGATAGAAATTCTATAGCCAGGCCTAATCTTCTGATATCTCTAATCCAGGAAAAAGAGGTAGAGGCATCCCATCTGTCCGTGAAAGGCTTGAGCCTTTCACCAATAGGGGCACAGTCGTGAGGCCTATGTTGTGCCTCGAAGACCTCTATTTCATGTTCCTCTTCAAGTTGCCATGTCCCTCCAGGCCTTCAATTTGTCAGGGATATCCTCTGGGAGGAGGAATTCTGGTGTGGTCCCACAACTGTCTGTCAGGCAAGTAGCGCTGCTGAAGGCCTGGGTTGAAGCCCTGAGGCTCTCCTGGATGGCATTGAGAGATCCAGGAATGAAGGCAAGGTGAAATATGAAACACTTCACAAATTTGCGTGTCATCCTTGCGCAAGGGCCATGCTAATCTTCTCTGTATCATTCCAATTTTAGTATATGTGCTGCTGAAGCGAGCACTCTGGAATTGGGGCCAGCCTGGCTGGGGAAGAGGATTGAGACTTCTGTTCAACCTCCCTCATACATTTTTTGTTTGTTTGTTTTTGAAGATATGCTTATCTAACGCATTTTGGTGTCTTTTGGCATCCTTTGTTGCCTTAGAGGTCTCTCTAGGATGTTTTGACCTACTTTGAGTTGGTTTATTGTCCTCTGGGGGTATTTTTGGTTGCCCTTGAAGATTCTGACCTAAAGCCCACAAGGTGAGATATCTATATCTATATATCTGTATGTGTATGCGAGATTAATGGACTGTTGACTAGTTCAGAGGACTGATGTAAACAGAGGCAGAGAATCCTCTTGATATTTGCTCTTCCCCCCCACTTTTTTTGGTAAATTCAATTTATTATGTTATTATTCATAATAATATTGATATCATTAATATTATTATTGATAATATTTTTGTTATATCTGTGCACAGCTACTAACATAAATTGTTGTGCTGTTACCAAACTCATAATTAGATGACTGAATATGGAATCAAATTGTGAGGCCAAATAGAGAACACCTTTCAGGACCTGTATTGCAATTGGGTGATCCTGCAGTCACTGGCCCCTAACAGCTTCCTGCCCAGGCGGACATGGGCCTTGGCGCTCACTATTATTGTGCTGCTAGAATTCTGTGAGGGCTGCCAACTTAAAAAGGAAGCCCGATAGTCAGCCTCAGAAAGAGGTCCGTAACCGGCATAAATGTCCCCTGGACCCACACGGAGATCCTTGTGAGGGGAAGTGGCCTCTCAACAGATAATGCCATGGAATTCTTATAAACAAAATGATGCCGGCATTGTTTTAGTTGTCAAGATTTAGCATCAACCATCACCTGTTAATGTGAGCCAATGTGAATCTAACTAGAATTTGAGAATTTGAGCAGGAGAACTCTGAGTCCTCTGGCTCCACCCGATCAATAGCCCTTACTTCTTCTATATACCTTGCAGGATTATATCTGAAACTACAGAATCTCCTGTGGAGAGATACCTGAGGGTAAGGATGCTCTGTCCTGCTTAGTGACCGGAGTTATAGGGAATTCCAATCAGAAGGAGCACTCTGTTGTTGGCCAGAGCAGTATGCTGCACCCCCGCAGAGATACATTGGCGTATTGCTAATTCCATCCACAGTCTCATCTTTGCAGGGATCTTTTCTGGTAAGTCATCATCTTGACAGAATCTGGCCGCTGTTGGAGCAATGTGGCCACAGAGGCACTTCGAGTCACTTGTACTGATCTAGATGGGCTACCTGATCTTGTGCAGCTGCACTGCGTCTGGATTACACAGACAGATCCAGGGGTGGTTGCAGAGGGGGATTGGAGCCGAAGTAGGCCTGGAGGAGATGAGGTTTGAGAATTATCTTCATCCTCCCACATGAACTTCTTCATGTGTTTTTCTAGTACCTTATGGCTCATGTTAGCGTCTTTTTCTGCTGCTTAGGAGGTACACTTAGAATGCTTCAATTTGTTTTGAGAATTTGACATGGCTCTTGAGCTACTGCCGCTTGCCATTGTGACCGCTTATTACATTTTACTGTTAATGAGGCTGAAATGTTGGGCACTTGGCACGCCCAGGGGCCTGAACCAGCAATGGCCAGGAAACCCTAAAACAATGCTCCCCAGTTTTGTATAATCTTATGTAAGAATATTGAATTCTTATTCCTATTCCTATTATTATTATTGTTATTATTATTTTGTTATTAATATTATTATTTCTGAATTAGCCAAATTTGCAACACCTCATAGGCCTAGAAAGGAGGAATTGTTGAAATAAGATGTAGGCCTGCGACAGCTTCCTGCACAGGCAGACACGGGCCTTGGTGCTCGCTGTGGTGCTGCTATTTAATTCTTTGAGGGCATAAGCCAACAGTTTCTTCCTTAATGAATAAGGGTCCAAAATAGAATAATTATATCTGAATATCTATATACATACACATATACACACACACATACATATATGTACACATATATAAATATATACACGCATATAGATACACGTACATACGTATTAGGGTGATTTCCCTCAGGTTCCAGGAAGGAGACCCCTGCTTGGGGAAAGAAGAGCCTCACAGTTCCAGAAATAAAATGCAGATCACTACCGCATGGTTAGTGAGTCTGCAATGGCGCCAGCCGTCATCTCTTTAGGCATGTAATGAGGTAAATCGGTTCAGCAGCACTTCCATGCCTTGAGGGGAGTCGATACTGCAGTTTCCCCTTGAATAAAAAGGCGCGGTGGGGCAGATGGGCGCTGATGCCCCCACCCCAGATGTTGTTCCCAGGGGAGAGAAAAAAGCCTCGGACCCTTTTAAAATGGAGCTTCTCCCATTGGGCATGGGCGGCGGTGATCCTAGCAGCTCGTCTTGAAAATATTGTAATGGTACGGGCTAAGAAATGTGAATTTTTAGACATGCGGCTGAGGCGTTATCACCTCTGATCCTCCTGGTGGTGAGAGATCATTATCTGAAGCTACGGTGAGCTCCCTTGGCTTGAGTTATATACCCTATATAGTATATAGGGAGCTGCTTGACTCATTGAAACTAAAAGCCTTAAAGGAGTTGTTTAGAGTTTTAAAGCAAACCTTTTTGTTGTCTCCTTTTGAAGCCTTTGCTGTTCCGGCCAAGGGAAAGGAAATTAAGCTGCCTATATCCACGAAGGCTGAGCAAAAACTGGGGACGCTAGGGAGGAGTCCTGTGGAGGAGGAGGAGCATCCTCTCAATTAAAGCCCAGCCTATCAAATGAGAGACAGAAGCATCACCCCAAACAATGGATGCTCTGAACAGCTCATCTGGAGAATAGTGCTAATTGTTTACTTATGCTTCTATAATGCTTCTATTATGCTTCTATAATTTTTATTTATTTGTAAAAATTATGAATTTAGCATATAACACTTACCTCTTTATCTCACTGTATAGGAAACATTTTGCTTTATTTAGAAAGTTATTCTAATCTATAATGTTAACTTGAATTACCTAACCAGCCAAGAAATTTGATTGTTAAAATTGCCTTGCTTTTTTGCATTTTTGCTTTTCAAAACTGTCAGTAAGGCAGTACAGGTTGTGAGGGTCCTATGTCTCTTGAGAGTTGAGCAGACATCTCTGGCACCGCATGTAAAGGAACATATGCATCTATCATTCAAAGACAGTTGCATAGCTCTTGAATGTACATGTCCACGAATTTTAACATTCTGGCTGGGGAGCATTCCAACAGCATAGCATAGAACAGTAAGTTTAATCGACCAACCAGCATGCAGGATGCACACCTCCAATGTGAGTGTTTGTATTGGTCTATCTCAGGAGTGTCAAACTCGATTTCACTGAGGACCACATCAGGGTTATGACTGATCTCTGGTGGCTGGAGGGAGTGGCCGGGGCCATGACCAAGGTGGGCATGGCCAGCTTGACATCACTCATTGAGGCTCCATTTTCAACCACCACAGCCTCCTACAGCCCTCATTGGCAGAGGACTGCAGGAGGCCATCATGGCCAAAAACAGCCCGGGGGAGGGCGCCTTGTGCAGCCTCCCTGAGTCCATATTCTCTGGCAGAGGCACCGCGGGCTGGTCCTTCGTTGTTTCCAGGGTGGCCCCCTGGGCCAGATCTAAGCATCCTGCAGGCTGGCTCCATCTCGCGGGCCTTGAGTTTGACACCCCTAGTCTATTTGCGGCTATCTTCAATCTATACTTACCCATCAATTTCTTCGCAGGGTAGGTATGAGGCAATAGCGAGTGCAACTCTAAATCTGGTTTACAAGCTAGAGTTAGGATTCCAGGTGAGTGCCAATCTGAGAACCATCAACAATGAGAACTACCAAGCTGCTATCCCAAAACAGGAGTCAGAGTCAGAGAGTTTTTGAGAGAGAAGTGCTTTCCATCCCACAGACTCAGCTGGTCCACTGCACTATATATTTCAAATATACAAATACATGTAATAATCTTCAAGGCCTTACTTGGGTGAAAAAAAAGACAGTTAAAGTGTCAGCATATAAATGCTGTTTTGGATAGATTGCTTTCACCTATTG
Organism: Pseudonaja textilis; assembly: GCF_049901715.1. Taxonomy (NCBI): domain Eukaryota; kingdom Metazoa; phylum Chordata; class Lepidosauria; order Squamata; family Elapidae; genus Pseudonaja; species Pseudonaja textilis. Next base: position 188,404,804 of record NC_141990.1, read on the forward strand.
TTCCCTTCCTGGTACAAGTTTGATATTTCAGACATATTAAATATTGTCATCATGGACAGGAGAAAAAAAAACGATCTGGATTTATTACTAAGCCTCTGGGCCATCTGCACTAGAGCAAGGATTTCTGACTCCTATTATTTAGCAGTAACAAGAAATGACTCCCTTCTCACCCATACATCTTAAATTAGCTACCACGCCTCCCCTGCTGGCATGGGTGGGGCAGGCCAGTCCCACTGAAACAGTTCTTCATGTAGGGCTTTAAAGGTGATAACCAACACCTTGAATTGCACCTGGAAGCAAATGGCAGCCAGTGCAGTTCATGAAACAGCAGTACAATATGGTTCACTCTAGAGCAGTGGTCACCAACCAGTGGGCCGGGGACCACTGATGGTCCACAAGAAAATTTTGGTGGCCGGCAGAGAAATGTCCCCCCAAAGCACCACCCCCACAAGCAATTAATCCAGGCTACATGGAAACACAAGGCTTGTGTCACTTGCACTGTGAACAACATGAAGTAGTGAGGGGAGGGGGGAAAGGGAGAAGCAGGGGACCTTGCCCCACTTATCCCATGTGCCTGGCCTGGCCACCAGGCTGCTTATTTCTGCTTCTTTCTTCTTCTTCTTTTGGCTTCACGCAAGGAAAGCAGCAAAAGCCTTTCTTTCTCTCCCTCATACTCCACCAGAAATGAGTCTTTGGGACCCTGCAAGGCATCCTTCTCCAAGAGGCTGTGTCGGCGTGACAAGTCTCACAAAGACTCATTTCTGGGGGAGTTTGGGAGAGAGAAAGAAAGATTTCTGCTGCTTCTGCTGCTTTCCTTGCATGAAGCCAAAAGTGTCTCTCCCTCCCTCCCTCCCTCTCTCCCTCCCTCTTTCTCTCTCTCTCCCTCCCCCTGAGAACGGAACTGGAGACAGTATCCTGCAATCCCAAACAAAGAATGATCGATCGGTAGGAAAACGGGATGAGGTATTTTCCTGCAGACTTTTTGGGGGATTTTCCCAGGTTCTCTGGTCCGCAGGATTTAAAATTATGAGTTTGGTGATCCTTGAGGTCCAAAAGGTTGGCGACCCCTGCTCTAGAGGTCCCAAAGACTGCCTGTGCTGCCATACTCTGCACCAGTTCTAGCTTCCAAATAACAGTAGTAATAACACTCAGACTTATATACCACTTCACAGTGCTTTACAGCCCTCTCTAAGCAGTTTTCCAGAGTCAACATATTGCCCCCAACAATCTAGATCTTCATTTTACCGGCCTCAAAAGGATGGAAGGCTGAGTCAATCATGAACCAGTGAGGATCGAACTGCTGGCGGTCGGCAGAATCAACCTGCAATACTGCATTCTAACCACTGCCCCACCACATCTCATTCAATCCTCTTCAAGGGTATCCCCATGTAAACAGCATTGTAGTAGTCCAAATGTGGGATGACTAAGGCTTGAATGACAGCACAGCAACACCTGATCCAGGAAAGGCTGTATCTGGTATACAACCTAGAGTTGTGTGAATGCTCTCCTAGCTGAAACTGCCACCTGCTCTTCAAGCAAGAGTTGCAAATCCAGGAGAACCCCCCAGGTGGTGGACTGTATCTGTCTGGAGTAGTGCCACCCCATCCAGAAATAAAGATGTTGAAGTCTCAGATCTTGGAGCTCCATGCACTTAAAACCATTCTGTCTTTCCAAGGTTTAGTTGAGGTCTGTTGTCCCCAAATCAGGCTCCCATAGCCTCCAGGTACTGTGAGAGGGCAGCAACAGCAAAATTTGTGTCACCCGGAGCAGAGATATGAAGTTGAGTATACTGGAGATACTTCAACCCATAGTGATGGATGATCTCACTGAGAAGCTTCATGTAGATTTTAAAGAGGAGTGGAGAGAGTACTGAGCCTTGTTGCACACCATAAAACAGCAGCTGTGAACTGGGTCTTTTACTCCCTATTAACACCAGTTGGGATTGGCCTTAGAGAAAGGAGTCAAACCAACCAACAATTGTTTTGCTCATGGCTAACCTTACTTTTAACCTTTATCTGCTCTTCTGTACAAAACCCATACAGTCCTTCATATTACTCTTGCTTCTTTTCTCATAAATCATTGGAGTAATTCTTTTAAATACAGACTTTGCTTCACTTCCTGATTTTTGTTTTGGCTTGCAGATATAGCGTAACCATCTTGTTTGAGTCAACATCATTTAATCTTAGCAGCCAACCATCCTCATATAATTGTTTCCAGATTTCTCTTACATAGGCTTACAGGATCTGAATCTGATTCTGCAAATATTATGTAGGTAGAAGCAGTGGTGGGATTTAATTTTTTTTACTACCAGTTCTGTGGGTGTGGCTTGGTGAGCATGGCAGCGGAAGGATACTGTAAAATCTCCATTCCCACCCCACTCCAGGGGAAGGTTACTGCAAAATCCCATTCCCTCCCCATCCCACTAACCTGCTTTCCAGCTCTGTTCTCCTGTGGAGGGCAACAAAAGAAGACCCAGCCGATCAGCTGGGACTCAATGGGAGGCAGAGAATAGATGGGGTTGGCGGGGCCAGTCAGAGGTGGTATTTGCCGGTTCTCTGAACCACTCAAAATTTCCACTACCGGTTCTCCAGAACTGGTCAGAACCTGCTGAATACCACCTCTGGGTAGAAGTGAGAATGAACAGATATAGACAGTCCTAAAGGTATATCTAAAATATAAATCCTTGAGATGTACTGTGTTGTTTAATGTAACAGTTACTACATCATCAGCTGACAATGCCCTTGCACGCAATAGGGAAAGATGGAGTAGATTGCTTTTGTAATTAATTTGTATTATTTAAAATTAAGGAGAAGAAGATTGACAAGATAACTTGACTCTTGCCGAATCTGTTGTCTATTTGTTTTTGGTCCTTTTAGGGAATTGTAAGGGGTTCTTTTTTACGTAAGAAAAGGTCTATGTTAACAACGATGCCTTTTTATACATTTCCTACCTTGACTTTCCAATGGTCTTTGTGGACAAGGCAGTTGATGATCTGCAGCTAAACGGGTGTAGCAGAAAGGGTGTAAATCTTTCTCTTGGTCTGAATGTCTCAGAATGGCCAGGGATGCTGAAGTTTCAGCTAAAATCTTGAAAAGAAAAAAGAAAAGAAAAAAAAAGAGTTGTTTTTCAATTCAAGTTTGTAGTCACCAAGACATGCACATATTATTTTACAACTGTATTACATTTAATATTCTGGATGATCTCTGGCAAGTTCCAGTGCTAGATGGGAGACAGTCTTCCCTAAACTGGTGTCTCCAGATGTATTCAACTACAACTCTCAACCGGCATGTCTATCACATTTGCTGGGATTCAGCTAGGGAAGTTAATAGTTAGTAGTACCTTAGAACAGGGGTCTCCAACCTTGGCAACTTTAAGACTTGTGAACTTCACCTCCCAGAATTCCTCAGACAGCTGTCTGAGGAATTCTGGGAGGTGAAGTTCACAAGTCTTAAAGTTGCCAAGGTTGGAGACCCCTGCCTTAGAATTCTATCTAGTCCATCCAGTTCTGTTGAGCCTACATTTGAGCGGACCAAACCCTGTGAATTTTCTTAGCAGTTATGTTTTCTGACAATGTCACAAGCCTTATTTTCCCCACCCCCGCTTCCTACTACCTGTTTCCCTCCCTGGCACAGAAAAACTGTGAATAATGGCATATGATATATGCTGATTTTTGCTCCAAGTTAATTTGTATCTTTAGAAGTAAAAAAAAAAAAAAGCTATAGGAAGGTATTAATCTGCTTAACATTTCTAAGTACATCATCCAAGGGATTTTGTTTTTTTAATCTTACATATGCTCAGCAGAGCTACTGGCAAAAACTGTACATTTTCTTCATTTCATCCTTGCAACATCAAATGGTAAGCAGCAAAAATTGGATCAGACTTCAAAGACAGCTGTGCTCCCAGTCACACAGCGACTCCTCCATTTCACATATTGAATTCAAACAGGATATCAAAGTGCTACCAAAGAACCTCAGGTCCTTGTGAAAAAAAAAAAAAAAAAGAGAGGATCTCACATCTGTAGAAAGTGAAGTGCGCAGACAAATCACCTCAGGGACCAGCTAACATTTATTCACAGCAGCAGATTTCCAGCCTTTTGATTCCGTTGTTCACTTGTACCTCCCTGTCTTTCTACAGAACAAAAGTTCTTAGCAATCCGGGCTTTGTCTCCAAGACTTGAAAATATTCCTAATGGTTTCATATTCTGATAGTTGTGCCAAGTAACCGTGAACATGCCTCTGAACTGTAGATTTAGGGATCTCATATCATTTTAGAGTCTGAATGTCACATTACCTTGCTTGTTTGTTTTTCAAGAAAGCACTGTATTGCATGAGGACTGCTATTTTTCTGCCTGAAACAAGAAAAAAAATGTTATTTTCTTCTTCTTCTTAAGCCAGCATTAACTTCTATGTCATTTCTGTTCTGATTAGTGTATTCCCTTTAAATTTAATCCCCTGATAATAAATTCTCGCAACATAGTTATTATATTTCTAAAGATTTTACTTGAAGATGTTACATTTATTTCTTTTCTTTGAGGGAGATTTTCAAAAGTGACAACTATGTGTGGAATGTTCTGCTATAAATTTAAAGAAACGTTTCCTTATTTTAAAAGCATTGGCTGCAAACCAAAAGGGGAAGTTGTGTCTGCTTGCAGATTTGCTCATTTACATATTTCTATTCTCAATGTCTATCAAAGAAAGAAGTCATTTTTGAAAGCAATTGTTGTTTCTAGCTGGCCTCTTCAGGAGACACCTGCTGCCTCCCCCACCCCTCTTAAATCACAAAGATTGGGGAATTCAAGCTGATGTGTCCTTTGCTCTCAGGTCATTCACTACATGAAATCTCGCAGTTACATATTATCTGCTAATTCCAGAGGACACAAAAGAATTCTCCTCCCCCCACTACACTCTTTGACTGAGAAACTATCTGGAACTTATAATAAACACCATTATAATTTTTTATTTACAGATACAGTAACATTGAAAATACTGTAATTTGCCATTGCTAAAAAGCACATTAAAACTTAGCTTTACAACAATTCAAACCTTTTGCTCATAGGCTACTCTGTGACTCACGGACTCTGTTCATTCAAAACTCTACACATCAAGTTCTCTTTTTTCACTCACACTACACACCTAACAACAGAGTGGATTTCAACACTGGGTTCACATACAAGTCTATCGAGGAAGCCAATAATGACCTGCTTCACATAGACTACTAAACCATACATCAAGATTTTCAATGCTCTAAATCCATCAAGCATAAGGCACAACCGCAGCAGAAGTATAACTTAGCTTTGAGGAGCAGACAACTTATCTGATCAAAGACCAGACTATCCACCATTGTCAACATATTGAAAACTGCAATCTAAAAGTTCAGGAGAGCTGGAACCAATCTGGGCATGAGATTTTAAGGGATGAATAAAATGTTTTTTGCCCCCTAATCCTGCCCCTAACATACTCCCAAATGGCCAAGATATATAGATTGCTTGGTGAATAACAAATGGCTTGTAAATCACCCTCAGTCCATGTGGTTTTTACATTTTACAGTTTTTACATTCTTGGTTTAGCATAGTGTAGAGCCTCAGCAATGAGAAAGGGAGATTATAAGACTAGCTGAAAAGCTATTTTCCATTACTGTTCAGATTTAGAAATTGGTGCTTGATTTTTTTTTAAAAAACCTCTCTTTGGAGCCTTTTACCTATATAGTGCCAAGACAGATCTTGCCCATCCTATATGTAGACCTTTCATTTGTCCTATTGACATGCACAAGCCTGTCTAAGTCTTTTTCTCTCTCCTCTCTGTTAATAGTCATCCCTCTATGTCATCTGCATACTTGATAATCACATATTCCTACAATAAACTGGAAAATGGCTCTGTTACACTATTAGTAAATAAGCTGTTGTGATTGAGCTCTCATTCCTTGCCCCAGTTCCTGATCACCTAGCAGTTCGAAAGCATGCAAATCCTTATTAGAGGAAGGATATACCTGGACAAGATAGGCGGCACACAAATTTAATAAATATATATATATATCCTCTACCAAGTATAAAACATTCTGGGTTTATGTAAACATTTGAATTGCACTCATGGGTCATTGTAACTTGACTACATGTTCCATTCATCCCTTTCAGGGCCATAATAATTTGGCAAATGAGGGCAACTGGTATGAAATTAGATCTCTGCTTATGTGTGCTTACGTCTAGTAATGAAGGGCTAATAGTTCACGTAAGTCAAGTTAGTCGTAAATGTACCAAATTTTTCAGCAATTTCTTTCAGAGGCGGCCTAATAGAAATACCCCTAGGATGAAAAACCAATATTCCAATATCCCAGGCTTTATATATATTTGCTTAGTGCAATGACATTTGTTTTGCTATAGTATTTATTTAAAAATTCATGGAGAAGACTCCAATCGTATTGTCTTTCCCATGCAACCACCCCAAATATAAGATAATTGGATGAAAAAAAGATATATAATTGGCTCTACCTTTCTGCATTAATAGTGCCATAAAATAAAATACAATTATATAAGAATGCATAATAATATAATAATAGTGCAATAGTATAAGAGACCTATTTGGTATAGTGGTTAGGGCATTAGGCTAAAAACCAGGAGACTGAATTCTAGTCTACCTTAGGCACAAAGCCAGTTGGGTGTTCTTGGACCAGTCATGTTCTCTCAATGGCAAACCACTTCTGAAAAACCTTGTCAAGAAAACTGCAGGGACTTGACCAAGAGTCAGTCACACAAAGAAAATAACTGATTCAAAAGCACGCACACACACACACACACACACACACACACACACACACGTACACAGGCAAGTCCTATTAACAAGTAGTTTTCATGGGACTGATATCAATCACATTTCTTGGCAGACGTTATTAATAGCAGACCAAGACTCTATTTCTACTTATGCAAGCAATGGTAAACATATTTCTTATATTCACTTTTACCACGCCAAACCTTACATATTTTCATCATACTGTAATAACCCAATCCCCTTTAACTGTCACTTTTCAAATCTTTTTAGCCTCTTTCTTTGTAAGAAAAGTGCTTCATAATCCATATTTAATCTGCAGGCCTTTTCTTCATCTTTTTACTTTGATCTCTTTAGCTTTAAAAAAACCTTAAAACAATAGTTACTCTTCACAGATAAGTTTCCTTTGTTGGGATTCAAAGTTGACTCTGCTGCCCCAGATCCCTAAGTTTCAACCATTCAACCAATGATCACAGCTACTTTGTTTGGGCTGTAAAATATAGACCACCTCCAAATGGGAGCAAAGAGTTAAAGTTTCATTTCTTTGCTACCATCTCAGGGGTGTTGAGGTTTGCAGACTTTCCTGATCTGGTAAAAATAAAACAACAACACACACAGTAGAAAGAGCAAGATTTTAAGCATTATTCATTTTTTCATTGTTGGCCATTAGCTTGTCAGGGAGGTGGCAAGGGGGGATTATTTCAAAGAAACCAGGCAAAGTATTTGGCTTTGTGAAAACACACCACCTTTTCAGGTCTGCCATATCACCCAAGGACAGTCCTTTACAGAATTAGCTCATTGGTGCTTTTCAGAACTGAGATTGTTGTGAAGTTTAAAAATATAGTGAACGGATGGAGTAAATATTGTCAGATGCTGCAAAACTCTGGACACCACCGTGATGGTAGCAAAGAAATAAAATTTTAACTCCGTGCTGAAAGGATTTGCCGGTGACATCACCGTTGCCCAGGCCTTACCCAGTTGGTGGCTCCTTTTGCACCCCCATGAAATTGTCCACCGAAGTGGTATCCATTTATCTACTTGCAGTAGATAACCACTGGGTCGGCAGGAGCTGGAGCCTGTGATGGAAGCTCACCCCACCCCACTGCTGCAGTGGGTCTCAAACACAAGCCTGCCAATCGTCAGCCCAGCATTTTAACCTCGTGAGCCACTGTGCTCTCTTAGTCCTTGATGTATGACCTGTTTTCCTTGTTACCTTCTGGGAGGAGGCTTCGTGGTATCCAAAGCAGAACATTCAGTTGCAGTTTTGTTCTATAAAGCATCAACCTTGTGAACTCTCAAGTTACCTCTTTCTGCTACGTATTCAAAATGGACAGTGATTAGAGTGTGTGAGTGTGTGTGTATGTGTGTGTTTATGGTGCAGGTATATATTTATGTATGTATTTAGCATGTGTATATGTGTGCTATGTATGTGTTTGGGTAGATATACACTTTCTCTTGAGTGCAGGCAACAGAATTTCATTTTTAATGTGGGCCAGTGTGCTCATTCTAAAAAAATGACAATAAAGTTATCTTATTTTATAATTGAGCCTGGAATTATGGTGTTAAATTGTTGCAGTCATGAATCAGGTCACCACAGGGTGTGTGGCTGTTGAAATAATGTTGTAAGTATTTTGGGGTGGGGGGGCAGAGGTCCATCATAATGGAACAGTTACTGGAGATGTTGAAAAACTACCTGTAATTATGTACTGTGTGAAGAAGTACTTTGAAAAATCTTTTAAATTTCCTACTAATCAGCTTCATTAGATGATCCTTGTTTTCTGTTTCTCCTGTTTCTCCTCCATACTAGTTTTCTCCAGTGTTGAAAACCAGACTACAGGATCATCAGTAGAGGGGCTATCCTCTTATATTTCCCAAAGGATGGATGAGTAACATATAGCTATATGGCTCTAGGAGTTACCAAATTTCAACATTAGTAGGATTGGTCAGTGAAGAGAGTTAACAGGAATTGTGAAGTCAAAATATCTGGAGGGCTGAAAGTTGCTCAGCTCTGCTAAAATGTCACAAGTGCTAGTGGTACTATATATCTAACTATTGTAAAATCTTTTTCTCTTCTTTTTTGTTTATTTCACTGTTTATAATTTTATTCCATCCTATCTACATATATCCAAAATCTGTCCTAGAAGATTAGGGCATCTTCTGGAAAAGTGCAAGATAACGTAGGAAGAAAGACCAATTCATAACATTTCTTCTAAGTAAGAGAAGCTAATCATAATAATAATTACAATATATACTTCTCCTTCTGAAAGGCAGCATATACATTTAAACAACAACAACAACAACCAGAGGGGGGTGGAGCTGGCGTCGCGACGATATGGCATGCGATCTTGGAGGTCTGAGATCACTGCCGATAACTTTGCTCCTGGACGGTCCATTTGGATCTAAACTGTCCTGAAGAGATGGTGAATGTAAAGAGCACATCCTGTCGATCCCAGGGATATCACAAAGTCCCTGGTAGATCCAGGAGAAGCTCTTTTTGCCAGTGGCAAAGAGGCAGCCATTAAAGCCGCTGAAACGAAAGAGAACGGAAGGAGAAAGTGTGCCGGTTTGGTGAGAACTTTTTCTTTATTTTAAGATTTGAAAGGACACCCTAAGGGAAAGAAAGAATCTGTAAAAGTTTTGACAGAAGTGATTAAGCGACGATTTTAAACTGGAATGTCAACGTAATATATTTTTTTTCTCATTGCTGGATTTTCTACACATGATTTTATATTTTGAAACTGGACTGTTTTTTTTCCCCTTTCACCTGTTCTTTCTCTCCTTTTTGACTTTATAATATTCTAGGCTAGAGCTCCCTTTTAGTCATCTTTTTAAATATCTTTTTCCCTTTTTAATTAATTTTTATTATATTTTGTTTGGAAAAGGAGGGGGAAAGTGAAAGCAAAAGAAACTTTGTAACACTGCCAAATAGAGGCTTGGAAATATTCTATTTCTTTTTCTTGACCAGACAAGGCTGAGAAAGAACTGAGACTTTTTTTCAAGGACATTGCCTGTTTGATAAGATAGAGGGGAAGAGCATGAGAGAGTATTATTGCAGGTGCTCTTCTGGGTTTCTATCAAGAGCTGGAGTCTGGTGTTGAAGCTTATAGAAAAAAAAAAGGTGATAAGACTCTGGAGAAGAGAGTTATAAATTTTAACAAAAGCCTTGGATAATCAAACAAGGTTCAGTGTGCTCTTTTCTTTTCTTTTTTTTAAAGCTGTGCTATTTCTTACTTTAACAAATCCCCTTAACAATGATATTAATGTATTTAATACATGATTGAAAATATGAGAATATATACAATATAATTGTAATTGAAGACTATGAAATGGAAGCACAAAACAATTTGTAAACCAACTGGCACACTGTATGTATATGTATGGAAGATGGCTTGATGTTTTTATGTTTTGTTTGTCTATGTTCATCTTAAAAACCAATAAAAATTAAAACAACAACAACAACAATCACCGCCTACCATTTTGATATGTGACTTGTTTAAATTTGTTACCATCAGTGTAAAGTACAATAAAAGCCGAAACCCAAACATTTCCTTTGAAAAAAGACTTGCTAAACTCAGTGGAGTTTATTTATGTGCAGATATGCTTAGGATTGTGAAGATTGCGATGTATGGGTTCTCCCCCAAATATTTATAGTATGAATCAAATAATCCACATTAGGATTTTACTTCTGTAGGTATATCACAAAAGTAGATCAATGATTAAACTATGAATCGTGTTATTGGGTATTACAATGCTGTTAGTCTTGTTATTAGCAAGATTATGAAATCTACAGCATCTGATTTTCTTTTTTTCTTTTTAAAGCAATCCATCAATCTTTTCAACTGTACGGGGAGGTGGGGGAAGAAACCTCCAACCTCCACTATTTCCTTTGATCTGATATGGGAAAAGATTCTGCGTATTATGTATGTATCGTGTTAGTTGAGGCTTCTACTACATCTTGACAGGTACAGTGAGCTGTATTGTAACGCTTTGTTTAGAGATACTATAGAATAAATTGAAATGATAAATGGTGCCATCAGTGAATGCAAATCATCAGCTGAAACACAACGTGGACAAAAAAAGTGAACCATAGCAAAAGTCTCCTCTTCTGACTACAAACTATGTTATCAGCTGCAGGAAACCAAGCAGTTATCCAGGAGTAAGACTGAAGGGAGTGAGATTCAAGAACTGCTATAGAAGGAAACAGGGACTTTTAACACAGAGGCACAAAATATGACATTTAAGGACTACGAATGGCTTGACTATGATCTCCAGGTAGCATCTTTCAAGGTTGCCACCAATTGTGGCAGAAAAATATTAAATACTTTGCCCTATGTTTTAGCTGAAATCATGTTAGTTTAATATAAGTTGAATTAAACTTTATACTGATCCCAGGTTACAGGCCACTAAGGGGGCCTTTATTTAGTCCTTTATTTCAGTTAATGGGAACTCTCAAATGATACTGCCAAAAGGCAATGATCAACAACAATTACCATTAGAAAAGTTGGAATTGTATAAATACTTTTAAAGCATATTATAACAACATGTTACATAATATTTACAAAAAATGAATTTATTGAATTACCGTAACTAAGAACAAATTTAACTGGATTAATTTACTGTGCATTATTTGGGATAGAAATCCAAAAGAGTTGTGTGATTTGTTGTAAGAGATGTAAGCTTCATCAGACTATATGCGTACACTGACCATATTTCTGTCAAATATAACACAAATTGAAAAGCCACAACAAGAAGTACTACTAATATAATAATATAATGGAAATTAGAGCTTTATTTATTGATCTTCCTTCATATAGCAAGATGGGAGGTGACTAAAAACTTGTAATTCTTTCATTGGTGATGCCTCTTCTTGGAGAATATCATCCCCAGAGATCCCTCTTTTATACTTTTTTCAATGCTAAGAGAAAGAACTTTTTTATTTCCTGGCATTTTAGTTCTTTCAGAAAGTTTACACTATTTAATTTTGCTGCTGGTTTTATGTGAAGTATACATACAGCTGTGCTGTGGTATTTCTTGCTTCTTCTACACCATTCAGAAAATTTATAAATAGGTAATCTAAAGGTATAATCTAAAGGTGTAATCATTAACTAAAAGGACCCCTGTTAGCACAGTGGTTAGAATGCACTATTACAAGCAACTCTCTGCTTGCAGCCGGGAGTGCAATTCTGAAGGGGGTCAAGCTTGACTCAGCTTTCCATTCTTCTGAGATCAGTAAAATGAGGACTCAGATTGTTGGGAGCAATATGCTAACTCCATAAACTGCTCAGAGTGTTTTGTAAAACACTATGAAGTGGTATATAACTCTAAGACCTATTGCTATTGCTAAAACGTTAACAATATTTAGGGTTTCCGGGTTAGAAAATTGGCAAGGGGGGACAGAAGAATTATAGAAGGGTGCAAAATTATGTTTGGCGCAGAAAGAGTAAACAGATTTCCCCCCGCTGTTTAATTAGACTTGAATCTGAAGTTAAGTTGTGAAGTTAGATTGTGGGAGATATAAAATGAATTTTCATAGTTGTTCATAGTTCCTGGGTCCTCAAGGTGTTGGTAATAATAATAATAATATGCCTGCCAAGATATGTTTTAAATTAATAAATGGGAAAGTACCAAGAAAAGCCCTAGGCCTCGCATAATTTGCAGAGACAATTTCATGATGGATATATTCATGATATAAAAAGATTGGAAATCCCTCAATAAGTAGTAGCTATAGGATGAAGTTGCTTACACATAGAACAGGGTGTCAAACTTGATATCATTGAGGGCCATATCAGGGTTGTGTCAGGGGACCAGGGTGGGTGTGGCTGGGGTGGGCATGGCCAGCTCAACATCACTTGTGTTGGGGTCGCCTGTGTTGGCTCAGCATTCTGCCAGGGAAAATAGGCTCCCAAGCTCCATTTTGAGCTGCAAAGGCCTCCTGTAACACTCTGCCAGCAAAAACAGAGCTTGGAAGGGCCCAGCTTTGTTTTCAATGGCAGAGAGTTACAGGAGGCTCTCACAGCCAAAAAGGGAGCTCAGGAACCCATTTTCACTGGCAGAAACACCGAGGGCAGTTCTTTGCTGTTTCTAGGGCAGCCCTGCAGGCCAATTCTAAGCACCCCATGGGCAGGATCTGGCCCCAAGGCCTTGAGTTTGACACTGCTGACATAGAAGAACAGCCTGCACAAGTATTAAAGGGCAAATTAATGGAGAATAAAGTACCAATATCATGGTAACCTCTGTATGAGATATTTCTCATACTGATAAAGGGAATCGCAGATACCAAAACAATGGATAAATGTCGATTGCCTTGCCTTCATGCAAAATACAAGAACCTCCTTTTCGCTGCACAGAAATACAACACACAAACACACACACACACAAGGAAATTAAAGAGAGTTTTGGCAACTATCTGAAAGTACAGTATTTGCTAGAATTTGTCTGAAAGTATAGTATTTGCTAGAATTTGTTAGAATTCTTGTTTCCTTCTAATCCTGCTATTCACAGGATTCTTCCTGTTTTGTTCCTTGGATTAAATCTATTTAGATTGTAAGGAGGGAAGTCTGACAGTCAGTTCTCCAAAAATGAATGAATAATGCCAGGAGTTCTGACTGGATTTACCATTATTTTCAATAAAATTAATAGGATTGTTTTCCAATCACGTCTTTAAGAAATTACCCTATTTTGGCTCAGGAAAATTACCATTTGGCTGCAACTTTTGGCGGTTTACAGGGACCACACCAGATCCTAAAATAAAGCTCAAATAGCTGCCAATCCGTATCTCTAACTCTTACAGATTTCCTGTTTCAAAACATTCTGACTCCCAGTGAACTGACAGCTTCATGCTGTTCCTTTCAGACTGTTTTGTTTTCCACCCAGGGAGGGTTTCATCTGCACATGCCCCTTTGATGCTCAATTTAATCAATGGAAAATATCCTCCTGTGGCTAAAATTGCAATTTTTTTGCAGCCACTCAAGGGCAAAGGTAACGTGACACTGTTAAACTGAATTTGCTAATTATGTCCTACTAAAGATGGATTCCCTTTGCACCTAGAAGTTCAGACATTTAATATTTGCCTGAGAGATGGCAAGGAGTATAGTAGAGAGATTTGTGCATAAGTCTAACCAGTGGTGGGATTCAGATTTTTTTTACTAATGGTCCTCTGGGCGTGGCTTTGTGGGCGTGGCAGGGGAAGGATACTGTAAAATCTCCAGTCAGAGGTGGCATTTGCCGGTTCTCTGAACTATTCAAAATTTCCACTACCGGTTCCCTAGAACTGGTCAGAACCTGCTGAAAACCATCTCTGAGTCTAACTCTCTTTGGCAAATGTCTGAGGCATTTTGGTAATATACTGTATACTTCCCTGGGCAAAAAGTGGGAGAAGATGGAGATGAAGCAATGCTTGTTGTCTTTCAGAAGCTGACAAAAAGTTGCAAATCTAATCTGTATTTTCTGCTTCTGCTTATATTATTTAATTATGCTTAAAAAGGCTATAGCCCTACTCCCCTCTTGTCAGTGAGTAAGCCTAAATTAATTTAAACTCACATTTAATATTGCTATTTATAAGATGGCAATGGACAAATGCAACATTTTCTAAACATTTTATAGGAAAAAGTGCTTCCATAGATAGGTTAAATATTGGCCCCAAAAAGGAGGGATTGAGAAAAATGGGAGAGCCTTATTGCTGTTTGTCTGACAAGATATTTGTTTCAATATCGGTAAGGAGACTTCAATAATTGCTTCACTGCCATATCTTTTTCAGGCATTGGAACTTTACTTTTCCTCATTGCACATGTTCAAGATCCACCCTCTGGAATAAAATTTGAAGGTACTCTGAGAAAAGAGGGCAGGAAGAATTAACTGCCTCGTGTTCATTGAGCAGAAATTGCTTCTATTTATAGAAACACCTCACTGCATTCTGTCCTGCGTTAGAGGCAAATACATAATATGAAATTTGCTGGTGTTCTATAAGGTTTAATAGGACAGCAGCCAGGAAAAAAAATGTGATAGAGTGCTGAAGAAGAATTTTTACATTCTACAATTTTCAAGTAATAAAAGGCTTACCACAAGTTACTTACCACATAACTTTTCTCAAGGAGAAAGAATTATGCCATCTAATGAGAAGCTAGAGCACATTGCCTTAATGTTTTGCCTCTGGCCGTCTTGAAGGGTAATCTTCCTAGCATTCCTATGGGAGACCAGAACTACTCTTTGGTTCAGGTGAGGTGTAGACTGTGGCTCATGTTCTACGTATGGCACTTTTTAGTGGAAGTCTTTGCCTTTCATATTCCCTTTTAGTTAATAGACTTTTGAATGTATTAACACTTCTTTTTATTTAATAGAACACACACAGCTGTTACTCTTAATGCTGGCAAATTTTGTGCTATGGCTTGTTGAGTCCACCAAATGGCATTTCAAGAACCAGGTTAGCGATCTTAAGTGATTTAGATCCTGAGCTTTAAACAGGTTACTGCCAAGATGACTTTTATTATTGTTTTGTTCGCTTCATTACAATATATATACTGTACTTAGTTTTGACCGGCCAATGATTATAATAAACATTACATAGATTGGTTAATTATCTAAAGTATAAAACTGTCATTGATATGTGAATGCTACAAGTCATATTCACAAACCCGCATGAATAGACACATCTTTCAAAAACAGAGTCCAATTGCAGCTCCTCAGGCCCTATCCTGAGTTGTCTCACCAGCAAGGTAAGTAATAGGAAAGAAAATGTCTCCCTCTACGTACTTTCTCTCTATATTCTATTTGAACAGAATAATTAAAACTTACCCATTTTCTTCGTATCTGAGATTGGAATCGAAACCCACTGATTCCACATCGGTTTGATAGCCGATACTGTTCTTCCATCTTCTATAATTTTTGCGTGTTAAATATCCCCTGAAGGCTAAGCAAGCATCAGCAAAAAAAGAAGGTTAAAAATGGAGCAGCATTATCTGACATTTTGCAACATACAGAACACTCTTTATTCAACTCTTTATAGAAAGAAACAAATTCAGATTTGTTTCAGTTCTGAAGCCTCCGGCTGCAATCACCCTCCAGGCTACAAAGTTTACTGGCCATTACAAATGAATGGCATTGCCAAAGATCTGATCTGAGAACAGCTTCCGATGGATTTTTTTCATCAAGCTATTTTTTGGAGAAAACTGAATCACCATTTATTTGACTCATCCAAAGCATCTTCTGGGCAAATATTTTTTATTTTATCTGTTTTAGTATACTTTCATCCTTCCTTTTCTTCAAAGAATTCTAGAAAATGCATGAATTTAAATACTGAGTAATTAAGGGATTACCTCTATATATTATAAAGCACAAAGTATCTCACCTGTGTCACCTTAGCAAGTGATGTTGGAGCTAAGAATAGCCACTGATATGATCTCTAACTAATTCCAATCATTCATATTTCAGGACTTGTACGAACATAGGACAGGAGCAACTGACTTTCTGTTCTCCAGAAGTTTTGAACTTTAGCATCTATAATCTCTTGTCCATAGAGTTGAAGGAATTGTGGAAATAGATGACAATTCGATATCAAAGCATCCTGAGGATGTCAAGTCACCTACTATTATCTATTATTATAGAGATGGCTCTGAACAATACCTCAGCAGGCAAGCTGGATAGCCTTGGTCCACTTACTCATTCTCAGGTCTTAGGAAACAAGCAAGAACAAACCACTTCCACAAAACCTTATCAAGAAAGCTTCAGGGATTTGTCCAGGCACTCACCGGGAGTCAAAAATAACAAAATAAAACAAATCTATTCCATGCCCAATACCTCATGACCCAATATGTCAAGAACTGAGCTCCAATCATTCTGATCAAGACTAATCCCTTCTTTCAAGAAGAAACAAACTCATCATTGAGAATTCACTTTGTTGAGGATTCATCCAGAAAGGTTAATTTTAGCTAAAATTTTAATCAGCAAAATCTCAGATAAGCATCAATAGAGACAGAACTGAATTCTAACTGAGGAAACAGCCTTTCACATACGAAAAGCAAAGTTGTAATACAGATCCTATAGAAGAGAATATTTGTAGCTCAGGGTTGAACTGTCCTTGGTGCTCTCTGAGTTTGGTTGTTTTCTTGCAGATGTTTCATTATCCAACTAGGTAGCATCATCAGTGCAATGAAACATCTGCAAGAAAACAATCAAATTCAGAGAGCACCACTGTAGCACAGTTCCTAAAAATTTATAGAGAGTTTATTGTAAAGTTCTTGTGTCTTTGAAAGCAGCTGTATAAAATGTGTCACAATGTACACATTGTCCACAATGTGGCTCAAATTTGATAGAAAAAATAGGCCATTTATGCTTTAAATTAAACAACGTTCCAGTGAGCTCTAGGCCAGGTAATATAGACATTTCATTTTTGGAAAGAACAAATAGATGAGAGATGACTGGACAACTAAAATGCTTTTCTTTATTCCCTTCAACAAAGAGATATAAAACAGGCTGGTCAATTTTATGTTGGTATTTTAGAGACAATCATAAAATGTTTTTAAGTACTTTGAAAACAATGGAGTAATTATCAAAAATCATCATGGATTCATCAGTCTTCATAGAACAATTTTTCTCCCTTTTCAAAAATAAGTTAACTTCCTTAATAGATGATGGAATATATATTATATTTTAATTTGACACGACTTTCTAATTTCTAATTAAATAAGAGGCTGGATGGCATGACAATTAAGAGGATACAAAAATTATATACCTATTGCTCATTAGTGATATGCAGTCCGGGGTTCTTTATTTTTCATTTTTATTAAAGACTACTGGGAAGAAGTAGAGGGAATGCTTATTCAGTTTGCATATGATACAATGTTGGGTGGGGCACTGGGGTAGCTAATTCCTTGGAAGACAAAAATAAAAGTAAAAATGATTTTAATAGAGAAGTGGTAAATAAAACAGCATGAGCTTTAACAAATAAACAGAAAATTGTTATGTCTCACCTGTATCCACAGGTGAGCAATCAAAAACAAACCCCAACAAAGATAACTGCTGTGGTTTTTCCAGTCCTCAGCAGTAGTTCTGAAATCTGTTTGGCAATCCTGAAGTGCCTATAAATCACAATGCCTCAGATAATCTTCACAGTACTTTCGCTCCAACAAGACACTTTGCTTCTGGCAAATTTCTCAAACCAATCCGTTTCCTTTTATCCCCTAAAGGGGGCGTGTCAGTCTCATTAATTAATCACTGGCTTGACGCTTCTTTCCCAATTGAGATTGACGTCTCAATCTCTGTCTATTTCTCACGTCAAGCCAAGATCGCTCAAAGTCCTCCTCCTCACTTGAAACCTCTCGCACGTTTTCCTGATTATCTGTTCCCGGCTGCTGTGTAATCAGAGGGGGGGATTTGGGGGAGGACTCTGACACCTTCAATAAATCAGGTTCGTCTCTCATAGCTAAGTCCACTTCCTCATCCTGGCTACCTTCAAAATCACTCAACAATGCAGGCTCAAATCTCAGTGCCAGATCCTCTTCACTCGAGTTCATATCTGCTGACGGACCAGATTCAAATCCCGGAGTCACAAGATAAAATTATGCATTACAAACAGGAATGGGAGTCCCTGGACTAGCAATATTATTGTGAAAATGATATTGTGCTGCACATAAAAAGGAGGTTGGGCTTCCATCTCATGATTGTGACACTATCTTGATTTTTCTGATTCCCTGACATGGACACTCTTATTTGCAGAGGGCAGGCCTACATTTTTATGGAAAACTATTATGCTGGCAACTCCAGGAGCACCAAGAACCAACTTCTGAGTGGGGCAGCCTTTATTTTCTTCTAATGTATATTTTCTTCCGGCCAATAAGAGTTCTTGACAGTTTGTTTCTGGATGACTATTTAAAATCCTGTTTTTGAGACTGGGACTAGAGAATGATAAGAATTGCCTTCTTTGGCACACTGCAGCATATATCAAATACTCAACAGAAGCCTGTGTTTTTCTGATGCTGCATTCTAACAATGGAACATAATCCCCAAATCTATTAATGTGATTTTTTTTTATAAAAAAGGTTTCTTGTAGGCAATAGTTAAAACTTATTTCATTTGTTAAAACTTTTAATAAAACAGAATTGCATTTCTTATTATACTACTATCACTTGCCTTCTTTGCTTGCTACTTTATCCTTTTATTGTTGTAGTCTTTATAAGATGCCTCAAAGAGTATTTGATCAAAGAGAAGTTTTTTTTTTAAAAAAAGGAACCAACTATTTGGAAATAATAACATAACTGAACACCAATAGATCATTAATGTGTTTTAAAAAGCTAAGGCAAATGTGTAATGTTTTAGAAAAATTTATCAATATTCCTAAATATAATATAAAAGTTTTTAAAAGCTGCCTTATGAACTGAACCGGGGCATTTTCAACTCTTAAGAGATTCCTCAAATACTTCACTAAAGTTAAGCAGTACATAAGCTAAAGCAATGATGAAATTCATATAATTTATCCTGGAGGAATATCTGATTTCACAACTTAAATAAATCCAATTAAATTTCAAATTATAATATCAGTTTTCCAAACTCAACTCAACAATAAACTTATTTTTCACATACTCTGGGTTTCTACATTTATTAAAACATTTCTATCCCACCTTTCAACTCTGCTGTGGAGCCCCCAAGGCAGCTAACATGGAAGCCTTTTTCTCTCTCTCTCTCTCTCTCTCTCTTGGAACGCATTTATTTCTTTTTTCCTTCCACATTTTATCAATATCTGTTCAACTGCTCACCTAGCCACTTGTGTATTTGAGAATCTATTTATTTCCAAAAATGCAAATGTGGTCTATCTCTAAAGACTGCCTTGCTGGAAAATAAACAACCTAAAAAAAGACTTTCTATCCGGCCGCGATCTCTTGCTGTCAAAACCATTCAAAGAATATTCTGAATTCTGAATGTAGCCTCCTCCACTCCACAATTAAAATGAGCAGGCTAATCCTGGAAGAATTATTCAGGCAAAGCTCTCCCCTCCCTCTTCCCCTTCACACAGTATAAAGTAATGATAAGGTCATTTACAAAAGAAACTACTGCTTTTGAAATGGTGACTTGTAGACAAGAGGACTGCCTGGAAGTGGGCCATAGATAACACTGAAGGCTGCATTCTCCTCTCAGACACCAACAGCACCAGCCCCCGAGTCTTTGGAACAGATTCTGATGGAGAAAGGGTCCAATAAGGTTAATACCCCTACTTTGATCTCTGTCAAGGCAAGAATTAATTTACATTTCAGATGAAAAAGGTTGACAGCATGAAAAGGCATCTTGTTTCTGATATGTGAATGTGCTGTAATAGATTGGGAATTCTGAAAGGAAGTTCTGAGGAAGCTAAAGGGATAAACCTCACTGCTGCTTTTACTGGGAAAGAGATGAAAGGAAAACAAATTTCGGTATGAGCTGCGTAAAAACATGTAAGCCAAGGGGCTTCCTAAATTTCAAGACCACCTTTTCTCCTCCCACTCTGGTTCCCTTCTTCCTTTTTTAAACTAGTTTTTTAAAGAGAGACACTTACAGTATATTACATGTGATGATTCTTTGAATGCCTTGGCAATAAACCAAAGCTCTTCAGAGAAACAAAAGTCCTCAGGCTTTCTTGTAACCCTGATCATATTTTGTAGGCATCTTCCACGAGTGCTTGGTGGTGGGGTTTCTATAGCATCAAACATTGTTAATACAACAGCTGAGATACCCATTGCTGGAATAATAAAATCCGGAAAATGGCCAATGCAATTTGAAGGAATAAAGATTTTAAAGGAGAGATTCAGAAACATAGCATATATAGTGTCCAATCAAACATTTTTCAGGAAGAGGCATTTGACGCTCTACTTAAACTCTCCCATAGAAGCAATACAAATAACTCTTTATAACATGGGTTGGAATAAAAGTACTCTGATGGAATTTCATATGCAGCTTTTTAATGCTTTCTATGGGCTGTCTATGTTACAGCCTCTTCTTTCATCTCCCTGTCCAGAAATCAGTGTCCTAATGGTGTACAGTTGAGCCATTTTTACATGAAAAAGTAATTACCGATGCATCTCATTAGTTGTATAAGAAAGCAATCTCCAATAGTACTTTTAAAATAACTTTAATTTTCTTTAGAATTCCTATGCCCTGATGCAAGTATACATAATATAGCACAGCCAATGTACTCCATTTATTTATACTGTTAGAGATACTAGAGACACAAGCATTTTATATACATTTTAGAGTATGGCTTACGCCATGGTCTCAGATTTCATGTGACTTTTTGCTGAGATTGGATCAATTACTGTTTCCCTTATCAAGCACCAATGGGAGGAAAGACTCGGTAAAAACAAGATGCAACCAAGACACATGCCCAGGTGCCATGACATCTAACTTCAAAAAGATCTGTGTCTATATCTTGTAGTAACTTTTGCCTGTTCTTCCAAACAAACAGAAGACAGAAATGGAAAACAATATTGAAAATCTCTCTGATGTTAAAACAAAACAAAACAAAACAAAAAAGAAACACCCTGTTTTGCACTCCATAATGTCACACATACCTCTGATACATAAATCAATTTGTGCCAATCTCTAAACTCCTTAGAAAACAACATTTTAAAAACTGTATGAATCAATGTGACAATGCACTCTCAACTTTGGGTATGATTGGATCATCTTGTTGCTCCTACTGGAAAGAAGTTATAGGTTTCTAGCCCTTATCTAAGGGTTTATTCAATGAACAAGCCTCTACTGCAGGGGTCTTCAAACTTGACAGCTTTAAGGCTTGTGGACTTCAACTCCCAGAATTCCTCCTCCAGTCATGTTTGCTCAGGAATTCTGGGAGTTGAAGTCCACAAGTCTTAAACTTGCCAAGTTTGAAGACCCTTGCTTTACTATATTGTGATGGGCTTCATTCAGTTTGGAGTCTTTCTTAGCATAGGGATCCAGAATAGGAAAAAAGAAACTGCATACATTGTCGGGGGAGGGAGTTATAGACAGGGGTAGAGGATAACCTTTTCTTGAAGACCAACTTGGCTTCAATCCTTGGCATCTCCAGTAAGATTAGAACATTTTTTTCTGAAACTCTGGAAAGTTTCTGGTAAAAGTGGTACATTAAATGACCCGATGATTTGGCTGAGTTCCTTAGGTAATTTGAGTTTCCTATTTAATTCAAATGAAAAAAGTTGTCTTCTCTGAGAGCAGCTTTTCTTATTCACCACAATTAAGTCTTTTCAGGCTGGGCCTGGTGAAGTGTGTATCCTTCCTATTACAAATCCTGGAAGTGCTGCTTTAGAATTTCTGTTCACTCTTCACTTCTTACAGCAATTTCCAGGAACTTCTAGAAACACTTAATCACTTTCTTTTATATATGGTGGTTTTCTCCTTAGGGACAAAGGCACAATGCAATACTTAGATATTCTAGAAATAGGTTTTGACAAAAGATCACATCGGCAGGATTGGGGAGAAAAAACTTGTATCTATTTTTAAAGATAAAAAAAAAACCTAGAGGGAGTAATTTAGGGCTGAACCAAATGACCATTTATCCCAGTGCAAGTTTAGTTCTCTCACTTCGTTTTGTAGAGAGGACCAGATGATGTCCTCCAAAGATCCCAGCTCCCCCGTCTTTTTCCACTACACAGTAAAAGTAACCAAGTGAAATTGACAAGATTCTTTTACTTTTCCTTCCTAGCCAAAGCAACAGGAAGGATGGTTCTGGAGTCATCAGAAAGGTTCGTACAAAAGGTCTGTCATCAAAGACATGCCCACAAAAAGTAAGTGATTGGCGCTTGCTTTTCTAGCATGGATAGGAGGAGTAATCTACCGGTGGGTAGCTGTACTGCATACAGACTAAACATCTGACCATTGATGAAGCCAAAGTAGAGGAAGGAACTGAATTCCAAAAAAGGGGTTGCTGAAACTGGCTTGGTTTGTAGCCAGATTATACAGAGGAGTCAAGCTGCTTAAGACTGTAGGGCTGAAAAGCCCTCAGGGTGAAAAAATAATAAAGCCCAAAGTGCTTAACCCTTCCCTAGCCTCTCATTTCTTCCTAATCTCACTCCTTCCACCTGCCGTATCAAACAACTGTTTGCAAGGGGGGGAAAGACTGAAACTCCTTATGCAAATAAGAGCAGCTGGGGAGACATTTTGGAGTACAAAGGCAACTGTGAGGGGAAAGATTAAGCACTTTGCCTCCTTCAGCATATTTTGGTTCTCCATCCATCTCCCAAGTTGATTTCCCCCATATCACCTCCTACGATTTGGATAATGCTTAGTTTAATCCTTACAGGCATTTCTTATCACCAGGTTCAAAGCAACATTTCTCTCTGTTCAAAGTTGTGGGCTCTCTTTCTCATACCAATAATTCAAATTAGGAAATTGCTTTCTGTTAGCTCATTTGTATGTTCACGGACAAGAAACCTTATCCGGAATCTCAGATAAAACACTTTCAGAACCCTTATTTCTGGATTCTTTTAACTGGGCATTCTGGGGTTGAATTCCACATTTCTACAGGCAAAACAGCACCTCTGTTATTTTGCTATGGCTTAGCCTAAAAAATGAACAGTCAGACTCCTTTATTAAAAAGATGCCATGGGCTTGATTTTCTATAAGCAAAGCAGCACTAGTCAACATTTTGGGTCATCAGTACAATTAAACATAGATTTTAGATTGTAAATTGGTTCTGTTGACTGTGGTCAGATTGAGCACTTTCCCTGGCTGTCTGAATCCATTGCATGTCAAGTAGAGTGAAAACAGTCATCTGAACAGGTCATAACTTAAGAGCCTTTTGCCTGGGCTGCACATTATTCTTATCAGACCTCAGGACTGACATGGGAAATCACCCACAGTAAAATAGGTGTCAGCTGTGAAAATATTGTTTTAATTACCTGCTTGAATATGAATAGCAGCATCGATTCTTTTGTTCTTTATATCCTTGAACTTCCTGCGAGTATCATATCCTCTCCAGGCTAAAAATACAAAGTCATGTGTTGTGAATTATACTGGCTTAAAGGAAAATGCCACAGAATGAGAAGTGTGCCATAGTTTGATCTGTACCCCCTTCCCATCCAGGCCCTGTCCCAGTGGAACAGCCTGTTGAATGATCAGAATCTGCCTCAGAAGCTCCTTCCCTGTAACAATGGACTTTTTGTATGGCACGTTCTGTCATTAGGCTTAGCATCTCCAGCAGAGAAATACGCAAGAGTAGTTATTGATTGCTGATTATAACTATATTTAGAGTAAACATTGTAGCAATAAAGCTGAATTGTTGAAGAAGTAGGCAAGAGTGGGCAGCTAAATGGTTTCTTGTTCTATCTTCCTACAAATGCCAAGCCATTTTAATATCAGATATATAGAGTCAGCACTGTGCAAAGATGTCTCCTTGGTCATGTGGCCGGCATGACTAAATGCCGAACTTTCAAACTGCTAGGTTGGCAGAAGCTGGGACAAGTAAGGGGAGCTCACTCTGTTACGCGGTGCTAGGGATTCGAACTGCCAAACTGCTGACCTTTCTAATCCACAAGCTCAGCGTCTTAGCCATTGAGCCACCACGTCCCATATATATGTGTGTGTGTGTGTGTGCGCAGGTCTTGGCGTGTTCGGGTCTTTTCCCATGTAAGATTGAGAACATCTTGGCAACGTTTTGACGAGGTCCCACTCGCCATCTGCAGGCTGGTGCTTTCGGCTTTGTGCTTGTGCGAGCAAAGCATGATCGGAGCTGCCGTCTCCCTATATATACTGGTGGGGAGGTTGGCTGTGTTGTGTTGAAACATTGCCAAGATGCTCTCAATCTTACATGGGAAAAGATCCAAACACACCAAGACCTGCATATCTGTACCTGTGAAAATCTACAAAAACATACACACACACACACACACACACACACACACACATATATATTCTTAAGTTTTCACGGGTACTTACATGTATGGCATTCAGCTTTGTTTGGGTATTTTCCCACGTCATTGTAGTTGTGCTTTTAATGTTGTAGCAACGTTTCGGCAGAATCTCAGAAGCCTGATGATGGCAGATGAGATTCTGCCGAAACGTTGCTACAACTTTAAAAGCACAACTACAATGACGTGGGAAAATACCCGAACAAAGCTGAATGCCACACACACACATACTGCTCAAAAAAATAAAGGGAACACTTAACACAATGGAACTCCAAGTCAATCACATTTCTGCAAAATCAAACTGTCCACTTAGGTAGCAACACTGATTGACAATCAATTTCACATGCTGTTGGGCAAATGGAATAGACCACAGGTGGAAAGCATAGGCAGTTAGCAAGACATCCCCAATAAAGGAGTGGTTCTGCAGGTGGTGACCACAGACCACTTCTCAGTTCCTATGCTTTCTGGCTGATGGTTTGGTCACTTTTGAATGCTGGCGGTATTTTCACTCAAGCGGTAGCATGAGATGGAGTCTACAACCCACACAAGTGGCTCAGGTAGTGCAGCTCATCCAGGATGGCACATCAATGCAAGCTGTGGCAAGAAGGTTTGCTGTGTCATGGAATCAATTATTAACCAATCCATCATCCTCCACTTAGAAACAAACCACCTACTCTCTAATAAACAATTTGGTTTTAGTTAAAAAACTATCATGTAATCTGCAACTCTTACACTGCAAAAAGATATGGACTACACAACTCAATCAGAGCAAAGCAATAGACACAATCTACATAGACTTCTGTAAAGCCTTTGATTCAGTGGTACACGACAAACTACTACTAAGACTAAAATCTTACGGTATCTCTGGACAACTGCATAACTGGATAGAAGTATTCCTGTCAAACAGACAACAAATGGTCAAAATTGGGAGCGTCCTATCAAATTCTGTATCTGTTAACAGTGGTGTCCCCCAAGGCAGTGGTGTCCCCCAAGGCAGTGTTTTAGGACCAACTCTCTTCATACTCTACATAAATGACCTCTGTGATCATATTAAGAGCAACCACGCTCTCTTCACTGATGATGTAAAGCTATTCAACACCACAGACAATACTACTACCCTCCAAAAAGACCTTGACTATGTATCAGAATGGTCAATCAAATGGCAACTTCAAATATCAACAAATAAATGCTTTGTCTTACACATTGGCAGAAAATATCAGAACATAAAACACAAGCTAAATGGTCAAGACCTTGTTGATGATCCAAACTTTGTCAAGGACCTTGGAGTACTCATCTCTAATGATCTAAGTGCTAGAGCCCACTGTAACTACATAGCCAAAGAGGCATTAAGAATTGTTAATCTAATCCTATGTAGCTTCTTCTCTGCTCATCAGTCTGGAACCCATATCATGTATCTGATATTAACACAATTGAAAAAGTCCAGATATATTTCACAAGAAGAGTTCTCCACTCCTCTACTCATTGCAGAATACCTTATGCCACCAGACTTGAAACTCTAGACCTAGAAAACCTAGAACTACGCCGCCTCCCGTCCGATCTAAATATAGTATATAAAATCATACATTGCAATGTCCTACCTGCAAATGAATACTTTAGCTTCAATCATAACAATACAAGAGCACACAATAGATACAAACTCAAGGTTAACCGCACCAAATTTGACTGCAAAACATAGGACTTCAGCAACAGAGTGGTCAATGTTTGGAATACTCTACCTGACTCTATGGTTTCTTCCCCAAACCCCTTTAACCTTAGACTGTCTACTATTGATCTCACCTCCTTCCTAAGAGGCCTGTAGGGGGTGTGCATAAGTGCACCAATTGTGCCTACTGTCCCTGTCCTATTGGTTTTTTTTTTTTTTTTATAAGTATCTATCTCATGTATTCAAAACTATATTTATTCTTATACCTGTATCTTGTAAGCGATTGACAAATCAAATAAATACTAAATAAATACTATATCCTATTGATTCTTACTGTCAGAAATTTTTCCTTGCTTCTAGATTGTATCTCCCTTTGACAAGCTTCTACCCTTTTTTTTTTGTCCTGCCCTCTGGTATCCTAAAGAGTAAGTCTACTATTCCTTCTTCTTTCTGACAGCCCCTGAAGTTCTGGAAGACAGTTTATCCTGTCACCCTTGATCCTTCTCATCAGTAAGCTAGACATTCTTAGGTTCCCTCAACCATTTGTCACACGAGTTAGCCGCCAGACCCTTTATCATTATTTGTCGTTCTTGGCACCCTTTCCAGGTGTCAACATCTTTTTTTGTATCCATGGCGGCCAGAACTGGACACAATATTCATGTGACCACAGGACACTGGCAGTGGCCATAAATGTGGGCCAGTTGCTGGGCATCCAAAATGTCGTCACATGATTGCAGGGGAGGGAAACTGGCTGTCAGGGTTCATTGTAACTTTGACCGGTTGCTTAGCGACCAGTTGTAAGTGGAAGATTACCTCTATTTAAAAAAACAAAGAGACACTTTATTTGCAATTTAACAGTTTGAAACTCTGGAATTGTCAGTGATATAGAAAATCCAGAATATTTACCTGACTGAATGGTAATAGCGCTGTTGGTTCTTTTCTGTTTGAGTTTTTTGTATCTTTTTGCTCCAAGCCAGCCTTTGGTGTAAGCCTGCATTATCACCACTCTGCCTATAACTTCATGCAGATACAAGTTCAGTTGTTCAACATGATAGTATTTCAGGAAAACCTGAAACAAAACAGTGACATCACATTATCTGATAGATCAGTAGAGCAAATTAATTCACAAAGATAGGTCTACAGTGTGTTAAGAAGGGGAGGCTTGATCTGATCTATCAAGATGATGGCAGCTTTCCAAGCAACATTGGTGTAGCATTTTGCAAAGTAATAGTAACTGCTCTTTGTAGTGGAAAATATGTTTTTCCTCAGCTCAGCTCAGAGCTCGTTTTCGCAAACCTAGTGCACATGTCCTCAAAATGCATAATAGCTAGCGTGGTGTAATGGTGCTAGCTTAGAAAGCAGGCAACTGTGACTTCTAGTCCTGCCTTAAGTATAAAATATGGCTGGTGACTTTGGGCCAGTTATTTTCTTTCAGCCCAACCTACCTCACAGGGTTGTTGTTGTGTGGGGAAAATAGAAGAATTAATTAGTTAGCTGCCTTGAATTAACCAATATATTCTTTGTGTGTGTGTGTGTGTGTGTGTGTGTGTGTGTGTGTGTGTGCATGTATCAATCAATCAATCAATCTCAAATCTAAGTTCAGATCCCAATCCAGAAAGAAGATCGATTGATCTATCTATCTATCTATCTATCTATCTATCTATCTATCTATCTATCTATCTATCTTTGGTTATTTGGGTTTTCTCCCGCGTAAAATTGCAAGTATCTAGGCAACGTTTCGATGAAGTCTCATTCATCATCTTCAGGCATGTGTCTTCGGCTCTGTGCTTCTCAGAGTAATTACTGGACTACATACAGAGATGCTGGACTACATACAGTTTTCATCTCTTAGATATAGTGACCACATATCCTTTATTATAAAGGTTAGTCCTTGTTTTTCAGGAAGCTGTCTAAAGATTTGTTTTTCAAAATCTCTTTTGTCCTTTATTTTAACCATTTAGTTTCACTGTACAAATGCTGCCGATGCACAGTTTTTCACATTCAGGTAAATATATACATTTTTAAAAATCTCTTTAAAATAAAGGTACATATACTGTTTGATCTTAAATTTTTTAATTAGAATACTGTATGTTTCAATACCAGATGCAAATACCATTCTACCCAAGAACACCTAAGACCATCTTCACATTGTCTTAGCAGCCATTTCATGATGAGATAGAGATGATGTCATGAGGATGATTGTGTCCTCATCACATGATAGGTGGAGGAGTATCCATGTCAGAGCAAACAGATTGTGTAAATAAACTCTTAAATGTGACATTAAATTCTGCTGAGCTATAAACAGGTCTACCAATTGGCTCCTATTTATAACACTGGCCCTTATTGCACACTACCAATCGCATCTGATAATGTCCCTTATTTCAAGGGTTAGCATCCCCAAAACATTATTGTTTCTCAAGTATTTCTCATGTAAAAAGGAAAAGGATTTCTCAAGAATGCCAATGGACCACTACACAATTCCATTTTCTTATATCCATGTCTTTTGAAAAGCAGTGTCCCATGCATTTTAATTGAAGGGACTATACTGCAAGAAGTACAGCATAATCAGCTTTTATACATTGGTTGTAAAGAATGGTTTTTAAAGTTAACATTAGTTTGAATACCTTGCACAACACTACTAAATATTACAGGACTTTCATTATGATTATATCTTCTGCTTCAAGAGTTTTGGAATGGAATTTATCTTACCTTTGTTTTCCCAAGAACCCACTTGTCTAACATGGCCTTTTGAAGAATAGCAATGCAGTTTTCTTTGCTTGGAGAAGGGTTCTCATGTGCTTTGAAAGCAATGTAATAATATCTACAGAAATATAAATGATAACCAAGATCAGATTTGAAAAAGCAACTTGTTTACAATGGCACAGGAAATCCTGCAAATAGCATGGATTAGGATTTCATGAATCAGAGCAATTGCATATGGACTAGTCCCTGCAGTTTTCTTGGCAAGGTTTTTCAGAAATGGTTAGTCATTGCCTCTTTCTAGGGCTGAGAGAAAGTGCCTGGCCTACAGTCATCAAGGTGGCTTACGCTAAAGCCGGACTATAACTCATGGACTCCTGGTTTCTAGCTTGATACCTTAATTATTAAACCAAATTGGCTCTCTTACTATATTGTATAAGTACCCAAATGTATGTCCCCATCCCACAAAATCACCTGCCAAATGGCAGGAATATGTCTAAGAGCCATCAAAAAGCCAGGCAACTTGATAAGCTTTTTAGGGTGGAACATTTTAATTTGATTTGCTCCCATTAAATCTAAATCTTACCAGACCACAATAATAAAACTTAAAATGTTTCTTCACAGCCAACTCATCTTCATTCACTTCCCTTGACTTTTTAAAAGTGGTCTGCGGAATGCTATAATATATGTTTGGCATATGATACATACTTAGGCTTAATTAACTTCAGGATTTCAATACATTTAATTTATTTAGAAATTGTATTGGAGACATTAAAAGCTAAGGGCAGGGTTTTTTTCTTAAAAAAGCATGGTTTTAATATCCGTTCTAAGGTAATGTTGGGAGCATCAACTTACTAAATGTAATGGGGATGCTCCAAATTACTTCATAACATTTTTTCTTCACCAGCCTTAAAGCTGATGTTCATTTAAAGCATTAATACATCAATATTTCGGGTACTATTGCTTTTTTTTTTTAGAGCAGATTGGTGACATTGAAAGATAACAGCACAGATTCACTCAATGTGTGTCAAGGCTACAAATTAGTTTACAGTAAAAATGACTTCCATATCCATCTTCATTACATGAGAGGAAGGGAAGTAGAGGAAAGAGTGAGAATGCAATCAAAGGGGCAAAAAAGATTCTGCGTTTACAATATAAAGAAATAAAAGAGAATGAATAGTGAAGTTAAAAGCAATTGACTCTGCTCATCGTACCACTCAAATATTGTGGGAGCACTTGGAAGGAGAGCTGGTCGATCTGCCCTTCGGCCTCCCTGTACAGTACTGTATAGTTGAATTGTGACTAACGGGGCCTGCTTTATGTATGGTGTCACATGGCTTCCATGTAGAAAGACAGTATAGTGGCTCAACTGCTTTTCAAAGAAGAAGTGGACACAGCCATGAGGGTGTGGGCCCAAGACATGCAAGGCCCCAGCAAGACAGGAAACAGGCCTAAGGCTTGCGGGGCTCCAATGGGGTAGAAGCAGAGCACAGGTGATTTAGGGTGTGGAAGGCCCAGACAGCCCACTTGTGAATTGTAGAGGTGGTTGCAATGTGGGCCTGGCCCTGTGCTAGGCCTTCCAGGGCTTCCACCACCCCTGAAGCACTCCACGCTCTCTTAATGATGCAACTGTGAGAGTAGGGATTATGTCATTAAATGAGGTGATCACATGGGCACCTTGCTTAATGACTGCCACGAATTATGACCATAATGGGCATTAAGGTCAAGGAGTACCTGTATTATGCTTGAGTGTGCCATAAGCACTTCATTATTTTGGAGTTCACAAAACTTTGAAACACTTTTTTTTTGCAGCAACCAGCTATGCGTCTCTTTCTAAGGATACCGTTCTGTCTTGTGCATCATACAATAATCCATGTAGTACTTTATTTGGTGGAAGAACAATCAAACTGAAAGTGATTTACTAAATACAGAATCAACTGGATGTCTCAAAGACACCATTATAGGATTAGAATATTGTCTATGTTATATTCGAAGGGTTGGGCTCATAAAGACGAGAGACTCCGGTTCAGTAACAACAGCTCTTTATTTATCGGCAAGATTCAGCTCAAAAGAATAGCAGCCGCGGTGGCTCTTTTATAGAGCTCACCAGGGCTTTAGCGGCTAATGACTTTGCTTTGAGTCTCCCGCGCTTGGTATTAACCAATCGCGGCAGACTCTTAGCAAGCCAATCACAATCGTCCGGGTTGACCAATCAGGTAGCGGTTAGTCGAACAAATAGGAATGCAGGGTTTCAAGTCTGTCGATATGGAACAGTCTACAAAGTAAAATGAAACTAAAAAAAGAAAATCTGGTAATTCCCCACGTGAAAGCAAAATGTTTTACATAATATTTTAAAGGAACAATAACGGAATGAATAGTTTTGGAAAAAAGATTGAAAAAGAGAACATTACTGACAATTTGTATGTTTATTAAAACATGATTCACACAATCTTCCAGAAACCATAACCACACACCCTCTCTCACACACGTGTGTGTGAGTGTGTGTGTATTTACTGAGAATTATGTATATATAGATTTTTTATCAAACATATTTTACATTCCTTATAAATAAGGAAGTGTGATATTACTCAGATCTCTAGTGTGTTGGAATAGCTTTCCATCACCACCAAATATTTTACAGTTCCCATTTTAAAGGCCAGCAGATGTATAAGACTTCCATAAGGCCAGAATAATGTAATATTCCTTAATTATTCATAGCTTAAGAATGTACTTCAAAGTAAACCCTATTTATTTCGATCATGCTACTATACTACGATGGACAGCTAAAGTATAATCTTATGTGTACATAGTCATATATTAAATACGTTTAAGTTTTTCTCTATCTGCCTTAGTCCTCCTCCTTTAAAACAAATCTGGCAGTCACTAATTAGTGAGAAGACCTTATCAAATGTCTCTAGAAGGCTGTCCTTGGAAAAACTTGCTTTTGGGGCACATATATTATC
Source organism: Pseudonaja textilis (assembly GCF_049901715.1). NCBI lineage: Eukaryota > Metazoa > Chordata > Lepidosauria > Squamata > Elapidae > Pseudonaja > Pseudonaja textilis. The sequence continues at coordinate 188,436,752 of NC_141990.1, forward strand.
CCAGATTTTTACAATATCATCTAAATTTGATTTTAATTTGTTCCTTAGATCAGAGTTCCCTAACTTTTCTGGCTTTGTGAATCAGCCCCCTCCCCCCCGGGGATAAAATAATAAATAAAATTGTGGTTATGGCAGAATTATTTCATAAATAAGCATGTTTAATAAAACAAGGGCAGTAGGTCAATAGAAGCCAAACATTTTTCCAGCTTCCAGGTACTAGTAATATTCATTAGACCAAGATATTTGGATTGCTAAAAGCTATATAATATCCTATAGAAAGGTAGGAAAAATGAATAAATAAGTAAAGAGCAAGATTCTTATGAAATGGATCATTTTAAAAAGTCCCAATTCCTACATCTAAAGAAGTATGATAAAGGCCCATTTTAACAATATATACATTGTATTTGGTACTGTATATGTGTAGATACACTTTTAGAAACAATTAAGTAATTAAACAGGAGTATAGTAGTTTCACCACACTGAGTGGTGAGCCAGTTCAGTCTATTGTTCAGATGCTGTTCAGACAAAATTAAGGCTTTCGCTCTCTGATCATAGAATTCTTTGAGATTAAATCAGACTTGGACCAAGTTCTTTCCCCAAAGAAATCATTTTTTTCCTGACAGTCCTTCATACCAAACAGATAAAATAAGATATCCTCTTCCTATTTCAAGACTCACCATTTAGTGCTGAGTGATTAAATTACAGATGCCCTAAGCTCTTCATTTTATTTTTAATTATTTAATTAAATAAATACATTTCTGAAGAAATAATAGTCACATTAAAAAGCACAACACAAATTGCTTTGATCCCGGGAAGTAGAATAAACAATTCTACTAAAATAAAATAATTCTATTTTATACTTTGTAAAAGGTGATGTTAGTCATTATATAATATTTATATAATTACTAACACTCCCACAACTAACAATGTTATGCCATGTGTTTTCCCTTATCATTTTATCCCACCTCACAAATCTTGAGATTTTAGCAGCCCCGCAAAAGCACTGCTCCTTGCCCTCCTCCCCCAGCACATTGCATGGACCTGTCATCATGTAAATGTTCTCTTAGCATACTTGCTTGCATATGAATAGTGTAATTCAGCAGAAGATATGCACTCAGTTGTATAATAAATGGCTCTTCTGAGAGATTTCACAAGCCAGGAAAATTTAAGCCAAGATCAAAGCTATGGGACTTGTCCTGATGCACTTCTATGAGTCTCATTAGCATTAACAAATAAAGGGAGGAATGCAAATCTAAGTGCCTCTATTTCCATTTTCACAAAAATGAAACAAGAAATTGGGATCTAATGCATCACAAACTGCTTCTGAAAATATGATGCTGGTGCAAAAAATGTTCTCATTTTCTGTAGTTGGTGTTTCCATTTATTTACAAAATAAATATTTGTGTGAGGCAGGAAGGGAGGAAGGGAGGGAGGAAAGAAGGAAGGAAGGAACGAATGAAGGAAGTCCATTTGCATATTTAACTGAACATATGTTACTCCTTGTAGAAAAAGAAATGTAAAATTATATTGAACTGGGTAGATGATTTAACCCACCATCCTACATGCATTTATGTTACGGTGAGGTCCTACTGCTTTCAATGGGTTTTATTCTATAATATGGTAAGTGCATTTAGAAAAATGATGTAACAATCCTTTCTTTGAGAACCATGCCTTAGGAACAGTCGCAAATGAGGAACTGTAAAATATGGGTCACAATCTATCTCCATTATTCTTGTCTAATAACATTAAACAAAAACTATGTGAAAAACTATTGTTCAGTGCTCCGTTATATTCATATTAATGACTTCAAAAGAACATTTAAGCTATCTAGCCCTTGCATAAAGAGATCCACAGGATTTATTATATTTTTTAGAGAACGGGGTCACTGAAACTTGCTGTTCCCTTTCCAAATTTCCAATTGATGACCCTTCATAATAATGATTTTCAATAGCCAAGAATGACACAGTTTACTAACTATAAGCTGCCCAGTATATGTGTATATGCAGCTATATAAATTGAATAAAGGCAGTGCACTACCTACTGTGTTTCTGCAGCAAATGTTTGGCAGTTAACATAGAGAGGGGAATTCCGAAGGAGTCACAGTAAAGGCAGCAAGAAGATCTATGGTAGGCTGCCCAAGAGCTTCTCGCTGGAACGTTCTGGCCAGCAGACCATAGCTGCAGACATTTTAAATCAATTCCAGTACAGACAAATATATGCCATAATACATTTTAAAAGTCTTTAAGGTGTCACAGGACTCTTCATGTAAGTGTATGTTTTGATTTCTCTGACCTGCTCCCTATGATTTTGCATAATGCAATTGTATGGCACTATATTTGCATAAATTATCCTAAGTGGTTTAGAGAAAACAAGTTATAGATCAGAAACATGGAACCAAAATGAATGAGTTCTGATTCATACGTCTAAGTTTCAAATTTATGGAACTGATCTTTCAGAATGTCCTCTTATGCTTTATCATGGATAAAGGAGAAAAGTTTGCTCAATCCAAGACACTTTGCTGTCTGAGACAAAAGAGAAGCCAGTAAGTTTCCTGTTCCATTTAAGGATTTTATTCATTGATTTGTTGAATTTATATGCTGCTGCCCATCCCATAGTCCCAAAAGACTCTGGCCAGCTTAAGATTTAAGGATTTAAGTTTGCTGATTGCCATGGCAGTTGACTCTTACTTCAAATCTTTGGGTGGTATTTTCTACCAAACTTGGTCCTCAAATTAGTTCAAGGATATAGAGAAGATCACAAAGCACTTGCAGCCCTGCCCGTGACATCTTGTAGCTTTTTCTTGTCCCACAACACCTATTGCCTGCAACCGTCATCTTGTTCCACCAAACAATAAACCAGGTCCAGGCAACTAGAAGTCTGACTGGATGACTAGGAAGTCTTAAGATAATGCCAAATCTCAAGGTGGTTTTTTTGCCCCTTTTGTTCTATTCTTGGAGATTGCCTGAACAAGTTCCTGAGACTTTCTTGGCAAGTTTTTTCACAACTTGTTTGCCCTATCTAGCTTTCTTCTTTCCTAAGGCTGAGAGAAAGAGTCTAATTCAAAGTCCCCCATCTGGTTTTGTGTCTAAGGTGGGACTAGAACTCATAGTCCACCCATTTCTAGTCTGATGCCTTAAACACTAGACCAAACTGGCTCTCTTCTCAGGTACTTAGTCATTATATAAACTATACTTGAATATGCTAAGGTTCAAAAACCAAACTATCCAAGAATGAAACATGCCACTGAAAGGGAGTTCCAAGGTTGACTCCAAATACATGTTTAATTAATTAAGGATTTTGCACATAACTGGCGAAGAGAATTCATATTTTATTTATTTGTTTATTTGATTTGTCAATTGCTTACAAGATAATAGGTATAAGTATATACATAGTTATGAATACATGAAATGGGTACATATAAGAAAAATAAAAGAAACAATAGGACAGGGACGTTAGGCATGTTGGTATGCTTATGCACGCCCCCTACAGGCCTCTTAGGAAAGGGGTGAGGTCAATAGTAGACTGTCTAAGGTTAAAGTTTTTGGGGTTTGGGGAAGAAACCACAGAGTCAGGTGGAGTATTCCAAACATTGACCACTCTGTTGCTGAAGTCGTATTCAATTAAATTTTGTGTTTCCAAAGTAACTTCCAGGCTTGCCACATAAAATAGCCTCATACCACATGAAAACCAGATGGGCAAAGCATCAAACAAAAGTTTAGCCTTTATTTACCTCAGCCTAAGGTTTGAGTGCTATGTGCTCATCTTTCCTGCTCAGGGTTTACAAAACAGCAGCCACTAGAGATAAGGACTTTGCCTATTCCTAAGAAATGTGCTTATTCATTAAATAACATCAAATGCTTCATTTATTTTGTTGGTAAGTTTCTGAAAAATCTTTGATATCCTTAACTTCACTGACATTTCGAAATTCTTGTTTATACTTGCCTACTTAACAAAAAAGGATGAAGTGCCATTGCATTTAGAGCCTGGATCTGTTTTTCTGAAATGTTTTTATATATTCCTTATACCTAAGCATATGTAACACATGCAAAATTCAGCATAAAATTATTTTAAATCATGGACATGATTCCATGTGTATATTTCACATATTTTAAAGAAAGTCTAAAATAATAAAACAATAATAACAAAATAAAGTAAAATAAAATAAAATACACAATTATTTAAAATTAAAATCAGGTCACAGATATTAGATAGCAATAGCATAAAACAGATTTCAATAGCTGGTAAACTCAATAGTAAGAGTTGGATATCATGATAGAATATCAAATCGGAATCAAAAAATACCGATTTTTAAGTCTAACTCAGCCAGAAGCCTATTGGATAGCTATGATCCAGCCACTATCCTTTAGGCTAACTCCAAAATTGTTGCATATAAATCATATATGCTATCATGAGCTGGAGACAGAGGGTGAAATCGTGACTACTCATATACATGCATATACTATAAATTTGGTCTATGTACTACAAGTATATCTAAATGAACCCACCCAGTTGAAAAAGGGCCATGTAAGTACAAGGGAGTGGGAATATATTTTTCCTAGCAATTTGCTGCTTTCTTTTTTTTAAATTTATTAAAAAATTCTGACATTCAGTAGAGGGAAACTAAGCATGTTAGAACTACTAATCTAGCTGGAGACCTGACCCCAAGTCCTCTCAGAGATTCAAAAATCTTTAGAACTGAAAGGTCCAAAGCTACCAATGCTTCAAAAATGAAATGCTCTGTCTTGGGAACACCAACTGATACAGGTACGGTATTATCGTTAAACCTAAATAGCATTATTTGTCCAGACACAACCCTGTGAGCTGGAAGAATTCCTGTTGCCAAAGAGATGCTTCTTCCACCTCATACTAACCTTTACTAGCCAATGTATTTGAGGCTTATAGATGGTCTGTAAATATATTATTGTACTGATGGATGGTAGCTTTCTAGATTATTATCACTGAATGTCTCTTGAGAAATCATTCAATTATCTATCTTCTGACCCATCAAACTCTCTGTAGATGACACTATCTGCCTGACTTTGTCTGCCCTTCATAATTAAACAGGTCTTTAAATTTGTGGGTTGAAGAGTATTATGAAGATATATTCCCATTATTTGCATGAAAATTGGAACAAGGAGTATTCCTGTCATAACAATGTCTTAAAGAATGTTAAATATGCATCTTTAATTATATCCAAATCAACAAAGCATCTTTTCCTAGTGGATACCTTAAAAGACATTTATTAAGAGGCAGACATCAACCTTATTATGATCACTGGAGGGGAAATCGGAGCGTTCCATGGTTATTTCCTTTTACCTTAATATTCAGAAGATATAAATTGGGAAGAAAGGAAGATTCAAGAATGCTATTGTAAGGCTGAACTTTATACCAAAATTCACACATTCCAAATTTTCCAAATCCAAACTTTGGATTTATTATGCATTGCTTGCAGCTACAAATAGTTTCAGTGGAAATATTCTGAAACTACTTGCTTTAAATCTTGGATTGATGAAATAAACTATATTTACTCTCATCTTTTTCATATGAAAGAGTGAAAAGTTTCACCAATAGTGCTAAAGTAGTCAAGATTTAACTGATTGTTTAAAAATGTTTTTGTGTATAGTTTTTTTCCCCTTTGTTTTCCCCTCCCCACATTCTGATTATTTGGTTTCTGTTAAACTTATTTTTTTCTTTCTTCATTTTATATGCCATATGAATTACTTTTTCAGAAAAAGTAGAAATGAACCTGGTTAGTAGTTCAATGGAAGAACCTCATGGAACAAATGGAAAAATTTGAGAAGATACACTAGAAGGCAGTGGAAATCTACTCTCTAATATTATCTACTATCCAGGAAAATTACGTGGATGCCTCCATAAACCCACCAAGAGATTTGTTCAAAACAAATGTTATCTTTTAACTGATCAATATACCATATTTTCCACATACTAGGAAGAAGCTTGACAACAAATCTGCCAAATGTTCTAGTAGAAGACAACACTGATCTACTCAAAGTACATCATACAACTGATAAATTTAACCAGTCCTGATTTTTTTAAAAAAAAATGTTCCCTGTTTTCCAATATTTAGAATAGAATAGAATAGGATAGGATAGAATTTTTTATTGGCCAAGTGTGATTTGACACACAAGGAATTGTCTTCAGTGCATAAGCTCTCAGTTCATAAAAGATATAAGTGATAAATCATGGTCAAAGTCATCATAAATACCATGAATAATAAGAAACAACACTTAGTGATAGTCATAGGATACTAAATAAACAATCAACATAAAACATACTAGAAAACTAAATAAACAATATAAATCGTAAAGATACAAGCAACAAAATTATAGTCATAAGTAGAAAAGGAAATAGGTAATAGGAAGGATGAGAAGAAGAATAGCAATACAGTCTTAGTATATAGTTTGATAGTGTTGTGGGAATTAATTGTTTAGCAGAGTCTTGCCATTTGTGTCTTGCCATTTGTGGAATTGTATAGATTTTTTTGTTTTGTGTTTTAATCAAAACTTCCTAAAACTTATAATTTTTAACATTATAATTTTTTAAAATGTTATCTTCTCTTGACTGCATATCTCCTGCCCCTATTCACATTTTTCTGGGATGGGCAGCCATATAAATATGATACATCCATTATCCATGTAATTCTGAATTGCTACAATCTAGAAATTGGTGAACTGGCTCTGTATAATTTTGCCTCCAATCCTACTAAAAGCCATTAAGGGTAATTATTTAGTATAAAGCATGAATAGCTTACCTTTTTACAAACTCATCAAAACGAATGCGATGAGAATATCCTTGCTGACGTATGTTGACAGTCTCTAAAATGCCAGTATAGCGTAGTTGCACTAAGACTCTCTCTTGAGAAAATTTCAATGCCTCTCGGTCATCATTGGGCTTAATACAGCGAACAAAGTGAGGTTGCCCAATCACCATTTTAGACAACAGATCCATCAGAGAATACTAAGGAAAGTAAAGCATGATCAAATATAGCACAAGAGTTCCATTTTCTTCGAAGGGAATGAAAATCTAGGCATCCTTTTTCTAGAAGTTCTAATAAAATACAACAGACTCATAAATATGTTTGAATATCTTTTAAAATCTGCCTTCTTCTTACCCACTGATTCACTGCCAAACAAGCTTTACATTAAGAGTTTTCCTTTGGCCTCTGTCTCTCCTCAATTTTACTTAATAACTATGCCATTTGTCAACATGTTCATTCATCCCTGCCTTGTCCATCAAAAGGAATCCCTTCTGGCAGGGCTTGTGTATGATCTGCCCAGTGCCAGGAATATTTGCCAATATTATTTAAATGGGATGTTGGGAAAGCAGTGAAACTATAGTAATACAATTTAAATTCCCTACCCTGAAATAGGAAGCCACGGTTTGTCTTTTCATGTTGGTGGTTTCCTCAGGGTGCCTCATAATTTCCATGGTGTCAATCTGGAAACCAAAATCAGAGAGGTAAAAAAGTCTTGAGCCATCTGTTGATAGATTCACATTATTGATTAGCCTATAGGCCATATCTAAGTATAAGGTTCAAACACATATTACCAATAAAATCCTATACAAACAATTTAAAATAAGAAATTATATTTCAGTGTCACTCCTGCAATCTACCCTATAATCAGGCCCACATATGCTGATCTCAGTCAGAACATTTAGTCAGAAATTGCTGTATTAAATGTTGTTTTGAAATTCTGGCCACACATGAGGAATGTTGTTTTAATATGGGCCTCCCACTGGCTTCTGCCCTTAGAATGCTGCTGTGGCCAAGTAAATTATATGACCATATCCACCAACACTCTGAGATTGACTTTAAAAAAGAAAATAGAAGATACAGAAAGATATAAATTTTGATCCCAATGCCTTTGTTTTAATCGAGTCCATTTATTCAGTAAAAGAAACTCTCTTCAAGCAACAAAACCCAGTAATCTATTTAAATAGTAGGAGAAGTTTTATGTAGACACATATATATGTGTATCTATGTATTGCATGTATTTATGTGAAAAATCTGTACTTTTCACTATGCATCAAAGGAAAAAAGGACAAACTGATTGGTTTATTGTCAGAACCTATATCAAACATAATAACAAATGCAATATTAATTTACCTTGGTTACAATTATACAAAACAAGTGGAGTTTAGAAGTAAATGTAGGATAAGATATTCCCTGTTCAGGATTCCAAACACTCCTGTTCTATGCCCAGTTATCACTTTTCTGATTCAATGAACTATCTTGTGTCTCCATCCTTTTAGAGTTTTTCTCTTCAGGGTTCTTTTTTTTTTTTTGGAGGGCAGGTGGTCTTTATAAAAAAAATCCCAGGATATCCTCAAGCCTACTGATACTATCTCCTGGTTCATAACTAAGACAGGGCAGATACCAGTGATGGGATTTAATTTTTTTTACTACCGGTTCTGTGGGTGTGGCATGGTGGGTGTGGTAGGGGAAAGATACTGTAAAATCTACAGTCAGAGGTGGTATTTGCCAATTCTCCAAACTACTCCAAATTTCTGCTACTGGTTCTCCAGAACTGGTCAGAACCTGCTGAATACAACCTCTGGCACATACTAACAATCTGGAAATAAAAAATAACGATGTGCTACTTTGTAATGGTAGAGTATGGTTTCAAAAGTTTTCCCCGTATAGGATTCAAAGATGTAGACTGTTATAATGATCTGTGAGACATGATGTATCATAGCAGAATTAAATAATATGGAGTTTGTCTTCTCACATTGCCTTGTCCTAAAACATTAACATGTTTATTTCCTTTTGGAGTAGTTTTCTATTACTCCATGTCATTAGTTGGTTCTTCCTGTCAAATTATCACTTTTCTAAATAAAAATATTTTAAAGTGCTTCATCCCCCGAACAAGTACATGAAATAGCAAGCACCGGACTTCTGGTTTGAGCTTCTTCAGCGACAGACCGAAACCTCGTCTCTGCGAGGCTTCGATCTGTGCTCGCCACTGGAGCGCCCCGAGCTGGCTGGTTTTGGGGCTAAGCCAGCCCGTAGTGGTGGTAAGGAAGGGGGAGACTGCCTGCAGGGTTGAGGAGAGCCGCATCTCTCCTCCCCAGCTGGCCATTACTCCCTTTCCTGAAGGCAGTTGTAGTGATGGTCAGAAATGGCCACCACAAAGAAGAACTTGACCGGAAAAGAATGTGCAGGAGGAAGATAAGAAAAGAAAGTTTTGGTTGACCGGGTCAAACAGCAAAAGCAACAAATAAGGTACCCTGGAATTGAAACTATTTAAAAAAAACAATAACATTGTTCCCTAAGAAGATTTTTAAGCTGTGAAGGAGAGAGAAAAGGGAAAAGATTTGGTTTTTTCCCCTCCTTTTCCTATATTGACAGCTAAGAGACTTAAGCAAGAAATTGGGAAAAAAATCCACTTTGACATCAATAGGCATTTAATGCTGAAAATAAAAAGTCAAAGGGATAATAAAGATTTCTGGATAATCAAAAGCTTTTGAAAACAGGAAAGGAGAGAAAAAGAATAAAAGGGCAGGATCTGGAAGGGAGGAGACTGCCTGGAATTAAAAAGAATTTACAGCAAAATCTCAACAAGACTTCCAAAAGATACATTTTAACTAAAATATCGCAACAAAAACCCCAGGAAGAGAAAGTGGAAAAGGAAATAAGAAGAAATAACTTGGGACTATTTGGATTACTTGATGATTTCAGGATTTTTGGTTATTGTATTTGAATGACTAAAATCAATTGGGTGGTTGTTTAAAACTGTTTAAAATGGCTCCACTTTTAGAAGAACTGAAAATGGAACTTAAAAAGTACAAAGAATTTGCACAAGAAGGGAGAGGTTCTTTTGGCTTCATATTTCAGTTTTTAGAAATGGAGATTTGGAATTATGAGAAACAACAAGAAATGCCTGCAGAATAAGAAGATTGTGACAAAGAAGAAGCCATCTTTAATGAGCAAGTAATCTTAGGTGGGGGAAAAAAAGGAAAGGGGGGAAAGAGAATGGAAAGTTTAAGATTGGGAAAAACAACTCCAAAAAATATGCAGAAGATAGAATTAGAACTAGAGAGACAAGGGGGTAAAAAGGGGAGGGAGAAGATGAGAGGGAAGAAAAAAAGGAAAACAAGTTATAAAGGACAGAAGCAAAATATAGAGAAACAGGGCCTATTTAGAGATAATGGGTGAAAACTTAATGGAAAAAGGGATTCTGCAAAGGTACATAAGATAGTATGGTTATATTAGAAACAGAAATAATTTTAGAAAATATGAAACAATGTATGATTAAAATGTCTGATAAAATAGCTATCGTAATTCAGTAGAATGCTTGTCAATAAATAAATGTAACAAAAGGTATATTTAATGATTTATAAAACATATGTGAAGAGAAATAAGGGAAAAATTAATTATGGAGATTATATGTGTTTTTAAGGAAGTATGATATTCAATTGAAAAGAAGTGTTAAAGATGTTAAGATTTTAATGATTATTAATGATAGAACTGAACTGGAATGGAATGGGGGTTTATAATTACATATATTTACAATCTTTCTTTCTTTTTTAAAGAATATAGTGTGCATTATAAGAATGTACCAAGCAGAATTCGATTGGAAGTTATGTATTATGTATTATATTGAAGGTCATAAACTTAAGGTATATATTGAAGTTTAAATAAGAGTTGAATGGATGTAATTAAAAGATATAAAGGTGTCATACTCCAATTAGTAACTACAGGAGAAAATTTGTTTAATGAGAAAAGATAATATGAAATTGAAACAGAACAGACAAAAGTATAAATATAATGATTTGAATTGAGATGAGATAATCAAAATAAAATTGAGAAAATTAAAAGAGGGGAAAAACTATATAGAAAATGTAGAATAGTATAAGATATGGAATAGTTTTGGAACACAAAAAGGAGCATGAAATTGAGTTTTGTGTCTGTATAAAGAAGTTCAACCCAGGACCATGCTATTTCCAAAAAAGATGTTTTACTTGTATTTTGTATGTGTGAAAACCCAAATAAAACTTTATTTTTAAAAAAATGAAATAGCAAGCGCCACTGTTACATGCCTTCATTATGCTAACACCACAGCTGTTCTAAATTAAAAATAAATACATGCATCAGACTTTGTGAATGAAAAAAAATTCTTCTCTAGTAGTTGCCAGTCAAAAGCTGCTTTGTTTCATTGCATCACCCAAATGAAATAAGACAATCTTCTCCCTGTTCACATGGTGCTTAGAAATATTTTAGCACACACCCACACATTGTGGTAGTATGCCATCTGCTACGAACAGGTGGTTAACCTAAGAATATGGGAAACCTTTGTGCAGGGTTTTTAGCACCTGCTTTAAGCCCAGAGGCCACCACTTCACATCCTGTTTCCTAAGTCATGTCTGATCCAGGCTAATATTCTCAAAGGGGCCACGAGCAGAGGCATTGTCAGCCTTACCTGGTAAAACAGACAGGAAACACGACTCAATGAGCTAATACTACTTTATCGAAAGGCTACATTAACAGAATTTTACTAGTCTGTTGATGAATGTTTGATCAGATACAAGTAGTCCTTGACTTACAACCACAATTGTGACTGGAATTTCAGTTGTAAGTCAGTACAACTTCCTGCCAGCACCTTTAATTACTTAATCAATTAGGGTGAGTCCTTTCTAAGGACTTTCTTCCTCTGACTTTAAGCCACTGAGGGTTCCTACCTCTCTTATCTTACCGTTTCCTAGGTAGAGCCTCTTTCATTTGTCCCCCAAGGTCACCCACTCATACCATTAAGGGATGGAAATGATGGCTGATGTCCATATAGGAATTCCAAGCCTTACCTTGAGGAGATACTTAGGAATGCATGCAAAACGGCTAGGAGAAGAAAGAAGCACTCAGGAGAATTACAAGAGTGGGAGTGGATTTAAGATCAGAGTCTTTGATACAGTGCCGGGAAAGAGGCAGACAGATACAGAGAGGGGGAAAGGAGGGGGAAATGTGGAAAAAATAAGATATTTCCCCCCCCACCAAAGAAAACTAAGAATAGTTGCTGTTTTTTTTCCTCAGAGAACAAAACAGTTTTCAAATGAAAATGTTTTTTTAAAAAGCTCCCCTCTGCAAGACATTTTTAGTGATGACAGAAAAGTCCCTGTAAGGCTTGAGGAAAGAAATGCTGCCTCAGCATGGGCTATGAGAAATGTAGGTCACATAACCAAGGAAATGTCAACCTTCTAAATTCACATCTAAAGGGAAAGAAGTGAGGGAGATATTTCTGAGCAGAAATGTGCAAGGATTTTCTCTAGAGGAGAGAGGGGAAAGGATTCCAGTACTGAATCCTGTATTATTGTGTTGTAATATTGCTCCAGATTATCGTCTAAAGTTCTTTTAATCTCCAGCATTCAGGAAGACTGGTCTCTTTGGCCTAAAGATTACATGGTTTACTTTTTTATTCTTTTATTTTTAAGTCTACACACCTACAATTACTTCCCTGTCTCAAGGGTTTTTATTAAAAAATCTTGTTAGTCTCTATTAATTGAAAGGGCCTATTTTCATTGAATTGCTCTCCTTCTGCAGTTCAATGTGCCACTCCAAATTTTCTCCAGAGAATTAGGGACAACTCAAACAGCAAAGATGGCACAAGGGGAGGGTTATGTAGGAAAGGGAAGGAAGTGTAATCAATTTTACTCCTGTAGAAGTAAGCTGCTCTACATTACAAGTAGTCTTCAACTTAACAGTCATTCATTTAAGAATGGCTCAAAGATACAACAGCCTGGCAAAAAGTGCCTTGGGACCTGTACTCACAATTATGAGTATCACACTACCCCCATGGTCATGGGATCACAAATCAAGTGCTTGTCAATGGCCTTGTATTTATGACAGATTGTTGCATCCTGCAGTCACATGATCATGATTTGTGATGTTTTTTACCAGCAAAAACATCCATTGGAATAGCTGGGTTCATTCAATGACTTTGTGATTGATTTAATGACCACATAATTTGCTTTATAACCACTGTAACAATGATCATAAAAATCAAGTCTGGTCATACTCGACTTACAACCATGCTGATTTACAATTGAAATTACAGTCACAATTGTGGTTGTAAGTTAAGGACTACCTGTATCTGATCAAAGATATTTCTAAAAGGAAGACAACTCCTTTCATTGGTGAAAGAGGACAATAGATGACAGCACTTTGTATCTTGTTCAAAGCATCCAAAGAAAGATAATGATTCAAGGATGTTTCAGCCTTATTTTATGTTGTTGTTTAATTCCAATCTTTCAGTTTATCATATCAATACTGAAGTAAGAGTCTAGGTCTGGAAAAAATAGGGTGAAATTAAAAACAACAGACATTACAGAGCTACCAGCAAAAAGAGCAGTTCTGTGTTTAGTTCTCTTGCTTTCTTGGTATTGTTTAATGAAATCAATTGGAAGAAATACCTATGTCCTCCTATGTCCTTTTAGATGTTCCAACATGCAGTGACTCTACCTTCTTCATTTAATCTGAGGGAGGAGGCAACCATCACTGCTTTCTTGAGGACAGTTAAAATAGTTTATACAAAGATGAAATATTTGTTTTGTTTCATTTTTATTGGTAACAGAAGGAACACTTCATCTACAGTAGAACTTTGATGACTTCCACTGCTGGGAATTCAGAGGTTGGGTGGAGGAGGAAAAACTGTGTCATGTTATAGGAAAAGACTTATGTAATTTCTCATTCAATCAAATAATTGGAGGATGGCCTTGGAACTCTAGCCATCTTTGGGTGAATACTGTCTACCTAATTCACCAAACTTAATCATGAAAATGAATGAGGAGAATGTCGAATGGTACGCAATGGAGAAATCTGAAAAGAACCTCAATGTTACTTTATGTCAAATGTCTGATTTACTTAAAAACAGAAATCTGATTTTCATCAATGTTCAATCCTTCACAATTGATAACATTCAGCAAATTTGTGATAGTGCTGTGTTCAGGAGGGGAACTAATTAAAGCCCATGTACGGCTACAGTATTAACATATCATTCCCAGGAGGGAGATTACATGTTAATTTTTCTCTGTGCAACTAATAAGCGAGCGGAAGGGAAAAGACAGCAAATAAAAAGAAAGAAAATGGTAGTAAAGATTATTCTTCTAATTGAGGAAAAAAATAAGCAAAACCTCTTTTCTAATAGCAATGTGACAAATAATCAACCAAAATTAAATAATTCAAGTGTTACAAGTCAATGGCTTTGAAAATGAATTCTGAGAATGAATAGCAGGAAAGCTTTTCTTGCTCTAGTTAGTATACAGATAGTCTTCAACTTACAACAGTTCATTTACTGACCATTTGAAGTTACAATGGCACTGAAAAAAGTGGCTTATGAGTGTTTTTCACACAACCATTGCAGCATCCACATGATCATGTGATCAAGATTCAGAAGCTTGGCAGCTGCTTCACATTCATGACCGTCGCTGTTTCCCAGGGTCATGTGATCCCCTTTGGCAACTTTCTGACAAGCAAAGTCAATGGGGAAGCCAGGTTCACTTAACAACCATGTTACTAGCTTAACAGCAGCAATGATTCACTTAACAACTTGGCAAGAAAGGTTGTAAAATGCAGCAAAATTCACTTAACAAATGTCTCATTTAGCAACATTAATTTTGAGCTCAACTGTGGTTGTAAATGGAGGACAACCTGTACTTCAGGGTCTTTTCAAATACAAAACTCTTTTCGAAGTTTAGGTGTGTACTGACCTTAATTCGACCTGACCCAAGCTGTGGAGGTAAAGATCTGGATGCAGCTGTTACTCTTACTCTTGTTTGAGCTAAGTTGCCTGTTTGAAAAGAGAGAGAGAGAGAGAGAGAGAGAGACAGAATAAGAAAGAGACAGAAGGAGAAAGCAGCAAAGATTAGAAACAATTATTTTAAAAAAAAATCCACATCAAGTGGAACTCAACTCCTGGCAATCATGTAATGTATCTGTGTTGCTTTCGTGGCAACAATATGGAAGTGGATTGCCACTAGGCCAAAAGATCATGAAAATCAGAAACTCAGGCAAACTAATATAAGTAACAGCGATATGAACACTAGGTATTTTTCTTAGTCAAATTAGAAGCATGCTCTCATTGGATTCAGAAATTAAACCAATCTTTGCAAATGGAATTAGAATTGTACCCATAGGCAGCTCCATCCCAGTCTCCCAAAGGCCCTTTATAAAACAGTCTTTGCACCAGCATCTGTAAGCATATTCAAGTGCATATTTTGCTTTCTGCATATAATCATTATTTAGCAAAATAAGAACTGTCTGCGGATTTCTACGTAAGCATCATCAAGCCGTGGGTATTAAGAGCAAGAAAAACAAGACTAATACTATACCTATAATAAAGTGTGAGTGGGGGGGGTGTGTGTAAATAAAATGCAAAACAATGAAAACAGTGAGAAGTGGGCCAAAAAAATAAATAAATACCGGAGCTAAAAGAAAAGGAAATTTCACTGAATTTAGTTTAATGCCAATTCCACTCATCAATCTTCCAGGCCGTTCTATCCTTGCAAATTATGCCTGGCTTCTACTAGGTCCATTTGTAAATTTGACTAATTTGGTCCAGATGCATTTACAGCAGGGAGCCAGTTTGGTATAGTGGTTAAGGCAACCAGACTAGAAATCAAAACACCATGAGCTCTAGTCCCACCTTAGGATCAAAAAGCTGGATGGGTGACTTTGGATTAGTCATGTTCTCTCAGCTCAGTTTCCACAGTAAGGTTGCTATTGTGAGGAAAACAGGAAGAGGAGAGAGTACTGGGTATGTTCTTGAATTATGTATAAAAATTATAAAGATGGGATAAGTAGAAGAATGTATATAAAGTTATAATTATGTAAAGAATTTATTGCTTTATTGACTATAGGGGACAGAAAATATCACTGTTCAATTGTAGGCAGACAGCAAAAGAGTACATTTATAATCATGGATTAAATATATGTAATGCGCATTTTATTTATGAGCTGACTCTTTATCAAAGTGAAGACTGATGATTTCATTTTTTTGAGGTCAAGATATAAAGATTTATTTTAAGATAAGGCCAAACTATTATTTCTATGCAATATAAAATGGTTTGGGGCTTTTTTCCTTCTGTTCTTTTTTATGTCAGTATTTTTTTCTCTTCTCTTTTTTTCTTTACCCTTTCAGTCTTCTTCAACATGTTTGTGATATATTCCAACTACTTTCAACTTTTATTTTTCTTTCACTGTTATATAAGAATGAACCAGGGCATGCACTTATACTGAGGCATTTTATCACATCTTTAAATTTATGCAGATTTAGAGTATTTTAGGTGTATTTTACACATATACAAAATGGTGAACAGATGCTTACATTTACACTTCATTACATGCTTATAAAATGTATGATACATAAAGTACATTTTGATTGTTTCGGATGTGATCTCGTTTTAAGTCCACATTCACAGAAATACTTGTTAATTCAAGCCTATTCATTTCATTATGTCATCTTTTTAAATCAACAAATATAGGAGAGGGAGGGAAGGAAGGAGGGAGGGGGAGAGACACAAATTAATGACAAAGTGGAAATTTTGGAAAGAAAGCAGTAGATATAAAGAGAGATGGGAATGAATAACCTGACATTATTGGAGTTGAGAAAGAAGGAATGTTGCTTAAGATTCGGAGCAGTTCCATAGGATTTTGATGAATACATTACAGAAATAATAATTAAAGCCTTATCCAGGGTTGTTGTTGTTTTTTGAGTGAGATGAAGAGGATTTATAGGCAAAAATTGATAAAGCCTAGAATAAACACAAGATTTGCAAAATTAAGAAAAGTTCCAGGAATGTTTTGATGTATTTTGTCAGAAGAAAGAGATCTAGTTCTGCTGTTGCATTTTAATATAAAACTGAAGATTGATAATACAGATGTAATTGTACTTAAAAAATTTTTTTTATTGGGATAAGGATAATTCTTTTTGTCTGATAAGACTTAAACAGAAAAATATTTCATTTCAGTGGGATAAACAGGAGGACATCGTTCCCCCCCTTCAAACAGCAGAGGTTTTGACTGAATTCTGTGAAGAAATCAAGACAATTTCTCAAAAAATTCAAAGAAGATATAAATGGATGTGACAAATGAGTCTACACAGAAATCTTTACAGGTGTAACAGAAAACTGTCTATCCATTTATGCACAATCTAATAATATCTTCCTAAATATATCTTTGTCTCGTGGTGTTTCTTCATTTTTCCAATATTATGCAAATATAATCCTCGCTGCTATCAAGAAATCAATATTAAATATATACTTTGCTTATCAAGTTTTCTGGTATTATGCCTAATAAAAACAGTTCAGGCTTAAAATCTACATGTTTTTAACCACCTTTTCTAACCACCTGTGTATTTTTGCCCAAAATTTTCTTGCTTTAACACAAGTCTACCACATATAATAAAATGTGCCAGTTTTCTGATTACATTTCCATGGCTTGTACAATTTTCTTAAAGGACACCCTCTTTAGTCTAATCTTAAGGATATAAAATAATTCAGTGGTAAAAGATGTGCCCTAAAATGTAGTAAGATCTTGAACTACCTGAACCACCACCACTATGACTTCAAAGTCTACTTGATTAATTGATGAAAGGTAATGAATATGATCCAGCCAATTAAGGACTTTTAAATATCTTTAGTTTCAAAAGAAAACCAGGGAGTGAAATGAATTAACATTAGTTGAATAGTACAGTAAATTTTATATATTGGTAAATCAACTGAATGCCTTGTTGACTGGCTGGAAAAGTGTTTGCTGTGAACATTTTAAGACTATTCCTAAAAATCGTTTTTGCATATTTTTTTTAAAGAAAAAGAGATTTTAAAAATAAAAGCTTTGAGGGGAAGGAAGGAATTGATGTGGCCTAAGCATGTGCAAAACATTCCAGATACATTTCAAAGTTTTAAGTAGTGAGAGGAGCACAAGATGTCCAAATGTTTTCTCTGGCTACATATCTTCAGAGGCTAAACTGTGATTAATAGCATTGAAAGAACCCTTTGAAGCAGGATTGGTGACATCAAAGTCCTAATCCATGGGTGGCAGGATTTTTATAATGAGTGGGAAGCATTTTAACACATTTCAAAGGATTTACAGCATGAATAAACAATAGGCCACTGCAGATGTGCCACACACCTTTCAGAAACATAACACATAAATAAGTTTCCATTTTAATTTAAATGTAAATAAAGTAAATAAAGCGTTAACACTTCTTTTCAGATTAACACTTTAAAAGTGCCTTATTTGCAACAAGTTCATTTTTTTCCTAACTGCTTTTGAAGAACTCTTGTGTTAATTCCATGAAGCTATTTTTATTTCTAAACTATAGATGATACAGTATAACTGGAAAGAAGCAATATTTTAAAAAGCTTATATGTCTCTATATATAATTCTACATATAGAACTCATTTTCTGGGAAGTAAGATTTAATTAACATAAAGAATATTACATAGAAATATTATGTAGAAAAGACACATTAAAAATGATTGAAAATACAATGAGAGCTAGCATGAACATAAACAAATTAATATACCAGAACAACCGTTGTTCATAATATTCATAATTCATGATCTGGCAAATTTTTAAAAATGGGCAGAAAATCCTTTTGCTCTTCCACATAATTTTGTTTTCTTTGTGAAATTTGCTACCAGATTTCCTGGCATATCTGTATATGACACAATGTAGATGGAGAATAAATGAATTTGCATCTACAATAATGAATTGCAAAATTAAATGGGTAAATAATAATTATTTGATTTGCTGACCATGAAACAAAAAGGACCATTAGAACCCTTATATTTAGAGGTGGTATTCAGCAGGTTCTGACCAGTTCTGGAGAACTGGTAGTAGAAATTTTGAGTAGTTCGGAGAACCGGTAGCGGAAATTTTGAGTAGTTTGGAATACTACCTCTGACTGGCCCCACCCCCATTTCTTCTCTGCCTCCTGAGTCCCAGCTGATTGGCTGGGTCTTCTTTTGTTTCCCTGCACAGGAGAACGGAGCTGGAAAGCAGGCTGGTGGGGAGGGGAGGGAATGGGGATTTTGCAGTATCTTTCCCCTGCCACGCCTACCAAACCATGCCACATGCACCAAGCCACGCTCATAGAACTGGTAGTAAAAAAATTTGAATGCCATCACTCCCTATATTATACAACCCCCTTGAGTTTTCTACCCCTGCTAAAAAGGGGGGTCTCCTTTAAATGTACATTTTAAATTTCTGTTTCAAATTTTTTTCAACCCCACAGTCCAATGACATGAATCCCAGTCTTTACATTTTTAATTGTTAACATGCTCTTATAATAGTCCAGAATAGTGTGTTTTGAAACATTTAATCTTCTACAAATATAAATATAAAAAGCCTTCGGTATTAATGATTTTAAAAAAGCCTTTGGTATTAATGATGCACCAAAGAAGTTGCAGTGTCTCCTAATCACATTATTTAAAGTAAGCTTAGACCAAAATAAGTCTTGCTGAATGCAATGCCTTATTTCTCAATAAGAAATTGATGTTCTCAAAACAAACTGATATACAACAGGATGCTGGATTTTGGGAGGCACAGTACCATTCAATTCCCCTATCATCAGTTTTCTTGATTTCCTAAGAAGTTTTACAGAAGAAATAATGTTTAGCAATGATTCACACCAAATAATGCCTTCTACTAAAACTCTCATTATAACCTTCAACTGGGCAGAACAGTGTGTCATATGGCAACAATTTTTTTTAATAAAGATCACCTCGAATGTGGTTAACTTACAGAATGTGTCCAAAATTCAAGACCCATGACTTCAAAAAGAATGAAATTTGGAAAAAGGTGTCATGCCCTTGTCGGAGTCTGAATCTGAGGAGGAAGACAAACAGCTGACAGGGAATAGGAGTGTGGCTCTCTTAGCTGTGGAGGAAACTGGGGAAGGGCAACGTCCAGCTGGGCAGAGCGAGGAGAGGTAGAACAAGGGAGAGGGAGTTCAGAGGAAGACCCAGGCCCATCCCCCTCTTCATCCTAGGGTACACAGGGAAGAACAGAGAAGAGAGTAACATGGGTTGCATGGGTTGCATGGTTTATAAGGGAAGAAAGGGCCCTGATTCCCTTCATTAGCCACAGCTGGGAATGAGAGTTTAAAAGAAATGTACACTGAGTGCGGCAGCTGCTGGGAGCAAACGTGTTTATCTTGTGTTGACTTTGGTTATCTGTGTTCCTGGCATCCTCCCAACCATGTTGAGTTATTGCCGTGCCTTCACGTCTGGAATTCTTGCTCCTGCCCTACCGGACTAATTACCTCATTTTGTCTTGATTGGACTTATAGTTACAGTTTTTGTGGATCACGTTTTGGACTTGATTCTCTCCAGCCAAAGGATGTTCCTGGGACAGTTTTATCCAGCCAGAAGGTAACCAGGACACTGGGGGCAAAGTTGGAGCTAATAAAGGGACTCCTACTGATTATCTGACTGTGTTGCCTTTGTGCCATGCCCTGGGTCTTCACAAAAGATTTGGGTTCTGCTTCATTGCTATTGGCTGCAGCTGAGCTGCTGGACTGCTACTGTTGTCACATAATCTTCATTTTCAATGTTCCGGGACAATTCCCAGCCAGTTGTGCAATCTCTTGCTCCCTACCCTACAGCAGTCATTTACCTACCTTCTAGGAAGGGGAGGGAGGGAAGGGAAGAGGGAAGGCGGGAAGAAAGAATATTTCTGATGCTTTCTGCCAACTTCCCACAGGGAAGCTCAATGGGGAAACCAGCAGGAAATCAAAATTTGTTCCCACTCCCACTGGTTCCACCCCCCCCCCCGCCCCTGATAATTCTGCTTTCCTGTTTGGCTAAGGAAATATTTCTGAAAAATTGGCCCGAGGACATACAAGTTGTTATATTTATTAATTTAACATACATTTTAGCCATGCAGTATGAATCTATATTTTTTTCTTAAACTCTACTCCTTAGAATTCTTTTGGTCTCTCTTTTCTGTTTCTAGTGAATGAACACAGGACCCCATTTTAGTACTTTGAAACAGTACTAAAATATTTTATCTATTGGACTAGTTTCTTATATTTCTAATATAAATAGAACATTTCTGGGTTTCTTTGCTGCCACCTAGTAGTTATCCAGATTTTTGCAATGTAGCCCTTTGGTACATAGCCAAGGATTTTAATCAACTGAATGTTTCCCATCCTAAATTGGGCTGATGAAACAAACAAAAATAGGTAGGGTAATGGGAGAGATCAGAGAACAAAAAGTACTTTCCTTGCTCAGCAATGCTGGATAGATAATAGATAGATGGATGGATGGATGGATGGATGGATGGTTGGATAGATAGATAGATAGATAGATAGATAGATAGATAGATAGATAGATAGATAGATAGATATGGACAGTATCAACTCTGGGCAGTTCATAACATGCGGCTTAGATTCACAAAAAATGAGGAACCATAAAGTAACCATATTGGTTAGTTTCACATCATATTTCAGCCTCACAAGTTATGCAATCCCAATCACTGAGTCACAACCATCCATTTTCCAAAAGCTGTTCAAGCTTCTGGCCTGAATAAAAGCAGCAACATAAGCAAAAACCTTATAAAAAGGAATACTCGAAATCTGTAATTGTTTACTTGGAAAAAAAAACCATATGAACTCTTCTGCAAAGGCACACAGAGAAAGACAATATAGTATGTCAGTAGATTATTGGATTAAAACTGACTAGATTCCAGTTTAATTCATCAACTAGCTATGAAGCACCCTGGATGACAGGAATGAAATTTGCTGTCTGGTTTGCTGATCCCTATCCTGCCTCTATTGCTTCTGCTAACAGCCACCGCCAGCCCGTTCCAAGGTAATTGGTAACACAGCCTAGCAGATTCCATACATCTTGAGGCTGCCCTTGAATAGTGTCAAAATAATGGGAAAGATATTATTTTAACACTGATACAACTAATGATAATTTAAGCTCCTGTGTGAGCTGGGGACAAGATGAAGGCAATGTCATGGACACAGGGCAGGGGGAAAAAATGTTGCCAGGATATAATTCTGCTGTGGTTAGTGCCAAGCAATGATTTAACCATAAAATAGATTATTAAAGATATACTTTAGTATCCTTTATTACATGTTGGGAAGCGTTTTTTTTTTTTTGGTAAGTGGCAGGATTTAAAAACTACTACTGAGAGGCCTACATTTAATCAAGGGAGGCCTTTGCTGAAGATGAAGAAAACATATGCAGCAGAAATTTCTCAACTAAATCTTATTTTATTCTGTTTGGAGCATCGTTGCTCTCATTTCCTTGTTTCTCTATGCTATTTTTATCCCAACCTTCAGAACAAGTGCTCTCAGAAGAGCTACCAAACCAGATGATTTCCCCACTCTTCAACCATCTCTTTTATCTAATGCTGTGTCAAATTATTAGCTCTCCTAATATATGAAAGTTGATGGAATGAGTTGAAGAGAACAAATAGAAATACGCTCCCCTGTGAAATCCTCCTGGAATTTCCACATCATGGGAGGTAAAGGGAAAATGGCTTCCCCCTCTTTATTGTTTTTAAAAGTCTCCACCTAATATGGTCACTTACAGAGTCTAGCATAATTGCATTAATCCACAATTTAATACTAAGGACAGACTGTTTCTTTCATGGATATTTACTTTTCTGAGTTTTGAGTTTTGGAGCAGCCACAACACCGAGCTCAGGAAAGGGGAGGACAATTACTGTATTTTTTGCACTATAAGGTGCTCCAGACCATAAGACGCACCTAGTTTTGGGGGAGGAAAACAAGGAAAAAAATCTGCCTCTGCCTCCCAGCAATTTGCCTCCTTGCAGCAAACAACAAACAGCCTGGTCAGCTTCAGCACAGCCTGATTTAGCATGAGCAGCTGATTGGCGATTGGATCTGCCTCCCGAAACACCGCCAATCAGCTGTTTCAGGCTGCGGAGTTCGACGTTGCCCATCGCTGTTGTTGCCACCCATTGCTGCCGCCTATCACCACATCTGCACGCCACATTTTCAGCCTCCACATGGCGCAATTTTCAGCCTCTAGTATGTTTCCTGCAATTTAGGGAGTGGTCCCATGCTTCTCCTGGGCCTTTCACAGGACAGAAAAGGAATAAGTGACTAGATAAGGAAAGTGATCAATGCTGAATTAAATGAAACGGTCTCCTAAGGGAGGCTATGCTATGGCCCTTTCTTAAGGCACTCTATGTACATCTTTCATATTAGAACTTGTCTAGTCCCCAACATTTCCTTTTTAGAGAAGGTTGTTAAGAAGTCATTAGGACTTCAGTTGCAGTATGGCCTAGAAAAAATAGGCAAGATAATTAAATTCCTTTCAATCAGAGTGGATGAAAAGAAAATGGCACTGGTCACCTTAAGTCATAAAGGGGCCATAGTTGCCCACCTCTGCCTTAATGGATGCTTATTAAGACTTGGATGGAAGAATCTACCTTTTCTGGTCCTTTGGATAAAACGTTGGACTCTCTCTCTTGTGTTGCAGGTTTCAGAACTCTCACTGTTGTTTAATATCTGCAAGATAACTCTGGGAGAAAGTATGTGTCTGTCTGGGATATCATTGTTTCTATACACATTCAGCATTTGCACTCTATATATCGGGGTCGCCAAGCTTTTGGACCTCAGGGACCACCAAACTCATAATTTTAAATCCCACGGACCAGAGACCCTAGGAAAATCCCCCCAAAAGTTTACAGGAAAATTCTCCATCCTGTTTTCCTACCGATCGATCATTTTTTATTTGGCATTGCAGGATATCGTCTCCAGCTCTGTTCCCGGAGGGGTGGGAGAGAGAGAAACTTTTGTCTTCATGCAAGGAAAGCAGCAAAAGTCTTTCTTTCTCTCCCCCAAACTCCACCAGTAATGAGTTTTTGTGAGACTTGTTGTGCCAGCACAGCCTCTTGGAGCAGGATGCCTTTCAGGGTCCCAAAAATTCATTTCTGGTGGAGTTTGGGGGAGAGAAAGAAAGACTTCTTGCTGCTTTCCTTGCGTGCAGCCAAAAGCAGAAGAAGAAAGAAGTGGAAAGAAGCAGCCCGGTGCCCAGGCAAGGTACGTGGGGTGAGTGGGGCAAGTTCCCCCCTCCGCCCTTTCCCCCTCCCCTCACTACCCCATGTGGGCAGCGAAGCCTTGTGTTCCTGCATAGCCTGGATTAATTGCTCTGGGGGGTGCTTTGGGGCTGACATTTCTCTGTGGAACACCAACATTTTCTCACAGACCACCAGTGATCCCCAGCCCACTGGTTGGCGACCACTGCTGTAGATGACACAATCAAAAGTTGTTGAAAGAGCTTTTCAGAAATAATGGACGGGAACATCCATATGTAATTCAACTCCGATTAAGAGTTCAACCTGAATTCACCTTTCAAGATGTAGACTGGTAAACTTAAACTCTTATCTAAGTTCTCACAATGGAAAATTTAAAACTCTGGGTATGTGGAACTTATTAGACTGATGAGAGCCTTTTTATTGGGTTTCGGATGACTGATAAATGCAGTTGTGAGATGTTTTGAAATAAAACAGAAAATGTGCTTTGGAGTGAATGGGAGCACAAATATAACACCCTACTGCAATTCTTCAAAGCAGCCATCAGTTTGAAAAATTTTGCTGTTTTGAAGAGAAATGGAGAGATGTTGATCACACTGCACAACCATTACAGTCAAAACATCTGAATGGATCCAAGTGAAAGACTGATGTCCTGACTTTGGATCTATCCAGATGTTTTGACTGTATTTCCCATAACTTTGGGTCAGGGTCGAAGATGGTTGCAAGGTGAAACATCTAGATAAGGGCATGTGTGGAGAAACTGTGCTGGATCATTGTACAAATCAATCCTGCAGTTGAGAAAAGACTGCATGAAGTCATTTGTGAAATATGATAAAAATTCATTATTTGGCTAAATCCAGCTATATTTAATCTAGTTCATCTATGTCCCATACCTGCTGGTCAATATAGTTTACAACTGTTCCTTTGCCATTTGTAGTTTAAGTCCTCTTTGTATGCATAACATTATTGGCAATGTGACTAAATACAATTAATTTTTACAAGCTTTTATTCATATGGGTCATACTTGAAGAAACAAGGCAAAGATAACAGCTTTCAGTTAATTTTGCTCATTTTTTAAGAGAAAATATGAATTTTGATTTATCTATAAATGGATACGTTATCACTATAACAGCTTTTGTTACCGATCCATTATACCAAAAGGAGGAAAGTCCTCAGTTACCTTTTAGTAGGGGAATCATGCAGCCTCAAAATTCCACTCATTATATTATGAAGTGAATTCATAAACTGCAAAAAGCTTTAAGGACTTTTTTCTACATAAAAACGTAGAAGCAAGGGAATAAACATAGTTTAAAGCATTTAATTTAATTTAATAGATAGATAATAGATAAATATTTATTTATTCTATTAAATAATAGAATTTATTTAATAGAATAAATCTGATATATATATATATATATATATATATATATAAAACCTTGAAATAAATTCTGCACATACATCAGCCATAGTGTTACTGGAATTCAACTGATCTGAAAAACACTAAAAGTTTCCTGAATCTGCCCCGTGCTGGAGAAAATGCTATTAATTAAAAGCAAAATAATAGTTGCATGCTTATGATCGGTGTTTCCAAATTGCATTCATTTTTCTCTCCTGACAGAGAAGTGTATGAAGTAAACCTATGGTCCGTTCTTCCTCTGCCGTTTGTAACAGCTAAACTCCTTCTTGAACAATATGCAAAGTTGAGTAACCAGTTTAGGAAACTAAAAGAAATAGCTCCTTTGCCAAAATATTTCAGTTGCTTTTATTAAATACTAAAATCACAAAGGGTCCTACAAAGTCCATGGGGAGTATAAGTGGGCCTTGACATACAACCATAAAGTAGCTTGCCCATTACAGTCATATGTTATGACTTTACTTTTTTTGTGGTGGCCATTAAACAAACATTGCAGTCATAAAGCAAACACCACCGTTGTTAAATGACCACAATGGTTTGTTAAGCCAACCCATTGTTTGTTATGGTGTGGTTTTGCTGAAAACTGGAAGTAATGTCCCACTTTCTGCAAAACTGTCATAAAATGCGGTGATGTGACTGCAGAATGGTTGCAAATGACCATAAATGTGGCCATCTTGCTTAGGGCCCAAATTGTGGTCATGTAAAGGTGAGGGAGGGGCGACCATTGGCTACCCAGGTCATAACTCCCTATTTCCAGGTAAGTTGTAACTTTGAACAGTCGCTAAGCAACCAGTCATAAGTTGAGGACTACTTGTAGAACCAAAGCAAATACACTAACATTTTCAAGTAGTTTATTTTTTCCATTCAGCACTGAGATGTATGCAATGCTACTTTATATTTTGAAAAAAAAATATGAGTTGAATATTATCAGTAGTTAATGTGAGTGGATATATTTATCCTCCATGGTAAATCAATTCTTGAATTCCAATTTCAGGTTATGTTGAAGATCCAGGTTGTTAGCAGATACAAAAATATAAACCTGGTCACTTCCAACATACCTCAGTTTTGCTTTGACCAATGTTTGAAGATAGCAGCTTCAGAGGATGGAAAGGGGAGAGGAAGAGAATTCCCTCCTCCCCCATTTTAGTGGGAAAACCTGTACAAGCCAATAGCTCCTGAAATAACTTCCCAGGTTTCATAGTCTGCAATCTAAGACCATCATCAAATGAACCTGAAATAGAGGTTCAGGTAAGAAAAAAAGTGCAGCAACACATATTCAGAGAGCAGAAGAAAAGATTATGCTTTCAAAGTCAATTAGTCGTGACAATTATAAATTCTCCCTATTATTAGATGCAGGATATGCAGTTCAATTATTAGATGCAGTTCAAATTATTGAGGAAAAAAGATAAAAGAACTAACCTTTCTTTATTTTGCATGGTGGAAATATATTGAACTAGAGTTATGCATATCATGGTTTTGCTCTGTCATAATCCAGCATCCAGAGCCAAATGCAACATAATAGGGACTAGGGTAAGGCAGACAATTACACATAGTATTCTCTCTCTGTTTTCCTCCATTATAACTTGTTAACATCAGAAGAATCCATTAACACCTCACTTATGACGGAAAAGCTGTCAGTTAACTGATCATCTGCAGATGGTATTGTTATTTCTATTCTGAATATATTCTGGACTATGCTACTTCATGTTTTTCCATATATATTATATATAGCCATATGCAATGGTGGGATTCATCCGGTTTGCACTGATTTGAGTGAATCAGTTGTTAAATTATCCACCCCCTGCTATCCAAATGGATCCTGGGCGCTGTGCTGCAATGGAGAAATGGGCAAGGAGCGGCCATTATGAGGGAAGGAGAAAGCCGCTTTCCCTCTTTCTTCTCCCTGCTCCTCCTCCTTCCCTCGTGCCAGCCGTTCTGTTACCCATTTCTCCATTACCGCACAGTGCAACGCAGCGCCCAGGATCCATTTGGATCGTGAGGGGTAATTTAACAACTGGTTCACCCAGAGTCAGGCTGGCCATTGCGGAAGGCTCGTCCCACATGTGTGGTGGAGCTGGAGGATGGGGAAGGGCCACACCTCCCATGACAGCCAACCTGAATGAACTGCTTGTTAAATTACTTGAATCCCACCATTGCCTATATGTCTTGCAGGGGATACTCACATTTTTCCAGAAAAAAACAAAACAAAGATAAAATAATGATCCCAATGAAAGGGAATATATGCAGCTCTGAGTTGTGCTATGGAGTCCTTGGTGCTCTCTAAGCTTCGTTGAACCAAGAACGAAGGTCAGAACTAAGCTCAAAGAGCAACAAGGACTCCCTAAAATAATGAAATGACCAACAGTAACTGAGACCAGCCAGTTGCCTTCTGACTCTAAAATGTTTTTAAAACACAAGGTGATCTCAGAAATGTTCTAGAACTGATACAATTTAGAGTTAGGTAAGAGGTTAGTAGGATCTTCCATACAGAAAACATTTTTTTAAATATTTCAGTCTTGTTCATTATTGTTTTGATTGTGTTTTATGCGGCTACAATTCTCTATACAAAATTGTTTAGGAATAAGGTGCATTGCATTCATTGGGTTTGATTTCTATAGAATTGCTCTGCAGAATATATTCTAATAAGCAAATACATTTTTTCCTCCCAAACTGAGTGGAAAAGTGGTTTAAAAATACAATTTGAGTAATATTTGGGATATTTAGCAACATCACCCTGTCACTTTCAAAGTCATCCTTTTCTTTGCTCTGTAAATAGCACCACCTTGTGGAACATTTGCAAACTCTTCCTACTTTCCAGCACAAACCCTGTACTTGTGATAGAACAATGTAGGTTTTTCTGTTGCACAGAATTGGGCAGTTTTTATATAAGAGATCTACTTTCAAAGCTGATTGCTCTGAAAGCCGGCAGAATTTGGTGCGGTCTGTTGCATGAATGCATATATTTCTTCGTGCCCTCCTTTCTTTTTTAACATTTTTATTGAGTTATAAAGTATTATAAAAGACAAAAGACAAAGTAAATAGAAAAGCAGTAGGGAGGGAAGGGGAAAGGGAAGTGAGGAAAGATAAGAAAGAGAAAGAGAAAGAAGCATTGTCTTCCAACTCTCTCTGTTACAGTAAAATAAGGCATTGACATCAAATCACAGCTTTTTGCTTTTTCGTAGTAATATGAACAAGCCATTTCTATAAAGATCTATCAGCCTAATCAATGAAACCCAAAGGCAGAGTTTCATTCTTCTCCACATCAAGCATGAAGTTCAGAAATGGTCTCTGTGTGGGATCAAAAGTATTTATATTATTTTCTTTAATCAAAGTGGTCAATCTTGCCATTTCAGCCAACTCCATCAACTTCTGCAACCATTCATGCCCTCTTTTCTAAGCTTCCTGTATTTTAAAATAAATACCCACAGTCCAAGAACGTGCTTTCTCATTTCAGAACCTATATTAGGCAGAGGGTTGAATAATAAACCCCAACTCTGTAAGGCTATTGTATTAAAACAATGGTTGTTAACGATAAAGCAGTGAAAAAGATCTAAAACTACGTACAATAAGATTAAAGGGGCATAATCACCAATAGCAATTGCCCTCTCAAGAAAAGGCAACTAATTAAAACATTCAACTCATATAAGAGGATATATCTCTTGCCAGGGCTATTAGATTAGATTAGATTCTGGACACGAGTACGAAAGGATTTTCTTTATGACCCTTTGCCTTATATCAAATCTTGCTCCCAATCCAGCTAGTTTAGTCTGGCTGATTCTGCAAGAATGGGCAACAATTTTCTAAGGTTTCAGAAATCTTTTCTAGTCTCCTTTGGAGATGCCAGGGAAAGGCAGCCCAAAACTTCTGAAGAGAAAATGCATGGCGTTTCACTAGTTACAGCCCAGGGACTGAAAGAAAGCCCTTAGAAATTAGTTTAGGTTTGTGTAGAAGTCAATCGGCACAGATTCCTTTTAATATGCAAGATTTTATCAGACTTTAAACAGAGGGAAAGGAGAAAAATCCTCCATAAAAATCATATACGTTTATCAAATAACACAAGGGAAAATAATTATTTTATGATAATTTCTTTCATTTGGAAGCACCTCTAATATGGAAATCTGTAGATGAATAGGAAAAGAGGGGATTACATATTTTTCCATTGTGTTATTTGCTTTGGGGGTAAACAACAGAACATTGAAGAAAAAGATGAAGAACTTGTGAGCGAAAGAAATTAAAGGTAAGAGTTATGAAAGACAAAAAAGAAATGTAAATGGCACAGTTCAAAGCATCTCCATATATACTTCCTTTGGTTTTTTTTCTCTTTGGTATTCTGGGAACTATATTTAAGACAGAATATTCTCTGGTAGTCCTCTATTTATAACCACAACTGATCCCCAAATTGTTGTTTCTAAATGAGACAGTTGTTAATTGAGTTTTGCCTCATTCTACAACCTTTCTTGCCATATTTGTTAAATGAATCGGTGCAGTTGTTAAGTTAGTAGTATACTTGTGAAATGAATCTGGTCTCCCCATTGGCTTTGCTTGTCAAAAGCTGTTCAGGACTCCAGGGCAATACAATCATCATAAATAAGACTCAGCTGCCAAGTGGCTGAATTTTGATCATGTGACCATAGAGATGATGCAACAATTGTAAGGGTAAAAAAAGGTCACAAATCATTTTTTTTCCAGTGCCATTGTAACTTTGAACTAAATGAACATTTGTTAAGTCAAAGACTGCCTGTGCCTCAATTCTCAAGCAAGATCTTTTCAAATTCTCTGTTTACTTCCTGGCTAGTACACATCTGCAATAGCTGTATATTTCAGCAGCCCTAGCGGCAGCCAAAAAGAAAAAGAAAATCACTGAATAATTTCTAACATCATCACGAACAACAATATCCATAAACTAATTTGGAATTACAGAGAACCAGCAGTCATATAACATAATGTATCCCCCAAGAGGAATGGTAAACAAAAATGCTCTGGTTCAGATATAATGCCATGGTTTAGTATTATGTGCATTGGCAGCAAACCCTGGCTTGCTTATTCCCCCAAGCTCATTTTATATAGCCAGGGGAAAGAGATCTGAATTAAAAATGAATTCAGATTGTACTCAATAATATTCAGAAAATGTTGCTTTGGTTATACTATGATTTGTTAATGCTAAAACTATAAAATATAATATAATCCCAGTTTATTGTGATAAGCTTAAATTAAAACAGAAATTAAATTAACTGATGGTCTTCATATAATCTACATACGAATCACTATAATTATCTGCAAACTTAATAAATGTCTTAAGAAACATTTTCAGGCTTCCCTTAATTTTAGAATGTTTTTTTAAAACTTCTAAATAATAAAATTTCAGATATACCTGAAATAGATATACTTATCCAGATAGGCTAAATATGCAAAGAGTTTTCTTTGTGTTTCTGAATTCTGCCCCAAAATTTGGGGTTTGAGGTGTTCTGTCTAGTCAAAACCTGCCAGACAATTCTGGAAGGATTGAAGTCAGCTTAATTCTATCAAATTCAGGAATTCATAGTAGGCTTTCTGATTGTTCTAATTAAACATATTATTTGACAATACCACAGCCCTGAGATATCATGCATTATGTCAGCCAACTCTCCCTCCTATCTTTGATGATTCATTATGGGTCAGAATGACCTCATTTTTGTGAAATGGGCAATTGTGTTCCCATATCTAAACAGTTATAACTAAAATAGTTGCACTGAAAATATAATGCAGCCATTCCTCTGTTTCAGAACATAATTGCTATTCCATAACAGAAGTTTTGATAAACAATAGGGGGATAACAAATGGAAGATCACTCTTCAGTTCAGAGAAGAGCAACTAAGATGATCAAAGGCCTGCTGCCTAAAACATATTCAGAACAGCTGCAGGGTTTGGGTTTGTCTAGTCTAAAGAAAAGAAGAAATAGGGGTGACATGATAGCAATATTCCAGCATTCGAGCGGCTGCCACAAAGAGGGGGTCAAATTATTCTCTAAAGAACCAGAAGGCAGGACAAGAAGCCATGAACAAGCACATACTTAAGGCTCATTCTCACGTCCCCCTAACTGCAACCTGAAGATGCCCTGATAACGATTTGTTAAGGACAAGGCTGCATGTCACCACCTTTGTCTCATCCCTGCCCAACACAGAAAGAGCTTAAATTTGCCTTTAGCTTTTCCATTTTACATGTAATGTTCTCTATTTCGCATGACTTCCATCGGTCATGATCTATGCCATTTTATGGACAATGATGACGATGATATGGACAGAGGCCAGGATTTACCCACCTCTTATTAGCTTCTCTGAGTTTCTGTAGGCATGTCACCTCTAGTCCTTGAGCATTGTTTTCCAGGGCTATTCTGCTTCGGGCTCTTTCAGAGTGAGTTATCCTTTGTACCTGCTCTTGTTGATCACACAATTCAGCTATGTGGGATTGGAGGCTTAACAAATAAAGATCCATTTCTCTTTGCTTGTCTTTCTTTCCCACCAGGCCGAGGTATCTCGGAAAGCAGGAGATGGGAACTGTTCATTAACTCTCTGATTGCACAGGGCTGATCAGCGGGATCAGACTCCTAGTGGCCAGAGAGTCACATCTCCTTCAGCTACCTTGAAAAGTAAGTAGGAGATGCTATGGCAGGAGGTGAAGCATTTTGAAGCAAACAAACCATTACAGAAAAGCAGCAGAAAGAAGTTCAGGATTTAAGCCCTTGAAAATATATATCTAGAGAACCAGATTCTTAGCTTTTGTTTAAGCTGCTCTTTGTTATAACTCAGGCTATCTTTGAAGGCAATAAAGTATTTAGTCTCTACTACCCAAATCAAATTGTCTACTGCTTGTTTTTTGGTAAGAACATTGAATCTCAGTGAAAATTATTTCAGAGGCCTCTGGGCACTGTCAGAACGGATCCCCGCACTGATAAGGAAACTGGTAGCTGTTGTGTAAACATTATCCAGGTGCAGGCCAGCTCACCTTCTCAGAAACTGCAGACTTCAGCTCCCTCAACAGAAAGTATGAGAAAAAAAAACAGGCAGAAATGAACTGCCCTTTGAATTATGTCTTACCTTTGAAAATAAAAGTTCTGGATAGAAAATTATGCTTTCAACTTAAATATCTTTTTTTTTCCTTAATAAAACTTAATCAGAGATCACAGAGCCTGTTTGCAGTCTTGCAAGAGTTCTGACAGGTATCTCTAAACAGCTGGTGCTGCTTGTGATGAAGGAGAATCTTTCCTGTTCTCCACCAGTGATTTAAGAGCTCCTGGCACTGCTTTTCATGCTTCTAACACTTGGCAGTCTCCACTTCCATGTGAAATATTGGACAGAAAGGCTACCCAGTAAAGTGGGGGAACTTTTCTCAGTTTATTGGCAAGCCCCATTGATCACTGTGCTATTTTATGTGTTGTACCTTATGATTCTTGACTCTTGATGAATGTATCTTTTCTTTTATGTATACTGAGAGCACATGCACCAAGACAAGTTCCTTGTGTGTCCAATCACACTTGGCCAATAAAGAATTCTATTCTATTCTATTCTATTCTATTCTATTCTATTCTATTCTATTCTATTCTATTCTATTCTATTCTATTCTATTCTATTCTATTCGCCAGGAAGCCTTCACCTATCTATAGATCAGCTGCACTGACAGATCTGCACAACAATGGTGGGAGCTTCATGGCAATGCCAGAGACTCTCCATTTTTTTTCAGGAAGCCTAGTCTACAGAACAGCAGACTCGATACCATCTTTTAGCAGCTGGCTAAATCCTGTGGTGGTGCAGTGGTTAGAATGCAGTACTGCATTTCTACTCACTGCTCACTTCAGGCGTTCGATTCTGACCGGGTCAAGATTCATTCAGCCTTTCGAGGTCAGTTCCCAGATTGTTGGGGCAATATGCTGACTCTTTAAACCACTTAGAGAGACCTGTATAGCACCGTGAAGTAACATATAAGTCTAAGTGCTGTTGCTATTATGTCTATCCATCTTCAACATTTGCCTCCTCCAGCTCCAGCCCAACCTTTTATTAGGGGCAGCAATGGCTAAACATTTCTCCCACCATCAAGTAATATGCACTGAGGGGGGGAAATAAAGATGGGGAAACCACCAATTTTTTTCCTAATTAGTCCCACATCAAATTTGTAAGGATAGCTAATTATATAAGGACAGCACCAGTCCCTGGTCTCATCCCTGAGAGTGAATAGGACACAACAGTCCAGGAAGAGCAGTTTGCACTATCATATTTCTCCATCAACTTAGACTGGAAGAATGCACTTTAATGTGGATGTGAGAAAGAGCCTTTTAACATATCTAATTCAGGCAATCAAAATGCTGGGCTAGATATTCTTTTAGTAATAGGGAGAAGAGGGCAAATTGAGTTCCAAAAGCTCACTTGTAAGATTCTCTGCCTTCGTGTTACTATTTGAATATTCAACATATTTTTAAAAACTGTATGGTCTAAATATTCCCAAACTGAGAAGCTATATTTATGGTCTCCCCCCATATATGTTAAACTTTTAGCTCTTTAGAGATAAGAGGAGTGCACTTAAATTATGCAGACTAAAAATCAATAGTCTAAAGAGGACAGTAATGCAACAGAAAGGCATAACCACAGATTAGTATAATTTGAGTCTATTCATTTACATCAGTATCTGTATTTCAGAGCTCTCAAACGTAGCTGGTTTAGTCACGGACTATGTATAGTTCACATTTCTGCAGTTATATGCAGTGATATAATTGCGGTAGTTGGAACTTGTTTGCACTGTGATGTTCTATTTTTTTCCTTCAGCTTTTCAACAATAATTCTGCTTTAGGTAAAGGAACGATGAATGTTTTGCTTCCCAGTGCAAGTACTTCAAGTCCTCTGGGCTTTAGAAAACTTATAGACAGAAATCACAACCGACCTCAACCTGTTTCAATCCACATCTGAACATATTCCAGGTAGTTTCAGGCCAAGAGTCAGTATTGGAACTACCTTTATCATCCTGATGGGTGACCTGACCTACTCTACAGGAAAGATGGAGGGTACAGCTCTATTGATCCTCCTGGATATCATTTGAATCCTTCCACTATGGTATGCTGCTAAATTGGGGCTGGCTGGATTAGGAGGCATGGTTTCCTATCCTCTTTATATAGTCACACTAGAAGGCTTCCAGTTGACCTGTTGCTGGGCTGTGGTGTCCTACAGGGCTCCATTAAATCACCCTTATTCTTTAAAATGTATATGGAACAGTTCTGAGGTAATTAGAATATTGGGAGAGAAGTTGGGATTGGGCGTTCTATTTATGTTGTTAGTTAGGTGAGGTGGGAGAGATGAGACAGGGCAGGGAATGGATCAATATATGCATGATGTAAAAAGCTGCATGAAGGCCACTAAAGTGAAGAAGCAATTGGAATAAAGAAAGTCCAAGGGCAATAGCACATCTTTAAAGAACTTACAGAAGCTTCTAAGCTGAGTTTTATGATGGCATGAGTTATTATTTGAATGCAGTCCACAATCACAACTACACAAGTGAGCTGTCTTTTACCAAACATTAACTAATTTGAAACCATAGTTTAGTTTGCATCCCTATTTTACAATTTACAATATAGAAATTACTTCCTGCCCATCCTTTTCTAAGATTAACCCTGCAAATTATCCAGTGCACTGACCAGTACTGTCAGTGAACACAACTATCTTAATGAACACAATTATCTTAATGAGCACAAATATCTTAATTAAAAATTAATTTTGATGTCTTTGTGAAATAGATTTAGTGATTGTTTCTTTTCTAATTTTATCACAGGAGCATTAATGTAAACTTTAAGCATATCCCAAATGGCACAGATCAGAAGCAGATATTTTCTTGCTCCAAGAAAATATCTGCTTCTGATGGTCCCTTCCTCTGAAGTATTCCACCACCACCCGCCACATACAAATAGTACAGTATATTAATGACAAGTTTGATGTCTTCTGAAATTAATTTCACCATCAAATTATTAAAAACAAAATAAGATGAACTAGATTCGTTAATGAGAACAAAACGGTAAACTACTATTATATGATTCCTGTGAAGATGACTTGAGGGCCAGCTGCAAACTTCAGGAACTGGTTAAAGATTTGTTTTGTTTTTTCTGTAGAAGTAGAGTTCTTACTCCCCTTGACAGAAATATAATAAATGTTTTGATACTTTATCACTTTATAACTACTGGTCTCTGCCCTCTCATAGTTGATCTTTTTCTGAACATTTTAACAGATCTAAAATAAAGGAAGCATACTTTTTATCATGAGTTGACTGGAGGTGAGCAGTGCCCACATCAAGATAGATGATAGATAGATAGATAGATAGATAGATAGATAGATAGATAGATAGATAGATAGATAGACATTCTTGTTCATACCCCTCTGAACAATGGGAATCAGTGGCAACACTGAGGCTAGCCTGAAGTAGAGGGCTGGATCACTGCTGCCACTCAAAAAGGCCATTTTGTGCTGTACCACAAGCCACATGAGCCTTGGGTATTGGCATGATTGCCCCTGCAGCCCAGAACCCCCCAGGATCTTCCACTTACCTTCAGGCAGTGCTTCCTTTCTGTTGACAGGCCTCTGTGTCCTAACCAAGGCTGCTCTGGCTCGTACAAGGCCTTTGCTCTTGAATGGCTTTGGAGGATGTTCTTTTGTGGTCTCTGAAGCCTCAGAAAAACGCATGGAAACACACCCTATTCCTGTATGATTTTCGGAGGCTGCAGAAGCTGCACAAGACATACCTCATTCTTGCATGGCCTCATAGGCCTCCAAAAATTGTGTGGGAACAGGTGTGCTTTTGAGAATAGTTGTGGTTGGGTGTTGGTAAGCCCCGGTGTGTCAGCCAAAACACTGTGGCATATCACTTTGACACCTGTCATAGGTTTGTCATCACTAGGATGTATAAATCATAGACATAGTTTTTAAATTTCTCTTGCAGGTTTTTGTTGTTGTTGTTGGTTTCGCTCTAACAGCTGGATTCACTTTATCACTATAAATCTTTTTTCAACATATACTGTACATTTATAACAGTAAACTGTGTACCTGTGGTTTAAAAATGATCATAAAATACATACTTAATAAGCCATAAGAGAGACGCACACAGAGCACACATTAATGATTCTTCTCATATTCCTCTCCTTAGAAAATATGGAAGAAATTAATAATAAGCAATTTTAAAAGAGTATTGTAAAATAGCAATAGCACTTAGACTTATATACTGCTCCATAATGCTTTGCAACACTCTCTGAATAATTTACAACATCAGCATATTACCCCCAAGAATCTGGGCCCCTGTTTTACAGATCTCGGAAAGATGGAAGACCAAGTTAATGCTGAGCCCTGTCAGGATTGAACTCCAGGCTGTGGGCAGAGTTTGTCTGCAATACTTTAATCACTGCGCCACCAGTGTAGGTTTCTAAATGTAGAGCATTTAGTCAGTAGAAAGTCCTTAATTTTTAGACTTCAGATGTACTATACCTGTTTTGGTCAATGGGCTTGAAAAAAGCTGCTGAAGAAGTTTGTTCTCTGAAGTCCTCAATACCACCATTATGTCAGCAGGAAGAGTGTCTCTGTTCTTCTCAAGGAAGCCATAAGCATCATAGTGAACCTATATACAATGTGGGAATTAAATGTGAAACAGCCTCTAATAGGATTCTGTCACCCGTATTATTTTAAGTAAAGATGGGGGACTTTTCCCTCTGAGGCTTTATGTATTGCTCAGTCATATTTATGTCTACTTATTTTCATATGCACACACTCACAACTATTTTCCCTCATTAGCCATCTCAATACAACTTGCTATACAAGAAAAGTTAAACTTCTCTGTTCCCCATCTCTTTTTTGCTTCTTGTTTTTCTCCTGAATTTTAAGTGTTGCAACCACTGCTGATTTTGCAGAAGGCCCTAGTTTAAAGCTCTCTGGTAACTGAACTTTTCAAAAGTATTTTTAAAAAAAAACACTCTGTTCCTTGTAGACCCCGGTAACCATAAAGTAAGGAATTAAGCAGCAGATGCTTTGACTTCTGTACTGAGAAGATTGTAGTCTTCAGCCTTAAAAAAGAAACAAGGCACTTTTGTGAAATTGGCTGTGACAGGAACAGTTACAATTCCAGGAAACAGATAAGGGGAGAATGGACCAGCAACACCATAGGCTTCACCTATAGATGTACCACCATATTTTAAATTAAGAATTAGCATCAGTGCCTTGATAGTTGAGGACATCTGAAGTTCATTGTACCTTCCAACTCAGTTCTATTGGCCATCAAGCACCATGGGTTGTAAAACAGTGTCTAAGTTTTAAAATGTAAACTCATTAAAAGCATTAAGTAGGGAAGAAAAATCTGAAAGTCACTAAAGGGAAATCTAAGGATTTTTATTACATTTGAATTTAGTGCAAAGTTATATAAG
The DNA here is from genome assembly GCF_049901715.1 of Pseudonaja textilis. Lineage (NCBI taxonomy): Eukaryota > Metazoa > Chordata > Lepidosauria > Squamata > Elapidae > Pseudonaja > Pseudonaja textilis. Next base: position 188,474,609 of record NC_141990.1, read on the forward strand.
TTTTACCTTTCCAGCATAATGATGAATGCCAAAACAAAGCTCCACTCGTTTAGGTCTCCAGAAGTATTTGCATCGCAGATTATCTTCAAATTTATCTGTGCGTTTAAAAAAAAGAAAACAATATTAATGGCCTATTCTTTTGATGGCTGCCAGTACAAATCTTTTTACATTGGAAAACAGATAAGGTGCTGATGATATCAGATTGGGAAGCCAGACTTGTAGAATATACAGCAATGGCAAAAGTTAAGGTATATAGTAGGTTCAAAATAGAAATGTAACTAAATTCAAGCAAGAATGGCTCCCTCATACATTACTCAGCAAGGCAAATTCAGATATTTGGAGTATGATTGCAAAAGGGAAAGAAACCAAAATAGATGAAAAGAATAAAATAAATAGAATCTGAAAGAATGCTTAATGTTTAAAATATGTATATTTATTTCAGTCATCAGTCAGGGTACAATGGAAAGGAAATGTATAACTTGTAAATCAAGTAGCTTCCTAGTAATGCTTTAACTTAGTTTTTTCTTCTTCTTTTGTATATCAATGGCTATTCTTCTCTCTTTTTCTATGTAACCATTAGTATTTACTTTCTGAATAATAAGAACCAGAAATATTAAAAATGGCCCATTGTTTCAATTGCAAATCAGTTTCTTCCCAGCCATGTAATCAGAACTATTTCCCCCTGAATACCAGTTGCAGCCCATATTGCCCCTTAGATATTTTATATGATTTTTAAAATTATTATTCAATATTGCTGTTTATGTAAAATACTAATTAGCTCAGCAACAGAGGCAAATTACTTTTTTTTTGTATTTGTGTGCAAAGCCCTCTCAGGCTACCTTTCCAGTTGCATGGTAACTATGCTGATTGCACTATTGAAGGACACAGCTGATGTTCAATTATCCAATCTCTGCATTCAGGAATTGGTAGAAAACTGTCCATACATCCCTATTGAATACCTCTAGAAAAATATTAATTTTCTAATATCTTTCTCAATGGGATAAATACCAATTGGCCTAATGAACAAAGAAACCTTAATCTAAAAATTGGTTACAAAATGATTTTAAGCTGTTTTGTTCCCTTATTTTTTGCACAGCTAGACAGGTAATAGTGCTAAAGAAGTATAGTTTATTTCTAATGGGAATGGGATTTTTTTCCCTCAGGTTTTTAAGTGATTATCTTTTCCTGCTGCAGCTTGCCAGTTTCAGAGAAGCTCTGCTGTAACGCTCGATTCTCTCTATAGGTAATTTTTTATTCAGGAATTGCTTAATCAGCAGATAACTCTCGGATGGGGTTTGAATTCACATATCAGCTGAACTAATATGAATCCACTTGCTTCCTTTGAAAATAACTAATAGTTTATTATATGGAGAAGATGTCTATCTATAATTTTAATAAAATACTCAATAATTTAATCATTTGACTTCAAAGTCAGCTTGGATTTAAACTTTACAAAATATATTAATTGTTCTCTTGCTTTTTTCTTCTGTGTAATTATGAAACCATTTGGGATTTCTGAACAGGTCATACCAACTAATGTTAGGTCTGTTGCTTGCGGAAATCGGCTTTCTTCATCCAGTAGAGAAAGTAGCCCCATTGGTTTCTGAAGGAACATATCTAAGAGTGGTCTGTTGTCTTCATAATCAACCAAGACAGCATCAATTCCTTCATTGTGATATTCCATCTAAAGTATTACAAAAGTTTATAAATCATAAATACCATTATGGGAATATTCTGGCTTTTCTTATTCATCTAGTTGCAAAGCTGAGAAAAGAATAAGGCAAGCAATTTTCAACACATGTTGCTGCTCAGCTATTTTGGTTTTTTAAAATTACTATTTGGGAAACACTTCTCTTACGTTTGTTCCTGGTTTTTACATAACTAAAATTTATATGTTGCTTTCAGTCCTACTGATTGGTGGGGGAGTGGGGGAGCTTCTTTTCTTCAACACAATAGCACACAGCTGTACACAAAAATAATATATTACAAATGCATTGTTTAGTATGGCACCATATTTTAATTGCCATATACAATAATGTGTTCATATACAGAAGTTACACATGTGTCCGATAAATTCATATGGTGAATGCTTTTCCCCTTTCTGAGAAAACATTTATTTTCACAGAAGACCGATGAAGTCATAAACTTCATACCAAAATCATCTTCTTTGGTTCATTGGTCTTACAAGTCCCAAACCGAGCCTGCAGAACTTGCTGTCGAGTCAATCAAAGCTTACCTGCTCAAGTGCAAATATGTGCTGATTGAAATAAAATTGGATCTGCTCATTTGCAATGTTTATGCACAGCTGTTCAAATGAGTTCCTTGTGAAGTTCTCAAATCCAAAAATATCCAATATCCCAACATTCATTCCACTTTCAGCATTGCTATTTGAAAATGAACCAAAAAAATAATAATATCAAATATGATACTATAATATGTTGTTGTTACTATTGTGAAGTAAGGTATTAAACAGAATAACTATTTTCTTCAGGGACAAAAGTTAACACTGAAAATATGAGTGCCTTAAAGGAAAAAAAAAGTTCATTTCTCCTGTAGTGATTTATAGTAGCTTCTAGATCATTCAATCATTGTGCCAAAATAACAGTAAGGTGGGCAGGCTATGATGATGCAATAAATCAATAGTGTGGAAATGATCAGATACAAAAATATACACACTCCTAATATATTAATCATTTACCAACATAGGTAAACATTACAATGAATTTTCCCTACCTAGCAAATTTAACTATGGCTTAACTAATTAATTAACTAATTAGAAATTAGACATCTTTAAACTAAATCTACTAGAACTAAAGCTAATAGCAACCTGTGCCCTCTAGATACAGTGGATTTCAACTTTATTCCTCCACTCCAGAGTGTCTTATATGTGGCTGTGTTAGTTGGAGCTGATGGGAAGTAAAATTCACAAATCTGGAAGGTTGTTTATCCCATGGAACAGTTCTTAGCAGTGTAAATCATCCACCATTCTCAAAGACAAATCCACCAGCCAAGGCAAATTCATCCATATTAGCTTCCCTTCTGCTGGAATTAATGGGTGGGAAAATCATTCTGTTCATGCCAAGCTGGCATGGAAAAAGGAACCAATCCAGATACTTTTCAAGGGCATTAAAGGGCACCAGATTCAAAAGTTTCTTCTGACTTGCCTTTGCAGGATAATGAGAGGGCTGATGGGCTAATATGCTCAGTCTTTCACTGGCAAAGCTTCTTTCTCTTAGCTGAGAGGCTTTTCCAACCCAACCAGGGTTTACTTTTGGTCTCAGAACTACCAAACTTTTGAACAAAGGATACACTGGTATTTCCGTATTAGGCATAGTTAAACACAAGAAGTTAATGACTGGGACTGAATTCAAAGGTTTACTTTATGCTGAAGATAATAAAAAGAAAAAAAAACAGGGGAAGATAAAAGATAATGTAATTAAAACATCTTCTAGTATCTTTCCAGGCAGGGGCATGATTTTAACCCATTTACCTAACTTAGTTAAATCCCAATCAAGTCTTTGAAAACATTGGAGTTAATGTCCCAGGAACAAAAATGCATGGAAGCCAATTTGAGACATTATCTAAAACAAACATTAAACTTTTGATGTAAAATAAAAAGAGAAATGCGGGCATCAACAAATAAATATGCAAGGCATTGACTGTTAACTTGCCATATATTTTTATCAGGTTGCAGCAGGGTATTAATCCGATTTACAATCCAACTGAAGAGTCGGCCATAAAGAGCCTTTGACATGGCATCTCGTACATCAGCTGCTTTGTCCACAGTATTTGTTCGGATAATGGTCTCACCTCTTGTGACAACACAATGTGAGGTGAGAGCTTCCAGAAGTTCTTCTGAGCCAATGCTCAGCAGTGCAGCAGCTGAAAGACAGGGAGGTTGTAAAATGGGGGCCCAAAGTGCTAGCCACCGGATGTGAAATTAGACTTCCTGATCATATTCTGCATTAGGACAATTCAGAGAAGTTAGCAAAATATTTACCATTATCTAAGGCTTCCATGTTGGGCACTTCGCTTTTGTCAGTTTGGTGTTGTGAAGAAATGGCAGCAAATTCGATATTTCCTGTATTTAAGATCCCAGCCAAAATTCGATACACTGAATGCACTTCCTGAAAATGGTAGGAAAGTCAAAACTATAAACTTTAACAGGTTACCAACACAATACTTTGTGGAAGACATACAGTCTGAGGACAGATTGTGTGTATATAATTCCATAATCTGAATGCATCAAGACATACTGTCCTTCTCAGATTATAATGTACATTCAGCACTTTAGCATTTTTAGCCACTGCAAAAGCTGGAAGTTGCTAACATAATGCAGTCACGCTTCATGGTCTTAAAGGATTCATATCATTAATCTTTTTCTTGAGTTCAATATGTACTTCTGTCTTATTTCTAATCCTATCTTAGATGGACAGCCTCTTAACAGCCAATTTTGGTTGATTAATTGATTGATTCATTGATTTATTGGTTGATTGATTCATTCATTCATTCTGAGCAGTGACAGAGTGTTTTTAACTCTTTATATATCAGTTTTATGTACCAGTTTCATTCTTCATGCACCAGTTTTTCTGTTCATAAAAGAAATCTGCCTAAACTGTGAGACAGTTTGCAGTGAGATGGACAGCAAACAAAATTAATCCATAAACAAATAATAAATAAAACAAATGGGCTAATACCTTGCCAAGCAGATCCTAGAAATATCCTACTGCAATGTGAGCATCAAAGGCAGAATTCAAAGAGATTCTGGTACATCAGAGAAGAAGACCAAGTGGGATCTGGTAGGCTTGGGGAAGGGACTGATAGGATCATGAACTGATCTTGAATTTCTCAAACTATATTCCTAAATACAGTTCCCTCATAAAATGCCTAATCTTCAGTTAAATTATTAAGGAAACTTGACTTTTATTATTGTGTATTTTATTATTGCTATTGACTTCAGAATTAATTATGTGATTCTGGGGCAATTTACATGTTGTTATTGGTGCCAAATATGGGTTCTTCTTTGTCTAATCTAGCGTTGATTCACGTTTAGTAATTCTAACCCTAGTGAATCACTCCATTGCTGTTATTGTAGTTCCACTCTCACTTGGTAACCACAAAAAGTATTCTACAGGCCATACATAGAATTGTCAAAACCTGATCCGGCAGCCACCATTGTACTGAATCATATTTTCTTAGCAACACTAAATTGAATAAGCCTCAATTAAGTTGCCCGCTGAAAAATATAAATGTTTAAAGCAAGGCCAATGTTATTCTGGCAATTATGTATATAAAAAAATCATCACTTACCTCTTTAGTAAATCCTATGATCCGAAAGCAATGCTGGATAGCTTCAAACTGAGTTCCATAGGATTCTTTATTAATAATATCATGCATCACCTTTCCTGTGCCATTTTCAATATACCTGTGTAAATTAAGTCTCCTGTGTAAATTAAGTCTCATTTGATGTCGTACCCTTTTCATGCTCATAGGTCTGCAATTAGTCAAAGAATCTATGGCCACATTGCTCCACAGCTCCCCTGACATGACTAAATACACAAAGATTGAAACACCCAGGATTATGGATCTCATAAACCTCTGCCTAACCACACACTTCCAACTAACCAACAAATTAAAGGTATGCCTATGGGATCACCACTTTCATGACTTATAGCAGAAGTCATTGTGTAACATCTAGATGTTATAGGGCTTCCACAATTACAACCCAAAGTATGAATCATAAATGTAGATGACACCTTCGTCATAATTAAAAAAGGACCAATTAAAGAACACCACAGAACTGTCAACAATATCTTCAGAGCAATCCAGTTTAGCAGAGAAGACAAAAACAAGAGCTCACTACCTTCCTGGACACCCTGATCAGCAGATACCACAATTGCAAACAAGAAATATAAGTGCACAGAAAAACCACCCACCCCAACCAAGTGCTCCACTACCAAGGCAACAACCCAACCTCCCACAAGAGAAGCTGTGTAAGAACTATATTTAGATGAGCACAAACTCGCTGCAGCAACCCTGAACAGCAGAACAAGGAAACGGAGCTTCTATTCAACATATTCCAAGCAAATGGATATCCATGCAACTTTATCAAAAACTGCCTGATCACTCAACCCAACATAGCACAACCAACACAAACCCTAAAAAGAGTAACACTGCCATACATCAAGAACATCTCAGAAACCACCAATGGACTACTACCACCACAGGGAATTAGTGTAGCACACAAGTCAACTAAAGCTTTTCAAACCATCCTAAGTCTACCCAAAGAGTACATGGATGGAGTAAGCTCCTGTCATTGAGCTCCTGTCACTCCATCCATAGCTCCAGCCCACCCAGCAGTATGAAAGCAGACAATATTGCAAGTAGATAAATGAGGAGCACTTTAGTGGGGAAAAAATACCTAGATGCGTTCATATGTGCAAAGAGTGGAAGCCAGCACTGGACCTGGCCACACATGAGGCATCACAACATGAGGCGAGGCAAGACCAGTTGGAGGAGCCTGGAAGAGCCAGCAACCCGAGCACCACTAGCTAATTGATGTTAAGCTAGTTTTCTCCCTCCCTCCCTCCCACAACAGTGCACCAATGATAGGTGCACAAGCACCAAACAGATTGAACTAGAAATCTAGGCTATCAGGACAGCATTGTATCTAGCATGTGTAGATTTCCTTGAAATTGTTTGTCATTTGCTAAATAAATAAATAAAACAACTCAAAAAGGGAACAAAATTACCAAAACACCTCCCCACCAGCAGTCAGAAATCAGATGAGCATAGATTAACTCCAAGATTAACATCAGACCAACAACCAAGTAAACAAGACTCTAATCAAGGAACTGCCAAACAAGCCAACAATAAACAGCCCAACAAAACAAAAAACTAGGAACCCCACCCAGACCAGTAATGATAGGGCAAGCCACGACCAGAATATAAACTGAGAACAAAGCCCACTGATGATGTTACCTAGTTTGGGTAATGAAATATCTACAAGAAAACAACCAAGCTCAGAGAGCACCAAGGACCCCTCACAATGTATAGTTTCTGGAAAGTAAAATAATTAGGCTGCTTATTAAGTCAAATCCATGACTGAAATCCCTTTTGATAAGCCTATACATAATTTTGAGACTGAGCCAAAAGCTCAGATTAAATCCTTGCTAAAGAATTATTTCAACTAAATCAGTGAGTATATATTATGCCAACATACAGTGCCTATCAGTTCAATTCAGATTGCAGCATCTCAATAAATATCTAGCTATTTCCTAGATATTGTATATTCTTGTATAATTAACAAATGTAATCTTTAGGATAATTACCTACTCTCAACTCAATCTACCTGACTGGGTTATTGTTGGGAGAAAATGGGAAGAGAGACTATTATATATGCTGCCTTAAGCTCCTAAATGAAAGATAGAAGTCTAATGAGCAAACCAACAGGAGAAGAACAAGCCCTTGCAAAGAATTGAAAATATATTATGTTGCAGACTCTACAGAGACACATTTAACCTCTCATTCTTACCTCCTTCCCTCGTTACTAACCATCATGACCAGCATATTGTAGGCTGTTCTTTTAATTGATGCTATTATTTTCAAAATGAGGACTTCAGAAAATACAGTTAGGTAAATTTTGGGTCAGTCTCAAAGTTGGGATAGAGCAAGGCAAGCTCCATGAGAGATCGGAAACTAGAATACCCGAAGGCAAACTCTGGCCTAATATTGCTAATTACCCAAATAGTAATGTACCAATTTAAAACAATTCATTTGGCTTTGTTTGTCTAGAATGCTAATACATACCATTAACTTTATAATCATCCATTTTGGAAAACAGATTAAATTTGAGAGTGTGGCAAAGCTATAATTAGATGAACTTTTTATTTTTGATTAATTTAATTAAGCCATATGTAAATAATAGCATTTCTTCTTGCGTATACAGTTATATAAATGAGAGGACTACAGTGGATCTTTAGGACAAGGGGAATGATTAAGGCAGACTTTAAAACGTCTCACCAAAACAAACAACTATTTAATACTTAGTTATAACTAGCGATAAACACAAGTCAGCAAAAATTACCTGGGAGGCTTTTTCTCAGAGAGCTTATATTCAGAAAGTTTCTTTTGATGATAAAGACCAGCATAAACGTAGTAAAATATATGGAAGTTTTTCTCTCCTCTGTTAGGAAAAAAAAAGAATTACTGTAGAGCATAAATATAAGATGTTATATTTAACCTGAGAGATTTAACTAGTATATAAAACAGTGTCAGGAAGCAATAGTCCCCCCCCAAATCACATCTGTTTATATACCTAAAGAAATCCAGATGTCCAGGCTACAAGATCCATCAATCTCAGGTCCCTCCTCTATAACTGAGGTGATGGAGTTTTATTCTCCATCTAGAATAAATGAAGGACACCAGGAGGGGAAAAAAAGATTCTGAAATGTTGTTCTTAAGAAACCAAATCTAAAAGTTTTGCCTTTCTCTCAGTCAATTGCCATTCTTCTGAGCTGCGGTGGGAGAGCCTTAAATGTTTTTACCCTAATTTCTTTAACATTAGAATTGGATCCTGAGTTTTCTTGTTTTCCATCATCCTTGACTATTAGCCATACTGTCTGGAACAAAGGCTTCTGAAAAATCAATATACCAGATTGATAATGGCTGGTGTCAGTGGTGGGATTTAAATTTTTTTTACTACCGGTTCTGTGGTTGTGGCTCAAAATTTCTGCCACCGTTTCTCCAAAACTGGTTAGAACCTGCTGAATACCACCTCTGGGTGGTGTATCTAATTCTGAATCCACCAGGGAAATGCTAAAGCAGTGACTCTCAACCTTTGGGGCATCAAGGACCGGTTCCGTGGAGAGAGGTTTTTCTGTGGACCGAAGGGGGCGTGATTTCATATGCTGCCTACATCCTGTGCAGGGGGGTTCACTTGTTTCCGCGGCCCGGTTTCTGGCATGCCGTGGACCAGTGCCTGTCCACAGACCGGGGGTGGGGACCCCTCTGCTAAAGTACATTGAACCCTGGATTGAAAGGACAGAGAGAGAGCAAGGAGAGAGTTTCTGACTAGGTCTCTGCAGATGTTAGACTTGAGGACTTACAGAACCCAGGAATTACATCCCAATGCACAGAAGTGTTTAAGAGCAACAACAAAAAACCCCAATAGTTTACAGCAGTGGTTCTCAACCATTTTTTCACCATGAACCTCTTTTACATACCTTTTGTGGCCATGGGCCATGACCATGGGTCCCCCAAGACTTAACTCACAATTTAAATCATAAAATTTATTCAAGCCTTTGCAGGCCCCCTGTGATGACATTGTGGCCCCCCAGGGATCCACGGATCACAAGTTGAGAACCATGTATTTACTTAACTGAAGTTTAATTTATATTCTGGCTTATCTTCAAATTATATAGTCTTTCCCTATTCAGCTTAATTGTTTTCTCACAGCAGAAAAGATGGGAACCAGAACAATAAATAATTTTGAGGTTATTTGCCTTAATCTGGTAGGGGTGACTTGCTAAGAGGAACTGAACAGTTACTATTAGCATTTCTTTCATTATACCTTTTGTAGTTGGGCCTTACTGCCAGATATCTCTGAGCTTTGTCCTTTCCATGGAGGCCATCCTGGTGCCAAACAAATCTATCTTTCAGTACCAAATAAAAACTTGGCCTCTTACTCTCGCAACTGGAACTTAGCATTCAAAACCTCACCATTCCTTTTGTCCATTAAGCACATTTCTGAGGTGTTTCCATTATTACGATATGTGTATTAAATCAAATTATTTATTAAAGGCCTCACTTTTCCCTGTTTATTTTTGATAAGAGTATAATTCACTACAACATTCTTTTAGAGCACATAGAGTACAAAAATAAAATTAAATACTTTCAATGAAAGAATATTTATTTTGCAACCATCCATTTTCAGTATGAATGCAAAACAAGATGATTGACAACTGAATGCATATAGCTCTATAGTTTTACTCCATATACAAATTAGATCTGTTCAAAACATTTGGAAGGGTGCTTCATAAAGTGAAGACATCATAGATTTCAATCTGTTGTTCCAGGGATCAAGATAACTGCATCCCTTAGACTAGGGATTTCCAACCTTGACAACTTTATGGCTTGTGGACTTCAAGTTAAAGTTCACAAGTTGTAAAGTTGCCAAGGTTGGAGATCCCTGCCTTAGACAACTTCTTCAAAGCCTTCCCCAGTTGCTTTGGCATACGTGTAGCTGCACAGAAGTCATCTCTAGTCCGCACTTAGCACCTCAGCACTTCAAACAGGAGTTTCAAGGTGCACTATGGTTCCTTTGCAAATTGCCTGTCCAAATAATTCACATAGAAGCGGTATTAATACACCGAAGCCAAAATCATACTTAACAGTTTGCAACCTTTTCCAGTTGAAGGTAACACTGCTAACAAATTTTTAACAAAAGCAATATTGTAAACAGAACAATCCAAATGATACCTACAAAGCTTGCTTTATAACTCTGGATTTTTCTAGCAGGTATTCTGAGATCTTTGCTCCCATTACAGCTCCAGTTGGTGTGAACATCATTTCCAAGTATTTCCCAAAACGGCTAGAATTGTCGTTGATAGCAGTGCAGGCATTCCCAAATGCTTCAACTAAAGGGTTCACCTGGAGAATCTTCTCCCGCAAAGCACGATTGTTTGCCTTCATAAAGAGAAAAGGTCATAAGGAGTTTCCTCTATCAATTATATGGCCCTCATATTCATTTAGATGTTTCTTTTACACAGAAATTAGGGAAGAAACATATTCTGCCAATAACTGCTAGGTATCCTGGCCATTCCGACACTGCTTATCTCCATGGGCTGCTTAAGGATGAACAGTCCATAACTATAGCGCAGGTGGTTAGATTCTGCGCAGCAGCACTGGGGATTCGTTCGTTGCAAACACATAGTGTTTCCACCATAGTTATATTATATAACAAAAGACATTAGTCTTTTCCCTTTTAGCGTTGAACCTACAACAGGCCACAGTTTATGGATTGTAATTGTGGTATAGTTAGACCATGTATAATCGACAGACTAGATTTTATTATAGATTTTAGTTGTTACTTATTATTTTCTACTAGAATTTTTAATTGTATATTTGCTTAGCATTTTCATTTGTTTGGGTCTCTGGTCTAAGACTATAATAAACTGAATATATATATCCCTCATATTCATTTAAAACATTCCTATCCTCACCCTGCACTAAAATCAAACACATCAGCAAGAGACAGTTGAAAAGGACACACAATCAGGAACAAGATAACAAAAAACCAGAACAAAAAAATCTCCAAGCATTAAATATCTATCTATTAATACTTTGTGCAAATTTGTTTGAAGAGAACCTTTTCTAATTCCTCTGGGATATAACTCAATGAAAATACAAATGTAAAAAGTTATTTTATTATACATAAACCCTAATAAATAAATAAATACCCTGCCCTTTTTTCCATTTTTGTTCTAAAACTCTCCGTATATTACACGTAGTCCTTGAGTTACAAACTTTCTTTTAACGATTGTTCAAACTTATAACTGCACTGAAAAGGTTGACTTATAACCATTCCTTGCACTTACAACATGTCATAGCACACCCCCCCCCCCAATCATGATCAAAATTCAGACATTTGGCAACTGGCACATATTTAACATATGGTTGCAGCACCCTGGAGTCATGTAGTAGCCATTTGCAAACTTCCCAATCTGCTTCAGATCAGCAAAGTCCATGGGGGAGTCAGAATCACGTGACATCTGCCTGATTCACTTAACAACCACAGTGTCTCGCTTAACAAATGCAAAAAGGTTTGTAAAATCAGGGGTGTGACTCACACTTAACTACTGCCTTAGTTAGCAACAGAAATTCCCATCCCAGTTGTGATTGTAATCTGAGGACTATCAGTATTATGCGTTAACAAAGGCTCTGAGACTGTTCTGACCCACGCCCTTTTCCGACAAATCAAACACAATTCAAAAAGAACAGAAACCTTGTAATGCTTTTATAAAATAATTAGCTGTGATAAGCACAAGCCTTGCCAAACTGTGCAAGACTTGCCAAAAAATAACAGACAAGAAATAATTTGCAAAATAAGAATCTTCAAATACAAACTCAGGATACTGGAATGTCCACGAGGCTGGAGTTTCAAGACGTCTTTGCCTTCTGCAAAGAAGGTTAGTTTTACAGCTGGCTTTTATCTTCTTGAAGGAGGGGCCATGACCTTGTAGCCTTACTCCTGAGTCACCTGTGCTGTTGTAACTGCTCTTTCCTACAAGCAATCCTGTACGCACGCGCACTTGGCACAGGCTCCTCGGGAACCTCCTCATCACAGCTGCCAGCCCCCACAATCTCTGAAGGGAGCAGTCCACTCTCTAGTGGTCCTGGCCCCTCATCTGAGTCCTCGCTCTCCTCAGCCGTCTGTACCTGCTGCTGGCTAACCACAAGAAACAAAAAATGGAAGCAGAAGCTTGCAATCCCCTTGTCACAAGATACACTTGAAATGAGAAGGGAAGAAAAAAAAACATGAATCACAAATACAAACGCAAAGATTTGTACACACTCATCCCTGCCAAATTAGCACCTGGGCAACCTGTGGTCTCCAGATAATTCTACCTTAACAAATCTCAACCTGTGGTGAAGGAGAATTGAAACCGGGTATAATCAGTTGAGACAGAGATTGCTCAGCCCTGCACTAAATCTTAGTTTAAGGTTGCATGCAAATGCAGTCAGTATTTCACAGTATTATAATTTGAGTTATGTGACAGTCAGTAAATACCTTTCCCAGGAAGGTCAAATGCTGCACAATGAGATGGGCACTTTCCGTTTTCCCAGCACCGCTTTCCCCACTGATGATTATGCACTAGGGGTGCAAAACAGAAGAGAAAGATGCATAATTGGCAACTCAAGGAATATACCTTCCTCCCTATTTTCATGTGTTTTAACACACCATTAAACATTTACTGTCTTAAATTATACTTTTTTTGAAGAGTTGAACAGTCATGCAGAGTATAAAACAAACATTCAAAGTTGCCCAGTTGAAAGTATTAAATATCGCAATATATATGCAAATGCATCAGTGATGGGATTCAGATTTTTTTTACTACCAGTTCTGTGGGCGTGGCTTGGTTGGGCGTGGCAGGGGAAGGATACTGTAAAATCTCCAGTCAGAGGTGGGATTTGCCGGTTCTCCAAACTACTCAAAATTTCTGCGACCAGTTCTCCAGAACTGGTCAGAACCTGCTGAATCCCACCTCTGGAATGCATGTTTTTGAATTGGATGTAGCCTGCTCGTAACGGAGAATACAGAAAAAAAATTCTATTTCTGCCAGATTCTTTCATGGCAAAGGATTTCTGTCCCTTCTACAAATACTCCTGCAGAATATATTTATATATGAATGACATTCCACTCTGATTAAATAATGAATGTAGAATAAGTGACAAACAAGAAAATCATTATTTTGCCAATAGAATTTAGAGGTTTTGTTTTGTTTTGGTTTGGAAAGCCCACTGACGCCTTCAGTGTCTGGATCTGGCTGCTCTTGATGAAGAAATGGCATGCAGAATTGGGGAGGTGAATCAAACAAGCTTAACAATCTGGGATTGTTTCAAACAATGCAACTGGGTGATAATTTCATAACAGCCACTGTGCCCATGGAACTGACAATATTAGGACAGGTTTTGTTTACACAGGGTCTTCAAACTTGGCAAGTTTAAGACTTGTGGACTTCAACTCCCAGAATTCCTGAGCTAACATGACTGGAGAAGGAATTCTGGGAGTTGAAGTCCACAAGTCTTAAAGCTGTCAAGTTTGAAGACCCCTGCCCTAGAATTACATAGGTTTTCCCCTCTGCTGGCCAGTTTGTATCCACACTCAAGTCAGCCAGGTTGCAGGGAAAATGCAAGGGCCAAATCAGACCTCACTTCAGATAAATGGCCACCACTATGAAAATAGTAGCCATGCTCTTGACTGGATAGTAATCTCATCCAAAATATCTAGTGGCAATGGTGTTCAAAACACAGACCTGCCATTTCATGTACTGCAAACATATGTGAAACGGATGTTCCATAGAAAAATTACGGACAATACACTGTATAAGATTTTGGCCTATGATGACAGATCTAATACTACCACAGGAACAACTCTGACGTAAAGAAGTAACAAGTAGCACATGGGAAAAAATGTAAATATCAGAGAGAATAAAAGATGAAGGGCAACACACAAGTCAACAAATTAAAGCTCAAACTTTAATTCAACTATCAGGAACAAATGTTACCATGGTGTAAATTTATTAGTTGGAAATACTTTATCCTACAAATTTTACTTTATATCTGAGGTTGAAGGAAACTCTTAGTTCTCTCTTTCTAAAACAATATTGCTGCTGCCTTTCTCCCCTTCCTTCTTCCTCCTTCAACACCCAATTAGTTTAGCTCTGTCACTATCCTGGCTTCTCATCTTGAGGCACGTTCCACTTTCATCAATATCCTTCTAAAATAGAGTGCTGAGAACTGGACATACTTCTCCAGATAAGGTCTGGCTGGTATAAAGATTACATTCCATGACCCAGAAGTTATCTTCCTTCTGTTAATGCAGCCTCAGACTGCATTAGCTTTTCAGTCTTCATCATGCCACTGACTCATCTTCAGCTTGTGATTACTAAGGTTATCTAGATTGTTCTCACATATATCACTAGCACAAGATATCTCTCCCATCTACAATAAGTGCCTTAGGTTTTTTTTTAATGTAAGAGCTGCATTCTGTAGTGTCATCTGTAAAATTCTTAGAAGCTCTCTTTCAGATTCATCCATTCAACTTATAAAACTACTGAACTGTCTCTATGGCTTAGGACAGATACTGGTTCTTCCAGGATCTACTCTATATTGATGCAAAGATGTGAATGAGATGTAGTGTTGTGATGGTAGAAGCCTGGATTCGCAGGAGGGAGGCAGTGCATTCCAGAAGGATAAAAGGCAGCTCAATCCAGAGACTTTGTGTGAGAGAAAAAGGGTGAAGACAGCCCCTCCCTAATAGTTCTTACAGAGCAGGGCTGTCAAATTCCCCGCCTATGGGCTGGATGCGTTACATGCTGGCCACGCCCATGCCCCATTTAGCGAAGCGGGGAAAGCCCCGATATTTCATGTGATGCCACCATGATGATGTGAGTTTGACATCCTTGTTATAGAGTACATATTTAATGTAGATAGTAGAATGCTTCGGTTTGGCAAGATTCAGTCTATAGGTATAGAACAATAAAGAACTCTGTTCAGAAGACTCATTATGTGTTTTTCTTGGTTTGGGGGCCTGCAGGTCTGGTTGCTCAAATAGAGGTTCAACCATGTAACACCAGACCCAACCCACATTCAGTCAACTTTCAACAAGTATATTAGAAGAAATCTTGGCTTCAGCATTTTTGAAATCAGGCTAATATCACATCTGCACTTTTTATGATGTTTGGATGTACACTGCTTGTACGTGCAAATCCTTTGAATGCAGAGACAGCTGGGAGATAATTACAAAGCAGCCACACAGATCTTAAAAAGAGATGCAGCTTTTTTATTGATTCTATCAGAGATGCAATACAGGAAAATTAGATTAAACCAATACATTTGAAAAGCTCTTAATCAAATGGAATCCCAGATGCCATTTGAAAAATACACTGTTATTTACTTTGTATCCTATGGATAATTATCATCCATATAGCAAAAATAGTAATATCTTGAGTACCCCCAAGCATGTGTCTCAATCTGCACATGTGGTCATATAAAATATATTCATCAAAAAAATGAACAAGGGATATGAGAAAAATACTTGAAAAAATGTAAAGAAATATCATACTTTTATCAATTATCTTCTAATCATCTGCTTACAACTTCCATTGTGGCCATATCACAATTATAATGAAATTAACTTATGCTTACAAACGGTATGTATTCAAAAGGGCTCCAAATTAAATAGCTTATAAGAAGCACATGTTGAGCACCGATCTCTGCAGAGTAGGGGGAAAGGATGAAAACAGCCTGGTGGCATAGCAAAACAAGCTTTACTCCTTTTAATATCATGATGCTTGCTTCAGGAAGGGACAACACCCAGTGGTGGGATTCCAATTTTTAACGACCGGTTCTGTGGGCATGGCTTAGGTGGTGGGTGTGGCTTGGTGGTCATGTGACTGGGTGGACATGGCTTGGTGGTCATATTATTGGCTGGGTGTGGCCAACTCAATATCACTCACATTGAGAAGTGCATCTCCTCGCCTGGCCTCTCATGACTGTGGGGATGCTGCAACAGTCGTAAGTGTGAAAAATGGTCATAAGTTACTTTTTCAGTGCCATTGTAACTTTGAATGGTCACTCCACACAAGCAAAGTACCAGCAAAGGAGGGAAAAAACCTCCAGAGACGTTCCTGAGACAGGAAGTCTAGTCCTGCCAAGAATGTAATAAGGGTTAACGGAGAGGTAGTTTCTGTAAGCAACATCAGAATGTTTCCTTCCTGCCTTTCTTTATAGGATTAGGCTAGTAATTTCTTCTAACAACTGGTTCTCTGAACTGCTTAGAATGTTAACCGCCGGTTCTAGCGAATAGGTGCAAACTCCCCTGACAACACCGCTTTCGTTATTTTGACATAAATATTAGATCTTTCAAATGCTTCTGATTCTCAGTTCATAGGCCTCAGTTAATGACTATAATTAGGACCAGGAACTTTGTCACTAAGTGACATAGTCATGAAGCTATATATATATTTTTCGTAAGAACATGTGTGGCTGAAGTATTGGCTGATAGACACACAGCCAATACCTCAGCCACACATGTTCTTACGAAAAAGCCAGCCAATCTGCAAACATCAACTCCATCAACCAATCAAGAAATGACAACACAGCCAACCTCCCCACCAGTGTATATATAGGGAGAAGGCAGCTCCGATCACACTTTGCTCGCACAAGCATGAAGCCGAAAGCACCAGCCTGAAGATGGCGAGTGGGACCTTGTCGAAACGTTGCAAAGATGTTCTTAATCTTCCATGGGAAAAGACCCGAACACACCAAGACCTGCATCATATATATATATTTGTTTTCTTAAGTTTTCACGGGTATTTATATGTATGGTATTCAGCGCTGTTTGAGTATTTTCCCACATCATTGTAGTTGTGCTTTTAAAGTTGTAGCGACGTTTCGGCAGAATCTCATCTGTCATCATCAGGCTTATGTATTGTGTTCATCTGTGAGTCAGACTTTCACAGCCGTTTCTGTTTTAAATTTGGTGCTAGCCTACTGCTGTGTTAGAATGGTTTTTTCTTCATCCTGATTGGTTGGGAGTCTTGGTCTGTGTTTATTGGTCTTGGAGTTTGTTGTGTTCTGCTTGACTGGTGTTTCTAATATCTTCTGGCTGTTTTGTAGCATTTTTTTTTGTCTTGGTTGGCTGGCAACATTGTGTTTCCTGTATTGGATGCTTTTAGAGCGGCTTGGCTTCGTGTAAACAGATGGCTATCATTTATTAGGAAGCTAGGTTTCATCTGGATGCCTGGTTGGGGTGTATTTAAGCTGGAGATATCGGGGGGGGGGGGTCTACACTAGCCTGAAGATGGCAGATGAGATTCTGCCAAAACGTTGCTACAACTTTAAAAGCACAACTATAATGACATGGGAAAATACCCAAACAGAGCTGAATACCACAAACAAACAAACAAACAAACAAACATACATACATACATACATACATACATACATACATACATATATATATGTGGATCTTTGGTTGTTCGGGTTTTCTCCCGCGTAAGATTCAAAGTATCTAGGCAACGTTTCGATGAAGTCTCATTCATCATCATCAGGCCTCTGTCTTCGGCTCTTGCTTCTCAGAGTGATGTGAGATTGCAGCTGCTTCTTCCTTCCAACTGCCAGTGGGGGTGGGACTTGATTGGGTGGGGGCTTGGCTGTGTTCTGATTGGGTGGGGGTGTCTTCTCATTGGTAGGGGGCCTGGCTGTGTTTTGATTGGTTGGGGGGTTGGCCATGTTCTGATTGGCTGGATTTCCTGCTGCCCGGCTTCGAGTTACTTACAGACCCCACCACTTACCTAGAAAAAACTACCAAATCCAAAATAAAAGCCTCCCCCATCAGTGAAGAAATCCAGCAAAGAATCATACCCAGAGAGAAATCATCCAGATGCCCTAAGCTTTATGGTCTCCCCAAGATACACAAAGAAGGAACCCCACTCAGACCAATAGTCAGCTCCATAGGCTCACCTCTACAAAACCTGGCCAAATTTCTCGCCAAACAACTACAACCCTATGCAGAATCCATCAACTCACATGTAAGAAACTCATTCCAGTTCATCAAGATCATAAAGAAACAAAACTTACAACCCAGCGACCTACTAGTAAGCTTCGATGTCATATCCCTCTTCACCCAAGTACCAATAAAAGAAGCCTTGACAGCCATCCAAAACAAATACAACCCTCCCAAGCACATCCTAGATCTGACCAACCACTGCCTATCCAATACATACTTCACCTACAATGGACAAAAATACAAACAAATAGAAGGAGCACCCATGGGATCACCCCTCTCACCTGTCATCGCAAACCTCTACATGGAACACTTTGAAACACAAGCTCTAGAAAAATACGACCACAAACCCAAACTCTGGCTCAGATACATAGATGACACCTTCATAATCTGGCCACACGGAAAAGAAAAACTGAACAACTTCCTCACACACCTCAACAGCCTACACCCCAAAATACAATTCACCATGGAAACAGAAACCAACAATCAACTTCCCTTCCTAGATGTCTTGGTATACAAAAGATCCAATGGCTCCCTAGGACACACCATCTACCAGAAGAAAACACATACAAACCGCTATCTACATGCACTCTCACACCACCACCCAGCACAGATCAATTCCGTAGCCAAAACACTCATCTCCAGAAAAAAATGCTTAGCCGATGAACAACAACAAAAAAACGAACTACACACTCTCACCAACGTACTTACAGCCAATGGATTCCAAAGACACAAGATTACCCACCTAATCCAAAAAGAAACCCCAACCAAAATCCAAGACAGAGAACAAGAAAACGGCAAAGCCCTCCTCCCATATATAAAAGGCACTACAGACAAAATCAGCAAGATCCTCCAAAAACACAACATTAAAACAGCATTCTTCGCAAACAGAAAAATATCCACCATCCTAAGAAACCCCAAAGACAAAATCGAATTAGAAAACCAAGGAGTATACGAAATCCCCTGCACTGCCTGCCCTACCACATACATTGGACAAACTAACAGAAGAATAAATGCACGCATTGAAGAACATAAGAACTCAATCAAAAAAGAAGAAACGACCTCTTCCCTGGTCCAACACCTCAAAGCCACAGGACATGAAATTGACTTTAAAAATACCAGAACTATCGCCAAAACCGAACACTTCAACAGCAGAATAATCAGAGAAGCCATAGAAATAGAAAAACGCCCACACAGCATGAACAAACGAGATGACACCTCCCGCCTTCCAGCCATTTGGAAACCCGCCCTCATGAACAAACGAGTACCTAACATGAAGAATGACACCAGACCCACACCCATGAGAGCCACACAAGATGCCACCACCACACTTCCATGTAGAAAACAGACTCACACCCACTCAGAAGATGAGACACGACCATGGACCAGAAGCTACACTGCAGCTGCATCACTGCCCACTTCAAACCCCTCCGAGCCATACATGAAGCAGGCCGACACCCACTATGGAGATGCAGCGCGACCATGAACCCGAAGCCGGGCAGCAGGAAATCCAGCCAATCAGAACATGGCCAACCCCCCAACCAATCAAAACACAGCCAGGCCCCTACCAATGAGAAGACACCCCCACCCAATCAGAACACAGCCAAGCCCCCACCCAATCAAGTCCCACCCCCACTGGCAGTTGGAAGGAAGAAGCAGCTGCAATCTCACATCACTCCGAGAAGCAAGAGCCGAAGACAGAGGCCTGATGATGATGAATGAGACTTCATTGAAACGTTGCCTAGATATTTTGAATCTTACGCGGGAGAAAACCCGAACAACCAAAGATCCACATACAAATACCCATGAGAACCTCAGAAAACATATATATATATATATATATATACACACACATACATATATATATATGTGTATATATATATATATATATATATATATATATATATGTATGTATGTATATAACATGATGTATATGTGCTAACTTACAACAGCAGTTCTGGAAATTCCAATTGTGCTTGTCAAGCAAATTATGTGCAGTTATTAACCATGCTGTCACATGACCACAACTTGAGACTTCATCCAAGCTTCTCCATTGACTTGTCAGAAGCCTACAAATAGAGATCTTGTGACTGGGATGTTGTTGTGACTGTTGTAATTGTGCACTGGTTGCAAGGCATCCAAATTGCAATCATAACCATAAGGATTCTGAGACAAGTGCCACTCAAGGACTAGCTATAAGTCTCCTTATTGAGCACTGTCATAACTTTGAACAGTTGCTGAATAAATGGTCACTAAGAGATAACTGCCTGCATTTTTATATTTGTGGATGGTTTCATACAGATTTAATTGTAACAGGCCCAATTAATCACTGAAATGTAAAGTTATCATGACTATAATTGCCTGTATACTGCACGAGTCAAAAAAAGGGCTGTGAAAATATTTACAGACCCCTCACATCCTGGACATAAACTGTTTCAACTCCTTCCCTCAGAATGACACTATAAAGCACTGCACACCAGAACAACTAGACACAGAGAGTTTTTTTTCGAAAGTCATCACTTTACTAAACAAATAACTCCCTCAACACTATACAAACTCCCCCAACTATTTACAAAGTCTGCACTACTATTACTGTTAATCTTCTCATCACTCCTTATCACCCATCCCCTCCTACTTGTGACTGTACGACTGTAACTTTGTAGCTTGTATCCTTACGATTTATATTGACTGTTTCCTATTGTACCCTATGACTATTATTAAGTGTTGTGCCTTATGATTCTTGATGAATGTATCTTTTCTTTTATGTACACTGAGAGTATATGCACCAAGACTAATTCCTTGTTTGTCTAATCACACTTGGCCAATAAAGAATTCTATTCTATTCTAGTCCTTCATTTCAGTAGTCAATTCTAGATAGGACTAACATTAAAGCCAATATATTATACTTTTAATTATACTTTATCAAGAATCTATGAGCCACGGTGGTGCAGTGGCCAGAATGCAGTACTGTAGGCTACTTCTGCTGACTGCTGTCTGTCTGCAATTTGACAGTTCAAATCTCATCAGGCTCAAGGTTGACTCAGCCTCCCATCCTTCTGAGGTTGGTAAAATGAGGAGCCAGACTGTTGGGGACAAGATGCTGAGTCTATAAACCACTTAGAGATTGCTGTAAAGCACTGTGGAGCAGTATATAAGGCTTTTGCTATTGCTATCTTACATATTAATTTCTATTACCAGCTATGTTTAAAACACAGTTATGACCTTTATGATTTAAAAACTCATTAAATTCTACACAGCATATTTGACAAAGTTTAATCAATCCCAAGTTGTTTTTTTTAAATGCAGCATTTTCTTATGTCATGCATATAATTGTAAGTATTAAAAAAAAAAAACTGTTTTCCTACCTGGTCTTTATTAAAAGTAATCATGCCTTGGTAAGCAGCATCTGCAGTTGCAAATATGTGGGGTGGGTTGGAGGAACGCTTCACACCATGATAAAGCTTGGAAAACTAAATACGAAATCGCGCTTGTCAAAACATATGAACCAGGCAACTAGAAAATACATATCAAAACGCAAAGAGGCAGAACCACCAACTCCTGCATATGATTTCTCTTTGTCCATAGTAAGCTGTCTTACATCACATTATTTGCCAATGCTACTCCAAATGGCAATACCTTCCCCTCCCAAAAATAAAGGTTTCTATTTCATCCTTTCACCTGGAAGGTATTGCCATTTGGAGCCTGAACCCACACTCTTTGTGCCCTTATATCCCCCCCCAAAAAAATCCCTTCTATATAATATTTTTCAAAATAATGAATGGTTGAGAGAGAGCAGATAGTATCTTCTCAGCCAGTCTGGCAGGGTGGGTGCACTCTGGATTCCTTCTATCAAACAGTATCATCTCTTGGGATCCTGGAAATGCACTTTCTGTCATTTGCTCTCTGGAATGAGGTTACCCTCAAGATTCAAATAGTCCCCATTCTACTGGTGTTCCAAAGACCCTGAAGATGTGGGTCTTTACCCAGGCCTTTGGTTAGGCTGGTTTATGCTCCCTTTCTTCTTTCCCTTGTGCCTATCCTGGTTTATTTTGTCTACCATTTTGTCTTCTTTGGTGTTGTTTTGTTTCACATTCTGTATTCAGTAAACCTTCAGTATGTTCAGTGCATCTACTTCAGTGTCCATCAGAGACTCTTCCAGTGTCCTTTCTTCTTCTTCAACAGTATTATTTATGGCAGGGGGAGTATTGGTACAATTTATTACCCTAACTTTAGTAGTCTTTAATCAAAAATACATTATTAAGAAGCACCCTCCATCAATTGCTATTGTTAATAAAGGAAAACAATATACAGCATAAATAGTTTGAAAAAGCAGGATTCCAGCTTCTTTCTTACCTGTGGAGAATATATACTGAGATTTTGGAAGGGATTTAATGCTATTAATATATCTCCAACATAAGTATAAATTTGTAAATCTCCATATCGCTTCTTCAGCTGATAAATAATTGTATCCTGGAAAGATCAAAAGTTTCACAGTTAAGCAGTATTTCTTGGAAATTTACTATAAATGTAATAAACAATAATCCCCAGTATTATTTGTCATTTCTGTCAAATATTAATTTCACTAAATCAAACCATTGCTTACACAGTCTTGTGCTCCTCAAATATAAATTTATACCCATGCCAAGTAAAAAGCAATATGTCTGTCTAGTGAATTTTGGTTAAATGGGTCAGACCGTCAGAGAAATGAATTGTAGATGTCATTGTTCAAATGTATGTTTGGAATATACACAACAAAAATAATTCTAGTTTGTTTTAATTCTGCTCATGAGGCTAACTTGCTTGTTTCAAAAACAGATTATCTACAATTATTTCTATTTATGTATTTATTTATTACAATTGTAACATTTTACTACAGTTCAATTTTAATGAAGACAAAGCAGTTTTACATGCCAGCCACTGCCGAAATCTATTTCTATTTACTGTGCTGTATTTTGACAAAACCTAAGCATTACTTTTCTCACCTAAAATTATAAAAAGATAAACAATGAATTGAGTTACCAAATGTATTGTTTTTTCATCGCTGTGCCTATTATACAGGGAGTTCTCAATTTATGACCACAATTGAGCCATATGTATATAGGAAGCCTTAAGCATTGCTCTCTTTCCTTTGGTTCACAAGTTGGTATCTAAGAGCCAAGTTACTTATGATGTAAGTATAGCTGGCAGCAGGAATTTGATTTAAACAGTTGTATGTGCAAGGAGTATGGAAATCTTTCCTTTCTACCCATAATTGCTTCACTGTTTTTTTTCTCAGTAGTGGTCCAAAGATATATGTAGCCCCACACACGGGGGGGGGGGGATGACTTAGACATAGAAGTGATCAACTGTGTGTAGAAGGCACTCCATTTTTGCTTATTCATGCTGCATTTTTCTTCTTTTCCTCACAATATATTGCCCAACAAGCTTTCAAAATCCCCGAATTTCCAGCAATTGTCCATATTAGCTGGGAATTTTGGAAGTTGTAATCTCAGTATATCAAGAGGATGCCACATTAGGGAAGATTGCTCTATAAATGAAAGAAAACCACCTCTGATCTGCCTCATTACTAGAATCTGCTTCACTGCTGCATCAGAATGCTATGTGCAGCAGCTTTTTGGGTACAGATTATGCCTCTGCACATTCCAAAGATCATATAATAGTTATGGGAAATTTTCATTTTTATATAAAGCTCACATATACAGACTCATGCTCCCCAAGAGAAGATTCTTTGTTTGCTTCAAAACTGTATCATGACCATAAAAGGAAGATTCAACAATGGAGGAGTTGAACCTCTCCTGCTCTTTTTTGCCATTGTAAAGAGCAGGCTTCAAGTCTGCCATTCACCATTTCCCATCCACTCATGCCCTACATGTTCAGGAATATGTCTCAGGCATGAACTTTGGCATGTAAGCAGCTCTCACTTCAACTCCTCCTTCTCCTTCCACTGTTTTGGGGAAAACTATAGACTAGAGGTGTTAATCTTGATTTCATTGAGGGTTGCATCAGAGTTGTATTTGACCTCGGGAGGCCAGGAGGGAGTGGCCAGGGTGGGCATGGCCAGCTAGATGTCACTCGTGTTGTGGGCGACTGTGGTGGCCCGAGGGCTCTGCCAGAGAAAACGGGCTACCAAGCTCTATTTTCGACTGCAATGGCTTCCTGCAACCCTCTGCTAGAGAAAATGTAGCTTGGGCAGGCCGCCTGGGGCCCTTGTGAGCTCCATTTTTGGCTGCGATGGCCTCCTGCAACCATCTGCCAAAGAAAACTGAGCTTGGGAGGGCTGGTGGCTCCATTTTCACTGGCAGAGGAACTGTGAGTCAGTTCTTTTCTGTTTCCACAGACCCAAGGGCCAGATCTAGGCACCCCATGGGCCAGATCCGCCCCATGGGCCTTGAGTTTGACACCCCTGCTGGAGACAGTTCTCTGGAAGAAGGGAGATGATCAAGAAGCAGCATGCTATGGCCAAGAGAAGAAGAAGACAGTAATTATCCTCCTTCAGTCTTAAACTGAAGTTTTGAACTTCCCGAAATGAAATGGAAGTTCATTGAAAACAGGGGACATCTGATTCAAGTTTCTGAGACTTACATAGCAGAGCCGGCTCTAGACATTTTGCTCCCCTAGGCAAAGTCATATTTTGGTGCCCCCTCTGATTTGTCTCATGTTTCTTTATTTTTTTAGGAATCTCAAAAAGACACCCTTTTGTTTTGTATTTTCTTTTCAATTTTTGAGTGTTACATTTCAGATTTTCAGCCTGGACATGTTTTTTCCTTTTTTCTCTAACCCAATAAGTCATTTTAATTACATTAGCACTCACTGTTTTCATATAGCAATAATTCTTTGAAATTATATTTAATCCTCCAGCAAGCATACAGGCTCATGGAATGCACTGCTACTTTTTTTGTTTTGTTTTTCAGAAGTCTTTTTAATTCTGGTATTCTTAAAATTTGGTGTCCCTAGGCTAGTGTCTACTTGGCCTTAATCCAGAGCAGGCCCCGATGGGTAGAAATGGTTAATTATATAGTTAGAACTCCAATCATTAATCTTTATAGATGCTGTATTTTAATCTCCCTGCATAATTTAATGATATTTTCTGTCAGCTAGAATCAAAAGTTTAGGAGATCTGTATTACCGGAAGTTAATCATTGTCATCTGGGACTAAACTTTATGAATTAGTTGATGAGATACGTTTGTTCCTCTCTTATGATGATGTTCAATCTTTTTTTATTTTTAGTTTAATGTACTGTGGTTTGTTTTAAGTAAGCTTCCCAGATCCACTACTGAGTTGAATGGCCTCCTAAATCTAAACTTATAAACACATAAAACTGGTGGTATGCCAAAAATATATTTATTGTTATATATTTTATTGGATCTTTTTTTGTGTTTGATTCATTTTCAGTTATTAGACCCTGGATTAAAACACCACTGCATCGTTTCCAATACTGATTAGCCACATTGTAATATTTAGATTCAAACGTTTATCCTTGTATTTAATTAAGTTTAATTTAGTTCGGTTTATCATCAAAGAGAAAAGGGTTATGCCTCTAGGCAGGCGTGGGATTCTACCAGTTCGCACCTATTCAACCTATTCACTAGAACCGGTTGTTAACATTCTAAGCAGTTTGGAGAACCCGTTGTTAGAAGAAATTACTGGCCTAATCCTGTAAGAAAGGCAGGAAGGAAACATTCTGGTGTTGCTTACAGAAACTGCCTCTCCGTTAACCCTTATTACATTCTTGGCAGGACTAGACTTCCTGTCTCAGGAACGTCTCTGGAGGTTTTTTCCCCTCCTTTGCTGGTACTTTGCTTGTGTGGAGTGACCATTCAAAGTTACAATGGCACTGAAAAAAATGACTTATGACCATTTTTCATACTTACGACTGTTGCAGCATCCCCTCAGTCACGAGAGGCCAGGCGAGGAGATGCATGCCTCGATGTGAGTGATATTGAGTTGGCCACACCCAGTCAATAACATGATCACCAAGCCATGTCCACCCAGTCACATGAGCACCAAGCCACGCCTACCATCTAAGCCATGCCCACAGAACTGGTTGTTAAAAATTTGAATCCCACCCTTGCTTCTAGGCACATACCTTAACACTATACAATTGCAAATTGGCATTACTGTATAGGAATACTGTAATAATTGTCAGAAAGTAACACAGAGCGTGGAATTCTCTCCCTCTTACACATAATGGTTAAGGAGAAAATGTCTGGTGAGAGGCATTCCCCAGAACATAGGTAGAAGCAGCAAGAACATCAAAGCTGCTATCCCAAAGGACAGGAGACAGGATCAAAATGCAAAGACTTTTGGAAAATGATATTTGAGATCTCCATCCTTCCACAATATAGGCTTAGCTGTATCACTAAATATGTATTGATATTTTCAAAATGGAAAATGATGAGAGTCGTGGGGTTTAACCATATGTGTTATACTTACAATTGTGTGCACATGTGTGCTTTGACATATACTATTTAACTTTGATGCTTAGATCTGATCTCCTCATTTTGGCAAACTTAAATAATATTGTCATCTATTAACCTGTTGTCCTGTATAAAAAAAATAACTGAATATTTGGAATATAAATGAATATTTGATTGGAGATTAGACTAATATGTTACCGGGTGGTTTTTAAAACAAATATTGTCAGAACTTTGAATGATCAACTTGATGACAGGATATATTAATCACCAGAGTAACTTGAAGCCAATTACAGTTAGTAAGATCGCTATTTGTATTGAGAAAGAATCATCTCGTCATAACTTACCTCGTCCAAAATTTCAAGGTTTACCAGATCATCATCTGGAGAATATTTGTCAGAAGCATCAATGTGATATGGTCTGCGAATATGCATTTGTTCATGCCTGTAAAATGGTTGGAGTACCTGTGTGAAAAATATTACTCCTAAAAACGACATATGAAAAAAAAAAACTATAATACTTCAAGTTGCAGCTTGTATTTTCCATAGGTCTGGGAAATATTTAATGAAGTCATGTCTTCTGGAATATTTTCAGAACTTCACAATACCATAGTTTTACCTTTGTACCAATCCACCATGGTTATTCATCAATTTTCAATCAAAATAAAATGAATAATACACGGCAGGGGTGTAAAACTGGATTTCTTCAAGGGCCAGATCAGCATTGTAGTTCTCCTCTGCGGGCCAGGACAGATGCCTCCTGTAGCACCCTGCTGGCCAAAACAGGGCATGGGGTCCATGAGTGCTCCCCCCACACCTCGTTTTTGCCCTCCATGGTCTCCGGCTGCACTTGCTGGCCGATAACAGGCCGCATGGCCCATTTTCAGCCTGCTTTTTGACCCATTTTTGACCTGTTTTTGGCCCGTTTTTGGCCTTGTTTGGGCCTGGTTTTGGCCTAATTTTAGGCCCGGTTTCAGCCGGCAGAGTGAAAAGGCATGCAGGGGGCTGCATGCAGCCCATTTTAGCCACCAGAGGCACAGCAGGCCAGTCCCTTGATATTTCCAGGCCAGCCCCGCAGGCAAGATTTGGCCCCTGAGGGCCAAATCTGGCCCATAGATCTTGAATTTGACACCTCTAATATATGGATATGTGTACATCCTGATTATAGCAAATAAAATGTGTACTCTGAAGCACTTGCCAATAATCTTCACATACACAGAACAAAATGACAACATTTCTCTGTATACTTGATTGTTCATTGCAGATGCAATGTCCTATTTTTTTTAATGTTATACACTTAAAAAGTTCTTCCCAAGTAATGCTCGCATCTCTGAAAGATGTCTATGCTTTATCACTGATATATTAGATTACTATACACACAGGGAGCTTATTTTAAATAGAAAATACTTCAATATTTGATTCACACCAGTAATCACCAGTGGTATAATCCAGAATATCATCAACTCCTTATCACCCATCCCCTCCTACTTGTGATTGTAGGACTGTAACTTTATCGCTTGTATCCTTACGATTTAAATTGACTGTTTCCTAGTATGATTTGATTGCTTATTGTACCCTATGACTATCATTAAGTGTCGTACCTGATGATTCTTGACTCTTGATGAATGTATCTTTTCTTTTATGTACCCTGAGAGCATTTGCACCAAGACAAATTCCTTGTGTATCCAATCACACTTGGCCAATAAAATATTCTATTCTATTCTATTCTATTCTATTCTATTCTATTCTATTCTATTCTATTCTAACTCAGGCTACAAACAGAACTCAGGCTATTATGTAACACTTTTTTAGTTAACAAATTCAAAGCAATTCATCTCTAATCTAAAAAAATTATCAATCTCCATCGCTTTCACTTTATCTCAGTGTGAGTTAATTTATTATTCACTTGAAGCCATTATTAGTTTGCTATATTCTTTTCTTCCTCATTTTCCGCACCTCAACTAAATTGTTAGCTTATTTGCTAGAACTACAATAAAAATATAAATGTATTTAATTTGCTATATCGAAATTTATAAAAGCATCACTTTGCATGACAGTTGAAATGGATACTTTCTTGGCTACGATTGCACGGACAATACACTGTATTTGAAAATAGAGATTGACATCTTTTGTTCTCCTAGTGTCCAAAGTGGTGAAATATTTATACTAGAAATATGTTAACATACTAGGTGGTGCAGCATATCCATCACAAATGCTCGAATGCTTTCTAGTCTTGCAACTAATATTATCAAAAAGGATCTACTCAGATACAACAGAACAAGCATAATGTTGGCTTACATTTCTCCTTGATCCTCAACAACAATCTACAGATTTTCCCCGTTTCAAAACAAATACTAATCTAATGACACTGGAGCCAGTTAAACAAAAACCAAATTAAGTAAAACTGTACTAGCAATTTTCAGGGTAGTGAGAATTGTGCCTTGTTCACAAACCTTGTTCCAAACATTTTGTTTCCTATATTAATATTCAGGACTGAACTTGGCTAGTGAAAGATATTTTATAATTTATTATTTCAGTACATTTGAGGGCTTCTATAATATTCTTAGTAAAAACGATACAATCATAGAAAGTATTTAAAAATTTTCTTTCGTTCCCCGCATAGATTTTATGAAAAAAAAACTGTAATAAGAAAGGAATTTGATAAAAAGCCATATGAAATTCATTTAAATAATACAATGGATTGTTTGTTGAAAAGAAGTTATAAAATATCAAGCCCTGCAAACAGGCAATGTGTGATTTATGTTTTTGTTCAGAATTTTAATTCTGGCACAGGCACAAAGGCTTGTATTTGTTTTTGTCCCAATATGGGTTGTTTTGTTATACAAAATGTAAGACCTTTTCCTTACTTCTAATTTTAATGTTAATTCTATGCTTATCTATTTCCTCCTTATTGTCTTACTACCTATCTTAATCTAGGATCTTCCTATTACTGAAAGAATATCTCTACATTCTATGGCTATATAGTCTTATCCAAGGGTGGGCTTCAAAAATTTTAGCAACTGGTTCTCTGCCCGGTTGCTGTGTGGGCGGGGTCATGGTGTGTATGGTCTAGTCAGCCTCCTGAACTATGATGTGGGGGGGGCATTTTTGCCCTCCCCGGGCTCTGGAGGCTTTCCTCAAGACTCTGGGAGGGCAAAAATGGACTCCCGAGGCTCTGGGGGCTCTCTGGAAGCCAGAAACGGGCCCATTTTCTGCCTTCCCGAACTTCCAGGAGGCCTGTTTTTCATCCTCCCTGAGCCTCCACATGTCCTGCAGTTACCTACATCCAAAACAGGCTGCGGGGGACTCTTTGGGCGGGGCCAGCCAGGAGTGGGATTTGGGGGTTCTCCAAAGTGTGCAGAATCTTAGCTAGAGGATCAACAGGAGTATAACAGTGTGCTTTTCAGTGACCACTCTTCGTCTTCAAAAAAACACTTCACTCATGATCACATCAGACCAATCCTACTGGCCTTGGCTGTTCTGGAGAGACTTGGGACCAATAGTATTACTGACAGATGGATTCTCCTTGCATTTGGCTATTAGTCTTATTGTGGTAGTTCTCCCTCAGCATGAAGACACAGGGGAAGTTTTTATAGTTATTGACTGTTGGGTTCTTCTTACAATGTCTTATGTCATTGGTTTTCATTTTATTCTTTATATTCTTTGTAAGCTGCTTACAGACTATTTTGAAAGAAAGTGGCATATAAATTTCAGAAATAAGCTGAGCTGCAGATGGGTGTTCATTTGAATCAAATTGTTTTTTTGTCCTATCCTTTTACCCTAGTACTGCATTGATAGGAACCATTGATAGGAGACAGAAGCTAGGCTAACTTAGATGCAAGAGAATCTACTTCAGCAACTGCATTGGTTCTACCTTCTCATACAAATCTTCTTTACTTTCTACCATATGTCCTGTTTCCAAAACTTGTGAACAGGGTGATATGTGCTCCTTACAATATCATTCTTAAAGGTGCTAAACAGAATTACTTTGAAGATGCAAATCAAACAGGTAGATGGTTAGCATATAAACTGAGAAAGGAGAAAGAATCAAGGAAAATATTGTAACTAATAGATGACCAAGGCCAAGTTTGCTATGGTAGTAAAGAGAAGAAGGAAATCATTTGAGACTATTATGGGAAACTATACACACAAGAGAATATTGATGAGGAAAGAGTCAAACAGTACCTACAGAATGCTAAGTTATCCCAGATACCTAAAGAGATTGAAACAATGTTAGAAAGCAATATAACGATGATGGAGTTAACTGAAGCACTTAAGAAGCAAAATAATGGAAAGGCACCAGGCCCAGATGGACTTCCGGCAGAATTTTACAAAACATTACAAGAATAGTTGAATCTTCTATTATGTATGGGAAATAAGAGGCTGAACCAGGGCTTAGTGCAACAAGGTTTATTTACAAGGACTGAACGTGCTTGCTCAGCCTGGAACTGGCTCGCAGCGAACAGCGAAAGGGCTGGACCCAGCAGCCTGCTTTTATAGCAGGCTGCTGGGGAAACCCAGCCAATGAGAAGGGGCAGCTGCCCCTGCAGCGTGAACGGACCTGGGTGGGAACTTCTTCAAGGTCCAGGGACATAACATCTTCCATTGCTAGAAGTTATGAATGAAGTTATGTTAAAGAAGAGGATACCTAAATCATGGTCAGAAGCTTATATTTCACTTGTTCCAAAAGAGGAGGCCGATCCATTACAAATCAAGAACTATAGACCTATCTCCCTACTAAACACAGATTATAAAATTTTTGCTTCAATATTGGCAGAAACACTTTAAAAATACTTAAATAATTTTATTCATCCTGATCAAAATGGATTTCTGCCAAAGAGACAACTTAAAGACAATATGAGAGTAATTTTGGACACTTTGGAATATTACGAGGCATATCCTAAAAAACAAATGGCTTTGATATTTCTAGATGCACAGAAGGCATTTGATAATGTGAATTGGCAATTCATGTTGTTACTGCTGGAACAGATGGGCTTTGCTAGAAAATTTATTCAAGCGATAGAAGCTATATATCATAAGCAAAGGGCAAAGGTAATGATAGAGGGAGAACTGACAGACTCTATAGATATAAGAAAAGGAACAAGAGAAGGGTGCCCACTATCACTTCTGTTGTTTGTGTTAGCCTTGGAAGTGCTAAACAAAAATATTAGAGAAGAAAAGGATATAAAAGGGATGAAAATTAAAAAGAAATAATTTAAGTTGCAAGCATTTGCAGATGATCCGGTTTTTATTCTAGAAGACTCACTAGAAACAGCATCAAAATTGATAGAAAAGATAGAGACATATGGAAAGGTGGCTGGTTTGAAAATAAATAAAGATAAGATAAAGATGTTGACAAAGAATATGCTATCAAGACAAAAGGAAGAACTGGCAGACCTATTGAAAATTCAGGTCACGAATAAGATCAAGTACTCGGGGATAAATTTGACAGCAAGATGCAGTACACTAAAAGAAAATAATTATATCAAACTTAAACAGCAGATAGCGCTAGATTTGGTGAAATGGGAAAATTTACAACTGTCATTGATAGGGAGAATTTCAACAATCAAGATGAATATATTACTCAGAATTTTATATTTGTTTCAAACAATTCCAATTAGGCTTGGAAAAGACTATTTAGAAGATTTAAATAAAATTGTGTTGAAATATATATGGCAAGGTAAGAAAGCAAGAATAAAGTTAAAACTTTTGCAAGGTGCTAGAATAAGAGGAGGATTTGGTTTGCCTAATTGGGAGTTGTATTAGCAAGCTACAAATTTGATGTGGGTTAAGGAATGGATAACATTAAGAAATACTAGATTGTTAACATTAGAAGGACATGATCTGTTGTTAGGGTGGCATGCTTTTCTATGGTATAAAGGAACTAAAACACAGGGGTACTTTAGAAGACATTATATTCAGGAGTCTCTGTGGTTAAACTGGGAGAAGATTAAAAGACAATGTTATTTGAAAATTCCAGTCTGGCTATCGACTATTGAAGCATTTTCTTATCCTATAATATACAAGAAGGAACAAACAGTTAGATATGGTGAAATATTGAATGAAAAGGGTGAACTTAAATCTATACAAAAACTAGAGGAACAAGATATAAAGATGAATTGGTTTTCATATACGCAAATACATTCAAGGTATGATAAAGATTTTAAAACAGAAGGTTTCTATGATAAACTGACTGATTTAGATAAGATTTTGACAGGTACTGATGAAAAGGTGATTAAAAAATTGTATGGATATTTATTAGAAATTAAACTAGAAGAACAAGTTAAATAAACTATGATTGCTTGGGGGAAGAATTTTGGATATGGGATTGATCTAGAGAAATGGCAAAAATTGTGGTCTCAAAATTATAAAATGACAATGTCAACAGCATATAAAGAAAATTTGTATAAGATGTTTTACAGGTGGCATTTTCCCCTGACAAGAATAGCAAGAATATTCAAAAATAAATCTGAAAAATGTTGGAAATGTCATCAGACACCTGGCTCACATTATCATATGTGGTGGACTTTTACGGATGCTAAAAAATACTGGACTAAAATCCACATGTGGTTGGAAAAAATGACAAAAAAGCATATAGATTTGAAACCAGAGATATTTTTATTGGGAAATTTACCTGAAATATATAGTAAAGATTTGAAATACCTGACTGTAAATGTATTAACAGCGGCTAAGATTGTATTTGCTAAAAACTGGAAAAATGAGAAAGTACCATCACAGGAGTCAATTTATTAAGAAAATATTGGAATGTGCTGAAATGAGCAGATTGACATTTGAAATTAGAGAACAGGATGATAAACAATTTTATAAAGTTTGGGATCTATTGTATCAATGGTTAGACAATAAAGTATAGCAACGAAATATGTAGACTTTTAGAAAATACTAAATATATAAAGATATATTCTTTTCTTATTATATCTACAAAATGTTTTTAGGATAGATTTGGGGTGATAATATGAATTGTGACAAAACAAATTAAGTAAAGTATGATTATTTTCCAAAGCATGAATGAATAAAAGTATAGTCAAATGATTGATTAATAATAATACCAATGCATTTAATATTGGATTGAAAATATGAGATCATATACAATCTAATACAATCTAATTGAAGACTACAAAATGGAAGCACAAAACAATTTGTTAAACCAACTGGCACACTGTATGTACATATATGGAAGATGGCCTGATGTTTTTATGTTTTGTTTGTTTATGGTTGTTTTAAAAACCAATAAAAATTTTATAAAAAAAAATATCATACTTGTGAAGCTGGACTGATCTGCAACAAATACATAAACTGTAACATTTGCCAAAGTATTTTTGGAGCCCACAAAACTGAAAAGGATCTATTTGGTGGTATGACTTAATTACACAGAACAGAATTACAAGAGCTCATTTGACTTTGGGAAGGTATAAAAGCCACAGGCAAGAAGAGGGGAAAAATTACTGCTTTAGAATTTGTCCTCAGTTACATTTATGTTCTGACGACATTTGAAATAACCAAAAATTTTTTGATGAAGAATTAACATTTTTAGTAATCCACAGAAATAAAAAGATGTACACTGCTTTCTTTCACCCCTTCAGCCATGGGTATTTTCACCCAATTTCATCAATATCAGTCACTTAGGAATATTTGTATATTAAAAACATGTGTACCTATATGTTATCTAAACTGTTTGTGTACACTTGCATGCATAATTTATTATACAATCAGACATTTTTTTAATTGGATTCAGATTTGTATCTCAGAACTGGCCCAGATATGTTAGAAGATAGTGAAAACACCAAGACAATTGAAGAGGATATAGAAAATAGTACCAACATTAATAGCAATAGCAATAGCACTTAGACTTATATACCGCTTCACAGTGCTTTACAGCCCTCACTAAGTGGTTTACAGCATCAGCATATTGCCCCCAACAATCTGGGTCCTCATTTTACCAACCTCGGAAGGCTGGAAGGCTGAGTCAATCTTGAGCGGGTCAGGATATTAAAACAATATCCTTAGTATCCTGTCACTTACTAGCTGAAAACAGAAACATTTTTCTCTTCTAGAAGCATTGGAAAAGAGTCTGCAGCAGCAGGACACCCAACGAGACTGATTTGGCAGGTGCCCTTGGAATTTTTAACTTAATGCATGGATGGTTTACAATCATTGTGCTCGGATTGAGGGCACCTTATATTCACAGCTAATTGCTGACTTGGCTTTCAATTGAACTCCTTTTCTGAATAAACAAACAAAATCTCCTACTGCGTTTTCCCCCTTGGGCAGTGGAAAACATCTACTTTACTTCTAAAGATTTTGAGAAACAAAACCTGTGAGTCAGACATCAGTAAAACAGAAAGATCTGATATTTATTTAAACTGCATGATATTTTTTTAAACTGCATTATAGAGCAGGTTTCTATATTAATCCGTCCTGTAATAACTCCTTTAAATTTTCATACATTCTGAAGGATTGTATACCTTTCATAAAACAAATATAATCCTGGCAATTCTAATAAAATAATAATCACTATCTTTGTTTTAAACAAATGAATTTTGTCAAAGAATTCAGGTAGGACTACCGACTAAACCCTATCAAATCATTTTCAAGTAAGAAATTATTTTAATATTGAAATTTAAAAAAAAAATTAAATCAGAAGGATATCAGGGCTTTGCTCAGAATAGCAATACTGAGAAGGAATACAGCATGATTATTTTTTAACTCTCGTCTCCCTATTGCTTTCATTAGTCACCTTGTGGCACTGTGCCCTACCCTTTTGTTGATATGCATCAAAGAATAAAACACTGGGCTGTTCTAAGCAACTGAATGCTGCAATAATTTATCAATATTGGACCCCTGTCTGGGGATGGGCATGTGGTCCTGAGGCAACTTGAATTGGCCATCCAAATGATAATAAGAAACAAGGTAGACAGAGCCTCTAGGACCTTTCCAAGCCCCACACCAGCAGGGCCCATAGGAGGTGTCTGTATTTTCTTCTGTGTAGCCGAATGAAGTAACCTGTTCCCTCTGTGTGGCAAATTAGAGCATGCATTAAAAAAAGAGAGTATAAGGATGAAGTATATATGATGCCTTGTCCATGTATATACTGTATGTATGTGTGACAGTATAATCAAGATAGGGTCATACATGTTGCTCTTACATATGCATACATTATGTGATAGTCTAATTAGAATGATGGCATATATAGTCGTGGTGTGTGTAAGTTGTGTATGTGTGTTAGGATCTTATCTGGATGGGTGTATATGTATCGTGGCTATGTGATTCTACCCTCCACTTGTCTTGTGTCTATAGATATTAGCATGTACTGTACATGTCCACTGAGAAGCAAAGGATGACCTCTGCATGCTCTATCGTGAGTCATGTGACCAGGAGATGGGAAGAATGGAACTTGGAATAGAATTGTTGGCAACATTCTTCCATAGAATCAACCAATCCCATTAGAAGATTGTTTCCTGGATTTAATTTTCCCCAGCCCCCAGCTTCATCCAGCCCCTTTATTTAACTTGGATCTTTCTTTTCCCAGCTTCTCCCACCCATTAACATTGCACAGTTCTGTTGTACTTTTAGACAATTATCTACTGACAATAGAATCAGAGGTTCCCTTACATCAAGAGTCTTCAAACTTGGCAAGTTTAAGACTTGTGGACTTCAACCCCCAGAATTCCTGAGCTAACATGACTGGACAAGGAATTCTGGGAGTTGAAGTTCACAAGTCTTAAAGCTGTCAAGTTTGAAGACCCCTGCCTTACATAATTTATTTCTAACATTCTGTTGGGTTGGAAAAACTAAAAAATATTTGTTCAAATCAATACCTATGCAAATCTGTGTTGCAAAAATAAAGAAAGAAAAGAACTTGGTTCACTTCTAATCAGTGCCAGTGCCAATCCCACATTTCGATCTATTCAGATGGACAATAATGACACATGCTTCCAATATTTTTTTCCTTAAGTATTGGTTCTTCTTCCACTCTGTTCTTCTTCTTCTGCTTCTACATATAGAACAAGGATGTTTATAGGTTGGCTTTTCAATTGTTGTTGCTTGGCCATTATTTGCTGTTCCAGTACCTGGAAATCTACACCTAGTTTATTCATGTTACAAGGGGACTTCTGGTTTGGCATATATTCAGAAAACAACAGAACCACTTACTACTTGTACTAAATACAGTGGAACCCACTAATGTCACTGATGGTACATATCTGTGTGGTTGATACAGAGCTTTAAGAGAGAGATAAATTCTGTGTTGTAGTGAAATGGACCACAAATGTGATAAAACTAAAATAAGATCAAAATTGGAAGGCAAAACAAAGATGCTCATTATTTAGGACACAATTGTTCTTGTACTGGCTTGTTTTCCCAATCAATTGTTCCTTTCAAGTGGCTATATTTTATTAGTTCCTTATTACATTAAAGGTATTATCTTGTCACTGTTTTCCCATCTAGCACCCAATGTGTTCATTTCCTTTTCTCTCTGAAGATTAACACAACAGCTTTCAAACAGGCATAGAAATAACTGATCCACATTCCTCTTTTTGTCACGGGGAGAACATAAAAAGAAATAATGAGAATTCGTGAAACAGTGGGAAGAATTGGGCTTGTGACCTTTATTACAGCAAAAGTGCTGTACTTTCAGTATGATCATCTAGCCTGATCAACCACAGTGGCAAAAATCCTACAGCTTGGAATACTTTCTGCAAAGATCATAATTACAACGATGGCAACAACTTTAATTGCTATATCTCACATGTCGTGATTATATGACCCCCTTTCTACCCTTTTTCTAGAGAGCCAGTGTAGTGAAGGTGCTGGCCTAGAAACCAAAACACCGTGAGTTCTAGTCCCACTTTATGTCAAGCCCGAAATTGACATATGTGTAGCATTTTTAGTTAGGCTTAATGTATATTCTTTTCCTTACTTTCTCTGTGGCAGTCATGGGAGAAGAGTTTCGGGCTTGCCACATTCCTAAGGGGGGAGGAGTGGAAATAAAGAGAGTGATTTGGCTAGGTGATCTTCCTTCCCGCGGGAAAGCAGCTGTCCTTGCTTGGACCCCTTGAGGTGGAGATTTATGACATCAAGCATCATTGAATTATTTCTATTGGAGAATGTGACTTTTGGGGGTTGTTTCTAACTTGTAATATTGTGGGGTAATTCCGGGTTGTGTCAGAACTGGAATTACCATGGACTTTGCCAACTTGATGCTTTCCTAACTAAAAGAAATCTTTTTTGAAGATGGACTTTGTATTTTTCTTTTTAAATGGATTTCATCACTTGGAAACCTGACACTTTAGGCATGAAAGCTGGCTGGGTGACCTTAGGCCAATCACTGTTTTTTTCTCTCTCTCTGTCTCTCTGAGTCCAGCCTACCTCACAGGGTTGTTGTTGTGGGGAAAATAGGAGGCCGAGGGAGTTATTAGATATTTTTGCCCACTTGACTTATATATAAAAAGGCAGGATAAAAATCTAATAATAATTAGGATGAGTATAATTGTTAGCAATTACAATGTAGTCATGCTTGAAAATGGTAGCTTTGTTGCCTACAATTAAGTTTTCTGGCATGCTATATCTCCCCCCAATATTTGTACAGATGATCTCTGGAATAATTTTCTTTTTTAAATCACCCTCAGTTCTATATGCCCAGCTTTTTGTGTTCCAACAGCTATTCTTACAGGTAAGATTTATTATATTTATTCTTTTACTGAAGTTGTACATTGTATTGTTTTTCTTTTAATTATCATAAACTGCATGGAGTCATTCGATTGAGTGCTTGCATGTGTGTGTGTGTGTATACAGGTAGTCCTCAACTTATGACTACAATTGGGCCCAAAATTTATATTGTTAAGTGAGAATTTGTTACGTGAGTTTTGACTCATTTTATGACTTTTCTTGCCACATTTATTAAGTGAATCGCTGCAGTTGTTAAGTTAGCAACATGGCTGTTAAGTGAATCTAGTTTCCCCATTGACTTTGCTTCTCAGAAGGTTGCAAAAAGTGATCACACATGACCCCAGGACATTGCAACGGTCATAAGTATGAACCAGTTGCCAAACATCTGATTTTTTTTTGTTTTTTTATAATAAAGTTTTATTTGGGTTTTCACACATACAAAATACAAGTAAAACATCTTTTTTGAAAATAGCATGGTCCCGGGTTCAACTTCTTTATACAGACACAAAACTCAATTTCATGCTCCTTTTTGTATTCTATTCCATATCTTATACTATTTTACATTTTCTGTATAGTTTTTCCTCTCTTTTAATTTTCTCAGTTTTATTTTGATTATCTCATCTCAATTCAAATCATTATATTTATACTTTTGTCTGTTCTGTTTCAATTTCATATTATCTTTTCTCATTAAACAAATTTTCTCCTGTAGTTACTAATTGGAGTATGACACCTTTATATCTTTTAATTACATCCATTCAACTCTTATTTAAACTTCAATATATACCTTAAGTTTATGACCTTCAATATAATACATAATACATAACTTCCAATCGAATTCTGCTTGGTACATTCTTATAATGCACACTATATTCTTTAAAAAAGAAAGAAAGATTGTAAATATATGTAATTATAAACCCCCATTCCATTCCAGATCAGTTCTATCATTAATAATCATTAAAATCTTAACATCTTTAACACTTCTTTTCAACTGAATATCATACTTCCTTAAAAACACATATAATCTCCATAATTAATTTTTCCCTTATTTCTCTTCACATATGTTTTATAAATTATTAAATATACCTTTTGTTATATTTATTTATTGACAAGCATTCCACTGAATTACGATAGCTATTTTATCAGACATTTTAATCATATTGTTTCATATTTTCTAAAATTATTTCTGTTTTTAATATAACCATACTATCTTATGTACCTTTGCAGAATCCCTTTTTCCATTAAGTTTTCACCCATTATCTCTAAATAGGCCCTGTTTCTCTATATTTTGCTTCTGTCCTTTATAACTTGTTTTCCTTTTTTTCTTCCCTCTCATCTTCTCCCTCCCCTTTTTACCCCCTTGTCTCTCTAGTTCTAATTCTATCTTCTGCATATTTTTTTGGAGTTGTTTTTCCCAATCTTAAACTTTCCATTCTCTTTCCCCCCTTTCCTTTTTTCCCCCATCTAAGATTACTTGTTCATTAAAGATGGCTTCTTCTTTGTCACAATCTTCTTGTTCTGCAGGCATTTCTTGTTGTTTCTCATAATTCCAAATCTCCATTTCTAAAAACTGAAATATGAAACCAAAAGAACCTCTCCCTTCTTGTGCATCTTCTTTGTACTTTTTAAGTTCCATTTTCAGTTCTTCTAAAAGTGGAGCCATTTTAAACAGTTTTAAACAACCACCTGATTGATTTTAGTCATTCAAAACAATAACCAAGAATCCAGAAATCATCAAGTAATCCAGATAGTCCTGAGTTATATCTTCTTATTTCTTTTTCAACTTTCTCGTCCTGGGGTTTTTGTTGCAATAGTTCAGTTAGAATGTATCTTTTGGAAGTCTTCTTGAGATTTTGCTAAGTTCTTTTTTAATTCCAGGCAGTCTCCTCCCTTCCAGATCCTACCCTTTTATTCTTTTTCTCTCGTTTCCTGTTTTCAAAAGCTTTTAATTATCCAAAAATCTTTATTATCCCTTTGACTTTTTATTTACAGCATTAAATGCCTATTGATGTCAAAGTGGATTTTTTTCCAATTTCTTGCTTAAGTCTCTTAGCTGTCAGTATAGGAAAAGGAGAAAACCAAATCTTTTCCCTTTTCTCTCTCCTTCGCAGCTTAAAAATCTTCTTAGGGAACAATGTTATTGTTTTTTAACAGTTTCAATTCCAGGGTACCTTATTTGTTGCTTTTGCTGTTTGACCCGGTCAACCAAAACTTTCTCTTCTTATCTTCCTCCTGCACATTCTTTTCCGGTAGAGTTCTTCTTTGTGGTGGCTATTTCTGACCACCGCTGCAACCGCCTTCAGGAAAGGGAGTAATGGCCAGCTGGGGAGGAGAGATGCGGCTCTCCTCAACCCTGCTGGCAGTCTCCCCCTTCTTCACCACCTCTACGGGGTGGCTTAGCCCTGAATCCAGCCAGCTCGGGGCTCTCCAGCAGCAAGCACAGATCGAAGCCTCGCAGAGACGAGGTCTCGGTCTGTCACTGAAAAAGCTCAAACCGGAAGTCCCAAGTACCTGAATTTTGATCACATGATCATGAAGATGCGGCAAAGGTTGTAACTGTGAAAAATGGTCACTTTTTTAGTGCCATTGTAACTTTGAACGGTCACTAAATAAACAGTTGTAAGTCGAGGACTACCTGTATAGAGGGTACCTGCAAATTATATCAGTATAGGAGACATTCCAAACAGGCACTT
Source organism: Pseudonaja textilis (assembly GCF_049901715.1). Taxonomy (NCBI): domain Eukaryota; kingdom Metazoa; phylum Chordata; class Lepidosauria; order Squamata; family Elapidae; genus Pseudonaja; species Pseudonaja textilis. The sequence continues at coordinate 188,515,690 of NC_141990.1, forward strand.
TGCTTTCAAATTCAAATTGAAACCGTCATAAAGTGCTGCCTCTAAAAACTCCCTGTTGGTGGCAGGCTGGTTTTCTAAAGAGCTGTCTAATAAGAAACAGCCTCCACTAGTCTTAATCTGGTACCTTCCCCACCCCCATACACAGTTCTGTTGAACTATGCTTGTCAAAATCCACATCCAGATTAAGAGTGATACCCTTGCACTGTAACCTAAAATGATAGAAATTCATTCTACATCATAAATAGACCAACTTATATAAACTGGATTTATTCCACTGTATATCCAATATCAGAAGATATTTCTTACAGCTACCAAATTCTCCTACTGTGAGAATTGTAACAAAACAAAACAAAAACCCCCAACCCCCATAGAAATAGTAACTACTATAAGGAATAAAATGTGTACATAGCAAAACAAAACAACATGAAAAGATTAATTTAGGCTCTTATTTTAGAAAAATCTACAGGACAATTTCTCATGATCAGCCTCACCTTGTAAATTATATTTATTACTGCTTATTTGCATTTCTACATTAAGGCTTTTGGTTTTGAAAAAGCAAAGCGATAGTGCCTGAATATGAACAAGCATTTTTATAACTTATGAGTCATGGCATTTAATATTCTTCATCAGCATTAGTAGATATTTATTTACAATAATGCTTTACAGCTTATCTAGCACTAGATAAATTTCATATTGCAAAATCTCTGCTGAGCAGAAACAGTGTATGCTCATTTGCATTTCAATTTACTTTGAAAACAGTGAAATCCTGCCCCCTTATGGACGGCCACAAAATCAAGGCATGCCTCCTATGCTGGTTTTCAAATTATATTGGAAAAGAAGTCATTCTTAGTGGATATAAAATATAAGGCTTTATAGAAATGTAGTTGGTGATACCGAGAGAGATCTTTTAAAAGTTAATTTCAGCTTTCCAAACAATGACTTAACAAACCATCCTGTTTTTACATTTCTAATATGCCATCACCAATACTTTTTATTATTCACACGATAAAGGTCATAAAGCAAGAACATGTATTCTGTTTACATTTCATTTACCGATTAATGAACACTTGAGTGCAGGTGTAAGAACAACCCTTATGTGAAGTTCCCATTATTGTTGAATGCATTTAAAGAAGACAAATAAGAAAAGTATAAATGTTTGGTTTGTATGAGCTGTACCAACTATCACGAAGAGCTTATTCAATCATAAGAAAAATCCTATTCTATATATAGGCATAGGTGTCTGTTCATAATCACGAAGGCACCAAAATAACAAAATATTCCCAATGACATTATAATACAAAGCTTGGCTCTTTTAACTTTGCAACTTGATATTGTAGGCAAGTATATAAGGCAAAGGTCTTCAAACTTGGCAAGTTTAAGACTTGTGGACTTCAACTCCCAGAATTCCTGAGCTAATATGACTGGAGGATGAATTCTGGGAGTTGAAGTCCAAGTCTTAAAGCTGTCACGTTTGAAGACCCCTTCTTCTTGAAGTCTCAAGTGATGGCGCTCCCACAACTTCTGAGGGCAAGCTGTTCCATTGGTTGATTGTTCTCACTGTCAGAAAGTTTCTCCTTATTTCCAGGTTAAATCTCTCCTTGTTCAGTTTCCATCCATTATTCCTTGTCTGGCCTACAGGCGCTTTAGAAAATAGCTTGACCCCCTCCTCCCTGTGGCAGCCCCTCAAATATAGGAAGACTGCTATCATGTCTCCCCTGGTCCTTCTCTTTACTAGACTAGCCAAGCCCAGTTCCTGCAATCGTTCTTCATAAGTTTTAGTCTCCAGTCCCCTAATCATCCCGGTTGCTCTTCTCTGTACTTTTTCTAGAGTCTCAACATCTTTTTTATAATGTGGTGAACAACACTGGATGCAGTACTCTAGGTGTGATATAAGAGCAGGTCATAACACACATTGCATTCCTTGCCTCCCCCACCCCAATTCCTAGGGATGCCTAAGATAATAACTGAGTCTTAATAACTCTGCAATGGACTTCAGAAGGTGGGGGGGGCACCCCCAAATGTACTGAGATGTTTCTCACCATGTCACTTGAGTCAGGATAAGATGACAATGCAACTTCATTCATATCGATTTTGCATACAGATCATTCAGAGAACTCAAGTGGGAAAAAACCTCCATCCCTTTATACATTTATTTATAATATATGCAGGCATTATAGTAAGAAGCCCTTGAATTCTACAGGAGACAAACTGAAGAATTAGATAGTACCTTGTCTTGGCCACAGAGCCTAATTGTTGTTGTGCCTGAATCAGGTTGCTCAACTGCTTTTGGAGTGCCATATCTTTACCATGGGCCTGTCGTATGAAGGGATGTTCTAAAAGATGAGTGACTGATGGACGTTTTTCAAAATCCTTAATTAGACACCTGAAAAATGCAATAATCAGATTATTCAAATAGACACACATGGCTCTGGTACAAATTTTTACCACTTGCCTTTACCACAATTCTGAGTCTTAGGCAATTTTTGGATTTGGCTTCAGCTGTATATTGAACTGCCTTGTATGCAAGAATAAATCCAATGTATTATTTAATCCCGATAATATCATTACAGTTAGCATATTTCAGCCCTAAAGGTAAAAGTGCAAATCTGCTAATTAATTGACTTTAATGCATGGCACATTCATTTTCTCTACAATAATAGTTTATTCGAAATTTGCAAATCCTCATGTTTATTTATTTATTTGTTTAAAAAATAATTATATAGCCACTCATCTCATACCAAACTCTGTAACTTCTTCACACTTAGAAATGTAATTAAACTGAATTTATCAATATTGGCTATGAAAAAAAATAACTTACCTAGATAGTTAGGCAACACAAATAATCCATATCAAAAATTCAATAAATGATCAGTATTAAGTGTAAACGTACAATGTTCTCCCTTTACCAGTAATCTAAATAATGTATTTTATTAATGACAAAAGGCAAAAGATACTCACGTCACCAAATTCAGCTTCCATCGTTATTCAAGAATATAAACGCAAAACTCTTACAATAATCCCGTCAGTAATATCTGTCAGTCTGAGAAACCTCCATATTTTTTTATTTCCTTAAAAAAAAAATCAATTTCTGGGCTCTTCTGAATATTTCAAGAACAAACCGCCTGGGAAATGTTGTCTTTTCCAAATGCTCATGAGATACTGCTCCTCTTGGATCTGGAGCCTCCTGATATAAAAACTAAAACAATAAAACCTACTATCTAAAATCTAGCCACCTCCACAGAGATTTAAATACTCACAGCCTCCAATAAAAATAAATCCATCATTTGGTTTTTATGGTTCTGGTTCCTTTTGTTTCTCTAATCATGTTTTTTTTTAATTTGCATCTCAGTGTCTCCAGGACTTTTTTTTTTAAGTGCTCACCAATCTCTAGAAATATATAAGCCCTCTCGTAGAAAACCTGGTAAAATTAGTATATGCCTAAAGTTTAAAAAAAAAGTATAAAAGTATAAACTGTTTTAAAATGCTTCATTTACAGTGAAATTATTGATGATTCATGGCAGATCTTTAAAAGTAGAACTGAACTGATTAGAACAATGTTGTATATACATTTACCATGACTCACCTCTGTAAACTGGCTAGAATTCCAAGGCTCGCTGACTGCTTTGGAAATGCTTCCAGCCTGTGATTCTGTGATGGAAAGGAAATAATCTCCATATACCAGTCACCCTGCTGACTTTCCTTCACCATCTGAAGAGCTCCCTCTAACGGGACCCTCAAGCGAAGCCTTTTCTGCCAACCAGCATTTGGAACATCATTCCTCCTGAACTGAGATTAGCCCTTGTGGCTTTGTGGCTTTGTGGCTTTCCACAAAGGCCTTGTGGCTTTGTGGCTTTCCACAAAGGCCTTGTGGCTTGCGGCTTTCCAGAAATACCTTGAAACGTATCTTTTTTTTAAAGTAGGCTAGGGAATCCTTGAGTTTTAAGCAGCCTGCAAGATGGTTCTGTTATAGATGAAATCTTGGAGCATTCTCTCATGAGCTTTATGTTTTATATTTTAATTGTTTGTCATGGTCATTTAAGATTTGTTTTAACTATACGCTTTATTGTATGCCACGCAGAGTCACAGTCAGAGAGATCGGTGGCTGTGTAAACATGAAAAATGAATAGCACATGCCTCAGTCCGCCTGTAGAACAATCCAAAAACCCTATATGAGAAATCATTTCATGGGGGGTTCCAATTTTCTGGCAGTAATCCACCAGACAACGCTAGTTGCAGACAAGAGATAAATATCAATATCAGTGGATCCAGAAAAACATTATGGCTTCGAGAAATAGGAAAAGCTTACAGGAAAACTCTTATCCCCCCTAAAGAGAACTCTTAGAAGATCCAGAGGGAACGAGAATGAAAGGGAGAATCCTGAAAAAAAGGAAAGGGGCTGGTTGGCACAATAAATTTAGTCTTATAGGTCTGATTTCTTTATGATGTACACAAATACACATCGTAGGTGACCAGACCTCAAAGATAACCAACTAGGAGTGGTTACTGCCATTATGATTACCAGTAGTTGTCCCAATTCTATAATTGTCTTGCTGTCAAAATCACCCAGGAAATCGGGAGATTCAGGCAGTTCAAATGAATATAAAGATTTAGTGCAAGTTTAAGCTTTCTATAAGAATCCGGCCAACTGACTGTTAAGAGAAGTACAAGAAAGATAAGAGAGGCATTCAAGGTGGGCTGGATTTAGATTTCTTGCTGATGCGAAGGGACTTGTGACTTATGATGCATTTGACCGCTTCCTAGGGCTCAGCCTGGTCATCTCCTACAGTTGCCTCCTGAATATAGTTGGCAACTACTAATGAAGTAAAATCCGTAGGGACTCCTTCAACCGTTTTTACCTGAATATAAAACCAGTAGCCTGCATTTCCAACTTCCATTAAATAATCAGTTTTTACATAGATCAGAAATTGCCCATTTTAAAATGATGGAATCTTTGTTTCTAAAAAGCCACAATAAGCTTCCTCATGCTTATTAGTCATGTGAGCAAATGAAAATTATAACTAGCTGTCACAACTTGGTGAAATGGTTTATTAAACTAGCAGCTGCATAATAGAATGACCCCAATGGAAAAAGCAAAAATAAGCATACCAAGTCCCTGAACAGAGAACATTCGATTTCAAGGGACATAGTTCCAGGACATTTTCTTACTGATAGGTCACCAACACCCTATGTAATACACTATGATGTGGCATAGTGCAGGAAATTTTCATTATATGCTCTAGTGCTTGTATACACTAGTGATTAGTTATCTAGATCAGTGGTTGCCAACCAGTGGGGCGGGAACCACTGGTGGTCCACAAGAAAATTTTGGTGGTCCCCAGAGAAATGCCACCCCACCATAGCACCCCTCAAAGCAATTATTCCAGGCTGCATGGGAGCACAAAGCTGCTCCACCCACATGGCCCGCGGGAACACAAGGCTTGTGTCGCTTGCATTGTGAACAACACAAGGTAGTGAGGAGAGGGGGGAAAGGGCGGATGGGGGGAACTTGCCCCACTTGCCCCACGCGTCTTGTCTGGCCCTGGGCTGCTTCTTACCGCTTCTTTCTTCTTCTGCTTTTGGCTGCACACCAGGAAAGCAGCAAAAGTTTGCTCCGCCAGAAATGAGTCTTTGGGACCCTGCAAGGCATCCTGCTCCAAGAGGCTGCGCCAGCAAAGACTCAATTCTGGCGGAATTTGGGGGAGAGAAAGAAAGACTTCTGCTGCTTCTGCTGCTCTCCTTTCATGAAGCCAAAAGTCTCTCTCCCTCTCTCCCCCTCCCTGAGAACGGAGCTGGAGATGGTATCCTGTGATCCCAAATAAAGAATGATCAATTGGTAGGAAAATGGGGTGGGGAACTTTCCTGCAGACTTTTTTGGGGATTTTTCCAAGGTCTCTGGTCCACGGGATTTAAAATTATGAGTTTGATGGTCCCTGAGATCCAAAAAGTTGGCGACCCCTGATCTAGATAAAAGGCTCTGCCCCATCCCCCTTTGTCTTATAACTATGTAGTTTTTAAAAAAAATGAAAGTATTGGATTATTTCAATTTAAGCTATCATGGGCATCAAGAATATAAAACTGTGGTTAGAATGAGATTTAGCAAAGTAGCAACATACTCTGGAGCCAAAGTACCTTTACTCAGAACCACTGAGCTTAGTCAGACTTGCCCAAGTAAGCACACATATGAAGAATTCCTGTATGTGAGCCATCAGTCTGAGAATTTCCATGACATATTCTTGAAAGTTCAGATGTGCCCACTAGCCCCAAATGCCTTCATTAACCGAATAACTGAAAAACAGAGTTGGAAGAGACCTTAGAGGTCTTTAGTCCAACACCCCGCTCTGGAAATCCCCTGCTCAGAAAACCTGCTGTCCCACTGCTCAGGAAACCCGACACCATTTCAGACAAATGGTTGTCCAGTGTCTTTCTAAAAACTTCCAGCGTTGGAGCATCCACAACTTCTGGAGACAAGTCGTTCCACTGATTAATTGTTCCAATTGTCAGGAAATTTCTTCTTAGTTCTAAGTTGCTTCTCTCCTTTATCAGTTTTCACCCATTGCTTCTTGTCCTGCCCTCAGGTGCTTTGGAGAATAGCTTGACTCCCTCTTCTTTGTGGCAACCCCTGAGATACTGGAACATGGCTATCATGTTTCCCCTTGTCCTTCTTTTCATTAAACTAGACATACATAGTTCCAGCAACCGTTCTTCATATATGTTAGCCTCCAGTCCCCTAATCATCTTTGTTGCTCTTCTCTGCACTTTTTCTAGAGTCTCAACATCTTCTTTACATCATGGCGACCAAAACTGGATGCAGTATTCCAAGTGCGGCCTTACCAAGGCATTATAAACTGGTATTACGACTTCATGTGATCTTGATTCTATTAAGTGCAGGTTATTTGCGAAACTGCCTCTCCTTTAGTGTAGGCACACTCCAGGTCCCTTTCAAATGTTTCCTGATTAATATTAAACCAGTTCTGGGTTGAATACATACACCATTAAAAAAAAAAAAACTATCCCCTTTCCCATTGACTGGAACATAGTCCTCCCACTAGAGTTAACCATTTAAGAGCCACATTTTAGTGTTCATAATTGATGGCTAACATTTCAATACAAAATGTGCACATATTGGCTTAGTTCTAAGATTCTTTTGGATGGGCCAGGAATTAAGAGTCATTTCAGGGATCTTTCTGTTTATTTTGAACTTACTGGAAGCTTCTTGGAGTTCTAATATGCAAGATGGGCAGCTATATAATTTTTTATAATAATACATAAAATATTTTGTTTCTTGGTGTGTTTGCATGCCAATCTGCACAAAGGTTGTGGAAGGCCCATGACTTATATGTCCATGAATCAAGGCTTATATAAATTTAAAAAACATGGGAAATTGTGGTTCATTGTTATTTCTCATAAATGTTTTGTAAAGCAAGGGAAAAGTGCAAGGAACAGCAATTCTGAGTTGTAGTCTCCTAGTTCTTTGACAAGAGCCAAATGCATAATTTCTCATCATTGATTTTCCCGCCTATGTAGTCCCCTTCTACAGAATTTAGGAGAGATCATTACAGTGGGAGGAAACCTCGGTTTCCTGGTTTTCTTTAATTCATTCCCATTGCAGTGAAATTGTTGGAAACTTTCTGCGGAGCCCATCTTGCTGTCACAGGCTGTTGAAGTCTTTCTAAGAAACTCTGAAACAAAGGAAACTGTTTCTTTCCCCTTGAATTGTGCAGCACATTTCCGTGGCGTGAAATAACTTGGCTTGGAAGCAGTATTTGACACTCATAGCAGTATGTTTCCTACTAAACACAAGGTCACTAATCTCTGCTTATAATAACATGGACTTTTTTTTTCCACCATAAACCTACTTTAGAGTAGTTTATGTTGCAGGAAGAGAGGTGCATCTTTGCCAAAAGTACTGTCCTCAATATAACATAATAACAGAATGACACAGTTGGAAGGGACCTTGGTAGTCTTTTAATCTAACCCCTTGCCCCATAAAGACAATTTATGTGGGAGGGTTTAATGAAATTTCTGAGGAAAAAATGCAGAAGATCATTTTCTAAACTTTTTCTTTGTTTGTGGCATTTCATCAGAGAATAATCACTTAAGGGCAAAAGATTGGGAGAACAGTCCTGCTGGTTGAAGTCAAAAACCCATTTAGACCAGTGGTGGGATTCAAATTTTTTTACTACCGGTTCTGTGGGTGTGGCAGGGGAAGGATACTGTAAAATTTCCAGTCAGAGGTGGTATTTGCCAGTTCTCCAAACTACTCAAACTTTCCGCTACCGGTTCTCCAAAACTGGTCAGAACCTGCTGAATCCCACCTCTGATTTAAAAACTGCAGTCTAAGGCAATATTTTCTCCTCTAACTCAATTGATAGTCAAAGGCATTCCATTCCCTAGCCAGTCTCATAAAGCCTAATGTAATCCAGTCAACATTGTTAAGAAGCAGTTCTCATATTGCTATTCATATACTGTACAGCAGATCAAACAAATACATGAGTACATACCACTTCATAGTGCTTTATAGTCCTCTCTAAGCAGTTTACAAATTCAGTCTATTGCCTCCTCAACAATCTGGATCCTCATTTTACCCACCTCGGAAGGATGGAAGGCTGAGTCAGCCTTGAGCCTGGTGAGAATCGAACTGCCGAACTGCAGGATATATTTAGAAATATATCCTCATTCCCTAAATGATATCCTTCCTCTCCGAGTTCTAGTTATATAATCTATATCAGTGCTTCCCAACTTCTGGGGCACTAAGGACCAGTTTCTGTGGAGAGAAATTTTTCCATGGACCAGAGGGGGGCGTGGTTTCACGTGCTGCCTGCATCCTGTGGATGGGGCTTCACTGGTTTGCAGGACTGGTTTCTGGAATGCTGTGGCCCAGTCCCCATCTGTAGACCAGGGGTTGGGGACTCTTGAACTATACTATTCATTGTAAAAAAAAAAATCACTCATTTCAGCACTCTCCTGTTTTATGGTGCCTATTTTCTTTTTCAACAGACATCAAGGATTTTATATGCTGAAGGTAACTGACCAGGTTATGTCCCTGTTGGGCTTTGGGGGACACTAACTTTAGGAGTGGGATTCAAATTTTTTAACAACCGTTTCTGTGGGTGTGACTGGGTGGGCATGGCTTCTTCTTCTTTTTTGCAGCACCCCCTACGCTTCATTTTTGGGGCTCCTGGGCCTCAGGCAAGCCTCCTGGGGGGGCGTTTTTGCTCCCAGGAAGCTTCTCTGGCACCCAGGAAAGCGAAAAATGGAGCGCAGGGAGGGACAGCACCACCCACCCACCCCTGCACACCCTTTTTTGCCTCCTGGGCCTCGGGGAAGCCTCCTGGCTGAAGCAGTAAGACAGCGAAGGGAATCCCGGAAGAGCTGATCATCGGAACAGCTGCTTGCCAGGAGAGGAAAAAAAGAAATATCTTAAGGAGTGACTGGGTGAGGGAAAACACAGTCAGTGACCTCAAGCATGCGCGCGATGTTGTGCATGCGCAATGTCAAGCATGCGCGTTAAGGACTGACTGTGAGAGGAGGGCAGGGGTGGGTGGAGAGGGGCGGGGCAAGCCAGGGGCACAATTTGCCAGTTCTCTGAACTAGTAGAATCCCACCCCTGAGTAACTTTGGTGTATGCACTTGCTTTAATGTTTATTTTATGTCCCTCAAGTTTCTTCCTCACCTTTTGTTTCTCAGATACTCTAATCTCCTTTAATCTTATCAGGAACAAATTACCTGAGCCTTGCCAGCCTAGAGAATAGCAACATTTACACTGTGGAAAAATGGCTTGTTACCACTACCAATTGTTTCTAATTGTTTCGTTTTATTAAAGGGACACTTCATTCTTGAATGGAAAAAATACTTTTTTTTTCTTCATTTGATCATTTATTTCAGCTTTCTGCAGCTAGGAATCCTCCAGTTTGATCATTGTGACTACAAATAACAGAAATCGAGGTTCATTTCCTCTGGGTGGTAATAGATCTGAAAAAGGTCATTCATCAATTGATCAAGCCAAGTTCCTTTTCAATATGAAGACTATGTAGAAGAGCCCTTGTATATTTGAGAGAATGTGCCTGAGTTGCTATCACACAAACCAATTCACGTGTCTAAGTTGCTATGACACACACTTAAAACTGCAATCCTATACGGAAGAAGCAAGAGAGGAATATCAGAGGTGGTATTCAGCAGGTTCTGACCAGTTCTGGAGAACTGGTAGCAGAAATTTTGAGTTCAGAGAACCAGAAAATCCCACCTCTGACTGGAGATTTTACAGTATCCTTCCCCTGTCACACCCACCAAGCCACACCCACAGAACCAGGAGTAACAAAATTTGAATCCAGCCACTGAGGAAATATACCAAATATACCAAATCAGGAAATATAAAAACATAATGGATGGAAGGAAGAAAAACAACTATGCCATAGTTCCCATCCTATGGAACCACGGTGGTGTAGTGGTTAGAGTGTAATAGTGCAGGCTACTTCTGCTGACTGTTCTGACCCAAACCTTGTTCCAAGGAAACAAACACGAAAAAGAGGTAACAGCAAAACCTTTTAATAATTCTTTACGAATTCTGTTCCTGCACGGTTAAAAGGCTGTTTCAAACTAATTGTCTCTGACAAGAACGAGCCTTGCCAAGGTTGTGCAAAGCTGCCAAAAATACTAGATAAAGTAACTAAGAAATATTTCAAACACAAAGAGTCTCCAAACATCAACCAAGATACTCTGAACGTCCACAAGGCTTGAGTGCAAAAACTTCTTTGCTTCCTGCAAAGAACTCTGGTTTCTCAGCTGGCTTCTATCTCGTAAGGGAGGGGCCATTACCTTGCAGCCTTACTCCTGAGTCACCTGTGCTGCTGCAGCTGTTCTTCCTTCGAGCAGCACTGTGCACATGTGCACTGGGCACAGGCTCCTCGGGGACCTCTTCATCACTGCTGCCAGCCTCCACATTCTCCGAAGGCAGTATTCCGCTCCCTGATGGTCCTGGCCTCATCCCTGCATCACACCAGGCCTCTCATCTGAGTCTCTCGCTCTCCAAGATCTCAGCCATCCACACCTGCTGCTAATGAACCACAACACTGACTGCTGGCTGCCTGCAATTTGGCAATTCGAATGTCACCAGGCTCAAGGTTGGCTCAGCCTTCCATCCTTCCGAGGTGGGTAAAATGAGGACCCAAATAGTTGGGGCGCAAAAGTTGACTCGGTAAACCACTTAGAGAGGGCTGTAAAAGCACTGTGAAGCGGTATATAGTGCTATTGCTATCCTGATTTGGAGTTGCCTTCATCAGCAGAAGACTACAACAACTTTTTATTCTGATGTATAAAATATAGGTAGTCCTTGACTTACAATAGTTCCTTTAGTGACTGCTCAAAGTTACAACAGCACTGAAAAAAGTGACTCATGGGCATTTTTCACAGTTACAACCTTTGCAGCATTCCCATTTTGATCACGTGATCAAAATATTTATGACCGTTGCTGTGTCCCAAGATCATGTTTTGTCACCTTTTGTAATCTTCTGACAAGCAAAGTCAGTGGGGAAGCTAGATTCACTTAACAACCCGGTCACTAACTTATCAACTGCAGTGATTCACTTAACTGTGGCAAAAAAGTTTGTAAAATGGGGGAAAACTCATTTAACAAATGTCTCACTTAACAACAGAAAATTTGGACTCATTTGTGGTCGTAAGATGAGGACTACCTGTATAGCATTCACCCACCATTTGGCAAAAAAAAAAAGAAAAAGATACAGATCTTCAGGTAAAATACATTTGGAATGCTTCTAAGGCTTCAGGTTTGCCAGGTGTTTGCAATTTCCATCCCTGAGCCAATCGCTTCCTTCTTGTAGTCCACTTGAGTGGGTCCCTTTGCTGACCCACATTCTTCTGCGATTCCAATCGTCTTTCAAATTGTACCCTGTATGTTGCATTGTAGCCTGGGACTTTCTAAAAGGAAAGTGGGTGGGCATTGCAGATGGATGGGATTGGAACCTCCCAGCTAAACATTTCTGCCTTTTATTGCCTTTTTTCCCCCTGCCTACAAATGTGGGATGCAGACACAAAACATGGCTGGTGTTCCCAAAGCATTCTTTTTCCTAAGGGTGAAAAAAAAAAAAACAGAGCTGAGCCATATATATTTCAGGGCAGTAACCACTTAGATACAACATACGATAATCATTAATATGTTCCACTGCTGTGGTGGGAAAAATCTCTTTCTGGTAGGGCTCAATAACTTTATATTAGAACCTCTTGGTTCAACCACAGAATTTTACAGAGGATCTCAATGACATTACATATTTCTAATTCTCCTATATTTTTCCATACTGCTTCTCTTATTGTACACTTACAGAAAACCTCTTAAGGAGAGAATGAAAGGATAAGCTTAAAATTCTTTTCAACTAGAAATTATCTTTCAAAAGATGGGATAATAGCACTAGGAGATATTGATCCAGAAATATCCTCTTGCAAACAATTAGTTGGACTGTCAAAACAATTGGACACTCTCCTATATTGGGGAAATATTTAACATATATTTTTGCATATCTTTCATCTTGGTTTTTTGCTTGCTTGTTTGTTTATGAAATAAAGCCTTCCTATTGAATATATTGGATTTGCTTCCATGTAAAAATATCAACGCTGATGGTAAACATACCACTAAATTCAATGGAAGCGATCATGGAATGAAACACTATAGTGTATGGGACATCCAAGCTACATTTTAAGCTACGTTTTCAGTAAATATTGATTTTCTTTTTTTTACAGAAGACTTCATCATTGACCAATCTCTTTATTAGGACCAATTAAAATGCCACAATAATGAGTATCTACCATTTTCACATTTTCATATTAATATTCCATTGACTGATTTATTGAGCTTTTGTGGCCACTTCTCTCCTATAATGATCGCAACAATCAATAAAAACAGAAATAAATAAAAACATATTGAGGGGAATGCATTTATCAGGCTGCTCTGATCATGAAGACTCTTACTTATTCTAGAAATAATTATGAAATGATATGACAGGCTAATAGCACCTTCTCCCTATCTTCACATCTGGATGTCACTGGACTGAGAGACACTGCTATGCATAATAATAAAATGTACTGAACAACAACAAGAACAAATGCAGTAAATGCTAGTCTTGAGGAAAATCAACCCATTACCTAATTTTTAAAAAGCACCTTCCATTATGCTTTTATAACTGAAAATTAATCCTCAGAATTCATTAGTATCACTACATTAAACAGGTTGCTGTCATTTGTTAGATTACCAAAAATCTAATGTGCTTGGTTCCTGCCACAAAATTACAGGCAAAGACGGAACATTTACAAGGCAAGAACAAGCTCTGATTCAGAGCCACTTCTGAGCAATTTCATGGGCAGCTTGCATCAGGATGATAACATTGTGTGTAGCGTTCTGCCTCCCATAAGGTAAAGTGTCATTTTGCAGCTAACAAATCAGAAGGCTTGAAAGGGGAAGCTATTCATCAACGGTCAGATGTGAACAAATATTTACAAATGAATAAATGGACAGAAATAGATATTACAACCATAGCAAAAAATGGTGGCTTATCTTGTCAGAAACAGCCCATCTATGTAAACAAACCAGAAAACATTGTAGTCATAAGCTCAGTGTTTGCATTTATTTCTTAATACTGAGAAGGGAAAAACTTATTATCAAGGCACTGCTTGAGAGCCAATTTGGTATAATGATTAAGGCATCAGTCTAGAAACTGGGAGACCAGGAATTCTAGGCCTGCCTTAGACACAAAGCCAGCTAGTTGACCTTGGTCCAGTCACTTTCTCTCAGCCCTAGAAAGGAAGCAAGCTAGGGCAAACCACTTTTGGAAACCCTTGCCAAGAAAACTGCAGGGACTTGTCCAGGCAATCTTCAAGAATTGGACCTGATTGAATGGGAAAGGGGGAGGGAGGCACACATAGGGGACCGCCCAATCCACAAGTGAAGTCCAACAGACTTCAAATGCTAGAAAAGTATGGCAGCATAAATTCTGCTGCCCCACCAGTTGAATCCTATTCTGCCTTGGTAAAAGAAACCTGGTGAGTGATATATTGGAAAAACTCCTCTTTGTGGCAATGAATGTTTACATCAAGGGACAGGAAGGGAGGGAGGGAGGGAGGAAAGAAAGAAAGAGAAAAAGGAAGAAAGGAAGAAAGAGAGAGAGAGAGAGAGAGCGCAGGTGGGGTTTGGATTATCTTAATATAGATTCAAATATAAGAAGACAAAGTGCAATTACCTAATATTTCAGGGCTTTTAAGGTAAGAATTAGCCTTTTCAATTCTCTTTAGACCTATATAGCTGGCTCAACATTGGAGAAGTACATTTCTAATTAGTAACCTAACTTTGGTTGCTTTTTTTTAACCTCTAACCATTTTCCTCTAATATTTTCCCCCAAAGCCTTCAGAGCCAGTCCCATGGAGAACCCATTCCTGTAGTCTATACAAGCTGTAAGAACAATAGCAGTCTAATCAGTAGCAGGCAGATGCATTTGGGCAAATCAGCTACAACACAGATGTTAATTTTCCCCTCCATTAAGCACTTTGTAGACCACCAAAGATTCTCCAGACAAGGGAGCTGAGCCACTCTGAGCTGCTTCCTTGAGGCAAATCCAAATACTGATGGCTTGTATTGAATTGTTTTCTCCTCCCTATACAAGCAAAATAATATCCTAGCACCCTCTCCAACATCACTAAGCCCTTTCCAAGTCCTTCCTGTATCTTCCTCAGCTACTATTTAAAAGCTGGGGTAACAACTAGAAATTGGCATGAAATCTGAATAGTTGCTGAGAGACTTGTGAGGAGTGCCTAGCAGCTGTGTATTTTCATGCTGTTGCCTCAGACATTCTATTCAATCCATTTCTCTAACAGAGGAGATCTAACACTGAGTCATTTTCACATCTGCCATTGAAGACATTTCTCGGCTGTCTTCATTGCTGGAAGGTTTAGAAGGAAAAAGCAAAACAATGGCTAATCTAAGAACTAAAAAGTCATGCTTTGAAAAACTCCTCTACGGGGTTAACAGCTCCTCTTTTCCATTTTGCCTCCTACGTAAGATGGCTGCTTCCTGCCATCTCTGCCTTGCATGATTCACACAAGCTAGTCATACCCTGAAACTACATAGCCTACAGTGCAGGTTCAATAAGGCGCTGGTTCCTTCACATCTGTTCACCTGCTCCAAATGAATATAGCCAAATTGCTGTATGGGACTTTTTTTTTAAAAAAAAAGCAAATTAACAAACTGAGGAAAAATAGTGCCAGCTTTGCCTGTAGCCATCTTTTCCTTTGATTTTTAATCATAATTATATAGGGCACCTGACACCTGGAATACCCACGCACCATCATCTGGGTCCATGGGACAGTCTCGTTCTCTAAATCCTGCAGGTCATGTGTCCAATATTAGTATGCCATGATAAACAGCACATTTTTAGTTTTTTGTCTGTTACATTCACAGAGAATTCAGCACACACACACACACATGCACAGTCTAGTAGACAAGACCCATTTATGTCTACATTAATTTATCTACTTGAACCGAATCACATTAATTAATTCCATAAAATAAATGCTTGCTTATGAAAGTTTTATTGATAGTTTTTAAAATTGTAAAAGAAATTGAGGTTTTTTTTGCATCTATACGAATAAAATTTTAGTCAATCATGCAACCTTTGGAGAATAATTTCTGCTACTTTGATTTGACTTCCTTGTTCAGTACCTAGAAAGAAGAAAATGTTCACGGACACCTCTGAGCTCAACCTTTTCCCACATCTATTTTTCTTTTTAATTCAAGGGATGTTTCTCTATTTGCACCTCACCACAGCACCAACATGCTCTGGGTCATCTTTTCTTGTGCTCTGTTCCAGAGATGTTGCTTTCAGTTCCTTTATCTTGTCCCTATCAAATTTCCCCCAGCTCTAGTTCTTTTGCTGGCTAAAGGATAGGTGAAGATTGCCTCAACCCATCTGTGGAGAAAGGCCAAATCTCATAGTTGTTACATGGCTGTCTGACTGGCAAATCTAAATTTCACCTTGAGTGAAGCAACTGTTCTTTATTTAAAAGCAAACATGGGACTGAAGTTGGGATCCTCCTCAGGTGTGGTTTGCAAAGCCGTTGCTTAAATATAGCAAGCATTTGCCTCAAGTAAGCCTATTCTTTCAAAGACATTGTGTCAAAGCCTAGGAGTGGGTTTCACCTTACAATTGCTTGAGGTGGCATCTAGCTTAATGACTTCCCAGGAATGCATAGTTCCAGACATCCTCAGTCAACCTGTAAGGACTGGACAAAGAAGCTGCAACTTGCTCCTGCAGTGTTTCAAATAACATTAAGGATATGAGGGGAAGGGCTTCAGTTGTAGTATGGGCATTCACACTACGCTTTGTCTATCAGTGACATCTTAAAAGAAGCGTTTGATTTCGGGAGGCATTAAAAAGACAACAACAAGGTAGTAAAAGATACTTGCACCAACCTATTACCTTTTTAACATCTCTAGGATTCAAGGTGTATTTTCTTGGGGTGCACATTTACTATGTGAGACCTGGGGAAAGCGCAGCTTTTTCACAGGGCCAATAATAGGTACAGTAAATAAACCTATAGCAAATCTGAAGCACCTTCCCCAACTGCAGCCACATACTGCATGCCATAGGAACATCTTGGAGTTAAATATGTGTCACATAGCTGCCAGTAACCATAATTCTTCACTTTGTATAAAAGTTTACTATTCTTATTCCAAGACAAGGAACTATAAACTTTCTCTACGTTGCCTTCAGCTGTAGGTGCCCATTTTACAGTAACTGTATTAAATTTAAGGATTACACCTACAAGCACACAATTCATATATTCAATTTAAAGTAAATCACAAATAATATCCGGGAATATATAGAGGCATTACCAGCAACAAGAGAATCAACAGAACAAACCATCTAAAGTGATTAAGTGGACGTTACTACACGGGCAAATAATAATTCTTAAAACACATGCAGTGGTACTGTGATAAATGTCTGACTCACGATTTTATATTCTGAATTTATTCTAACACATTCTGCCTATAAGGCAAGAGATTTTTCAATAAAATACCACGTTATATTATCAGAATTATATGAGCAATACTTTATTGGAATACTTCAATGCATATTGTGATGCATTAAAATTATTGCCCTCCTTTCTAAGCAAACTGTTGGAGGTAGCATTTAGCCCAACTTCTACTGAAATTAATGGGATTTGAGTAAGTGATCATAACTGTCTCATTAGCTCTAGTGCTACTTCTGATGAGTAACTTGGCCTGAATGCTACCCTGCAATAAATAATACTAAGATTAGAGTCAATGTTTAAAAAAAAAACCTAGCAGAATGAAGAATAAAATACAAGCATTTGAATTGAATTAAAGAGGCTTTTTCCACAATGGATGCATCTTCACCAGCCCCCAAAAAAAAAGAGGGGGGGGACAAACAGCATACCATATTAACTTGAAAAGAAACCCTACATTTTAATCCTATATTAATTAACTCCTTGACATCTCCAGAAAATAAACGGAAGCAAGGAAGCTGGGGAAAAAATCAGCAAGGTTTTACAGTCAGTTATTTTGCAATTTTTCTAAATACAAAAATTCTGCTGCTTTTAGATGTCAGCTATAGCTGAAAAATAAACAGAGGTCCAGATTTTTTTTAAGCCCAGATCCTAGCATAAATGCCTATTGGGCCTTGATTGCCAATCTAAGCCACATGGGTGCCATCTCCCGTCACCCTGAATACGTTTTGTGCCCTCACTCATGCTCTACTGTTGTGTTATGTCACTGTTCAGTCATGGAGCTCACTATGAAACTTTGGGTCAATAACTATCTCTAAGTCCAACCTAGCTATTCTGTCTATAGTTGTAGGGATAAAATGGGGGATCTGTACAGACTTGACCTTTCAGAGAAAGCCAAACATAAATGTAATAATAAATAAAATTTAGGGTGGTGGGAAATGAATACAGACACTGAAAGGGAAATCTTACTGATTGAGGGATACATTGTGATAAAACAGGATGACAGGAAATCAGAATATTAAATGAAAAGATGATTGTGACAATCAGTGGTGGGATTCAAATATTTTTACTACTGGTTTTGTTGGTGTGGCGTGGTGAGTGTGGCTTGGTGAGCATGGCAGAGGAAGAATACTGAAAAAAACCCATTCCCTCCTCACTCCTGGGAAAAGGTTACTGCAAAATCCTCCCTCCCCACCCCACTAACCTGCTTTCCAGTTCCGTTCTCCTGTGCAGGGCAACAAAAGAAGACCCAGCCAATCAGCTGAGACTCGAGAGGCAGAGAAGACATGGGGGCAGGGCCAGTCAGAGGTGGTATTCCAAACTACTCAAAATTTCCGCTACCGGTTCTCCAAAACTGGTCAGAACCTGCTGAATACCACCTCTGGTGACAATAATTATAATATTAATAAGACTGACTAACTACAAATACCAGCATGATAAAGTAGCAAAAATGGTGCATTGGAATATCTCCACAACACATCATTTGCCTGCAAGCAAGAATTGGTGGGACCACAGAATTGACAAACTAATAGAAAATGAAGAAACTAAAGTGTTCTGGGACCTTAAAATTCAAATAAAAAAGCATCTGTCATGTAACACCCCAGACTTAACAATTGTTGATAAGAAAGCCAAAATAGGCTGGGTAGTGGATGTAGCATTACCTGATGACAGCAGAATAAAGACAAAGAACTGGAGAAGATCACAAAATGCAAAGACCTTCATATAGAAACAGAAAAATAGTGGCAAAAGAAAATAAAGATAGTACCAATAATAATATTGTATGCCTTGGGTACAATCTCAAAACACCTGGAGCATCACTTGAACACTACTGGCATTGACAAAATTATCAGTCAATTGCAAAAGGCAGCATTATTCGGAACAGCTTGCATGCTCTGGCAATGCCTTTAACACCATCATACAATAACACTTGTGTTACGTCCTGAGGACTCAAGGAGTTCTCACTCAGGTCCACTCACTTTGTGTGGGCGTTATTCCCCCATTCCCATTGGTCAGTTCTCCCCAGCAGCCAGCTATAAAAGCAGGCTGCGGGGTCCAACTGGCTGCTGATTGCTGCGAGCCAGTTCCAGGCTTGGCAAGCACGGTCAGCCCTTTATTTGTAAAATAAAGTACTGTTGCACTCATGCTCTGGTTCAGCCTCTCATTGCTCAAACTTAACACTGGCGACGAGGGTGGGATGGCTACCAGAAGCACCTTGCAACCGCTGAGTCACTAGCCACCGATCTACAGCCCAGAGAGAGCGATCGGCTGGCAACAAGGGAAACGCTGATCCGCAGCCAGAGAGAGCGGTCAGCTAACGAAACGAGCGATCAAAAAGAGCAAACGCAGATCCGCAGCCAGAGAAAGCGGTCTGAGTCAAATAGTTAGAAGCGTCTGTAGCCGCTTGTTAGCCTCGCTACGGGGAAAGTGAAGCGCTGCGAGCCGCAGCCGCTCTGCATTTGGCGCGAAATTCAAACGGGTGTCATTTGAATTTCGAGCCAGTAGGAATCACAGCACAGCGCTGTAGAGAGTCACTAACGCCCACTTTTTCGGCGCGAATCAAGACACCTCCAACGGCTAGCAGCCAACGTGGTAACCCAGAGAGAGAGAAAGAGAGGGTAGCAAAAACCTCTCCAGAGCTGATATCACTAGTAACTCACGGCGTTCGTAGTCCCAGAGAGATTTCTCCCGCAGGTAGCCCAGCCGTTCCAGCACCATGGGGTCCAGTCCAGTATTCCCGGCGTTTAAACCAGATGAAGAGAAGTGGGAATCGTATAAGAACCGTTTCAATCATTACATCGATGCGGTCGGCCTGTCGGATGCGGGAGAGCATCGGAAAAATCCTATTTCCTAATCTACTGCGGAGCCACCATTTACGATACCGCTGCAGCACTCGTGGCGCCGAGAGAATTAAAAACGTGCCGTGGTCCGGTTGCTTGAGATCCTCACAAACCACTACGCTCCCAGGCCTTCACAAATCGCCAGGAGGTTCACGTTCCGAATGAGGAAGCAATCAAGTAAGGAGACCATCAACCAATACATGGCCGCCCTCAGAACAGCAGCCCTGCACTGCGGGTTTGGAACATACCTGGAGGACATGCTCCTCGATCAATTGGTTTGTGGGGTCAAGGATCTCAACCTACAGAGGCGACTGCTAGCTAAAAAGACCTCAACCTCGCGCAAGCGGTAGAGGAGGCCCTAGCAGCCGAGCTAGCAACAAACTCAGCCACCAAAATTCAGGGCCCAAGCGCCAAGCTAGCAGCGTTCCCAGTCCATTCCGAAGAGGTGGAAGCGGAGGAAGGCCACAACGATGAGAACGAGGTCCATCGCCTCACCAATGACAGACGGTCGCAGGTAGGGGCCAAACAAGAATACACCGGTCCACCCAAGCACATCACCCTGTGCCTAGCCTGTGGGGATCACATCAAAGGGCCACCTGCAAGTTTAAAGGAGCCGTTTGCAACAACTGCCATAAGAGGGGCACATTGCGAGAGTCTGCCAAGCCCCCAAAGCGCTGCACAAAGACCCCCGTCCTCGCACGCGGGACCACAGAGGCAAGTATTAAACTGTCGCACGCACCGCCTTGCCAGGTGTACTTGCCACTCTGTTAGTAAAATTTCTCTCTCCGTTTCCCTAGAAGGTAAACCGTGCCACATGGAGGTTGACACAGGGTCAGCGCTCTCAATAATCTCGTGGAACACCCTCAAGAGACTCCACCCCAGCCTATCTACTACCCGGCTTCAGAGATGCCAGTTCGGTCTGAAGGACTACCAGGGAAGGCCATTCCCATGATCGGCAGAGGCAAGTTCTTTGTCAGTTTTAGAGTTTTAAAGGCCACCTACCTCTAGTGGTAGTTAACGGCAATCTACCCACCTTATTGGGGCTCGATTGGTTTCCCCACCTCGGCCTAGGGTTAACAGGAGTCCATGCTGTCTCAACCTCAGACACTGACTCCTTATTCGCTGACTACGCAGATGTGTTCAGCGAGGAGCTGGGGTGCTATAATGGAACCCCATTTCGTTCACCGTTGACCCCAGGCAGTCCCAATCAGATTAAAACCACGTAGAGTTCCATTTGCTATTCGACCAAAACTAGACGCTGAATTGGATAAACTACTAAAACAAGGGGTCATTGAGCCAACAGATTTCGCCAAGTGGGAGACGCCCATTGTCACACCCTCAAAAAGATGGTAGCCTGAGAATTTGCTCGGACTACAAGACAACAATCAATAAATATTTACAAGTTAGCGCCTACCCCGTGCCCGTCATTCAGCACTTATTGCACACATTCGAACCGGGCAGTATTTTTGCTAAATTGGACATGTCTCAAGCATATCAACAGTTCCCTGTTGATAACCAAACAGCGAACTTCAGACCATCGTCACTCACAGGGGTGCCTTCCGATGCAAGCGTCTCCAATTTGGCGTAAGTGTTGCCCGGGTATTTTTCAATCCCTCATGGAGCGGATTTTACAGGGCCTCCCTGGTGTAGTACCCTACTTGACGACATCTTGGTCTCGGCCAGGGACAGAACCCAACTCTTCCAGAGAGTGCGAGCAGTGTTAGAGAGGTTCAGACAGCATGGCCTCAAGTTAAAAAAAGAAAAATGCGCCATTGCCACTAGACAGGTGGACTTTCTGGGTTATAAAATTGACGCCTCTGGTATTCACCCCCTGGAGTCCAAGGTCAGGGCGATCCACGAAGCTCCCACACCGACCTCCAAAATGGAGCTACAAGCTTTCTTGGGACTCCTAAACTTTTATGCATCCTTTTTGCCCCATAAAGCCTCAGTAGCCGAACCCCTACACAGATTACTAGACAAAAAGTCACCGTGGCACTGGGGGCACAAAGAAGACCAGGCGTTTAACGCCGTCAAATCACTACTTACGTCAGAGGCAGTGCTCATCCAATTCGACCCCAACCTTCCTTTAGTACTGGCAGCAGACGCATCCCCTTTTGGAATTGGGGCGGTCCTTAGTCACCGACTCGCCAATGGCGCCGAGGCCCCCATCGCTTTTTCTCCAGGACGCTCTCGGCCACAGAGCGAAATTACAGCCAAATAGACAAGGAAGCCCTAGCAGCTGTTGCAGCCGTGAAAAAGTTTCACGAATTCCTTTTTGGCCACTTCTTCGAACTGGTCACCGACCATAAGCCCCTCCTGGGCCTACTGGCGGCGACAAACAGACACCTCAAGTCCTCTCCCCTCGGATGACAAGGTGGACGCTTTTCCTAGCGGCCTACTCATACAAACTTATCCACCGCCCGGGCAAAACTCTATCCCATGCTGACGCACTCAGTCGCTGCCCCTTACCCGCTCCGGCGGAAGACCCAGCTCCTGTCAATGCCATTTTTGAAATCACCCAGTTGGACCTGCCCATCACCGCCCTTGACATCGCCGCCAAAACCAAGGCAGACCAAACGCTCGCCCAGGTGCTCGACTGGGTGAGGAGGGGGTGGCCGGGAGGCAATGTTGATAACAAATTCGCACCCTTTAAGACTCGCATGCAGGAGCTGTCCAGTTTGCAGGGTTGTCTACTGTGGGGCACTCGAGTGATCATTCCGACCTCTCTGCGTACCCGAGTCCTGGAGGCGTTGCACGAGGGACACCCCGGCATTGTGAGAATGAAGGCGTTGTCACGCAGCTACGTGTGGTGGCTGGGTCTAGACGAGGACATTGTCAATTGGGTAAGTTCCTGCAGCATTTGCCAGGAATCCCGTCCTGCTCCCCCATCGCCACCCCTATCAGATGGGAGAGCGCCAGCGCCCTTGGTCTAGAATCCATATCGATCTGGCCGGCCCGTGCATGGAAAGATGTTCCTAGTGGTCGTGGACGCTTACTCCAAGTGGATAGACGTGGCGCAGCTATCCACAACCACCACACTAGCAATCACCAACGTGTTAACGCGCCTGTTCATTACCCATGGACTACCCGACTCCTTGGTCTCCGATAATGGCCCACAGTTCGCATCAGTAGAATTCAGCCTTTTTGCAGCCAACCTAGGCATTCGCCACATTTTCACAGCCCCATTTCACCCTGCGAGTAATGGGTTGGCTGAAAGGGCCGTCAGGACCACCAAAGAGGCCCTCGCTAGGTTTGGCAGAGATGACTGGCACCACAAACTCTCACGGTTCCTGATGAGCCAGCACTCAACCCCTGTGCAGTCACCAATAAGTCCCCAGCGGAACTTCTGATGGGCCGCGCCTGAGGACTGTATTAGATAGACTGCACCCACAATACTGCCCTGACTCTCCCCTCGCTTCCACTTCGGGGTTAGACATTTTATGTTACAGGAGCCGATATTCGCAAGGAATTTCGCTGGGGACCCACTTTGGATTCCGGGCGAGGTCATCGCCGTCACCGGGCCGAGATCATATAGAGTCAGGCTGGAGGATGGTCGCGTCTGGAGGAGACACATAGACCAACTCAGAAGGCGCCTCAGCAACCTCGCAAACAAGAATCCAGAGTCTCCAGTCGAAGGGGAACCGTCCCATCCGCCACACAGCCACACCGCACCCAGTGACCAGTCTGCGCCAGCGGTCGTTCCGGTCAGCCCAAACTCAGACAACAGCGCCCAGAGAGTTGATCAACCGGATCCAACCCACGAGAGTTTGACTCCAGAAACCAACCCGGTGGTTTCCGAGGATGCCCAGTCCAGAGAGAGTGTTGGCGACACTATGCCAGCTCAACCGTCACAGACTGATACCGAACAGTCAGACAATGTTCCCGAGTTGCGCCGCTCCGGGCGCCAACACAAACCCCCATCTACCTCAAGGACTATGCGTGTTCGCATCTGGGGGAAGGGGTGTTATGTCCTGAGGACTCAAGGAGTTCTCACTCAGGTCCACTCACTTTGTGTGGGCGTTATTCCCCCATTCCCATTGGTCAGTTCTCCCCAGCAGCCAGCTATAAAAGCAGGCTGCGGGGTCCAACTGGCTGCTGATTGCTGCGAGCCAGTTCCAGGCTTGGCAAGCACGGTCAGCCCTTTATTTGTAAAATAAAGTACTGTTGCACTCATGCTCTGGTTCAGCCTCTCATTGCTCAAACTTAACAACTTGCCTTGGAAAGGACTCAATAGGACATCAGTCATGCAAAATTCTAGGTAAATAGCAGAGAACCTGGAAGCCTCGACCTGTCCTTTAGATACTTCCTGTTCGGTTTCTAGGGTGAAGCTTCACCATCCACAAGGGAGAAGAGCATTTTCGAAGCTTCTGCTATCTTCCAATCGGAACACACGGCCACTATTTTAAAAAAGCTGCTGATCAGACTTATATTCTATAATTATACTTAGATCTATTCAAGTACATCAATCAGTTTCACTGTATAATAAAGGGCTTAGGTACAAAGAAAAGAAATCTGGCATTTGGATCACCGCACTTATCTAAATGAGTGTTCCTGAAATAATTTGGGGACACTTTCTGCAGAAAAATCATTTGATTTGAATCAGAGGCAGAAATACATTTCTCCAGAAAATTGTAACTATGTAACCTACATGCATCTGGACCACAACTGGTTTAAGATAAGTTTCTTATGCAAATGATATTCAACCTCAAGAAGAAGGTAGATAATGGAATTATTGAAAAGTCAACTACTCATCAGAAGATGACAGAAAAATCAGGCAAGGTCCTAATATATGGGTAAGAAGCAAATGGACTTGTTACAATCACTGCTTTTAATTTATCAAAGCAAAGCTGTCACAAGTCAGACACTGACAAATGTGTATCTAATGCATATAAATGAGCCAATTATCACTAATGGTTGGACAGTTCAAAGCTGTATAGACTTCATTTTTATTACATTTTTTTTTAAGAAATGAAATTTTAAGTGGAAACCAAACCATCTATAAACAATGATTGACAAGCTAAACAGTTGTGTTTTATCATAAACATTTTCTTCAGAGAACCTAAATGCTAGAATAGTCTGAATAATTCTGAAATATAGCTCTGCCATGATTGATCATCACAGCACTGTCAGCAGGAGTCTTACAAAAAAATTTTTTTCCTCCAGATCCCAGAGGAGAGCTTGAGCTTCAGGGTAACATTCTGGATGCCCCCACAGATCAATCCCATATATATCATATTTAGACCACCGAATAGTAAAAGTGTCATATACATATATGCATGCACATACACATACATATATACATGGTACTCAGTAAGACCTTTAAGGATTTTTAAGCTGTACAACTTGATTGTATCGTATATGTTTCCTCAGATTGTAAATAAAAAAAAAAAATTGACCAGTTTCAACAAGTAAGAACATGAACGTTTATTATATTGTTCAGCAGACATTTTTAACATTCATGAAGCTTATAGGTTTTGTTCAACTTAGTCACTTGGTTCTAACTTAAGTTGAGTATGAACTCAGTCACTGTGGTTGTCAATCTATGATTTATCTCATATGGTTGTGTGTAAACTGGGCATTCAATCAACCAACTAATAATTTGTATTATGAACCTAGTCTGTTACTTGATGTTTAGAGCTGAAGAAGCTTCTTGAATGAGAAGTGAAATGTCTTCAAAAAGAAACCAGAAGGTCCATTTGCCTCTTGAAAAAGCACCTCTGGGACAACCATGACCTGGATGACTGAGAATCTCCACAGACATCTAGCAATATAAGTTAATATTTATTCACATCACTGAAAAATAATAAGATAATGCCTTATAATAAGATAATGCCTCTTCCCAATCTAGTTCATTCCGCACATTCTAGTGAAAAAATATGAGCTGGAGTGAAATCCCTGATGCCAATTCCAATCATTAGTTGAACCATTCCTCTCAAGAGATCTATACACCTTGGTTGTAATTTAGCACAGCAGAAATACTATGAGTGATTCCATTTGGCAGGAAGATAAGAGGTAATGTGATATAATAATTAAGATCATGAATTAGATGCAGAAAATGCCAAGAAAATCAAACCTTCATCCACAGAAATTCCCCAAATGAGATGTTGGCCTAGTTAATCTCTCTCAGCTCAACCCACTTACTAAGGTTGTTGCTATAAGGGGAAAAAAGGAAAGAAAAAATTCCGTATATCACCTTGAATTCCCAAATCAAAAGGTCAGATATAAATAAAATTTTACAATAAAGTAAATATGCTATCAAATAAATATGAATAATAATAAATGTATAGTTAAGATCTGTACCTATCAAGAGTCACAGTACTTTTTTCAAATGCAATATAAAATGAAAAAAATGGCTTTTGTCCCCTTACATGTATGTTCATTTCCAAAGTTTACCACAGATCAGTTCACAGTGCCTTTAAAAATAAATGTTTCAATCCCCCAAATGGTATTACTTACTGAGAAATGAAGTGGTTGAATCCTCTGGACCAAGTTTCTGGTTGGAACAGCGTTGGAGGGGGATTCCTGAAAAATATGCAGGCAATTTGTATGAACAGCTGAAAAAGTCAAACCAATTGTTCAACACTAAAATCTGTTGTTGACGTTATCCAGAAGGAATTGTTTCCGGATACTTTCAATGTGGAAGATATCCATGGATCGTTCCTGCTATTATCTGATAAATGAAATCGCTTGTCTTGGCCATTCATTTTCTTTCAAACAGTTTCAGGAAATTTAGACAAGGATTCAGGATTGTAGCAGAACAACTGGGCCCCAAATAGTTATATACTCTGATGAAAGGAGTCTTCCTATACCATTTCTATAGGCAAAGGTTTCTTCCAGATGATCATTCATGGCAAATCGAAAAGATGTAACTAGCCACAAATATGACACTTTCAGAGCTACTCCCCTCACAGAAAAATCTGCTATGTACATCTCACAATGAATTCTGAGTGCATGTATTTGTT
Organism: Pseudonaja textilis; assembly: GCF_049901715.1. Classification (NCBI taxonomy): domain Eukaryota; kingdom Metazoa; phylum Chordata; class Lepidosauria; order Squamata; family Elapidae; genus Pseudonaja; species Pseudonaja textilis. Next base: position 188,542,514 of record NC_141990.1, read on the forward strand.
AAAAATAATGTAAATAACAACAACAACAATAATGTTATATGTGCCTAATAGATTAGAGCAATGGAAATGAAAAAAGAACAGTTGATTGTTTAATTTCTCCCTATGCCTGTGTCTGAGTTGTGTGCATGTGTTGAAAACTGAGCAAAACATAGCTAGGAAATAATAGCTCTATAATGAATGGCTCACTTTCATCTGCATCTATCTGAAAACCATTTCTGCTATCTCATTTTCTGCAGATTGTCATATTATCTGAGCCAAATGTATTATTACTTTTCTCTTTTCATACAGTACAGGTTCAAAATGAGCAGAGAAAATCCAAAATACTTGCCGGATATGCATCATTTATCACATTTACTATTAGGAAGCAATGTGATGGGTTATATGCGATGACATTAATGCTTAGGCTCATGTTCCATTAAATAGGTTCTATCACCACCTGCATCAGAGCCTCAGATGCAAGATATACAAATCCCATCTGCGAAGATGAATTGAGGCAATAGCTACTTGCATCTGCTTTTAAAAAGTCTGTACAAGTCCAATAATTGGTTAGGAAAGCAACTAACCAAGCATACTAACAAAGTCTTCAGGAGACAATCAGAGACTTTATAGAGCAAAAGTCCATTGGTTCTTTTGGCCATATGATCCTTGGTGAGAATAAAATTACAATGTCGCCTTGCCCCAGTAGAAATTCTCTATAGACAAATGGCTTTCTATCTTAGTAAGCAATCAGAGTAGCTTTACCTGCAGAGGCCATGTTGGATTCACTCTCGTGGTTATGCTAATGTGCCATCCTTCACTCCTGAGCCCACAGAAAAGTATGCCAATACAAATTGCCCTGCACCAACCAGCCAAGTTCTAATCTGCTTTAGGAACAATGCCAATAAATGGTGCTGTCCTTAAGAGTTGTGATGTTAAATTTAAAAAAAAAAACTCTTTGGATTTGTCTCCCAAATATCACCTACAACTGGGAAAACCAGCAATTGTTCTTGTTAATGTATAGTGGATCAGCAATACGATTATTTTAAATAGGTGTGTTAGACATTTTTCAACTTACCTGAGTGATGGGCCACCACAACGGAGCATCTATACACAGAGAGCCCGTCAGCAGGGGCACAACTCTAGCAATCTTCAGGAACAATGCTAGATTTATATACTCACAGTCTATTGGTGTTCTCGAAGAGCTCCAAGTCTATGTCCCAAATATAGCTGATAGGTTCCATGTACAATAGAAGGGCACCCAGAAGTAGGAAGAAGATCCAGCAGGACAGTAATAGACTTGTGTACAGAAACAGCTAACTAAAGGGTCATCGGCATGACCGAGGGATTGCAAGGACTCCCAGGAGGGTTCCCCCCCCCTCCATCTTATTTCATGCACCAGATTTTGCATGTTTAGAAAGTTAGCACCCACCCCTCTCCTAGAAGAATGAACTATTCTAGGAAATATTTAAAAGGCAGAATATTTCCCCTAAAAGAGGAATAGAAATTCTTAAGGGACACCGAAACTCAGCCCCAGCAGATATTTTGGTGCCAGCTTATCTACAACACAAAAGATCTTCAGCTCCAGAGTGATTAGCCCTCACTCAGATCCAAACCAGGACAAAGCCATTAAGCCAAAATAGGAATTTCCCAAAACCCCTTCATTACATTACCCAGCAAGATTCAGCCAAGCCTAGGACTCAAGACAACCTACAAAGTTACCCCTGCATGGCCCCATGGGAGTCTGACAACCAATCAGGATACATTTCTTGTCACAGGAACAACAAACAAGGTCAAAGTCCAAGAGAGGGTATCTCTCCCCCCCCTTGTGCTCTTTTGCTCAAACCATGTGGTCCTGTCCACCATTAAACCATCTTTCCAAGCAGTCTCCATGTTTCCAGCGTCTTTCTCCCCACTTGGAATTAAACCAGGATGGACATTTCTTCCAACACATGAACATAGCATGCTGTTGTTAATTAATATAGGCCAATTTATTCAGGCTTTCATGTGCACTTACAAAAATGGAACCACTTCTTTAAGAGTCACTTAGCCTTTCATAATTTAATTTCTTAAAGTTGCAGCATGTTTTAGGCACACCTATCACCTCTTGATGGTTTTCACAACCTATGACACAAACCCAGGGGAGGGTTTCAGCCAGTTTGCACTGGTTCACCTGAACCAGATGTTAATTTTACATCTGGTTCAGTGAACCAGTAGTTGCGATGACTGGCTGGTCCTGCCCACCCCACACCGCCCCTCCCAGGAATCTCCTCGCAACCTGTTTTGGATGGCAAGTAAGTGCAGGGCCTGTGCAGATGCTCCTGGAGCCATTACCATTAAGATGGCAGCAAAGGAAACAGTCAAATGCTTTGCTGCCATCTGGTGGCCATTTAAAATTTTGCATCTGACATTGGCTGTATTTCTTTTTCAGTCCTAAATCTTCATGTATTTATTATGAACAAAGTTTCTTAAACGTTCATAAATATTGTTTTGGGGGGAGGGTATCCTGTGACTATATTGATATTTTTGTATTGATTCCCTACAGCAGGGGTGTCAAACTCAAGGCCCAGGAGCTGGATCTGGCCCGTTTAGATCCAGCCCATGGGACTGCCCTGGAAACAGCAAAAGACTGGCCCGTGGTGACTCTGACAGCAAAAATGGAGCTCCGGAGAGCCACGGGCAGCTCTCCATGTCGTATCTCTCATACGAACAAAGGACGCGAGTCGGTGACTTGGTTTAGCTCATTTATTGGGGTAAAAACACAAGTGGTCGGAATGGGGAAAGAGATGCGGCTTAAAAGCACTTTTCGCGGGCGCTGCGTAATCGGGTCATTTTGAATCGCCCGCGATCGGCTCAGCCAATCGCGGCCGATTCCTAACGACCAATCAGTGTTGCGCACTCAGCCAATCCGGTGGCCGTGCGCTTTGGCCAATCCGGGCTGCGGTTTCGAGTATGCAAATGTTCGTACAGAACACCCTCCCCTCTTGGATCGGTCCTACATTGACATAGTCCCGTAAGTAGGCGGGGCTCCGTGCTTCCCAACTGGACCTGCACAGGTCAGTTGTTTCTTGCTTGTCAGTTGGTTCGGTTGGGCTTCCTGTCGCTCTCCGCCTCGTTGATGGAACCGCCTGGAAGGGTGAGTCAGGCCTCTCGCCGCGGCTCCCTCCTGGTCTCCCCAGGTTGGTCGAGCTGCTGGCTTCGCTGCTCCCGCTCGGGCTTTCCGGGCTGGTTGAGCTGGCTCGGCTGCTCCTTCCAGGTGAGGCTTCGAGTGGGTCGCTCTCCGGTTCTTCAAGTGGTGAGTACTGCTGGTTTCTTTTTGGGTGGGTTTGTTCTTTTTGTTCTTTGGGGTCTTCCCTCCCCTCTTGGTTGGTGTTTTGCCGGTTCCCTTCTGTACCTGGTGTTTGCGTGTCGGTTGTATTTCCCGCGGTGGTCCTTGATCTCAGTTGGTCGATGTGGCGTTTCCACGCTCGTCCGTCGGTTGTTTGAAGGCGGTGCGAGTGTGGGCCTGTTGCGTGGGTGATCGTTGCCGGTATCCAGAGGGGGTCCCGGTGAGGTTTCTTGCGTAGACCCTGTCTCCTGGTGCGAATGTTCTGCGTTTGCTGGTGGAGTCAGGGGTCTTTCTGGGTTGTATGTGGGTGCAGGCGGTCGAGCGGTGATCGCAGTTTCCTCCCCATTAGTAGCTCCGCTGGCTCTTGTTCGTCGTAGTGCTCGGGTTATGTGCTGAATTAGCAGCATCCGGTTTATCTTGTCTTGTATGTCCCCGGTTTCGATCTTTTGAATGGTCTTCTTTGTGAATTGGACCATTTTCTCCGCCCTTCCGTTCGCCGGGTGCGCCGGTGCCGTTAATGCGTGCCGGATCCCTCGCTCTGCCAAGAATTTCTCGAAGGGTAGCGCGGTGAACTGGGGGCCGTTGTCTGACACGATGACATCGGAAGGCCGTGGGTTGCGAAGAGCTTACTGAGTTCTCTGATGACGGCGTCTGTGGTAGTTGTCTTCATGTTGCTTACCTCCAGCCAGTTGGAGTAAGCGTCTGACGGTTACCAGGAAGGTGTGTCCTCTGGTTGGTCCCGCGAAATCTACGTGGATTCGGGACCATGGCCCCCTGGGGTTTCCCATTCTAGGATCGGGCGGCGGGGGTTTGGTCTTGATTCCTGGCACTGCTTGCAGGAGGCCACCCAGGCTTCGATCTCCTTGTCCATCCCTGGCCACCAGGCGTGACTTCTGGCCAGGGCTTTTGTCCTAACGATGCCGGGTGCCCTTCGTGCAGCATGCTCAGGACTTTTTTTGCAATTTTTCTGGAACTATGACTCTGTCCCCCACAGTAGACAGCCTTTTTGCGTTGATAGCTCTGTTTGTCGGCTCGGTAAGCTCTGAACTCGTTGTCCACGTCCCCTTCTGGCCACCCTTTTCCCACCCATCTTAGGACCTGCGCCAGATGTTTGTCTTTATTGGTTGCTAGGGCAATGTCTGACGCGGTCAGGGGTAGGTTGGGTAAAGTCTCGATGCTCAGGGTAGATGTGGTGGGTGCTGGGTCAGCGTCCAGGGTTGGCAATGGTGTGCGGCTGAGGGCATCCGCGTGGGATTGACTTACCGGGCGGTGGATTAGCCGGTAATTGTAGGCGGCGAGAAAATTGACCACCTTGTCATCCTTGGGGAGAGGATGATTGGGGTGGCCCAGTCTCCTGCCAGTATTCCCAGCAGCGGTTTGTGGTCCGTGATTATGGAGAAAGTCCTGCCGTAAAGGTATTCGTGGAATTTATTTACGGCTGCGACGATTGCTAGAGCCTCTTTGTCCAATTGGCTGTAGTTTCTTTCGGGTTTTGAAAGGGTCCTCGAGAAAAAGGCGATGGGTGCTTCTTTTCTGTCGGCGAGGGTGTGGCTGAGGACGGCTCCTACGCCGAAGGGTGATGCATCGCACGTTACCGTGATGGGGAGTGTCTCGCTGTACTGGATGAGGACAGCGTCCGATGTGAGAAGGTCCTTGGTTTTGTTGAACGCGTCCTCTTCTCGTCTCCCCCATGTCCAGGTGGCTGCCTTGTCGAGCAGCCTATGCAACGGTTCCGCCACGGTTGCCTTTTGGGGCAGGAAAACATTGTAGAAATTAATCAACCCCAGGAACACTTGTAACTCAGTTTTGTTTCTGGGTTTCGGGGCTTCCTTGACGGCTTTTATTTTGCCCTCGGTGGGGTGGATTCCGTGCTGATCTAGTAGGTACCCCAGGAATTCGACCCGTGCCATGCGCAGTTGGCATTTCTCCCTTTTAACTTTTAGCCCTGCACTTTGGAATCTTTGCAGTACCTCCCTTAGGCGGCCCTCCAATTGTTTCTGGTCGGCCGCGCTACCAACACGTCGTCAAAATAGGGTACTACCCCTTTTATGCCCGGAGGAGCCTCTCCATTAGGCTTTGAAATACCTCCGGGGCTATGCTGACTCCGAATTGGAGTCTCTTGCAGCGGAATGCCCCTCGGTGTGTGACTATGGTCTGCGCTTCCTCACGGTTGCCTCGTCAACCGGCAGTTGCTGATAGGCTTGGGCCAGGTCGAGTTTGGCGAAAACCCTGCCCCCAGTGAGTGTAGGAGGTGTTTCACTACTGGGGCGGGGTAGGCGCTTTGTTGTAGCGCACGGTTCAGGGTGGCCTTATAGTCCCCGCAGATTCTCACCCGACCCATCTGGCTTTATCGGGTGACTATAGGGGTCTCCCATCGGGCATGGTCCGTTGGCTCGAGAACTCCCTGCTCGATGAGCTTATTTAATTGCTCATCGATTTTGGGAAGCGGAGGGCAAAAGGCACTCGCTGGGTTTGAGGCGGATAGGGGCAATGGTGGGGTCAAGGCTGAACGATATTGGGGGCCCCGGTACTTGCCTAGGTTGCCGTCGAACCTCTTGGAACTCGCGCACGAGCTGCTCCTCCCAGTCTGCCTCGGCGACGTGGTTGGTGCCGGTCACTTCTATTCCCAGCGGCGCGAACCATTGAAGTCCCAGGAGGCTGGGGCGGTCTCGTTCAACGATGGTTAGGGAAGTATTTCGTGCGCCCTTTAAATGCGACCTTGAAGTGCCCGGTCCCTACCACGGGATGCGATTCCCTGGTAGTCCTTGAGGATGAGCTTCTGGCTCTCCAGCTCGTGCCGCTTCATGGAGGGTACTAGCCGCTTGATTTCCCGCCACGCGACCATGGATAGGTAGGATCCGGAGTCGACTTCCATCTTGCAGGGCGGTCTTCGATGGCGACCTCCACGTGGACCTTCCGGCCATCCCAGTTGGAGGAATGGCCGACGATGATCGCCTGGTGCGTTTCTCGCGCTGGCGGTTTTCGTTGAAACGGCGGCTCCTCGCTTCCCGGCTCCAACGGCTCTCGCTATCCCGATCGCAGTTCCTCGGGGGTGTTGTCGCGTCTGGCGTTGTCGCGTCTCCGTGGGCTGCCTTCTCGGTGGCGGGGCTGTGGTTTCGTTTGAAACGGCAGACCTTGGCGATGTGGCCCGCCTTGTCGCAATGCCGGCATATTGCATCGAAGAACCGGCATTCCGACCGCAGGTGTTCGCCGCCGCAGCCGGCACACTGGAACTTTGATTTTCGGTTCCGTGGCTCGCGCCGGTCGTGTCCCGTCTGCAGCGGTGGATGTCCTCCTCGTCATCTTCTGAGTCGGAGGGGATTCGAGATCGCCGTGGTGTGTGTGGCGGCTGCTCGATGGTCGAATCCGGGCTGGTTCTCGGGGTCGCGGACGCCTCGGTCGTGGCGGGTCGCTCCGCGGTGCTGGCTTGCCGCAACTGGGCCGCTGATCTCCGGTCGCCTCTGCTGCGGTGGCTTCGGCAAGAGCGTCGGCGAGGAGATGTCGCCCTTTGCCATGATCCGGCTCTGTAGGACGGGGTCCCTGAGACCGAGGACGACGCGGTCCCGCAGGGCTTCATCGAGATCGGTGAACCCGCACAGGCCCCGAGGTCCCTGAGGTCGGCCACAAATTTGCTGACGCTCTCACCTTGCTTCTGATCGCAGTGGTAGAATTCGTGCCGGCGGATGAGGGTGGGCACGGCGGGTGCGTAGTGGCTCCTCAGCAGCGGTTCGAGATCGGCCCAGTCCATGGCCTTTACGTCGAGCGGCTTGGCGAGGGCTTTTGCCATTTTAAACACTGCGGGCCCGCAGTGTGTGAGGAAACGGCCCTTTTCCTCTGCCCATTCGCGTCCTTGAGGTTGCTACTTCTCCAGGAACATGAGGAATCGGTCTATGTACGATTCCCAGTCCTCCGTAGCTTGGTTGAAGGGGGAGGGTGGCACGTTGCTGCTGGCCATGCTGCCGGTTGCGGTTCCGTGGGCCGCGTGTGGTGTGGGACTTGTTTTAAAATCCCACCATCGTCGCCAGTGTCGTATCTCTCATACGAACAAAGGACGCGAGTCGGTGACTTGGTTCAGCTCATTTATTGGGGTAAAAACACAAGTGATCGGAATGGGGAAAGAGATGCGGCTTAAAAGCACTTTTCGCCGGGCGCTGCGGCCAATCGGGTCGTTTTGAATCGCCCGCGATCGGCTCAGCCAATCGCGGCCGATTCCTAACGACCAATCAGTGTTGCGCACTCAGCCAATCCGGTGGCCGTGCGCTTTGGCCAATCCGGGCTGCCGGATTTCGAGTATGCAAATGTTCGTACAGAACACTCCAGAACTCCATTTTCGCAGGCAAAGAGTTGCAGGAGGCCATCACAGCCTAAAATGGAGCATATAACAGCCATGGGCAGGCTTCCTGAGCTCTATTTTCTCTGGTGGAGGGTTAACAGGAGGCTGTCGCAGACAAAAACGGAGCTCGGGAGCCCGTTTTCACTGGGCAGAGCGCTCAGGCCACCTCAAGCGCCCCAGCGCACCTATACTGGCCACCTCCACCCCGTCCCCAAGGTCAAACACAACCCTGATGTGGCCCTCAATGAAATCAAGTTTGATGCCCCTGCCCTACAGAGAGAGCAACAAAAGATCATCTGGCTTAGAGAGTCCACAAATGTTTTGCACATGGGCAAAATACTATTGAAAAAAAGGGGCTGTTTTTTTTTACATCCTCTCCAGAACTGCAGGGGGTAGTACATCCAATCTGTTTAGGGCAAAAGCCCAATGAAATTTCAGAGTTGCAATTGAAGAGAGGTAAAACGATGGCCCATGCACATTAGGAAGAATCCACAAACTATAGGATTGGACACGAAGCTTAAACTAATCTAAAAAATCAATAAACTGGAAGTGTTGTTTAAATTGATTCCTGCCATTTTTAAACCCTAATGGAGAGAGGCTTTTCCCAAAGAAAGTCCTGAGGATTGGAGGTTTCCATTACCTTTTGTTAACCAGACTGATTTATAATGGCCCCTGAGAACCAATGAAGCCAGACCCACAGGAGGGGGAGAATCAATTTCAACCAGAAATTAAGGAGATAGGCCCAGGCTTTGGTACCCACAAAAAGCCATACCTTTCTCTAACTGAAATACATATGGTAATACCAATCTTGATTTTTGAAACTGAACAAATAGGGCTTGAATTTGCTTTTTTTCTTTGTCTCTTCCAATCCCTTTTCCTTCTGCACAGTGGCAATGCTAAATATTTTTCTTAAGAAAGTTCCTCACCTGTCATGCAGCTTTTTTTTTCCTGTGTGTGAAATAAATTAAATCCTACAGAACTAACAGCAGTGGCAATTAATTTTATTGCGAGTATTGAATAAATATAGGAAATATATATAACTGCTGTTGACCTAGTATGTCATTTCTGATTGCTTGTAGTTTTGTATGATTACATTTCACCAAACTATCCTCTTCTGATTTGATACATTAATTGTGCTTTTTAAAGATTTGCACTAATGTTTTAGGCCCTAAATAACATTAACATTATTGTCTCAACCTTATTTCTCCTACTCTTTTGCTAGTGTTCACTGTGGCACATAGCTAGTAAGAACAATCTAAACTTCCTCGCAACCCAAAATCATGTTTTGAAAATTCTAGCAAAGCTTTTCTTCATAATATTTCCAGTCAAGAGCAAACATGTGGTAAAACGTTCTCTCTCCTAACTTGGATACATTAAATAGATGCCTGGCTCTGGGCAAGGTTGTATGCACTCAAGGGAAAGGAGCAGAGGTGGTATTCAGCAGGTTCTGACTAGTTCTCAAGAACCGGTAGCAGAAATTTTGAGTAGATCAGAGAGCCGGCCAATACCACCTCTGACTGGCTCTACCCCCATCTATTCTCTGTCTCCCAAGTCCTAGCTGATCGGCTGGCCCTTCTTTTGTTGCCCTTCACCAGAGAACGGAGCTGGAAAGCAGATTAGTAGGGCGGGGAGGGAATGGAGATTTTGCAGTATCCTTCCCCTGCCACGCCTACCAATCCATGCCTACTAAGCCACACCCACAGAACCAGTAGTAAAAAATTTTGAATCCCACGACTGGAAAGGAGCACAGGATATAATAGGTCAAATCCCTGCCCACTGTGTTGTGGTTGGTTTCAGAACTTCTCTTTCTCTAGAGGTTTATTTTCAAGCCCTTCTTCCTTATAACCTTCCATTTCTTGATAGACCTCCACAGATTCAAGTAGAAACCAGTGCCTTGGGCTATCCAGAAATTATTTTTTAATTTTATTTTGATCTTACAATTAGTGGAGAATTGTGACTTCCCATATAACAAGCACATGAGAATTATGCAGCATTGTGGAACCAACGTGAGCTGAGCAGTAAAAGCAGAAAAGCAATAAGATAACACTGTTTAGGGACACCAAAAATTCTGCACAGAGACACCATGGTGGCACAGTGGTTAGAATGCAGTACTGCAGGCTACTTCTACTGACTGTCGGCTGCCTGCAATTTGGCAGTTAAAATCTCTCCAGGCTCAAGGTTGACTCAGCCTTCCATCCTTCCAAGGTGGGTAAAATGAGGACCCAGATTGTTGGTGGCAATATGCAGACTCTAAACTGCTTAGAGAGAGCTGTAAAATATTGTAAAGCGGAATATAAATCTAAGGGCTATTGCTATTTGCTTGTTGTTTTAAGTATGAAATCAGGGCCACCATCCACATAGTACCCCATCACAAGCTAGGTTTAATATATATTATATGTGACTATGAATGGAAGAATGCAAATATATTTTAACAATGAAGTTATCCATGGATACTCAAACTTCCATCTTTCTCAACAGGAAGAAAAGAAAAGGATCTTTGGGTATAATGAACCAGAAATATTTCAATCTATTCAATTTTACCTATTTTCTGTCATTGAGCTGGTTTCCAAAGACACAGCTGGGAAGACAAAATGGATCATTCTTTTCACCATCAAGGCTAGTTCTACAGTTCACTGGTCACCATTTATCCTTTACATTAAGTTGTGCACCTAATTACAGGTCACAGTTAATAGATTTTCAGTTGGCAAATGCAGCAATGGTGGGTATCACTGCACTGAGCAGATTTCCAAATGTCTTAAAAGATTGGATAGATAGAAACATGATTTCACTAATACAGAAACATCAATTGTTGAGATAAAAGGCCAACAAAGAAGCCAGGCTTTTAAATGCAGAGATCCATTATTGGAGAAAACCATGATGTTTCCAAAGGGAGAAAATTAACTGTACTGAGTATCCACACCTGCTACTAGAAACTGATCCAACCAGCAACTGATTTAAATAAGCAGAAGAGCCAGGGAGAGGTTTGCAGTGAATTTGGATGCATGATGTTGGAACAAAATCATTAGAGATGTTTCAAATATCAACAATTACAGGATTTTAAAATATATTTTGCTAGAATGTAAGGATTTATATTTTATTTTTAAGATTCAATAATGCATCTTTAAACATAAAGGAAAAAGGAAGACTACTCGTATATAATGACATAATGACTTTCAGGCTCAGAATGCTCACCACACAAGTGTTCCTTTAACTCCTGATGGGTAGTGAATAACAATTAACTGTTGGGTTGCTGGTCTATGCTATCCAGGTGTGGGTTGCTGAGGGTTCGCAGGGGTTCAGGAGAGCCCCTAGCTATGATTCTGTGCAGTTCGGAAACCCCCATATCCCACTCCTGGCTGGTCCTGCCCATCCTAACCCTCCCCTCCCAGGAGTCTCCACACGGCCTGTTTTGGATGCTGGTAAGTGCAGGGCGCGTACAGAGGCTTGGAGAGGGTGAAAAACAGGCCTCCTGGAAGTTTTGGAAGGCCAGAAATGGGCAGTCCACAACCTCCAACCATGGACTGGCACTGGGCTGCTGTATTGGAGCATTTCAACCTCCCAGAACAAACTATGGCAGAACTCAGAGTGACTGTTTTGGAAAAATGGGAGTTTAACTCCGCCATTCAGCAAGAGGTTCCTCAACATACATATATCAAAAGATTTCAGGCAATCTCAGAAGCTTTCAATAAACCCTATGACATTGTAATACATTGCAGCAGTCAAACTCAAGGCCTGGAGGCTGGATGCAGCCCACAAAGTGTTTAGATCTGGCCCGCAGGGCTGCCCTGGAAATAGCAAAGGACTGGCCCAGAGTGCCTCTGCCAGCGAAAATGGAGGTCGGGAAGGCAGCGGCTGGCCCCCTTGAGCTCTGTTTTCACTGGTAGAGGGTTACAGGAGGCTGTCACAACCGAAAACGGAGCTTGGGAGCCTATTTTCACTGTCAGAGCGCTTGGGCCACCACAGATGCCTTGGACACAAGTGATGTTGAGCTGGCCCCGCCCACCCTGGCCATGCTCACCTCAGCTCCCTGAGGTCAACACGACCCTGAGGTAGTCCTCAATGAAATCGAGTTTGACACCTCTGCATTACAGTTCTTCATTGATAAGTACTGGTAATACCTCTCATGTGTTTGCCTGCATAAGCACAACCAATCTGTTTTCCTCTCCCTTCCCTATGTTGACTCCCCCTCATTTAAATGGTACATCATTCTAGATACAGGTGGTTCTCGACTTACGGCTGCAATTGAGCCTAACATTTCTGTTGCTAAGTGAATCAACTGCTAAGTGAGTTTTGCCTCATTTTACGACCTTTCTTGCCACAATTGTTAAGTGAATCACTGCAGTTGTTCACTTAGTAATACGGTTGTCTGGCTTCCCCATTGATTTTGATTGTCAAAAAGTCGCAAAACGTGTTCACATGACCCTGGGATACCATAACCATCCTAAATATGAATCAGATGCCAAGTGTTTGGATTTTGATCACGTGACCATGGGATGCTGCTATGGTTTGTAAGTGTGAAAAATGGTTATAAGTCACTTTTTTCAGTGTTTTTGTAACTTCGAATAGTCTTTAAACAAACTATTGTAAGTCAAGGACTATCTGTACTCTGTGTATCAGCTGAAGTGAACTGCCTCTCGTGAAAGCTTATGCCTTTTATTAAAATGTGCCACCAACCTCCTCCTCACTTTTTGTCACATAGCCTAAAAAGGCTCTCCTCTTACAATACCCATGAAGCTTTACTCTGTGGGCTCTCTTGTACTCTCTTAGAATTATTTGATCAAACATGAGCTAACACTACCTACTCTCCTTGAATTACTATTTCCCCCAGCAGCTCAAGGTGGTTTATAGTCAATCCCTTCTCCAACTTGCACATCATTTTGTGGTTGCATGACCCACAACTGAGAGTGTACACCACAGCTCTTTATTATTTTGGCTATTGCTAGAATGATGATAATATGTTGATCAGCACTGAACTAGAAGTGATGCTATTGTGCAGGGTTTCTTAAAGTGCCATCCAAGAGCTTCGCAGGGGTCCACAAAATCAAAATTATTTACTAGTTACTGAAGATATTTGCAAAATTTTAAAACAATGTTCCTCTTCTCAATATTATTTTTATTTGTTAAGAATGATAGAATCGCAAAAAATATTTATATTAATATCTTCTTACATGGTTCAATGAATAGTCTAGGAATCTGTAAGTTTTCATGTTTTAATATGGTGAATATTGATAAATATAACCCATATAAACAAAAGCTCTTTTGGGATTCTTCATAATTTTTTAAAGTGGGAAGGGATAGAAGTTGAAGAAACACTTTAGTGACTGTACAAAGCATTCTGGATCCTATTTCTCTACTGTTAAATGCTCTTGCTAGATAAGATTGTATAAACTGTACTTTTACATAAAATCATGTGACTGCCTGAAGACTACCATAATTTTTTCTTTTCTTAAGACAAAGTCTTAATAAAAATCATATTCAGAAATATTTGTCACTTGTGCTTAGGATATTCTGCTCTGGTTCACAATTTAAATGACAGAATGATACATTAGTGTAATCCTCCCAGGTTAGTAAAATCCATATTTAGATGTTTAGTATAAGTGTGCCAGGTTTCATTTGTAAACCACAGTGCACAATTTAGATTACCAGCTTTATGATCTTTGTTAGGATTCTGACCTGGTCTTGTATTAAAGTATCATATAATCAATGAAAAACTTTCAATCCCTCCCCCCTTTTCAGGTCCATAGTCACAACTTTACAGGTTACACCACTGGAAAATTGATACTTGCTTCATTTCATTCTATAATTCTTGGTTATATGCACCCCGAGGGTCCTTTGGTTTCAAAGTTGAAAAAAAACAAGTAAAAGCTAGTATAAATGCATCACCGTCTCCTTCTCTTCATTGTCCGATAGTAAATAGCCATCACTTTCCACAGCATAACAGCTGGATACTTTTCAGTCATACTGGATGTTTTATAGAGATACTTCAGAAAAATGATTTACCACGATTCACTAATCTCAAGGAAAATCAATTATCTCCAAGTGAAAGTTTTAAAATAAAAATAGCTGATCCATCAATATGTATAGCTATTTAAAAACTTATATTTTACCTTTTAAAAAAAAAAGTAAGCCTGACATTCAAAGATGCTTTCACTATATAGTGAAATCAGTGTACCTGAGAAAATACATAAATCCTATTTATTTTACAAATACATATTTGAATAAGTTTACATCCAGAATAAGTATTCAGGTTCCATACTTATGCTTAAAAGACAGAACCACTACCTAAGAGATTTCTCTGGGTAACTATTAATACTCCTGATTCAAGGGGAAAATAGCATATTTCTTTAAAATGAAAACTAAATATTATTCTTGAATAAACAAACTACCCAAATTATAAATGTGTAGTATCCCCTCCATAACATAAATTATTTCCACACACACGCACAGCTTAGCCAGAGTTCAGATGCTTGTCTGTCTTTTTTTTTTTAAAAAAAATAATAATAGATAAGTGAGAATATTTCCAGCAGCAAAAATTGGAACTAGGAAAGTAGGAGCAAAATAGGAGAAAAACAGAATAAAGATACAGGACAGTTTAAAAAAAAATATTACGAATGTTTACACAAGTGTCCCAAACTGACAGGTTTTGGCAGGTTCCACACAGATAAGCAGGAAATTAATGCAAATCATATTTCAGCTGCACAATTTTGCAGGACACATTCTGCTTTTGAAGACAAAGCAATTGATAAATCACTTTATGGATTCATTTAAAAAAAAAGAAAAAAACATTAAGCACTAGCAAAGTAGCACAAGTTCATTTTTTAATGTTTAGAAAACAAGTTCCCCTTTTCGTTAGAAAAGGTTATTAGGATAATGCATTACGATAGTCCACACAGCAATATGTTAAACTTCAAGCAATGTAGTTAAAGCATTTACAGTAGGCTGACGATGGGGCAAATACTTGTATCAAGAGCAAAATGCATTGGGTGTTTACTTCCAAGTGAAACATAAGTGCAGGTAAACAAGAATACATTAGTTCCAAGTGAAATACGAGTCCCCTAAAATACAATATAAAACAGCTCAGTAGGGGATTGAAAAACCATTCAAATACTTGAATTGAGATCAATGTCAAACTTTTTAATGAATTCATGAGCTACAGAATTAAGGAATTTGGCAGCTTACGAGGTTTTATTATGCCGAATCTTACAAGTTATTTTCGTTCCATGATTAGTTTTTGTTATTAGCTATTTTCAATCAAGGTAGGAGGAAAAGTGCACTGTACAAATATTTCAAGAACCAGATGAATAAACACAATTTGATTCTCCATAGACAAGCTTCATAATACACATTTAATATATTTTAACTTTATGCTTTCCCGTGTAGGGTAGCATTCTGCTTTCTCATGGAGCTACCGAAGCAACTGAAATTAAAACTCTCTGGGGCAGCCAGAAATCAGTGTGAAGAATTTCTCATTTATCCATGTATTCATTATAAATTAATATATTGCTTTTATATCCCATCATTATTATTATTGGTGTGCATGTTACCTGGCAATGAAATTTAGCATTTAGAATATTCTGCTGTATAATTAGGTAAGATGGCACCTTCAAGTGTGATAAATTACCAACTAGGGACAACATTCTATTCCACTCTCACATAAAAAATAGTCACATAAGAGACAATGCTTGTAAGATGTACACCCCCTAACAACAAGGGATAAATTCCTTGGACTTTTTCATGCAAATTTACTTGATTTAAGGTTCCTCAAATCAGGAACTATGGAAAATGTTAAATGCCAATATTCACACTTTTCTTAAAATGTGTGTGTTTGTGTGTGCATGTGCATGTGCAAAACATTCAGATATATATATTAAGAAAAACCCAGTGTGTGTGTGTTATAAATTAGAATAAATATAGGTAGTCGTAGAGTTACAACAGTTTGTATAGTGATTATTCGAAGTTACAATGGCATTGAAAAATTGACTTATGTCCATTTTTCACATCTACTGGTAAATGACAGTTGCAGCATCCCCATGGATACATGATCAAAATTCAGATGCTTGACAATTGGCTTCTATTTATGACTGCTACGGTGTCTGGGGGGGTCATGCGATCAAGTTTTTGACAAGCAAAGTCAATGGGGAAACCAGGTTCACTTAACTGTTAAGTTAATAACAACTGCAGTGAGTCACTTACCAACTATGGCAAGAAATAAGGCAAAAGTCACTTAACTGTCTCACTGAGTAACAGAAAGTTTGGGTTCCATTATAGTCATAAGTCGAGGACTATCTGTATATACAGGACATACATTCTGCAATGTGTATTCGATAGAAAAGTAGGTAGAATTCCATTCTCTTATATGGAATTTAGGGTAGATTAACTCTATTGTGTTAGAGGGGATATTTTTGAGAGAAAAAAGCTAAACAAAATAAACTGAATAGGTGTAACATGCAGGCGTGGTGTTATCTCATCTGATCTGCAGTTGCTAATGTCATCGACAGAGCATCAGGAGGAAACATGCCGTAGTGCCTTCCACATTTCTGAATACATGTAAGAAAGTTAGCTAAAACAGTCAAATCCTCATGTGACCATCCTGCATTTAGCTTCTTCTTCACCTGGACAATGGCGCCAAGGACAAAACTCTCCTTTATTCAGGATTGCTGGATGACCACCAGTCTTTCAATTACTAGGCCTAGCTCAGATGTTCAAGACTTCCTTTCAGAAGTGGAAACAGTGCCTGCACGCATGTTTGCTATTGCAAAGTCCATTGATGAAAGCATGCCTGCTTGAATGAACTGTCAGAGATCAAATGTCACATATAAAAACTGCCAGATCGCATTCACCCTGTTTTTGGGAGAGCCAGTTCACACAAGCCAGCTGCTAAGTTTCTGCTCTGAGTAATTAAGCAATGAATCAACTTCAAAGAATGTCATAAAAGCATCGTCTTTAGCTCTATGCTTCCTGCTTTCTTCCCTTCTATCCAAGGCATTCTGGAATATTTTCAAGTAGAAGAACTTGCTTTGGTTACCATGGTGATAAACTAAAGCTAAAAATTACACATAATTGTTGCTGATGTCACTGTTCTCATAATGTTTCCAAGGCAACAAAGCACTTCCTTTAATGGTGATGTTTTATTTTTCCTCTCTATTGGAAGGCTTTTCCAGAAATGGTTTAGGAGAGCAGAAATCTAACTAGGTTGAGCTTAGCTAATAAGCCATTCGTAACCTTTCAATCATCATTAGTAAAGATGAGATGCAAAAGAGATAGTAAGGATGAGATATAAGCTGGGCTTCCCAAATGTACAGAACTATTTGTTTCCCTGATCCTCCAGGTTCCCCCCCCCCCACACACCCTCACAATTTTATAATCCTAGCCATTTATTTCAAGAAACTGAAAGAGTAGAATGAAAAATAATGATAAAGCTGCAATAGCTGCATCCATTGATATCAAAGAAGATGTTGGGGCAAGGGGCGGAATAGGAGAGTAATGGGACATAACTGTAAAAAATACTGTCGCTGCAGCATATGTTAATAATGGATGCTTACCACCATATTTAAAGAAAGACGTAAGCAACTGGCTCCAGAAAAATCCACCCTGGCTCTGTTCAATCAATTCTGTGGAAGGAGGGCACCAAGCAAAATTACCATAATTAATGAATCTAGTTTAGGATTTTTGATGAGATCAGAACAGTTGGGATTTGGGGAACCATGAATATGTTTTCCCCTTATGCTGCTACAAGTTGATGAGACTCAGGAAAGCTTTAGGTCCAAGCCAGCAGTGTTGGCTTCCTGGATTCCTGTGTGCGGATACTGCATTCCAGCAAAGATCAGACCTAATTTTAACTCTACTTTTTAAACCCGTTTCTACCTTTCCTCCTATCCTCAATGATGCCATGAGGTCACTTGAGAAAGGCCCCCCCAGAACAGTTTCCTTCTGCCCCCTAGTGGCAAGGGCCCTTAATCTCACAAAGCAACCAATGCAGAGCCAATCTATCTTAAGGCTGGCAATAGCAGCTGCCTGTACGTCACCTCTCAGGGTGTTAGATGTGTCCTTCACCACTTGGCTGCACGCATGCTGCAAGGGCCTGACCTTGTCTGCACACTATGTTTCACTAGAGCAAAACAAATTTGTGGTTACTGTATCGTAGCAGCTTGTACTTATTTATAGAATGGCTTCTGAACAGTAGTAATTTATGTAGGAATTGGCTGGCTGAAGTAGCATGAGGATGCACAAGGCAGGAAAAGGACCATGTATGGATTCACAGATCAATCCCAGCAGATAACTCAGTTCCTGTTTAAAACTACGAACACTGTGAATCTCTGAATGGCAGGAGCCATTTTACATACGGTGCTTCCCTGAGAATCTAGGCCTGACTGCCTTTGATTCAGGGAAGCCATAAGAAAGATAGGCACACTCAGCTTTCTCTTAAACATTTTAGGAAGCAGCAGTAATGGCAACAACAGAAAGAAACAAGGCAGCATTTACCTTATCTGCTTTGGAAAAGCGCCACATTAAAAAAAAAAGAGAGAGGGAGAGAGACAGTTTTACTTAGCTTGTTATTTTGAAATCTGGCTACACATAATGCAATGCATGAAATGCTTGCAAATGGTTGGAATAGAGAAAATGTCTTTTGGGTAGACGGGGGAAGCACCAATTAAATAATGGCTTCTTCTAAGCATCTTACAGTGAAGCTACTGTACTACTGATAATTTCAAAATCCAGGGTCAATCTGGTTTATCAAAATCTACTCCAAGCCTATTACAATTTACTCCAACTAGCAACTCTCTTGGGGCATGGTGGCATCATCATCATCATCTAATCTTTAGTGAGATTCGCAGCCTTTGGGGCTGGTTGGTAGCTCAACAGCTTGAGTCCTAACCAAGGACCTAGGAACTATTAAGGTAGCGTTGGAGCATATAAGCTGTTCCAAGTAGGGTGGTTTTTTGTAGAATCAGGGTATTCAAATCTGATAAATTCAGAATTTCCAAATAGCAAGGTAGCCCTTTAGGTATTACTCCAAGGGCTCCAATTACAATTGAGATAACACATGATTTCTTTTTCCAAAGTCGCTCAACTTCCATTTGTAAGTCCCGGTACTTTGTGATTTTTTACTTGCTGCGTGTCTTCCATTTGTGCATCACCAGGTATTGCAATGTCAATGAACCAAACCTTTTTCTTTTCAACTATTGTTATGTCAGGTGTGTGGCGTGGGCCAAGTGCCTGTCAGTCTGAATTCTGAAGTCCCACAAGATCTTGACTTTTTCATTCTCCAGAACCTTCTCAATCTGATGTTCCCAGTAGTTGTTACTATACTCAAATCCAAACATTTGGCACAGTTTCCACTGAATGATTTTAGCAATTCGGTTATGGCATTCTAGGTAGTCAGTTTGTGAAATTTTGCTGCACCCACTGATTAAATAGTCAACTGTTTCATCTTTCTCATTACAGAGGCAGCATTTGCTGTTGGTGGTGACATGCTGAATCTTTGCCTTCATGCAATTTGTGGCTAAGGCTTGTTCTTGAGCAGCCAAAATAAAGCCTTCAGTTTCTTTTTTTCAGTATTCCTGATTTTAGCCAATTCCAAGTAAGCTTTGGGTCAGCTTTGCCTTCAATACTTCTTCTTCTTCTTCTTCTTCTTCTTCTTCTTCTTCTTCTTCTTCTTATTATTATTATTATTATTATTATTATTATTATTATTAGTAGTAGTAGTAGTAGTAGTAGTAGTAGTAATAGTAGTTTAAAAAAACCTCCTGAATCAGGAGATGACAGGGACTGAAGTTGGATCAGCACAGAGATCTAAAGATCATTCCAAAATCAGTCCAGATTTCTTGCTTGATGCCCAAATGGCCAAACTCAAATTATCTTACTTTGGACACATTATGCAAAGACCTGACTGTCTGAAAGAGGAGGCCTTGATGCTTAGGAAGGTGGAAAGAAAGAGAAGGAAAGCCAGCAGTGAAGTGGATGGACTCAGTTCCAGTGATGATGGATGACGCACTGTTGGAAGATCTGAAAGAACAGACGAGGAACAAATTGTCCCTGAGAATATCTCTCTGTTGTGACTGGTCAATAGAAGCCTTAAAACAACTTAATGACACATAATCAGTCAGTGAATCATTCAAGGCTCCTTGTCATTAGCATCCTTCTTCAGCCTCATGTTTTGTGTTCAAGATGCTTTACAAACTGTAGTATCCATAGCATTTACTATCAGAATAGTGCAAAAGTGGAGGAGCACTTATAAAGAATTGACTATTCAGAACTGGGCAGAAGAGTAGGTCATTACCTGTACTTCAGATTAAAAGGACACCAGGATATGATCAGGGACTAGTCCTATACAGGGGCACAAAGAAAGGTATCCTTAGCGGAATGGTATGTAGATGAGCACTATGTCAACCATAACTGGTGAAGCAGGAAACATTAGGAAAGCAAAGAGGGTGGGATTCTAAGTGTCAGCTGCATCTGTCATACATTTCATGCTACCGTGAAAGAAATAGTGAGTGTTCAAAAACATTTTTGACCCTGCGATGATTGACACAGACTGGAAAACTGCAGCCTATTTCATATGTCTCTAGGGAGTTGATTATGAGAGGAAAAAAATAATGTGGTCAGATACGACTCTGTAGTCTTTAGATTTAGATCTTGTGGTATGTGTGTGTATTTATTTCCTGTTGAACAGAGTAATAAAATAACACAAGAACCTGTTTCCTCCTCTGATGTTTCATTATTTTAGTATCTGTAATCTTTTCTAACATGGTGATTAATCCACATCTTAATTGTTAGATAATGCAAGGTTTTTCAGTGAGGGAGTCTTTGGTGCTCTTTGAGCTTGTTTATTTTCTTGCAGAGATTTCATTATCCAAACTAGGTAACATCATTAGTGCTAGTAAGGAGTGTGGTTTGTTGTCAAGTGACTTGCTCTGTCAGTGTTGGTGGGAGGTGATCTTAGAGGTTCTCTCTCTCTCCACCCCACCCCCATCCTCGCCCTCTCTCAAGTGCCTATGAGGTTAGAACGCTGAACTGTTGTTGTTGCTGTAGTGTGGCGTGAACTCCCGTCACATGCTCCAGCTCCTGCCAACCCAGAGGTTCAAATGTGGACTACCACAAGTATAAAAAATGGGTATCACATAAAAGAAGCTCCCAACTGGGCATCCCTTGGGCAATGTTGATGTCATTGGCAAATCCTTTTAACTAGATGTCAGTGCTTCCGACACAGAAGTATTAGTATTAATATCTACCTTTCTCATAATTTATCACCCTGTGACATTATCATCAAGGATTAAACTTTCTCATTAAGATCCAAACAAGTTTGGAATATGCATTTATACTACAGCACTATCATTCTTGCTAAAGGAGTTGAATTAATATCCTGCTGAGATTCAGGTGATCCTGTAGAACAAATTTCATCATTTCTGATCCTTTGCGTTCTTGTACTCTGGATGACATATTGTTCTGGGAAGCTACTTTGAGAAAAACCATAGTACCATAGCTTATACAACAATAAACATATAAAGTAGCCAATGTTCTTAGGTTGCACTAAGAAGGAAAACAGCATTCTTCATTTATGCACTAACTTCATTTCATTTTGTTTTGTTTGCTTATGGTTGGTTTGGTTGTTATAGTTACAGGTTATAGTTATTTTCCTCTTAATTATATTCCTCCCACCCCTCAAATCACAGTTTTATTAATCGGGCAGCTTTTTTTCTGATCAAGACTAAGAATTTTTAATAAATACTCACATTCTCTTTCATCAAAATAAATTTTTGACTAGCTCATAAATCTCCCAAATAATGACCTCCAGTGCCTTCAAATAAACATAAATCATACCAAGAAGACATTCAACCATGAAATGATTTTGTTAACATGTCATCTGTCTCTAGAATGTATTTTCAAACCTTCAACAGAAGGATCTAAATTACAAAAGGAAAATTGTCCACCTAATGATGTTCATGGTGTGAGATCTGACTTTTTCAATCTCTTTCACCTGCATGTGTACAAATTGTAAAGTAC
The DNA here is from genome assembly GCF_049901715.1 of Pseudonaja textilis. Lineage (NCBI taxonomy): Eukaryota > Metazoa > Chordata > Lepidosauria > Squamata > Elapidae > Pseudonaja > Pseudonaja textilis. Next base: position 188,564,155 of record NC_141990.1, read on the forward strand.
TGTAAATCATAATCATTAAGCCAAATCTTCCCTAATGTTGAAGAAGTAATAGTTATTACACCATAACTAATTTTAAAAATGGAATAAGTCTACATATAATTCAAGTTATGCTTATCTGGTGCAAAGGATTGCTTCATAATAATATTCTTTTTAATTACATTACTGAAAAAGAATGATGGCTGAGGAACAACAACAGCAGTAGCAGTAAGCTACTTAGAGTCTGACAAGAAGGTAGTATATAAATCACTGTAATAAATAAATCTATTTATAGTGCAAACTCCTTCCCATCCCAGTTGTGCCTAACGCAAGATGATTTTAGGGTATTAAATAGCATTAATTGTTCTTAACTATATATCCCATGGGATAAGTGGCATTCTAACATGGAATTGCAAGTCATCTAAAGAATATTCCTTTAAACAACCACAATTTAAATTATATACATTACAAGTATTGCATCATGCTTTGTTAGGCTTAATAATTGTTATATATATTGTCCTTAATATATCGTCCTTTGTCTTTTTATACAAATGATGATATATTAAGGAATGTACATTATATTTATTATATTATAATATAATAGTTAGAGAATGCTAGACAGTTATGGAATTTCAATGTGATTATCTGGAATTTAATCTAACTGGATCTGGAGAACAACTTGCATCTGTCCTGTACATTTCTACATCCAAAATATACAGTAACAGAGAATTTAAATTTGTGTGAAATTATGTAAATTTTTCCAAATTTAGTGATCTGAAACAATTGTAATGTAAAGCTCAACACAGTGATACTTTTAAAACAACTTATTTTATTATAATCTCAATATGATAACCATGAAATCAGTGTTATAAGTGCATCAGTGGATCCAAACTTCAGTTACACAGAAGAGTGAATGAGAATCTCCATTGCAGGAATAAATAAATGAAATATATAAAGCACTATGCTCATTAGCTCTGATCCAATAACTGTATTCAGACATGATCTGATCAGAGGTGGTATTCAGCAGGTTCTGACAAGTTCTGGAGAACCGGTAGTGGAAATTTTGAGTAGTTTGGAGAACCAGTAAATACCACCTCTGGTTGGCCCCACCCCCATCTATTCTCTGCCTCCCCGGTCTTCTTTTGTTGCCCTGCACAGGAGAAGGGAGCTGGAAAGCAGGTTAGCGGGGTGGGGAGGGAATGGGGATTTTGCAGTAACCTTCTCCTGGAGTGGGGTGGGAATGGAGATTTTACACTATCTTTCCCCTGTCGTGCCCACCAAGCCACGCCCACCAAGCCATGCCCACAGAACCAGTAGCAAAAAAATTTGAATCCCACCACTGGATCTGATGATTACATATTGATAGTTTACTGTACCATAACAAAAACATGTCTTTAAGTGGCTCCAGTCTCACTTCCTCATTCTGTTCTCTGAAGCAGCCCCAAGGAAAAGCTTAGAAACATTATTAATAGCAGCTTGCTGATTTCTTTAAACCAGAAAAGTGGGGATTATATTACTACGGCTTAAATCAAGCAATTTTTAAACATGGACTATGGTGTTTGCTTGCTTGCTTGCTTTAATAAATCAGTTAAGATAAATTCTAGTTTATAGTACATTGATCGTCTAATTTTAGTAGAATACAGAATGGAATAGAAATAGCACTTAGACTTATATACCCCTTCACAGTGCTTTTTACAGCCCTCTCTAAGAGGTTTACAGAGTCATCCTATTGCCCCCAACAAACTGGATCCTCATTTTACCAACCTCAGAAGGACAGAAGGCAGAGCCAACCTTGAGCCTGGTGAGATTCAATCTGCCAAATTGCAGTCAACCAGAAGTCAGCAGAAGTAGCCTGCAGTACTGCACTCTAACCACTGCACCACCGCAGAATGGTCCTAATTGCCGATTAATGGTAATAAGAAGTGGTGGGTGAAGAAGTATGAGAATCTTTGGACAAGGTCAGCTTAACTTCAGAATGCTTTTACAGATGCAGGGATTTTTATACGGTGTCAATCAGTAAAAGTGACGTTATTTTTTTTTTTCTAACGCACCCCTAAATCTGCCCTCAAGGTCTCTTTGGGATGCATCTGCTCATCACTCTTATTGCCATGTCCTGGGCCTCACACAGTTCCCTCTAAAGGGGCTTTATCAAACTATTTTTATAAAGAACTGAACCTTGTTTCATCTGGGAAAGCATACGCAAACCTTTCTGCAAGCTGTAAGAGGTACAAAAGTAAACATGACTTCCAACTATCGTTGACAGAAAATGGTAGAGAGGATCCTGAAAACAAAGAGCCCACCTCCTTCTCTTAGGAGCATCATTTACAGTCCCTCAATTAGGAGGCAGTTCAGCCCAGTCAGCTAAAACAACGAGGCAGAATTAATGAAGTCAAAATAATAGGAAAAGAAAAGAAAAAAATAATGTTCTGCAAAAATGAGTCAAGTACAGCAAATCAATACTTCATAATGTTGCCTGTCCTGTTACTGAACTCAACTGACTTCATCTGTTTCCAGATAAAATGCTGCTCAGTTTGGCACTCCGTAACAATAATTACAGCAATATACAAATGTCCTGTCATGGTGGCAAAAGAGTTAAGATTGAATCTCAGCACTGGCTATTCATGCTCAAGGGCAAAACCATGGAATGAAAGTCACATACGGTTTGGCCCAGAGTCAAAATGCTCCTTTTGAGCCCTTTCCATCTATTCAGATATTTGGGCTAACAAACAATTGCTAAAGTAGAAGGCGTGTGCAGCTTAACTGAGAAATACCAATTGTTACAGCAGGGAAGGTCAGGCTGTTCCTAGGCAACTTTTAACTTTTTAAAAAACCAAGTTGTAGCAAGTAACTAAGAGGTTTTAGTCCTACTGTCCTGACATTCCAAGAAGGGCTTTCTAGGAAAAGATATTGAGATATTGTGGTGATTTCAGCGGGCCTTGAAGGAAACAGCTTAATAGACAATTAATCTAGGCATGGCATAGAGCCTGGATGTCTGAGTGACCGCCTGTCTATGACTACTTAGCACATTCCATTAGAGTGGATACGCTCCAAGTTTACAGCATCAAGAAAGCATGCCTCCTCTGTCATAGCCTCCACCTCTAGAACAGAACCCTTGACCAATATAGGGACAGCACCTTCTCCTCTGGGGTTCCAGAAAGCTCTTAAACTTCAGGTTAATGCATTTTTGAGGCCACTGTGATTTCTTGTTGTATTAGGTTTCATTTAGTCTGCACTGTCTGTGTTACAATTGGTTTTGCTAGTTTGTTTAGTTTTATAACCCAGAGTCTCTTAGAGTTGGGTGGCTACTACAAACTTAAATAAATAAGAGTAATAAGAGTAGACCCTGTTCAGTCTGGTTTCAGATCAGGGCAGAGAACTGAGATAGAACTGATTGTGCTGGTTGATAAGCTCTTGTAAAATCAAGATAGGAGAGCAGCAGCCATCTTGGCTCTTCTTGATCCATTAGCAGCTTTCATTAACAACAATCATGGTATCTTTCTGGATTACTTACAGGAATTAAGAGAGGAGGGCATGGCACTGGGGTTATTCTTCTCCTTTTTCTGTTGTTTGTTTGAGTCATTGCTAATAAGTGGGAAAGAATGAATCCAAAGCTTTGGATTTGTGGAGCACCACAGAGCTTTTGCTTCTTCTGTTTAATATCTACAGAAAGCTGATGATGCTAGGTGAGGTCATAATGATTTTGTGGTCATGTGTTATTACTACTATGCTGATTACACCCAGTAGATTACACCCCACTATGCTGATTACACCCAGTTTGTAGTCATGTGTTATTACTACTATGCTGATTACACCCAGATTACACCCAGTACTACTATGCTGATTACACCCAGTAGCTGATTACACCCTGATTACACCTTGTCTGACCAAGTGAATCAAATCAAAGCCTTGTCCCAGAGTCTGGTAGGAGTCTGGATGAAGAAAGAAAGACGTAGGCTCAGCCTTAACAAACCCAGGTAGCTATGGGATTATTCAATCCAAAAAGTTTTCTATTTTTAGTTTTGAATGGGATTGCAGTATTCCTATGGTCAGGAAAACCTTTGCACACATTCATTTTATGCTGCTTGAACCCATTCCCGGACTGAGAAGACCTTTGGGCAATTACTTACACCTTGGGGTTTTTTTTTTAATTATTGAGTCTGTCATCTGCACCTCTATAACTGTCTGGTTTGGTTCTGAAACCCAACAAGACAGACACAAACTTCAACAGATAATTAGAACTGCAGAAAAAACAATGGCTACCAACCTGCCTTCAATCAAGGACTTGTGTACTGCACAAGTCAAAAAGACGGCTGTGAAAATATTTACAGATCCCTCACATCCCAGACATAAACTGTTTCAACTCCTTCCCTCAAAATGACGCTATAGAGCACTGCACACCAGAACAACTGGACACAAGGAGAGTTTTTTCCCAAATGCCATCACTCTGCTAAATAAATAATTCCCTCAACACTGTCCAACTCTTTACAAAGTCTGCACTACTATTACTATTAATGTTCTCATCACTCCATATTGTCCATCCCCTCCCACTTGTGACTATATGACTGTAACCTCATTGCTTGTATCCTTACGATTTATATTGACTATTTCCTAGTATGATTTGATTGCTTATTGTACCCTCTGACTATTATTAAGTGTGGTACCTGATGATTCTTGACTCTTGACGAATGTATCTTTTCTTTTATGTACACTGAGACCATTTGCACCAAGACAAATCCTTGTATGTCCAGTCACACTTGGCCAATAAAGAATTCTATTCTATTCTAGTTACCTCATTGTCTTCTATATGGGGCTGCCTTTGAAGATCATTTAGAAGGTGCAGCTAACCAAAGTGTGGCAGCACGGGCAGTAACTGTGCAGCTCCTGAGTAGAATTTTGGGGTACTATTGAAAGTGTTAATAATCACCTATAAAGCTTTTCTTGGAATGGGACCTAGCTATCCGAGGAATCGTTTCTGTTTGTCCTGTAATTTTTGACAGACTTGGAATTCTTTGAAATCCACTAATTAAACAATACCATCTGAAAAGAGCCAGGAAGAAGATCTTCTTTTGCCACAATGACTGTTCTCTGGAAAAATCTGTATGAGTGTTTCCCTAATCTCGATGCCTCACAGCTTCAACCTCAAACTGTCTACCGTGGATCTCACCCCATTCCTAAGAGGTCCTTAAAGGGGGCGTGCATAAGCACACCAGTGTGTCTACCGTCCCTGTCTTACTGTACCCATTTATCTATATTTACTCCCTTTGTTCTTGTTTATGTTCATACTTATACTTGTTATCTTGTACATGTATGACCAACAAATAAGATAAAATAAATACAATAAAAATGATCTCATGGAAATGGGCTTCAAAAACCTGGCTCTTCTCCCAAGCCTTGGACTCAGGTTATTGTGAACTTCTTGTGGAATTTTTTGTGTGTTCAGGTTCTGTTTTTATAGGTTTTTTTCTGGATGTTTACTTATTTTTATTCTATATGCTATACTGTTTTGAACTGTTTTTCATACTGAAATCCATCAGAATTGTTAACAGTAATCTTAGAAATCTGATAAATAAATCCATTTTATATTAGCTATGTAATCTCATGTTCTCCTGACTTTTCTTAAAGCTGTTCATTCATTTTGCATTTGTCTATTAATGTATGGCTCTATACTTCCTGGTAAGCCTCAAGAAAAACATTTGTAAGAAATTAGCACAACGTTTTGGTAATTTGGTAATTTCTTCTTTGATATACTCATATACAAGAAACTTTTCCAGTTTCTTTTGTGACTTCTGTGAATATTCCTGATTGAGCTATACATTTTTCTCATGTAAAAGAATTTGGATTTTATTGTTGTTGTTTTTTTAAAGACAGCCATTTAAGGAGTTTTCTTGCTAAGTGTAGTATTTTGTCTCATGTAAGAAGTATAGAAAGTATTATTTTGGCATGCGAACTAAAGCACTCAATGGAAAGAATGAGATACATCATGGCCTGGAAGGAAAAAATTCACATGCCCTTTCCATACACCTTTCTTTGACCTGCTGATATTTGGCATACTCCATCAAGACTATTGTTCTTTCAAGCCATTTTCAACTTCTATCTGATAAAAATGTATGGGCATTAGTTTACATATTTGAACTCTCCCTCACTTTAATTGCTGCTGTGCGTTCTACAGGGCAATTTTTTTTTAAAAAAATGAATTGCTGTAAACAGTTTGAATAATCTCTGAAAGCAGCTCTTGGACCCAGTTGTGGGACAGAGATAATACTGTGCAGAATGTTGGAAAGCTTCATCTACATATAAATAGACTTAATCAGAAATGCAAATAGCAGTTGGGAGAACCGGGTAAAAAGCCCCATGATAATTGTGTGATTGTACGGATAAGAAAGGGTCAAATATTCCCATTGTCTAAGGTTTTAATTTTCTAATTGCCGGTGGGTATCTTTTCTTCTGAAAGTGGAACACAGAAGTGGCAGGCTATTCCAAATTGACAATCAGTTTAAAGCAAAGGCTTCAGAAAGCCTATTTATTATAAATGTCCGGCAATTAATTCATACTTCACAGTTGAAATCCCCTGTCTTTTGCTTCCTGCTAGGAGAAACAGACTAAACAAATCTTGTGGAAGGAAGTGTAGGTTCCTTGTACTTTCAAGTATGCTTAGAAATAATATCTTATTTTTTGTGTGAAAATAAAAGAAAGAAAATAGATGCTGCAGATCCGGCATACTTAAAAAGCTTCTATTTGAACCATTCAAACATTCTTCTTTCAGAAATAGCCCATTATAACATTGTATTTTTAGAGTATAATCTGCCCTTGTTGGGAAACAAATTATTTTTGAAATGGAAAGTGGTTTACAAAAGCTAAATAAGTCAATCATTTTTTTTAAAAAAAAAACCTTCTATAGTAAAAATCCGAATATTCTTTTTCTAAAATATCTCGCTGCTTATATTCAGACCTTCTCAACAGTAACGTTTATTGCTACATATCTTCCAATTAACGTAATGTAAGATGTAATGATGCACCAAATAGGTATTTTCACTGTTGAATTGCTGTTGTCAGTGCAAGAAAGATCCAGCAAGCCAAGAGAGACACCTAGTGCCCTACCTTGGGATTTTAAAAAGGGTCTTCACAGGATGCATGTCAAATAAAGGTGGATCTCCATCACCAAGCTCAATAGCCGTGATCCCAAGAGACCACACATCACAACGGGCATCATAAGAATAGTCATACTGTTGTTCACAAGCAATAACCTGTTAGATAAAAGACAATGAACACACCACATTAACCTCTGAGACAGTAATGTCCCCATTAAGTAAAATTATACACATACCCACTTATGCCTTATAACCAGTGTCCATTCATATATTTCTTATTATAGTTACAACTTAAATGCTCAACTAGAAGTCCTACTATTTAATATTACCCAAAGAAGGCGGTTCAGGAAATTAAATTCATGATGCTGAACATTACAAGAGATTATAGCAATTGAAATAAGTTCTGTAGTTATTCATTACATTTCCAATTTTAAGCAGCATTATCTTCTATTCCTATAACTTATATGTATGTAAAGGATAAGGAAAGTGCAGCTTTTCTATAAGTATTTATTACTGTTATGTACACAAAATTGTGAGATCACAGGTGCTAGTTCTGTAGCAGTTTAGTTGGAGTATTGTTGTTATTATTATGGTGATTATTATTATTGTTATTATTATGGTTATTATTATTATTATCATCATCATTATCATCCTAGCGTCAGTAAACTCTTATAATAATTGATTACCAACAAAAGACCAAAAAACCATGGCATCTTGAAAATGAACATGCTTATTATGATATTAAACTTTTGTGAATCATACTTCATTTCAGCAGTGGTATGGACAATTAAGCTGAGAAAAGTATATCCATGCTCATAATTGAGAAGGCAAAATAGGATATAGCCCTTTTTTATATATTTTGGCTCTTCTTTCTAACATCACTGAGATTATTTCAAGAAGTCACAATACAGATGGAACTTAATGTACCACTAAGAGAGTGTTAAAGTGGAATGTCCTAGAAGAAATGACCTTTGTAACTATGGATGTAGATAGGCAATAAAGTTGAGAAACATATTCAGCTCACATAATGTTATCAGTCAAAAAGAAATAGAAAAGGGCACATGGTGCAGCATACAATTATGGCTTCCAATTCAACATTAGCAAATGGGATTCACAACAAAATCAAATTCTATTCCAACCATTGAGACTTCCTCTTCTTCAGACTATGTCATTATATAACCCTCTTGTGGCTATCCACATTTTCTCCCAATAGTCACACCTCATTTTCTGCCTACAGGGGAAGCTATTTCAGGGATTTCCCCATCCATAAATATATTATTAAGTTAAGTGTACTTCTATAAATTTCAAGATTGTTCTTGATGTTTCCTTTTTATGACTTGGGGAAAACATAAATCTAATTTATAGACAGAAACTTCAGTTCACTACTAGCATGTATGACTGATAAACACAATGAGGACAATCTATAAGAAAGAGACAGTGGACAGCAAATCTAATTAATTAATTGAGCCATAAACAAATGAGTATATGCACAGCTTAAAAGACTTCCAGTTTTGGGAGAAAAAAAGGGGGGGAAATGGCTAAGTCAGCACTTTGCATTGAAGAGCTGTCTCAACAAACTCCACCAATTTAGAAAAGGCAATCGTTAATGTAGCAGTTATCATCCTGAACATGTCTCAGGAGGAGATGCTTTGAAAGAAATGGAGAGATACATAGAGAAAAAAAATACTTCCCAAGACTCAGGAGTGATTGAGATAGGTCTGCTGAGTTGGGGCTATTTAAGGTTCAGAGGGATCAAGAGGGTTTTTTAAAAAAAACAAAATCACAAGTTATAATTCAGTTATGCCTTCAGTGAATACCAGGATTATCGTGACTTTCCACCCAACCTTGACCTGAACAGAAATCTACATCAATATGACATTTGCTGCCCCATAGCCGATCCCTATTTTAACTCTACTGCTTTTGGTTCAGGTTAGGGTTAGGGTTAGGTCCTTGCAGCCATGAAAGATACCCCGAAAATAAGACCTGGTCTTATATTAATTTTTGGAGGTTATTTTTGGAGTAGAGCTTATATTATGAGTATCCTGAAAAATCATGGTAGGGCTTATTTTCCAGTTGGGTCTTATTTTACGGGGAAACGGGGCAATAGGTGATGAAGCCTGACAAATGTTATACACCTTTAGATTGCCCTTGGATGGTTTTTGAATAAGGGTGGAAGTGCTAATTTTAGCACTGATGCATTCTAGGACAACCTGTCTTACTCTGAACTGGGATGAGATAAAGACAGTGATGGGGATCTGGCACTGAAAAGACGTTCTCGGGGTCATGGTTTTTATTTATTCTCTATGCTTCTTATCCACCAATGTCCCACAGAAGCGATTAGATGGCTAGAAGTTAATTGGGAAAAGGCCTCACAATTCTGCTTAGGAAAAGCTGGTTTATCTGTACAACAAATGTAATAACCCTAATCTATTAAAACTCTACCAGTTTGGTTACAGGAATCAACATTATACTTTTCAACACCACTTTCAGTAATGTAATGTAAGACCAAAAAGTGATATAATATTAATGTGTGTAATATACACATCTTATAATACTGTCATGGCAATGGAAATAAGGCTTACATGGACTGATGGTTAATGATGAGGGAGAATTGGAAATTAGCATGTAGATTGATACAAAAACAAAAAGAGATTGGTGCAGGCAGCCCATAATGGAGAAGGTATAAGTACTTTGCATGGTCCAAATCTCAAGGAGGATAGTTCCAAAGTGCAGACAGACACACGATGGCACAAATGATCCTTCAAATATTTTGCAGTGTATCAAATCATAAAGATGTGGCTTGGGCTCTAGAAGGCAAAGAATATATATCCCACTTTCTGTAGGCCTATAGATATGAAAGGTGGAATGCTATGACTAGGGAACAGGAGGTTTGTTCTATGTGAGCCAGTCCACTGGAAGGAAGCTGGGGGTGCAAAGAGCAATGCCTTCTGAGGGAAAGAGTTCTGCATTCATGAGGTTAATAGTCAGCTTAAAGGAAAAATGAATTGACATACATTATAATGTGCAATGCATATTATGGGGGGGGGGGGAATCAATATTAAATTATTATCCTTATATTTAAAAAAGCAGCACAGCTAGCCAAAGTAACCAGATACAAAGCTTTGTCAAAAACATTTGATTTTCATCAATTTAATCTCATTTACTCATAGCACCAAGGGAACATTCTATATATTTTCTCAACTATAGTAGGAAAAATGGAAGTTATTAATACATGTTCTAAAAGTCTATAGTAGTAAAACTATCTTCATATTTCTAGTTTGTATCTTTTCTTTTACGTACACTGAGAACTTATGTACGCTGAGAACTTATGCACCAAGACAATTTCCTTGTGTGTCCAATCACACTTGGCCAATAAAGAATTCTATTCTATTCTATTCTATTCTATTCTATTCTATTCTATTCTATTCTATTCTATTCTATTCTATTCTATTCTATTCTATTCTATTCTATCAATTCCAGGATGCTGTAGAACTTATCTGTCAGTCTGTGCTCCATTCAAAATCCAATACTCAGACTCCAATGATTAGAGCAAAGTTTTTCTTTTACTGAAATTCAAAGTGGAAGCTACAGGTAGAATTCTGAATCTAAGGATTTAGGCGTGCAGATCACATATACAAAGGGATGGAATTGTTCCCACCCTCCAAAGTTCAAAAGATTCTTCCATTTAAAAGTTCTGAATATGATCATGTGGGCATCTTCAGGCGGCGATGAGGCCTCTGTCCGTTGACCTTGACATATTGTGATAAAAGTTCGCAGCTGCGCAAAGGAAAGAAGGCTAAGCAAGGAAATAGAAACTTAAGAGCAGGAATTTATACTTCCCCACACTCCAGCCTTCTTCCCAGATTCAACCCCGCCTCCCCCCGTTACTCATGGCAGCCGAAAGATGCGAAGCAGTAGAAAAGTAGAGAAAATCTTGAAGGCTGACATTATCTGAGTGACTGAAGAGATGCTGCGTTTTGCTTTTCCATAAAAAATTTCCAGGGTGCTTGACATCAAATTTAATATTAAAAGTTGGAGAGAAACTACAGTGTGCTTTGTTTTCAAACTCTGATTAGAAACATACGGTGTTTAATCTGGGAAGTAAATAGGGGATGGGGAGAGGCCTCTCCTTAGTTGCCATCCTGGCTGATCTGAAAATGATATACAGGATCAATTCCATTTGGTACTTGGATTAGAGATCACCAGGATACCTGTAGGCTAGACTGGGAAATTGAAAAAAAACCAAAAGAAGCCAAAGGAAAAGAAAAAATTTAGCTGGATGAGGCCATTTGCTCTACAATGCCAATGCATGACTGATCCCAATTTCTTTCATCGCAGAATGTGCATTCAGGATAACCTTTGCTGAATGGAGCTACAGCCTACCTAGACACTTCTTGCAGCTATGATATTTGAAAGTGTGGGTCAATGGTATGTGGAATGCTGGATGGAAGTTCAAGAAAGTTCAGGTTACAGTACAATGGAGATGGCTGGCAATTTTTCATGGATAGAGCAGGGGTGGGATTCTACCGGTTCGCACCTATTTGCTAGAACCGGTGGTTAACATTCTAAGCAGTTTGGAGAACCGGTTGTTAGAAGAAATTACTGGCCTAATCCTGTAAGGAAGGCAGGAAGGAAACATTCTGGTGTTGCTTACAGAAACTGCCTCTCTGTTAACCCTTATTACATTCTTGGCAGGACTGGACTTCCTGCCTCAGGAACGTCTCTGGAGGTTTTTTTTTTCCTCCTTTGCTGGTCCTTTGCTTGTGTGGAGTGACCATTCAAAATTACAATGGCACTGAAAAAAGTGACTTATGAACCATTTTTCACACTTATGACTGTTGCAGCATCCCCACAGTGATGAGAGGCCAGGTGAGGAGATGCGTGGCTCGATGTGAGTGATATTGAGTTGGCCACACCCAGCCAATAACATGACCACCAAGCCACACCCATCACCTAAACCACTCCCACATTGTTAAAAATTTGAATCCCACCCATAGGATAGAGGTGACATTTTAAAAAAATTATGTTGAGACTGCCAGTAATGAATGATCCTGATTTATTGAGTTTGACCCAGTGTAATGGTTAAGATGTTAAACAGAACTGAAAAGAACCAGGATCAAGTCCATACTCAAGCTTGGAAAATTTGAGCGAGTGACTCTCTGTCAGCCCTATAAGGTAGAAGATTGAGCAAGAGTTGGAGACCAAAGGTTCCTCCTCATAGTGTTAGTGAGCCTTGGGTGAAATTCCAAAATATCTGGAGCATACTTGAACATCATCAGTCAATTGTAAAAGGCAGCTTTACTTGGAACACCTTACATCCCACAACAATACATTTAATATGATTGAATACCAACATTTGCCTACCCCAAGTCTTTGGGAAGGACTCAACAGATGAACAAAAAATGTCAAATCCATCCATCTGACTGAGCAACCCACAAGAATAAGAGTATGAATACATCTAAAGAGAGAGAAAAATGCTAAAGACAAAATTGAACATTGGAAACTATCCGTTAAAGTTACCAATACTTGGGTTCTACCTGTGATACAATACATGGCTGGAACTATAGTATTAACTGGACAAAACTGAACTGGACAGTTGGACCAAAAAGAAAGGAGAAAAACTCATGACTACTCACTATACATGGTATCCCCATAGTGATATTGATAGATTATAGAAATCCCTACAGAAAGGAGTCAGAGGTTTACTGTTGAGGAAAAGAAGCATGAATTGGCTGAGTAAAAGACAGCCAAGAACAAGCATTGATGCAAGTTAAAAATAGAAAGTTACTGAATGTAAAGAAAGCAGATCATGACTATCAAAATAATGTAATAAAATAAAACCACAAATAGAATGCTGGCAAGAAAAAGAATTACATCATCAATTTCTACAAGAGATCAAGGGGAAAATTGATAAAGGTAAAAACCGATCAATGGCTTATATTCCAATTATAATTGGAACATTAAAAGAAGAAACTGAAGGCTTGGTTTTGGCTGCATAAGAACAAGCTATTTCATTTGAAGCAATCAAGACCAGAACTGAAAAATTATCAAATGATTCAAAGGGCAGATTCAGAGGTGATATTCAGCAGATTCTGACCAGTTCTGGAGAACCAGTAGTGAAAATTTTGAATAGTTTGGAGAACTGGCAAATACTACCTCTGCCTCCCAAGTCCCAGCTGTTCGACTGGGTCTTCTTTAGTTGCCCTGCACAGGAGAACAGAGCTAGAAATCAGGTTAGTGGGGTGGGGAGGGAATGGGATTTTGCAGTAACCTTCCCCCAGGAATGAGGAGGGAACGGAGATTTTACAGTATCCTTCCCCTGCCACGCCATCAAGCCATGCCCACAGAACCAGTAGTAAAAAAATTTGAATCCCATCACTGGGCAGATTGTACAAAGAAGCAGAGGAAATAGTAGAACATATATTTACTACTTGTGCAATAAACTAATAGAATTGAAAAAGTAGTAAAAAATGAGCAGGTTAAAATATTGTGGGATTTCTGAATTCAAACTGATACATCTTGGCTCATAACACACCAGATTTAACTGTGGTTGAAAAAAATAAAGTGATAGTAATGTGGGAATACCAGGGGACAGTAGAATCGAAGAATTGGAGAAGACTATGAAGAGTCAATATCTGAAAAGTGAAGTTGAAAAGTTATGTCATAAATGGGCTATAATGGTCTCGGTCGTTATCATCACACAGGATGCCATACCCCAAAAAATCTTGGACAGCACTTAGAAAATCTGCAAGTGACAAAATTTCCACAAAAAGCCACACTGCTTGGACTGCACATATATACTACGCCGATATATAATGACCTCCTAGGTTCTTGAGAAGAACTCAGTGCCAACCCCAGCTAAAGAATTGGCAGGTATGATTTCACATTGTTGTGTACATCATAATAAATCATACGAGTCTCCAGATATTTAAGATTCTTCTTTGTAACTTGTCACTATAGGACAGATACTTATTGGCACTATGAAAGATGAACTTTCTCCATTTTCATTATTGATCTCTGAAGTTTGCTGATAACTGAAGCCAACTGAAGCTATCTAAGATGCCCTTTGAAAGTTGGCAAAGATCATTTTAGTCATTCATTTATTTATTTATTTGATTTGTCAATTGCTTACAAGATAATAGGTATAAGTATATACATAGTTATGAATATATGAAATGGGTACATATAAGAAAAATAAAAGAAACAGGCACATTGGTGCGCTTATGCACGCCCCCTACAGACCTCTTAGAAAGGAGTGAGGTCAATAGTAGACAGTCTAAGGTTAAAGTTTTTGGGGTTTAGGGAAGATAGAGGTGTGTTTTTTCAAGATAGAGGTTTTTTTTTCTCATTTCGAGCTGATTTAACCTGCATACGCTGTTTCTTTTTTTCTTTTTAATTAAGTGTGCTAGTTTTATGATTTAATATGGTTCTGTGTTTTAACTACATCTTTTTATACTGTATGCTAATTTATTCGAATGCCATTTTGCATGGAAAAACCGTACAGTATATAAAAGTAAAAAGTAATTTAGCTATATTTATTCCCACATTTTGCATCCTTCCTAAACCTACTAAGAAACTTAAAGCACCTAAATAATATGTAACAGAAATATTCACGTTTCAGAATATTTCAACGATTCTTAACTGTAGAAAACCCCACAAAAGAACACAGTTCCTAGTGCTATAATTTAATATCATTGCACTTGGAAAAAAACCACTTATGAAAAAAGCAAAAATATATCCTGTATCAATAAGCATGTGCTGTATATAAACACACACATAAAATCACACATCCATCTTGTTTGTTTTTTCATTGCTGTACCCTCTAGTCTTGACCCAATAAAATTTATCCACAACTATAAAAAATATAGTTATACCAAGAGAACTCTCAAATGCCTTTGAGACATCTGAAAAGTAAACTTTATTCTATATCCTGATTTTTGTCTAAATAATATTGGTGTTTCTTAATTTTGGCAACTTTTAAGACATGTGGACTTCAACTCCCAGAATTCCCCAGCCAACAATTCATTTTAAAGTCTCCCAAGGTTGAGAAACACTGATATTATTTTTCTAAAACTGAACAGACTCTACCTCTATTTAAAAGGCATTGTGGCATAGAGTAAAATAACCATTCCAGTAAGAGAACAAATATTACCTAAATAGAGAGTAAAGAAACCTAAAGCTATTAACTTAGGGCTGACCTTCAGCCCCATGTTCAGGGTCACTGAGCAGTAGATAAGAGATGCTGAGGGGAAAGGCAGCACTGTGTGGAGCAGGCATTCAGGCACACCCCAAATAAATCCAGTACAATGTTTATTGCCAAATCATTTTAAATATTAAGACTGACCTTTCTATTTGCAGTTTCATAGTTCTGTAATTTCTGTCAGGAGCTAGCTTTCCTTGCTCAAATATATATTTTGAAACACCTTAATTAAAGGTGCTGAATGGACAGAAGCATGTGAAATACACATTTGATATTTCAAGTTATTGTTTAGAGAGCATGTATGGAACTCTGTTATAATTACACTACGTCGTCTTTTACAGCAGGACTCCCAGCTCCCTAAAAAAACCATACCGCGAGGGGCTTTTTAGTTGTTCATCTTAGCATTTGTCTTGATACTTTGCAGGGCCTGCTTGTTCTGCATTGCACTTGCCGAATTCTTACACTAAAGCTTATCCATGCATGAGGCAGCAAGGGCAGGGGAGAGGTTGCTCCTCGCTTTCTGTCCCAGAGCCTGATGATGATTAGGGCTGAAAGAAAGTGACTGGCCCAAGGTCACCCAGATGGCTTCAGTGCCTAAAGAAAGACTAGAAGCTAGGTCTCCCCACATCTAATTCACCGCATCATCTCCTCATAATTTTGTTTTTCTTCCGTAGAGACACTTCTGTTTTAAAGGGACAAGGCATGGGTTAATGCTGAGAAGGGCAACTTTGTGGAGCCTGAAAACAAAATGATTTTGTTGATGATCTTCTTGGGCTTTTGTATGAAGTATGCTTTCTCTTCTGTTTTTTCCCAGTGATGATCCTATTTGAGGATCTACGCTGTCCTGGCATCCAAACAGCATCACTGTTTTTCAATAATTGTGATCACGAGCAGTTCTGGAGGCTGCGCCAAACAAGGATTCAGATCATAGACCGTCTAACTTTCACTAAATTATTTAGGGCTTTTTCAGGCCCACAAATGTACACATCGCTCTTTAAAATATTATTTTTAATGACCAAACAAAAGACTTTCTGTAGTTTTTAGGGTATTCCTCAACCTTCTATTTCTAGACAAAAAGCAGGCTCAAATAATAAAACATGTTTAGTAACTGAGGAGGCTAAGTGAATATAAATCTCCACTCAGCAATTTTTCTCCCTAGGATAAAACAAGCATTAGTCAAGGGGTGGGAGAAATACCACATACCTTGTCTGTTGTGTTTTACAAGTTTGAGCTGAAAAATGTAGTAAATCAAACATTGGGAAAGGAATTGCACAAACCGAATCATTAACAAGCAGGATTAATAACACAAGAGATCCTCAAAAGTGTTGCAGGGTTTCCTCATGTCATAGCAAGTCTGTTCATTTTCCAAGTGCTCTTTAGACCTTTCAACTATTTTGTCCACTCTACTTTTCCAACTTCTACTTTTGTTTTCTTTCTTTCATCTGATATTTACTCTACTTCTACCGAATGCATTTGGTGTACCTCTCTAAGCTTCTGTCCTCTTAGGCCTATCTCTTTTTAAATGTGAATGTCTGCCCTCACTTTTCTTTATCAGCAGCCCTGTTATGGCTATCACCATCTTTGAAAGTCCAATTGCATTATTAAATGAAGTGAAGAAAACATAGAACATGTTCCTCAGTCTGAACAGCAAATATTTAAAGACTGAATGAAATCACTATGGAGTATAGAAAGCCATAAATTAAAAGAACGAATGAATGAATGAATGAACAAACGAATGAACGAATGAATGAATGAACGAATGAATAAATAAATAAGATTCACTTCAAAATCACAATTCTAGATAAAAAGATAGATTTATTCCATTATCCATTTTTAGTATATAAATCAAGGGAAGTCCTAAACTTTTATTTCTGTCAGCTATAATGCTAGTCATCAAAGGATTTAGAACAGGTAAGTTTAAGATTTCCCTGGCTGAAGAATTCTGGGAATTGAAATCCACAGATCTTAAAGTTGTCAAAAAAACCCTAACATCCTCCCCCCTCCCACCACTGATTTAGAGAATTAGGGTAGTACATCTAGCAGGACTAAAAAAAAAACAAGATAAGCAACACACACAGCACATTATAGTTATAACCTACCTCAGGAGCCATCCAAAATGGTGTCCCAACTGAAGTGTTTCTCCTCAGCCTGGTACTGGTGAGCTGTGCAGAAACACCTGTAATAAGAAAAGGCATTCTGAACATTTGCTGCGTAGCTTGTTTACTTTTCCATACAATGCCTGAGAGAAAAAAAACAATGTCAATAGATTTGCACGTTTTCCCACTAACTGGGGGAGAATTTGCAAGCTAGGCAAATTTAACTTAAATGTTTTTTGAGCTGGCCTGCTGCTCCATAGCTGAAGAATCACTTAAGGCACAAGAAGTTGCTATAATTCTGGGAGGAAATAAGGGCAAAAAGAAAAAGAAAAAAAGAAATTCTGTGGAACACAGCCAATTTTTTTTTATTATCACTAAAACTGTGCACGAAACTTTTCTAACAGATTCTGCAGCCTGAAAGGTTTAAAAGAATCCCATGTAGCTCAAGAAAATCCTTTCTTAAGGAACCCAATCAAAGTTCTCGTTGCAGCCTTTTTATTCTGTTCACATCCTGTACTTTGGACACTTGGTATCAGCAGAGGTAATCCTCGACTTACAACCATTCATTTAGTATGTCCAAAGTTACAATGGCACTGGAAAAAGTGACCTCTGACTGTTTTTTCACACTTATGATCATTGCAGCATCCCCATGGTCACATGATCAAAATTCAGATGCTTAGCAACTGACTCACATTTATGATGGTTTCGGTGTCCCAAGGTCTGGGGATCACCTTTTGTATCCTTCTGATAACTAAAGTCAATGGGGAAGCCAAATTTGCTTAATAACCGTGTTACTAACTTAACAACTGCAACGATTCCTTTAACAACTGTAGAAAGAAAGGTCATAAAATGGAGCAAAACTCATTTAGCAAATGCCTCACTTGGCAACATAACTTTTGGGCTCAATTGTGGTCGTAAGTCAAGGACTATCTGTATTGTAGTTGTGGAGGTCATAGTCTTCCCCAGAAAATTGGAGAAGGTCAAGATTCATCCATTAAAAAGCAACCGCTTATAGAAGGGTTACTTGACTGAATGTTTATATTTTCTGTAATTCTCACACATCTTCCATGTGAAGATTCTGCAATAGTTCAAAAGCAACCCCAGGCTTCTATGATCCCGTGACATTGACTCGGTTCAGTAGCTGAACCAAATTTATTTCTGCTCAGCTTCAGTGAATCCCAAATTGGGGGAGGGGGGGAGGAGGAGGACACACAGCAGCATATTCTTTTCTTTGTGAAATAAATCCCTGCAGACCTTGTGCTTGGTTAGCAGCTGTTCTGTATCCTGTACAGATGCAGATGGATAAACTCCACAAAACATCCATAACAAAGTACTTTTATTGGTTCATCAGGTATCCTCATAACTCACATTTGTGACAAAGTTCTTCTTTAATGACCAATCCTTTGTATATCTATCTTGTAGGTAAAAAGATGGTTTATCTCCTATCCTTTTTCTCCCATCTTGTAACGAAAGAAGTAGAACAGTCACCACGAGTCCATGAGTTCAGCCAAGAGTGAGGATAACTCCCCCAACCCATCGAGGGTCGATTTAGTGACCAATTAGGATTACAGATCTGGTCACATGACATGGACTACATTTCCCAGGATACCTTAACTATATTTACCATGATGCATTCCCTTAAGGCAGGGGTGGGCAACTATGGCCCTTTTATGAATTATGGACTTCAACTCCCAGAATTCCTGAGCAAGCCATGCTAGCTCAGGAATTTTGGGAATTGAAGTCCACAAGTCATAAAGGGGCCATAGTTGCCCACCTCTGCCTTAAGGGGACAGCTCACAATTGCCACCTAACTATCCAATTCCCATACACTGGTTGGACAGCACAGCAGCCCTATTGAAGTTCTTGCTCACTTTTTCTCTAGGCTCTTGAGTTTCAGCCTTTTTACCAGGTTTTTCCCATGGGATGCTGCCTTGATCTAGCCAAGAGTATTCACTAGCCTCCCCCACCTCGCCTCCTTCTCTTAGATAAGGAATTGCTTCAGGCTGTTTGGATGTTTAAAATCTCTTTTCTTTTGTTTGAAGTTGGGGATGAGGTTACTGCAGTGAGTTAGATAACAGCAGGATTGTGCAAACGTCCTTGCAATACATTCAAGTCCTTCTAGCCTAAAAAGTAGCCTAAAAGAAGTTAGATTTCTCTCTTCCATTTAAGGTCCTAATGCAGGAACAACCTAGTACCTGGTTACAAAACTGATGACAAACTGAGTACCCTACCTGACAGAGTTGAAAGCATAGAATCACTCATTCACTCAATAGAAGAACGCTTAGCAACATGTTTGGAAACAACTGTACAAGCAAGCCTAATTTCTCTTGGGAAAAAAAATACAGCACAGATAAGTGAGTACCTATCAGCTCAAAATCAAATCCCACAACAACCACAACCACTACCTCAACTACAATCACAACTACAACCAAAAATAACCACCAAACCACAGCCACAAACAATTACTATCCCTTCAAATAATTCCACAAATAATATCTCCTTACTCATCAGAGACACCATGGAACGTGAACAGAAACATCCAAATGCCATCTTATTTGGTCTCGAAGACACCAATGAATCAGATGACATCACCAAAGTTCGTGATATCATAAGCAACTCAAATACAACAAACATCTCTCCTGAAGATATCATTGAAATAACCAGAGATGGCCATGGGTACAAATACAATGACGGCTCTATGGCCCAAAGATTTTGTAGAGTTGTACGCAAAAATGAGTCCAGCAAACGCATATTTATTCATACAATAAATGCCATTGCAAAAACCAGTCCCAACCACAAAAAACTTTGCTCAAGACCAGACTTATCCATACTGCAAAGAATCCGCTCCTGTGAACTCCGCGCAGAACTCAAAAACCATCTAGACAATGGAGAAAAGGACCTATACATTGACTACAGAGCTGATTGCATCAAAAGAAAGCCACACAACCGACAACTCCGCATTCAACCCCACCCCATCCAATCCAACATCACTCAAAACTAGGCCCACCTGCCTCTAGCTACCTCTATTCCAACCACAACTGGCCTTAAACGCAAGCTACTCAATGCAAGAAGCCTTGTAAATAAAATACCTGAATTTCTCCTCCTACTAAATATGGCTAAATTCGACATTATATTTGTCTGTGAAACATGGCTCAACGCATCTCTCCCTGACTCCATTACCACAGTAAGAGACTATCATGTTTACCGATAAGATCGTGAAATCCATAGAGGAGGTGGTGTTGCTATCTTCTATAAAAAATCCCTACATCTAAAAAACATCCAAGTTACCCAGGAGCTTGCTATTTGTGAGACCATCATCTGTGAACTGTCCTTAAATATCACATTTTGGTTCTTACTATGTTACAGAGCCCCTAATTATGACATTGAGCATGCAAACAAGCTAAATACACTACTAACATGGGCAGCATCCTGCCCACACGCTTTTATCTTTCTTGGTGACTTCAATTTACCTCATATTAACTGGACCCTTAACGAATGTACAATTGAACATGCAACCTTCCACAATGCAGTAACAAATCTGGGACTTGAACAACTAGTAACCAATAACACTAGACTTAATAACTGCCTCGATTTCATCTTCTGCAATAGTTTGAATTCAATTTACGGAATACAAATTAAAGAACCCTTTTCCAACAGTGACCACAACATGATTGACTTTTGTCTCAACATACATCCACACAAAAATCATCACGATGGAATCCCCAATTATAACTTCAAAAAGGCAACTATGATCTTATAAACAACAATTTCTCATCCCTTGATTGGCAATTTCTATTCTCTGGATGCAATACTGTAGAAGACCATTACAACATATTTTTACTTGAAGTCAAAAGAGTCATCAAACTATATGTACCATTAACAACTCCCCAAACCATAACAAAACAAATTACCCAAAACAATAAGGAAGCTTCAATCCAAAAAGAAATCACTTTGGTGGAAAAACAAATCTGGTCACGTGGCCAACTTCAAAAGCCGATACAAAAATTTATGCCACCAGATAAAGACTGAATGCACCAATTATCACACTAGACAAGAGGAAAACCTTCTCAGCACCAATTCCACCCACGCTTTCTACAATTTTGTAAACAACAAACTAAAAGACTCAAGGTCCATCCCACCCCTGAAAGGACCTAATGGTAAAGACTGCAATGACGACACTATTAAAGCCAACCTCTTTAACGCATTCTTTGGCTTAGTATTTCTAAACAGCAATGGATCATGCCCAGTATTTCCTAGTCGAACCACAGACAACTACACATATTGATTTTACAGAAGACAATGTTGAAAAAGCACTACGCAATCTAAAACCATCTCTATCTATTGGACCAGACGTAATATGTGCCTACTTCTTTAAAAAGCTACACACTACCATAGCCAAACCTCTAAGCATAATCTTTGAAAAATCTTTCAGGATCAGCTCCTTGCCAAAACTATGGTCACAAGCCACAGTCATCCCCATCTTCAAAAAGGGAGACCCTAGCCTAGTTGAAAATTACAGATCAATCTCTTTATGCTGCATCACCTGTAAAGTCATGGAATCAAGTATTAACCAATTCATCATCCTCCACTTGGAAACAAACAACCTACTCTCTAATAAACAATTTGGTTTTAGGAAAAAACTATCATGTAATCTGCAACTCTTACACTGCAAAAACATATGGACTACACAACTCAATCAGGGCAAAGCAATAGACGTAATCTACATAGACTTCTGTAAAGCCTTTGATTCAGTGGTACATGACAAACTACTACTAAGACTAAAATCTTACGGTATCTCTGGACACCTGCATAACTGGATAGAAGCATTCCTGTCAAACAGACAACAAATGGTCAAAATTGGGAGTGTCCTATCAAATTCTGTATCTGTCAACAGTGGTGTCCCCCAAGGCAGTGTTCTAGGACTAACTTCATACTCTACATAAATGACCTCTGTCATCATATCAAGAGCAACTGCGTTCTCTTCGCTGATGATGTAAAGCTATTTAACACCACAGAAAATATTGCTACCCTTCAAAAAGACCTTGACTGTGTATCAGAATGGTCAAACAAATAGCAACTTCAAATCTCAACAAATAAATGCTCTGTCCTACATATTGGCAAAAAAAAATCAGAAAATAAAATACAGATCTTGTTGATGATCCAAACTCTGTCAAGGATCTTGGAGTACTCATCTGAAATGACCTAAGTGCTAGAGCCCACTGTAACTACATAGCCAAAAAGGTGTTAAGAGTTGTTAACCTAATCTTACGTAGCTTTTTCTCTGGTAATATTATACTAATAACTAGAGCATACAAAACATTTGCTAGACCAATACTCGAATACAGCTCATCAGTCTGGAACCCACATTACATATCTGATATTAACACAGTTGAGAAAGTGCAGAAATATTTCACAAGAAGAGTTTCCACTCCTCTACTCATTGCAGAATACCTTATGCCACCAGACTTGAAATTTTAGATCTAGAAAACCGAGAACTATGCTGCCTTCGGTCCGATCTAAGTATAGTATATAAAATCATACATTGCAATGTCCTACCTGTCAATGAATACTTCAGCTTCAACCATAACAACACAAGAGCACACAATAGATACAAACTCAAGGTTAACCGCACCAAACTTGATTGCAGGAAATACGACTTCAGCAACAGAGTGGTCAATGTCTGGAATACTCTACCTGGCTCTGTAGTTTCTTCCCCAAACCCCCAAAACTTTAACCTTAGACTGTCTACTATTGACCTCACCCCTTTCCTAAGAGGTCTGTAGGGGGCGTGCATAAGCGCACCAACGTGCTTACTGTCCCTGTCCTATTGTTTATTTTATATATTTTTTATTTTTCTTATATGTATCCATGTATTCATAACTATGTTTTTACTTATACCTATTTTCTTGTAAGCAACTGACAAATAAAAAAAATATCATGTCTCCTTAACAACTTTCAAAGGGATCTTCATTACAAGACGAATGATGCCTTGATATCAGGCAGCTTCATCTTAGTTTTACTGAAGAAGTGTGACTTTCATTTTCTTTCGGTACTTTGGTCACCACAATATAAAAAGGATGTTGAGACTCTGGAAAGAGTGCATAGAAGAGCACCAAAGATGATTGGGGGAGGGTCTGAAGGCTAAAACATATGAAGAACAGTTGTAGGAATTCGGTATGTCTAGTTTAGTGAGAAGAAGGTAGCAGTGTTCCAATATTTGAGGGTTCAGCCTATTTCCCAAAGCACCAGAAGGCAAGACAAGAAGCAATGGATGGAAAGTGAACAAAGAGAGAAGCAACCTAGAACTCAGGAGAAATTTCCTGACAGTAAGAACAATCAACCAGTTGAACAATTTGCCTTTAGAAGTTGTGGGTGCTCCAACACTGGAGGTTTTTAAGAAGGGACTGGACAGCCATTGCTAAAATGGTATTATGTCTCCTGTTTGAGTAGGGGATTAGAATAGAAGATCTCCAAGGTTCCTCTGGATTCTGTTATTCTTTTTGTGTAAAAACAAGGGTTTTTTTAAAGAAAAAAAATCTCCAGTGTGGGTACTGCATTTGCCTCATTAGTAGATACTGTTGATAGGAGATTGTATTTTGACAGATTCCTATTGATCAGTTGAAAGAGAGGAATGATTGGCTTGCTGGTTCATCACCATTCCAAGGTCAGTAGGAGTGAAGATGATTGGCAGATCAATTTCAACCTCTGCTGAAGGAATTTGAAAGTGATTTTCTCTCATTTACCCTCGGCTAGTTGGTTTTTTAAATGGCTATGTGCTTTGCTGTGTACTAATAAAGTTCATATTACATGTTCCAAACATTTCTCTAAGACTATATAGGTTACTGTATATGAGGTTAAAAAAAAACAGAGTTAAACTACTTTTCACCAGTTTTGAAAGAGGGCACTAGAAGCTTTCAGAACATTTAGCAAACTGCAAAATCCCAGATCCTCTGACAAAAACTGAGAAGAGGGAAATCGTAATAGATCGTTTCAGTAACTGACAGATCGTATCAGTTTTGCTCTGTCCATATACTCCACACATACATGCTGAAATCTAAAAGACCGTTTGTTTTAGATGTGGACTTAACTGATAGTTGTACAATGAATATTGCTTTTAATTCCAATTTAAGCATTGGTTTTCCAAAGCACACAAATTTCATTTTAGGAAATAAATGACTATTTGTACAGTTGAAGTGCTATAAATATATACCATATTCCCACACACCCCAGGCAGTAACTCCTTCCAACCCCATGGCTCCTTTTATACACCTCCTCTCTCTAAATAAAATACAGCTAATTTCACAAATACCTTCCCACTCTTGTTTCATTTTGATCTTGAGTTCCTCTATGGGAATGCAACAAGGCAATTAGGTGCAAAACACAGAAAAAAAAACTAACTCTACAAATGTTGTTCTCTTTCTAGCTTCTTTTTTTTTCCTAACCGGCATTGTTTCTTTTGCCATTGATGCCAATTTCCTGCAGCTCACTCTAGCAGCTAGTGCTAATTATTACCCTAGGAAGGTGGCATCTGATGAATAGTGATTTCTACCCTCTACCATTTGCTGTTAAAGAGGTTAGTAATGAAGCTGTTGACAAGCACTTTAGTCCAAGTGCTTTTCCAAGCTCTATTTAAAATGGATATTTTGAGTACACGTTGATACTGAATTCCTGGCCTCCGGGTCACAAGTGGCATCTGTTCTTGACCCAAAGATGCTTTTTTCAGGAGGCAACTGGGTTTTCTTGTTTTTCTTTTTGAAGATGTTTCACTTCTCATCCAAGAAGCTTCTTCAGCTCTGACAGGATAGTGGGGAATGGAAGGATTATCTATCCTGTCAGAGTTGAAGAAGCTTCTTGGATGAGAAGCAAAACATCTTCAAAAAGTAAAACAAGAAAGTCCAGTTGCTTCCTGAAAAAGCACCTTTGGGATAACCATGACCTGGATGACTGAGAATCTCTACAGATATCTGTTCTTGAGTTCATTTGGTTTTGTGGTACCAGGGAATTAGTAAGCCATGATGGACTGTGATGGACTTATTCAAATTGCAGGCTAACTTTTCCAACTTGGCCCTTTCCTGCAAATTTAGTCCAGCTTCTTCCCAAGTGACACTGAAAGAAGATGATAGCCTTATTTTTTTGTTACAGTCATATTGGCATCAACCTGTGATTCCTTTTTCAATTATTATTATTTGACTTTATAAAAAAGAATCAACTTGCATATCTTTCTTGGAAATAATGTCACCAGCTTTATATAATGGCTTTTCAATTTTAATCACATTCAAATATAACTGTTGTACCTGCAAATTTAAATGAAAGGTTAGTTTTTAGGCCCAGAGTACCACTTTAGTTTTCAGCTAAGAGAGAATAAATGTGATGAAGGCTACTTGAGAGCAATATCCTTTTTTTTTCATATGCACAAAAAAATATTTATTCTCTGAACTAGGGGGAAGGAAGGAAGGAAGGGAGGGAGGGAGGGAGGGAGGGAGGGAGGAAGGATGGATTACCAAAGTCAACAAGCTTGACTCCTCCTTCCGTTGTTAGCAGAATGTTGTTCCCCTTGACATCACGATGAATGATGCGATTGTTGTGCAAATGTTGAAGACCCTGAGTGTCCGTAATAAGAAAAAAAAGGAGAGGAAAAAATGGTTTTTACTCATATACTTATATAAAGTCCTTAACAGGGAAAAAAAAATCTGTACCTGCACTGTAGGAACTTCTGCCTACTATATCACAGTCTCAATACAATCACCAGCTGCAGTAAACAGACAACAATTTTCTCCCTTTTACCTGGACAGTGTATCAGAAGGGCTAAATTGCATCCTATTTTGTCATTAGAAGCAAAATGGGTATCCTTACCAGAAGGGCACCTCTTAAAATGTATGAGATTGTTGCTTCATCCAACTTCTGGCCACTCTTCAGTAGGCCTTTGACAAGTTCAGTGACCGAGCCTCCATTACACAGCTGTTAAGGGGACAGGAGAGGAACAAGGGAAATGAAACAAGGCATCCGTTACTCAACAAGCTCGCTTAGATCATAATCCCTATAGACGGGCAACTACATGCACAGAAAACACAGTAAAGGAAATCAGTCATTACAAATGTTCACAGCAGCTATTTCCAAATAATAGCCATGATCTAGACAATTTGTATTTCCAGCATGGCCTCTTTATTGTGAAGGCATACAAATGTGCTAATTACATTTTCTTGCATGGACAAGAAGAACCATTAAACCTGTGTTTACTTTTAGGTAAGTTTTCTCCAAACTGGTGGCTTCAAGGTATATTAGATATATTAGACTACAATTTCCATTATTCTACTGAAAGCTAGGGAGGCTGTGCCAGTGACCAAAGAAGGCAGTTCTAGGCCTTGCCCAGTCATCACAATTCAAAACTGACTCTCAATGCAGAAGCTCCAATAAACTATAAGGATATAAGGCAATTAGTAGAATTCTCTCATAAGGTTTTCTAGCTAAATATATTCCTACTTATATTTCAAAAATTTTCCATTCCTTTGCAGTTATCTTGGATTAGTGCAAGGATCTTCAAACTTGGCAAGTTTAAGACTTGTGGACTTCAGCTCCCAGAATTCCTGAGCTAACATGTCTGGAGGAGGAATTCTGGGAGTTGAAGTCCACAAGTCTTAAAGCTATCAAGTTTGAAACACCCTTGGATTAGTGGATTTTGTTGTGATCTGCTGAGAGGCCTGAATCTAAAGTAAAAGAAATAAAAACATAGGCAATTCCCATAATCCTATGGGAAACAGGACTATAGTAGACTAAGCCCATCTAGTTCAGTATCGTCTACCCTAACTCATATGGCTGTAAGGACATAAGCAAACATTTTTCTTAGCTTTCTTCTATTTACTAGTGGCAAATATGTGGTGGCACAGTGGTTAGAAGGCAGGCTGACTCTGCCTACGCACCAGGAGTTCGATTCTGAGAAGCTCAAGGTTGACTCAGCCTTCCATCCTTCCGGGGTCAGTAAAATGAGGATTCAGATTGTCGGGGCAATAGGATGATTCTGCAAACTGCTCAGAGAGTGTACTATGAAGTAGTATGTAAGTGCTATTGGTAAAACTAATGCCACTTTCCCTTAGCTGAACTTTCCAAAATTAATTCAGGATGTTTTTTTTAATAGTTGCTCTTTATTTTCAACGGTTTAAAAACCTGTTGTTTTTAATCTGCACAGTCTGTCCAGTGATCTGTACAGTCACAATAATCAGCATTGTCTTTATGAACCTAGGTTTTTCAAACTCTTTTGATGTGAAAGAAAGCACAAAGGAGTTCTCTGTTTTTTTTCTGTTCTATACGTGATGCGTTTGATAACTGGGAAGCAGCAAATTACAGTCATTTCAAATGTTCACTCTATCAACGCTGCTGTTAGCAGGCAGCATAAAATAGACAACATGCATATCTCTCTAAGCTCAGCCTTGATGTCTGTTCTGCCAACAGCTAAGAAAGAAACTTTCAGATCCAGAAAAGTGCAGCCTTTGTAAACATGTTCACCTTACTTGCATGCCATGTATTTAATGGAACAGAAAGGGGGAAAAGAGAGAGTAAAATCTTTCTGAATGTACTTTTCTGTATCATTCATTACCCACGTTACTCCCACAGTGATATGTTTATCCACAATCTATTTCTTTTTCTGCATTTTATTCACTAGAAGCATTCTAGAAAGTGCTAATGTCCTAAGCCAGGAGTACACACTCCACTTCTCTCCACTTGATGGGCTTCTTGAGCCTGTAAAAGGGGCCAGGGGCCAGATTCAATGTAGGTAAATTTCTAGGGAGCTTCTCAGTCATCCCGATCATGGTTATCCCAAAGAAGTTTTTTGAAGAGACAACTGGACTTCCTTGTTTTTCTTTGAAGGTGTTTTGCTTCTCATCCAAGAAGCTGAAGAGCTGAAGAAGCTTCTTGGATGAGAAGCGAAATGTCTTCAAAGAAAACCAGAAAGTCCAGTTGCCTCTTGAAGAAGCACACCTTTAGGATATTCATTGTAGGTGCTGACTTAAAACATCCAATACATTACCTCAAAACTCCTCCGAGGGTCTATTTACTACTGGCTTCATTACAACGTTTATGTTTGATGCAGGATACCGTGTAACCTTTTGATATAGATTGTAATATTCATTCTGGAGAACAAATTGGTTTAAATCCTTTTAACTACCTTAACTTAATCACACATTTGGCTGTGAACAAGGCAGTTCATAAAAGCTTGTGCTTGAGGGAACACCAATGACCTGGCGTGTAGCAGCAAAGCTTATTTCTTGGCATATCATCTTGCCAGGCACCATACAAGGGCATCTGCTGAGATGGACAAGTATTGCTTGTGGATGTTCGTTTCTGTATAAAATAGAATCACTTACCAAGATTTATGGACTTTTGTATTGAATAGAATAACAGAGTTGGAAGGGACCTTGGAGGTCTTCTAGTCCAACCCCCTGCCTAGGCAGGAAACCCTACACCACTTCAGACAAATAGTTATCCAACATCTTTTTTTAAAACTTCCAGTGTTGGAGCATTTACAACATCTGGAGGCAAGTTGTTCCACTGATTAATTGTTCAGTTGCTTAGAGCCATGATGGCAAACTTATGACATGTGTCCCGGAAGTGGCACACAGATCCATTTCCCCTGGCATGTGAGAGCTCACCCGGAAGAGCCCCACTGCGCATGTGCGCATGCCACCACCGCCCAACAGCTGATTGTCGGGTATCTGGTGTGCATGTACGGGGGGCAGGGGTGCGCAGAGATGCGCAGTGTGCAGTGGGGGGTGCACGCACATGCACAGATGGATGGCACGGGAGGATCACACATGCACGCACAGACACATGGCATGCTGCAAGGGGATAGCGCATGCATGGACAGATGCATGGTGCATGGAGGGGTGAATGTGCACAAATGCGCAGGTGCATGGCACGCAGTGGTGGAATTGCACTGCAGGTGCAGAGATGCATGGTGGTGGCAGGGGAATTGCGCACGCAGGTGCCGATGCGTGGTGTGCAGCAAGGGAATCACGCACGCATGAGCAGACGCGCAGCGCGCTGCAGAGGTGATCGCACGTGCATGTGCAGGGGGGTGGGCGGGCCCTGCACTCGTTGCCTTCGGGGTGCTGGCATGCGAGCGCGAGCACAATTATTGGCACGGGAGCTGAAAAAGGTTTGCCACCACTGGCTTAGAACAAGGGTCTTCAAACTTGGCAAGTTTAAGACTTATGGACTTCAAATCCCAGGATTCCTCAGCTAACATGATTGGAGGAGGAATTCTGGGAGTTGAAGTCCACAAGTCTTAAAACTCTCAAGTTTGAAGACCCTGGGCTTAGAGACTAGAGCAGGTGAACTCCACAAGATATCCTATGTCCCTTTTTTACAGAAAAAGTTATATATCATATATCCATTTCAAGCCCATTCTCAAGAAAAAGCAAAAATGATCACGACCAGGGATGGGATTCAATATTTTTAGCAACCGGTTCTGTGGGCGTGGCTTAGTTGGTGGGCGTGGCTTGGTAGTAATGTGACTGGCTGGGTGTGGCCAACCCAATATCACTTGCATCAAGCCACGCATCTCCTCGCCTGGCCTCTCGTGACTGTGGGGATGTTGCAACTGTCGTAAGTGTAAAAAATGGTCATAAGTCATTTTTTTCAGTGCCATTGTAACTTTGAATGGTCACTCAAAGTACCAGCAAAGAAGGGGAAAAAAACTCCAGAGACGTTCTTGAGACAGGAAGTCTAGTCCTGCCAAGAATGTAATAAGGGTAAATGGAGAGGCAGTTTCTGTAAGCAACACCAGAATGTTTCCTTCCTTCCTTCCTTACAGGATTAGGCCAGTAATTTCTTCTAATAACCGGTTCTCAGAACTGCTTAGAATGTTAACAACCAGTTCTAGAGAATAGGTGCTAACTGGTAGAATCCCATGCCTGATCAAGACTCAGCCCGTTGTATTATTGTTAAGTCTATTGAAGTCCTTTTCCCTCTGAAACGCTACATGCATCCCCTAGGCACCAGAACAATACAGGTAGTCCTTGAATTAAGACCACAACTGAGACCACAATTTCTGTTGCTTAGACATTTGTTCAGTGAGTTTTGCCCCATTTTACGACCTTTCTTTGCCTGCTCAGCTGGCCTCTGCCCTTCTCCAGCCTCCTCCACAACCTCTGGAGCCACCCTTCCACTCCCTGTTGGCTGTTCCTCCTCTCCCTCAGAGTCGGTCTCCACCAGGGGTATGACAAAACATTTCTTCACAGCAGGACAAAAGATATTTAGCTATACTTCAGAGATTGACTCATATATACAAATTTGGGGAAGGACAAGCATAGCATAATAAATACAATAGAAGTCAGAGAAGGGGCGGGGTCAAAATGATCTACAAAAGGTGGAATTATGTCACTGGAATAGGGTTCAATATAGAATCAAGTTTGGACGAGGGTTGATATGTGCATGATGACATAATCAGGCAAAGACCATGATTTACATACCTGCCTCAGACATATTGACACAAATATGTAATTGTGGCCTTTGGATGAGTATGTCAGGTCTGTGTTATTTAATATTATCACAGTTATGAACTTCATTTTTATTGTGGCTGCTGCTTTTTAAAATTAGTATAATGCTACTGTGGCTCATTCTATTTGTAACTAGAGGATAAATTATTTTCACTTACTACCTCCGGTGTTTGCCTTTTTTCCATAGCAGTTGATAACAGTCAGCTTTGGGTCACCCCAAAAAAGAGTTAATGGTTATTATTGGAAGGAAGACAAGCAGGAAATTCTAAGCGTACAAAATGAAAAGAGCTACTCAGGAGAAGGGAGTAGCAAATAGAGGTGCACTTCTTAATTGACCCAGTTTGAGGGACGTTTTCTTCTGACTTCTATCTAGTTTGGGTTTGTTCTCCTAACTGAAATACATAGAATTCTAGGAATTTAGTTGAGGAGCACTTAATGATTATATGAGCTTTCACCATCCTGGTTTCTTTCAGATGTGTTGAAATGCATTCTCTGCCAACCCCAGTTAGAGTATGACTGGCACTGCTGGCCAAAAAGAGATGGCAATTTCAGTCCAACTTTTCTCAAGGGCATAATGTTGCAGCAGTCTGATTTAGGTAATAGGCCTTCAGTTATGATGGATCCAGGTGTTTAAAAAAGCCAGGAGCGTGGAAAATATTGCTGGTGATTTATAATCCTGGCAGAATTATGATTCCCTGGGGACAATTAAGGACATTTATAGTGCAATTTTATCTGTGCCCATATAGGTTCATCTTATTAAATTCACATTGGAAAGAATATATGGTTTCATGAAAGAAAGCAATGAAAACTTCATCTACAAGGAATACAAGAGGGAAAAACAATACTTGCTGCCCATAGATAACACTATGCAAATCCTGATATACAGACTATTCAACAAGGATAGTTATGCTAACTTTTTACATCTGATTCTCCAAAAGGGCCCAATTACTTTTGCCTTCTGAAATGTTCAGAAGACAATGCAACACACAATATTCTGTTTGTTTCATTTTCAAAGCCAACTGAGATTTTTTAAAAAAGCAGTTAGAAGATTCACTTTCCCCTTTACAGTCTAAATGAGAAATGAGGAGATTTTAGTATTTTTAATAAAATTATTATTAAAGATTATAATACCAAAAACTAATATAAACTAAAAAAAAGACAGAAAAAAAAAGAAAAAAATAGAAGGTTCAGAAAAGATATAAAGAGAAATACAATAAAAAAGTAAAGAGGTAGTAAAGTGATTAGAAAGTGATTTCCCACCTTTAGTAACTTATCATCTCCCCTTAAATTACAGGAAATGATGTCTTCTACCCATACTCATCTCTTATCTATAGGCAAATCCATAAAGCATGATCATATCAATCCTTTTGTCACCAAAAGTCCATTAAGGGTTACCAGAGATAACAACATTTTAAACCTCGATCAAACAAACCAATATTGTATTCCTGCTTTTACTTCTAACAATCTTAATCTTTAGTCTACTTTACTCTACTATAGTCATATAATGTCATATAACTTGATTTTTTTCATTTTTTCTTTGTCCATTCTCATGAGATTCTTCAAAATTTTAACAAGCCCCTTTTATAAATCCAACATAAGAAAATTATTCAGATCGCTGTCTTCTCTGTATATCCTTTTCAATTATTAAAATCATTTGGATTTATGTATCTAGTATAATATCTTTTTCCATATCATTCTTATATCTGTCACTTGTAAACTTACTTTCTGTTAAGTCTCAATCTTGTTAGGTTAATTTGTTTTTCTTTCATAACATATTTTTTAAAAAATCTGTCCATTGGGGCAGGTGTCTCTATTGACAATATTAATATTAATTTCTCACTCCATTTTTTAAAAAAATATCTTTAATATGTCCTATGTTAGAATATTTTGTTTTATTCTATAATTATAAATCAAGTTCGTGTTCTTCTCCTTTAATTGTTCTTGCTAATGTACAATTTCTAAAATGTCATCTTATGAGTGTAGGTTTTTTTTTTTCAAAAAATTAAAAAAGCATTTTCCCATGGGAAGGATACTTTATAATTAATTTATACGGATCCTTAGTCCATTTGTAACTACTAAAAATGAAAGATTTGATCACTTTTTTGCTGTTTATTCCAAAATTGTTTACCTATGTTTCTGATAGGTAAAAAGCTGTTAACAAGCAATTTCCCCAAAAGTGATTAGTTAGGGAAGTAAGCAAACCTATTGTCCTTTCAAAGATGCCAATCATGATTTGAGCAAGGTGGCTATTCCCTCATGTCCCAGAGCTCTAAACCTGAGACTATCTTGAGGTCTCCAAGCAAGAAGCAGCTGCCTGCAACATGTGGGTCTCAAGTCCTCTCCTTGTCCAGAGAGGTTTTGAAAGCTGGTCTACTCACTGAGCCTTCATTCCACCATGGTAACTGATTCCACATTTTTGGAGCCATCTTCAGCCTGCCATTTCTTCTTCTGCAAGTCCAGATTTTAGTTTTCAGGATTACATTCAGCTGCTAAAATGCAAACTATAGAGATTTGCTCCATCCTGACCACTCCGAATTGTCAGGGAAAGACAACAAAGATGGAACAAATCAAGGAACGTACCATATTTGTTGGAGGAATGAAAAAAAACTTGGCAATACTCTGTCAGCTCTTCCACAGGTAGATCCTTCTGCAGCTGCCAGGTAGCCAGCCAATCTTTCCTACAACCCGGGTCAAATTGAACATGGAAAGCAACGCAAAGCAATCACATGGGAGGGAATATATCTGCAACAACCTAAGTTGTTAGGCATACCCCAACTGCTAATTATCTCAGCCATCACATGGTCAGTGAAGCATGCCAGATTGTATTCATGATGAAAACGGTATTAGGAGAAGAGGAAAAGCATTTCTTTAAAACCAGACCAACTAAATGTAAGCTGCCTCAGTTGAGGGCTAGGGATGAGAGAGAAGCAATGTTAACAAGACATGGCAAAAAGAGGTTGTGGGCTAGTGATGAGAAAAAGTCTAGAACTTGACAAAGAAGAAATCCTAGTTACTCAGCTTTATCCTTCAAACTGTACCCTACTTTGATTTTTTTTAAAAATCCCAATAACACTCTTACAGTGTTGCCTACATGTGAGCCACAAATATCATTTCCAAACTCTGAGGAGAAATAATCCAGCTTCATTCTGAATTTTCTGCGTGAATGTGTCCCCAACGCAATGCCATTTGAGATTAATTGCTTTAGGTGTTTATTGAAAGATTCAGTTATACTACCAAAGAACCATTTCTGCAGGAAGAACTCAGCAGGTCTTATTTAGTGCAGATGGACAGGGCCATGATAGAAACAAAGTTTGATTTAACTTATTTTACAAATGATTTGCAGCCAATATAATTACTGCCCTTCTTGTATAGGTAGTCCTCAACTTAGTTCATTTAGTAACCATTTGAATTACAATAGTGTTGAAAAGAAATACATGGGCTCAGTTGTGGTCGTAAATCAAGGACTACCTGCATTTAATGAATCTGCCCTTCATTCATGTTAAAAGAGTTAGTCTAACAGCCAATGCTGGGACAACTTGGGAGGTCACATCCAAGGCCTTGGAGAGAACGGTGCTGCATTGTGGTTCTTTCCTTCTAAGCAAAGCCCCTTTGTGATGCAGTGAAGGACCATAACTCTCCCTATCACGACAAACATGCATCAGTCTTTTTTCCACAGCACACTTCTCCTTACGATTTAGCAATACAAAATGTCTTACCTCAAGAACAAGCCAGAGCTGTCCGCCCACATACCGATCTGCCTTGTAAAACATTCCATAAAATTTAACCACATTGGGATGATTAGGAAGAAACTGTAAGATGTTATACTCTGCTTCAATCTCCTCATCCATGTCCTAAATTGGAGACACACAGACGACCCACTTCATAAGTATTAACCAGGAAGAAAGAGCCCCCAAATTTGGTCCCTCCAGCGATACTATCAGCTCTTCTGAAGATGCCCTTTGCAACCTTCCAGCAAAAGACTCAAGGAAAGTTATAAAAAAACTCCTATGGTTTTAGGAGCATATTTCAAAATATTAAAATGTTGAGAGCAATTCAATTTATAATAAACCATGTTAATTTGTGAGCAGTTTAGAGTATTAAAGTATTTAGGCTGTATTGTTACAGACAAGTAATAGAGGACAAGTCTTATTTAACTCTGAGCCTCTTTGTTCAACACAATTATGTTCTACATTCTGTTACTTTGATTGCAATCACATTCTGGTAACTCTTACTTGCCTTGAACTGTGAGATGGGCGACATATAAATTTAATAAATAAATAAAATAAACTGTTTACTTCCACGGAACCATTTTATGTTCCTCTTACAAAACCCTCAGTTTGACTATCAGTTTTACTCATATAGGGTCATTTTTTTTAAAGTGTGCTTACAAACCTGCCTTTATTTCAAGCAAAGACCTTACTTCCAATATCTGACAAAGCTAAATAAAATATTAAAAATATTTACAAAACTTTGACCATCAAAATAATCACACCAATTAAAACAGAATGTTATTTGTATTATATATGAGGCCAAATTTCTTTCTGTAATACATTATATCTCAATAAGTTGGGATAGGCTAGGGTGTTTCCTTATCTTTGAATAAAGCATGGCTCTTTGCCATGCACCTGGAAAGCTGAGTGCCTTAAGTGTCCTCAGATAACCTTCCTTCTCTTTGCATTTGAGAAAAGTATTTGAGTTTACAAAAGCAAAAAAAAAAAAAAGCAATATGATTTAGTTTTCAGAACTCAAAACATTATCAAATTCCAAAATGCAAGCTCCACGGTTTGCCCAGAATATGAGATTAACTCAATGGGACTCCAGCCTTGTACTTTTCCCATTGAACAGGATTGAATAGATAAATGAAAAAAAAAATTTTTTTTTGAATTAATTTGAGACTCAATGCAATTTTGAAACAACTGCCTTGTTTTCTATCATCATGTGCATCACATAACTAAAGTTCACTTTCAAAACACTTTCATTTTATCTAATCAAAATAGAAGCTTCACAGCCTCTTGTGTATTCATAGAATAAAAACCTTGTTAACTGTTTTAAATTGTGCTCTTTACTCACGTTAATAGGATCTAGAATCTTCACTGCTGCCAAACTGCCATCCTTCTTATTAGTAACCTTATAGACTTTGCCATAGGTTCCTTTTCCAATAGTCTCTATAATTTCCCAGGTATCTGTCGGATCAGGTAACGATTCCAGTCCAATCATATTCTGATTATACCGAAGCACGCCATAGAGAGGTTTCCTGGGCGAAACAGGATAAGAAAACTGTTGAATAGGTATCATAGTTTTAGAGAATCAGATGATTCAGAGACTCACACGGCCAACTTTAGAAAGCAATATTTTGGTGGCTATGATGGAGGCTTTCATAAAAGAATATTATGTGACCGTTTTGCCAAATATGGGGGCAAATTGTAATGACATACACAGGAACAGTCATGCAATTTTCTGCAACCATTAATAGCATAGCACTTAGATTTATATACTGATTTTTAGCCCTCTCTAAGCCAGAAAATAAGAATTTGCACACATACTATATTCACAAAGAATCATTCTCCTTAGGTAGTAGTTAGTTCCCCACATTCATATAGATAGGTCATTCATATCCCTCTAGTAATAGCAATAGCACTTATATTATATACCGCTTCACAGGGCTTCACAGCCCTTTTTAAGCAGTTTACAGAGTCAGCATATTGCCCCCAACAATTTGGCTCCTCATTTTACCCACTTGAGAAGAACGGAAGGCTGAGTCAACCTTGAGCCTGGTGAGATTCGAACTGCCAAATTGCAGGCAGCTGGCAATCAGCAGAAGTAGCCTGCAGTACTGCATTCTAACCACTGTGTCACTGTGGCTCAATAAGATTTGGAAAACACATTTTTTTGCTCATGGTGGCTTAGTCAAAGTGGGTTTTCGTATAATACTTCTTCAGAAGCTGGAGGAGATGCAGACTACATACCAAGCTGAGTTTTGGAACATTTTGCCCAATATGGCACATCTGTAGCCAAAGCTCAGATTTTTCCCAAGTATATTCATACAGTTTTCTACAAATGTGGATCTTCAAACTAGAGCCTAGCCTGCAAACCAAAATATACTGATAGCATCCCATCAATGAGATATTATATGCAGCATACAGGACAACTTCAATATGTTCAACAGTTTGGCTCCTCCCATCCCCCCCCCCACCCTTAAAATAGCTTGCCCAGATCTACAGCTTCCAGATACACAGGATAGAACAGATAATTTCTATGGAAGATTTCTGATTTTCCCCTGAAAAATGATGCTGAGAAAAAGACAAACTCTTTCTTTATACTCTAAAAACGTCCAGCTGCCCATAGAAGTTGACCTAAATCAACCATGATGTTCTTTAAAGGTTGAAAGAACCCATTTTATCTTCAGTTACAGAGAAATTTAATCCCTTTCTTAAGAAAGATGAGGCTGTAGATATCATTTGTTATTGCACAGATGCCCTCTCTTTGCTCCAAGCATGCTATGCAGAAAGAGAGCTAGTCAATCTCACATTCTTAATATTCCTAAGGATTAACCTGACAGTAGAGGTACATCTGTCAAATGAACAACCCATCCATAAAACAAAAAGAGGATGGAAAATTTTTACATTATCGCTCTGATGAAGGGTGCATCTGACAATATTCAGTCCCAATTTTTGAAAACAAATTTATTTGCTAGATGGCATCCTACCAATCTCGTTTATCTATTCCAGATTAAAGCAAAGAGAAAACAGAGGTGCATTTGAAAACATTCATCACAAGGACTGCTTCCTAAAGTAACACTCATCCATTTTAGAAAAACGTATATTGGTAACATTTATGGCTTATGGCATGAGACATTTCAGTTGAAATGACATTATGACCATCTACGGTAACTATTTTTCCTAATCTTCTTATGTCAAAGATATACTATGAATGTTTATAACTTTGTCATTAGTAATAAGGGCTAAGAAAAACAAGACTCAAAAAAAATATATAAACCAACCAGAGTAACTTAGTGGTGTTAAAAAATGAATAAATGTTAATAATAACAACAAATAAAAACTCCAACAAACTTCAATATCTGATGCACTGATTATGTTACCTAGTTTGGGTAATGAAACATCTATAAGAAAACAATCAAGCTCAGAGAGCATCAAGGACTCTCACATCAATAACTACCTACTCTAGATTTTCTGGATAAAATGCCAAATCCAATGTAAACATCTGGCTGACTGTTCAATGAACCAACATAATAATGTAATAGCCACAAGAATTTCAAAGGATGGAGAACAGGAATGTCCATGGGGATTATTCCTCCAAGACCCACATAGGAAGAAAGACCAAAAGGTGTGGTTCAGAATTTGAAATGATCAGGTTGCTCAATATTTTTCATTCATGGTTGTAAAATCAATCACTTAATAATTCAGATCGTTTTTTTCCATATTTTGAGCTTTTTTTTTCCAAAGCACGGGCATTTTATTGGACAACAGATAAAAGAAAATAAAGAAAAAATTACTTCAACATAAGAAGCATTGAGGAGAAAAACAGGAGGCCATAATGAACATTGTGCCCCTGAGCCTCTCAGTATCTGAAATGGACTGATAGTAGTAGCTGCTTCATTTAAAGTGTATTTTCCTCCCAGGAGTTCAAAATGATGTTAATGGCTCTCTTCTGTTCCCATTTGATCTTCACAATAATCCTGCAAATTCACTTAAGCAGAAAGATAGTAAGTGGAAATGGGCCATAAAAATTGGCGACATACCTAGGCCAAACCTAGGTCTTTTCAATCTTAAACTTGGATCATCTGGATATGAAGGATGGATGAGTTCAAGCTGAGAGCTCATTTCTACTTACAAATCTGTACCGGTAGCACACATTTGCAATTTTTAACACTCTTTCTAACACATTCTGTTCTTCTCAAAATCATTTTATTCCTCGGGCCTTGCAGCTTCATTTTCTTTCATTGTGTTTGACACAACTGACAGGCATGAGGAATGAGATTACACTGAGAAACATCACAGATGCCACTAGCAAGTGCCAATGACACACCTGAGTTTCCACAGCCAAACAACTTAAAGAGCTGCATACCCATTAGACTGAAGAGGACAAGGAGAAAGGGGGGGGGGGTGCAAAGGAGAATGCCAGAAGATGACCAAAGATAAGAATGTAGCACATGTGAGAAAAATAAAAAGGCACCAAAGAGTACAAGAACACAGTATTCATGTGTAGTGATCTTTTAACTAACTGGTTTAATTAATTCATAAATATACTAGTGTTGATAATAATCAGCAATAATATAGCATCAGAGGATAACAGGTTTGGCTCTTTTCATTATAACAATAGCTCCTTAAGCTGGGATGACTTATCAAAAATCACTTCCAGGATCACAATGCCAGAGAGAAAATAAGTAAATCAAACCATCAGGGCAGAATTACATCAGCAGTGAGTTTACAAGGGAAGATCCCCAGCTTTCATGTCTCCTGCACTGCCCATTTCCCTTGTTTGTGTGATACAGAAGAGAATAAATGCCTTACATCAGGGGTATCAAACTTGTGGTTGGTGGGCCGGATGTGTCATGTATTGGCCACACCCACACCCAGTTTAGCAAAGGGTGATATGTGACGCTACTGTGACGATGTGAGTTTGACACCCCTGCCTTACACCACTAAGTAAGGGTCATGGAACTAGACTATGCCTTCTGATTGGCCATGATCTTTCAACACTAGCTTTATAAAATGGTAGGTATTTTTATTATCAGCCTTCTAGCAGAAAAGCATTAACAAGTAACATAAGCCTTCTGGACAGAGACTGCCACAATCCTGAAATTAGTTTGGAGCTTAGTTCATGATTGAGGTTTTACTGGGGAATCTTGATGTAAAATACTAAGCATTTTATTTTATTTTAGAATCTAAAATAGCCAGAGCTGATAGTCCCAGCATTTTCAAATGATACTCTGGTGTGCTGAAGCAGAAATTATCTTTTAAGTGGTCCATATGTATGATACACAGTGATACTGAGAACATATGCGGTGCAAATTAGCTCTGGTCTGTCTTCTGTCATGAGACCAGAAATTACCCAATGCCTTGATACAATAGTTAATTGCAGACATGTCTTACAATAGAATAAAATAGCTGAATAATAATGTTTGAGTAGCATGCAGTATATATATATGTGCATTTCTGTGTGTTTACATGCATGTTATGCATTTTAAATACCTACAAACTACACAACTGGATATCTTTCAATGTCTATGAATAGAAGGATATTTAATCATCCAATTCCCCCACATATGTAGAGAGAGGGAGGGCTAAAACATTTAATTCAGTGTTTGGCGTGTTTGCAGTAGACTGTCTTATAATTAGGATTATAATTATGATTAGGATCTTGACTACTGTATGTGAGAAATAATAAATATCAAATATATTTCCTTATGAAATGATACCAATTAACAGACATTCTCTCTAAAGCAGCAGTCCCAAACCTTATTGTCATCAGGGCAGGGACTGGTTTCATGGAAGACAATTTTTCCACTGGTGGGTGTATGGGTGTGTGGGAGGAGCACACAACCTACAGTAGATCCCACACTTGCACAGCTTCCCTTGCCTGCAGCTCACTTCCATCTGTGAGGTCTGGTTCCTAACAGATAGTTGACTGGTACTAGTCTGCAGCCTGGGGGTTGGGGAATCCCCTGTTCTGAAATATGTAGCTACATTCTTTATTTTTCAAAAAGAAATATGCGTGCACATATTGTTGACGTTTCCTCACTGGAAAACATCCATTCAAAGAAGGACTACACAGACTCCTATTGGCTGTTCTTGTTATTATGCCATCAGCGGAGTTGCAATTTATAAAACAACATAAGCAAAAGATCTATATCTCAAAACGTCACAACATAGACTTGTTACTAGAGTTGGGAGTGGATAGGAAAACAACCAAGAAGAAAACAGAGAATGGGGGGTGGGGGTTTCTGTCAAATCTTCCATAGCAGAGCATGGTCAAGAAAATAAGAATTACCCAAATTTTAATTTTTTTTCATGTAAAATTAGAGATAGAGTACAGAATCTTGGAAACTGCAAGAGGAAATTCTTCAGACCTGGTTTTTTATTTGGTCCATTAAGGCAGGATGTCTTTGAATGTTTTGAATCCTTTCTTCACTGTTTTTTTTTTTTTTAATATCCAGCACTGAACTCTGGTGTTTGTGAGATCCAGCCCTGAACTCTCCTCCCCTATTAGTTGGTTATTTATGTCTAACATACTTTTCATTACTTCCATGTCTTTTCTCAATTTCTCACAAACGCAAATGCCATCGCATGAAAATATTTTCAATTTCAGTTGGGGGGAAATTACTCCAGCTAAACTACCTTTTTGAAAGGAAGTGTTGT
Organism: Pseudonaja textilis; assembly: GCF_049901715.1. Taxonomy (NCBI): domain Eukaryota; kingdom Metazoa; phylum Chordata; class Lepidosauria; order Squamata; family Elapidae; genus Pseudonaja; species Pseudonaja textilis. The sequence goes on from NC_141990.1 coordinate 188,605,387, forward strand.
CAAGGTTCCAATTAACAAACCCAAGCCACTCAGATCTCTCTCAAAGAACTTCTTTATTGGGCACATCATATTGGCACAATGAAGTGTGTAAAACCAACTCTGAATATTTCCCACAGTTTCAGTATAGTTAAAATAGTAAATGATCTCATTCCCAAGTGTCACAGGTCACATTGTCCGATTCATTGGCGGGCCCCTTAGGCTCTCCTCTCCATTTTCACCCAACATCTGTGGAGATGACCTTGGTTCTCACGAGATAGATCGGGTGTTGTGTCTGGTAGTGCATTCCAGCTTCCTCCCCACCCCTTGCTCCAAATACTGTGTAGCAACTGAGAACCAACACAATGGCTACTGCCAGGTTCAGTGTGAAGTTGACAGGTGTGGCACTATCCAGCTTAAAGAAGAAACAGATAGATACATCTGACAAGAGCATACTTTACATTGCTAAGCTGGTAGAGTAGGCTGAGAAATGGGAAGCAGATATAATATGAAGAAGTTGAAAAATGAAGTTAATCTATTTGGCTCCCTTCAAATCACTTATTTTTGGAGGATTTGCTCCTATAAATCTCAGAACCACTCTAAAAATGACAGGAAATGGAGGAGGTAGAAGACTATCCAAAAGAGGAATGAAATGTTCTAAAATTCTCTTGGATAGTCCATTTCCAAATATGTAAGCTTTATACATTCCTACTACCAAGAGATGGAGGCACAAAGCCTGACAGATTTTATACATACTGAAGTTGTACAGTGTCAAGATAAGAGAGAAAAACTATTTCAGCCTGGGTAAAGCTATCTTTTTCATGGGCTTGGAAGGAAATATATGTTTGGCTCTAAGTCAATAACTAAAAAAACGATATTCCTTGAGGATCTGTTGAATTTTCAAAAAAGGAAAGGTTAGAAGGAATGAATCAACAAATATGCTTTTTCTGAAATTCTGACTTGACAAATAACACAAACACTAATATTATGTGATTTTTTTCCATCCATCCATCCATCAATCAATCAATTTTTATTTGATCATTGACAAACAGAAAAAATAGAAAATCAGAATTATTCAGAATAAAAAAGGGAAAAGGAAACCATTGTAGTAAAATATCTAAGAATCATTAGAAGAAATAATATGGCTTACTGTACAAATTATAGAACAGTACTTAGTTATGGTCAAACAAGTAAAAGCAATTTGATCTAATAATAACAACTTAAGATAAACAAATCTGGATGATCAGGATGTTTAATATGGAATGGAAATAATAATTCCTGGTGAGCATCTGTGTAGAGAGGACAATACAAAGCTATGGGTTTCCATTGTTTCAAATATTCATCCAACACATCTGGACACAGTCTCTGTTCAAAGAGGATCTATTGGTATCCCCCTTCAATAATATTTGTTTGAAGGATGATCTGGAAAAATGGAGACCACCTGGAAGTGAAAGGAATTAACAGTGAAACTTTAACAAGATTCCTAAAAAAATACATTTTAACTGAAACTCTGTAACAAGATAAGAGAACCCCAGGAAGAGAAGGTGATAAAAAGAAGCAAAAAGAAACAGCTTTGGATTATTTGGATTACTTGGTGATCTTTGGATTTTTGGCTATTGGATCTAAAGGACTAAAATTAATTGGGTGGTTGTTTAAAAGGTTTCAAAATGGTATCACTCTTGAAAGAATTGAGAATGGAACTTAAAAAGCAGAAAGAAGATGCACAAGAAAGAAGAGGTTCTTTTGGCTTATTTCAGTTTTTAGAAATGGAGATCCTGAACTATGAGAAACAATAAGAAATGCCTGTAGAACAAGAAGGGTGGGACAAAGAAGAAGCCATCTTCAATGACCAAGTATTTCTATGTGGGGAAAAGAAAGGAAAGGGGGGAAAGAGAGTGAAAAATTTAAGATCCGAAAAAACAACCCCAAAAAAAGAATAGTGTGAAAAGTAATTATAACATTAGAAAGAAACAGAAGAGAGTATTACAGAAGAGAGAATCAGAATTAGAGAGAGAAGGGGTCAAAAAGGGAAGGAAGAAGAAGTGGGGGAAGAGTGAAAGGAAAAGAAATTATAAAGGACAGAAACAGGACATAGAGAAACAGGGAAAACGTACAAGTATTAAGGGTATACGCCTACTTAGAAGACACATGGGTGAAAACTTAATTGAAAGGGGGATTCTGCAAGGGTACATAAGATAGAATTGTTATATTAGAAATAGAAATAAACTTTGAAAATATGAAACAAGTGTGATTAAAATGATAGATAAAATACTCATTGTAATGTAATGAAATGTTTAATAAATAAATGAAATAAAGAGAATGAGAGAATGAAATTAGGAAAGGAGGGGAACATTTTAATTATTATAAATGTGTTATAAAAAAATTAAGTGAAGAGGAACATGAAAGAAACATGAAAAAATTATGGAAATATTATAAGTGTTCCTAGAGGTATGATACCCTATTGAAAAGAAATGTTAAAGATATCAAAGATTATAACTAACATTAATGATCGAGCTGAATTGGAATAGAATAAGTATTTTATTTATTATTGCTATATATATATATTTTCTTTAAGAACTTAGTGCGTATTTCAAGAATGTACCAAGCAGAATTCAACTGGAAGTTATGTGTTATATTGAATGTTATAATTGTAAAGGCATAAATTGAAGTTTAAATAAGTGTTGAATGGATAAAAATTAAAAGATACAAAGGTGTCATACTCCAATTAGTAACTACAGGGAAAATTTTTGTTTAATGAGAAAAGAAAATATGAAATTGAAACAGGACAGACAAAAGTATAAATATAATGACTAGAAAGGTATTGAAACTTAGAAAAAGATATATATAATTGAATTTAGAAAGGAACGAGATAATTAAAAGTAAGATTGAGAAAATTAAGGGAAGGGAAAAATTATTGAGAAAATGTTAAAATAGTAATAAAATATGGAATAGAACACAAAGATGAATATGAAATTGAATTTGTGTCTGTATGGAGAAGTGATAACCTGGGACCATGCTATTCTCAAAAAAAGAAATTTTATTTGTATTATGTTTTGTGAAAGCCCAAATAAAATTTTTATTAAATAATAATTATAATTATTATTATTATAATTATTATAATAATAATAATAATTATTATTATTATTGTTTGAAGGGAATTGAATCTGGCCATGGGTAAACCCATGCAAAAATGAAAATCCAGGCAGAAGTTTCTGTTTTAAGTAGGTCAGCTTCACAGTGAAACACCATTTTCAGAATGCAGCAGGGTACTTGAAAAATTGATCTCAGGAACTTATATTGAGCTCTTTTAAGAGAAAAGAATGACCTGTAAGGGCCCAATGAACCCCCAAAAGAAATTGGGCTCAGATCTTAGCTGAAAAGACTTTAATCACTGCATATATATGCTGAATTCCTTTGGGAAAGTAGAAAGAGTGTAAAATCAACACTGTTTTTGTGTGATTAAGGTAACATAATAGATGTGAGACTTTTAGTTGCCTGTACCATGGAAAACAATGACCAGATATGTAAAGGCTTGACTTGCTCTTTGTGTGATTATTTAGGCACCAAACTTGTTGCTTAGAGCACTTCACAAAAAGACCTTAGCTTTGTAGTAATTAATTTATGGTCATTCTTCTCAACAATGCTCGGTAAATAAATAAACTGCCCATTTCAGGCCAATCTACATCTGAGAAAATAGTATGATCCTATCTACATACAGAAGAACGGTGTCTGTTTCCCAATTTTGGCAGATGAAGAGATGGACTTCAGTTTGGTTACAAGAGAGTTAATGTATAGATTGAAAAGAAGAGCAATTAGAAAAACACCCTATACTGTCTCCCTTCTTGACAGGAATTTCCTTGAATCAATGTCCATGTGCACCTTCATCTGGGAGTTTTCATATTTCATGAATATAAGACCGAGTAATCTTTTATTAACTGAGAAACAGTTCAATTTCTACTATAGTTTAGGTCTAGACATGAAATCAAACCCATATCTAAGATCAATAAACACTACGTGTTAATGATGAATGATCTCCAGAGGAGCATTTCTCAACTAAATTAACTAGAGAATTAAAGCATGATCAATATTTATGGAGATTCTCAATCATCCAGGTCATGGTTGGAACCTTCAGCAGTGCCAAGAAGGTTTCACACCCATTTGCACTATTCAGGACAACCTGAGGGCACAGATAAATCTCCAAGAGGCCTCAATGACTCTTAGAAAGACTGCTAGTGACCAGGCAACTGCAAGAAATATAAATCCTTCAATTCTCCACCATTCAGTCAGAAATGAAGACGCTTCTTGGATGAGAAGTGAAACATCTTCAAGGAAAAACAAAGAAAGTCCAGTTGGCTTTTGAAAAAGCACATTTGTAACAGTATGTTCAATAATTGAGTCCTTCCTTCTTTCTTTCCTTCCTTCTTTCCTTCCTTCCTTCCTTCCTTCCTTCCCAGATTGGAACCCAAATTATTAAATTGTAAACTCTTTCCCCTTCCTAACAACCTTGAAATTTTAGCAAAAAGGCAAAGCACAGCATGTATAAACCATTGCATACATTTGAAACTTCTCCCATAAAATAAAAATGAACAAAGACACACTCTTCTTTAGTCCATATATTTCAGTAGACCAGTCACAAAAAAAGTTTCTGAGTTGACTGTATGAAAACAATCTGGCTGCATTATATCCAAATGACTTAAAAGGAAACATCTGTCAATTCTTTCATTCGTTTAGGATTTTAAATTTTGTTGCAATTATCTTCAAACAGGATCAGTAGATAAAGCAACCTACAGCAATGTGAACAGATTGTCTAAGCAGTCTAGCAATTCCAGATTGTTGGAACATGTGTGAGGTGCCATATGCACAAATTCAAAATACTCAGAAACAATCTGAACAAATTATAAATATCTCAAGCATTCTTCTATGCTCCTTTTGATAAAAAAAATACCTGCTAGAAGCAAGTCTTGCATGAGTTTATTGTATACTATGTGGAAATCATGCTGTCTTCCACTGTACCTTTGGCTGACCAACACTAAAGGTTCAGGTGAGGAGTAAACAAACATCAGTGTTTGGGAATCTTGTGAGTGGACTTCCAGTTCTTTAATCTTTTCTTAAGCAATTACTTTGAAAGCTCTAATTCAGAAATAGGGCACAGAAGAAATCAATTTCTTAATTTAAATTACCCTAAGGGTGGGAGGGAGTATATTCTATGGAGGAAATATTTCTAGCATTCTTCATTCTGAGCAACAGGATACAGTAGCTTTGGCGCCTATTGCTCCAATTTGAGAACTGCATGCTTTTAGTCATTGTAGCAGCAGTTCCAATTTACAAGTAAAATGTTTTCTTCTGATCTTCGTTTTTTTAAAGAAAAGAGATTAAATCTTGCTCTCAGCTTTCTCCTCAAGGGAAATAGATGAGTTGACCTTTAAAAAAAGAAACAGGTATGACATGGCATGGGCAGAATCACATCTTCCATCTTTCCTTCTATTTGCATATGGAAAAAAAGGAAAGAATCATGCAATGCAACCCCTAAGTAGACTAACATGACCCAAGGTGGGCTAACCTGTCTTCTAAGAGTGGCAAAGTCCACCTGGACCAAGAACCTTTAGAACATGCCTCACGGTCAGGCCTTGAGAAAGATAGAGGGCATCAAGTTCAGCCCTTTGTTCAACTGATGAGAAGTGGACAAGTTAAAGAAACGGAATAATCTAATCTTTATTACTCCGTGCAAAGCCTGACTAAATCCATCCTTGCTGAATGGTACCTGCAAAAAAACCCTAATGTATTGTGAGACATGGTCACCTGTGCAAATTGGACACTCATCACTCTATGGATGTCCTCCTCTTTTACAGGCTCTCCAGTCAAACTTAGAACATGGCGACTATGTCTTCCTGAGGCCTCCCACCAGAGGTGGGATTCAATTTTCATAACAACCGGTTCTGTGGGCGTGGCCTAATTTCTGGGTGTGGGTTGGTGTTCATGTGACTGGCTGGGCATGGCTTGTATGTAAATATTATAAATATATATGTAAAAAGAGCAACTTTTACCCAAAATCAGGCAAAGCAGGCAGGCCGATTGAGCTGCTTGCAGAATCACAGCTTCACTCCCAGATCTACCTTTCTGCAATCTGCTGCCTGAGTCTGCACTGAAAAATAGAAGCTTCAATCCCAAGGAAGGTTCAGCTCTGCTCTCAGGCCATTTCTCCCTCCCCCAATCCCCTGAGTACCACCCCTGACTGGGCCTCAGAGAAGCCTCCTGGGCAGGGCGGGTGGGGAAGGGAGGAGCCAACTAGTGGTGCGATTTGCTGGTTCTCCGAACTGCGCAGAATCTTAACAACCGGTTCTATAGAACTGGTCCGAACTGGTAGAATCTCACCCATGCCTCCCACCTTCCCATACATATACATTCATGGGATGCAAAAATCCCATGAATGGCTATAAGATTTTCTCCTGCTTTCCTGAGAAGATGCTGCTACAAAACCTAACGTGTTAGTGATATTTACAATCATAATCGAAAGCAACTGTGATTCCATAAACTTATCCAGACAGGGAGACCTTGACTTTCTAACGACCAAGTTACAAGACAACAATACTACAATTTCCCTCCCCACCCCAAAAAATGCATATTTACCCATTTAGTGAATCAATACAAATAGTATTAAAATAACATCATGAAATTATTTACCTTGTGGTTACAATACTATTCTCAGTTCAGTATTCTATATCGGAAGCAATCCATTTCCAGTTATATGGGATATGAATTAGTCATTAGTCTAATGATTCTATTAAGTAAATTAGATTTTTCTGCAACCAGCTCAACCATTTTAGAGCTAAAATAGGCAATATCACTAAAACTTGCTATTTGAATAACTCAGCTAAAATTCCTCAAGTTAACTAACAAAAATGATACACAGGAAGAAGGGAGGGCATAACTGCCAGGTTAACTACCTAGTAGACTTCAAGTTCTGAACGTTATTTATTAACAGAATATCTAGCCCTCCCCAAATGTCCTCAGCATTAGGCTTGGTGTCGAAGGGAAATTTTATAATCGCCCGAGTCTTTTCCGTTCATTTGCAGGTGGCAAGTTAAACGACAGCGAACTCTTTTCCCATATGTTGAAATCAATAACTGGGGAAAGTTTTTCTACATCTCCCTGACGGCCATTTAACAGCTAGAACGAAACACACATATAGTTGATGACCGACAGATTTCTACCATTTCAAGAGAAAAACCAGAGTACTACAGCACCACCATGACTTTTCTAATCAAAATCAGCCTCTCATCACCGACAACCTGGAAGCGTTTGAGAAGATTGGAAAATGGATCTCAAAGGCAGGATTCTGGAAAGGCCATCACTGCTGATCTAGCAAAAGTGACCTAATTTTCTGAAGTCAGCTTACATTGTGTCGGACATTTTCCTTGCCAAGAAAGCAGCAGGCGTCCTCAGCACTTAACAGGTTTTCCTCTCTCAGGCACGGTTTTCCTAGCTGCCAGACAGGCAGGAAAGAAGCAATCCTTCAATGCGCCTTCCCAATTTGCCCTCCATCGCACAGCATAGCTCACTCAAGAGCCTCATCATAAAGCATACCGAGAAACTGGTGGGGCCTCCAGCAGCTTCTGTTTATTATCGCTACAGATTAATGTGACACTAATTGGTCCTGAGCCGGATCCTTTTATTGAGTCTTTTGCAGGTATGGAGCTAGGGAATAAAAGCCACTGAGCTATTAACTGACCACAGACAAGCACCAGCTATTTTCTACCTTTTTTAATGCCATCGCCTATTGCTTTCCAATCCACTTTTCCTTCAAAGGTCAGAATGGTAAAGTGGCAGATTTATTAGTTTCCACTTTCAAGGGGATTTTTTTCCCCCTTTAAAATGCTCATTATGAAGGAAAGAAAGAAAAATAGTTGTTAATGTAAGGAGTCCTAAATGTCAGATTGTTCTTGCTCAGAGTGAAATATTTCACCGTCAAGCTACTTCTTACAAATTCCCAGCATGGATGCTATATCCTAGCATGATATCAATTTACATAATTTCTCCTCTTAAAGTGGTTTCCAATACTAATAATATGCGTGCAAGATAGACTCACTAAATTTTAAGTTTCCTTGTGCGGCTGTCTCTGTGAAGTGACTTATCAAAAGACGTCCTGTGTTAATATTCATAAGTTAAAAAATATTTGGTAGTTTCTCAGAGTCTCCAGACCATTTTGTTGTTGGAATTTAATTCCAGAGAGACAAAAGACAGCCCCATAAACAAATGCCGGCAGATTTCTGCCCTGCCTAAGACTGAAAGAAGATGGCAGTGGAACACTAGTAGGTAATAATTTACTTACATTAGCAGTGAGTTGGAAAATTAGATTAAATTAAGTCAGGACTGAATAGAAGGTGGGTGTTTTATGAGATGGGAAAAGGCTAACAGTCAGGCACATTAAGACCCATAGTATCATTAGAAAGATGGGGAAGAAATTGCTTGATTTTGCATTTTAATGGGAACTTGTTCTATCTATGGACCCCCAAGTCTATGAATGAACCATATAACACAACTATACGGCAAAACCTGTACTGTGGTAAAGTTTCCAGCTAAACGACCCTGAACCCAAAGGCTTCATATATTATGGGAAAGTGCATTAAAAAGTTACTATATTGAGGAAAATTGCTTTCAAAACCTAGGGCAATTCCTTTACAGGTAGCCCTCAACCTACGACAACAATTGAGCCCAAAATGTATGTTGCTAAGAGAGAAATTTGTTAAGTGAGTTTTGCACCATTTTACGACTTTTCTTGCCACATTTGTGAACTGAACCACTGCACTTGTTAATTTAGTTACACGGTTGTTAAATGAATCTGGCTTCCTCCATTGACTTTGCTTGTCGGAAGGTCGCAAAAGGGGATCTACATAACCCCAGGACACTGCAACGGCCATAAATATGAACCAGTAGTCAAGCATCACATGTCCATTGGGATGCTGTAACAGTCATAAGTGTGAAAAATGGTCATCAGTCACTTTTTTCAGTGCCATTGTAACTTCGAATAGTCACTAAGGAAATGGTTGTTAAGTCAAGAAATACCTATATACATTATTGGAAATGTACATCCAATTATGTTCAAAATTTTCATTTGGATTTTCCTAAAAATGCAACATGAGATGAACACTGGTCAAGAGTAAACTGAAGTTTTGAAAAACTAGAAATGAATAAAACACAGTTGAATAGATTAACTCTTCTATACTGCATAATTAAGCAATAGTTTAATTGTGACTGTTTAGCTGGCTGTTTTTATGCAGTAGCCAGAAGGAAAGCAAGATATTTTGCCAGTACAGTTTTAAGTTAGTATAACTGTCTGAGAAATTCAGAAGGGAAAAAAGTGTGGGGGGGGGGGGGGGGACTCATGCTAAATGAATAGAACAGATGTAAAAACATAGCAACAAAGAAAATTGACCTAGAGTTGTTTAAGATGCGCAGCCATATAAATCTTTTTAAAAATAGATAAATAAATTAGAGGCATTTGACAATAAATGTGGCATGATTGGGTGAGCAAAGGAAAAAAAAATCTTTAAACGTTGAAAGCACAAGGAGGAGTCCATTCCAAGGGAAAGCTGGAATGATGATGATGATGATGAGTGTAAATATTCTATTAAAGAATATTTATTAATAAAGAATAAATTCTTTGAAGTCAATGAGGGAATGGGATTAAGATATTCCATCAAAAGGGACAGACAAATAGAAACACACTAGAAAGAAAAATATAAAAGAGAGTTTATGCCCATTCCCTGCATAATTAGAATCTAGGGTCCAATCCCAGCATGAAGTGGGGAAAGATGGTTGTGGCACAAATGCCATGGAGAAGAAAACTGGATGGGTTTCTTAAATAAAAGGAAGATACTAAACAATATTTTTTACTAAAAGAAACCAAAGGGAAGTACATCTCCTTTGAAGCTCAGAGGAACAAAACTAACTGAAGAAAGTAAAAATAAGCCCCCCGTCAAACTGTCCCCAAATACAGTATATTATCTTTTAAAAAAATTTCCTGCACATTTGTTAATAAGCATACATCCATTTGAGCTGGGTTCATAGAAATAAGTATAGCCCTTGTTTTAGCAAAACAAGCAAAAAAGTAGAAGTGAACAATAGCATTCTTTCATTAAGAGGGCTTTTTTTTTTCCAATCAGGAAATGCAAAATGTATTTCTTCAGACAAATTATAATCTAGGAATAAGGAGTATAAAAAAGCCAGGTTGGCAGCCACAAAAATATGATCCAGGCTCTGCCCTTTTAAAAAGTATTTCTCCTGAAGAGTAAAGCTTTGGCAATAGGGTTGTGGCCAGATTGACTTTTTTGACACACACACACACACACACACACACACACACACACACACACACCATGCCTCCCTCCAGATGCCTTTGGTCTTAGGCCTGTAGTGCCTGAATTCCATTCTTGGAATTGAGCCACCTTTAACCACATTGCCAACTTCTGATGGCATGGTCTGTGCAAACCAATGGCAGGGCTTCCTATCAGTTTTAGGTGAGCAACCTAAAGACATAGTCTAAAAAATTAAGGAAAGTTAAGAGCCATGATGGCAACGTGGTTAGAGTGCAGTACTGCAGGCTACTCCTGCTGACTGCTGGCTGCTTGCAATTTGGCAGTTCGAATCCAACCAGGCTCAAGGTTGACTCATCCTTCTAGAGCAGAAAGATAGAGACGGAGAGATGGAAATGTGTGTGTATGGAAAACAAAACACTGTGCCTATGATCGTCTTTCTTTCTGCCAAGGATAATAGTAAGAGCTTGTCCTTTCTAGAGGATAAAGGACACCCCACCTATTCCAGAATCCCATACTACGTTTTTGCATGTTATATACCAACATCAGCAAACATACACACTCAGGGAAACAACAGTTTATTTTGAGGTTATCTTCACAGATGGGATTTCTGTGAATGATGACTTTCGCTCTTCTATTTATTATAGAGCTTTTGTCCCTCCTGTATCAAAGAACGGAAAGGTAATTTTCAGCAATGAATTATTCATATTCTATGCCGTTGTGCCATTTGATATATTCTGAAATATTTAGGGAGCCATTTAATTCACTAATGATAAGTGAGCCAATTCTCAGAAGTGATAAGCTACTAAAGACCTGCATTAAAAAAAAGTCTGTGCTGCTTTTGATATATAGCAGGTGATCGTCTCAAAATAATGGGAATTTAGGCTTGGTATCTGTCTTAGATACAGTAATATCTAGCCAATCTTGTTTGGGTTGGGAAATTTGGCTGCATCAGGCCTGGCTAATGCTGGGATGGGAAGCCACCAGGTGATCTCAGAGTGAATGGTAGATCAGGAATTTCAGCCACATACCAGAAGACAACAAGAAGCTCTTATGTTCAGGAAACTGCACCTCTTAGGACAACAGGAATCTAACTTTACATTAAGAAGACAGTGCCTTGATCAACGTACGGCAAAAAAAAACCCCAAAACAAATAGAAGCATTGTTCTGAATCATTTTTATTTAAAAGAAGAACAGAACTGCTGAATTTCTACCACAAAATCTTGTTTTAGCAAGTTATAATGGTTATACTAAAAGTGCAACTTCCAGATTCATTCAATAAGTATCGAATCCAACTGAAATAATCACTTTCCAATCTGTTCCAAATCATTTGACATGATTGCTTGTCAATTATTTTAAATAATTAAATTATTTCATTTATAGTTCTCTATCTATCTATAGCTCTATATAAAGCTAGTTCTATATCACTTCCCAAGTCAAGAATTTCACAAAGCCCTATATAATAGCAGATTAAAATAGCAGATATAATTAACAAAGAAAAAGTACTCAACAATTAAATTAAGCACAGCTTTCCCAATTCTGTGATTTCACGCTGTGCCACATTTTGTGATCTTGTGTGAGGAAACATCTGAGATTTTGCTTTTCTTACAAAATGCAGACCATTAAAAAAATTGTTTCAACTCTGATCAAGAGGAATTTCCAAATTATTTGTCATCAAGACCAGAAAAGTATTTCTTGCTGTGGGATGTTTTCGTCAATTTCATTGTTTTCCAGATTCCTTACCTTTTATCAGTCTTATACTCAGCTTTCAGTGACCACTGACAAACAAACTGAGTTTGAGAACCCCAATTCCTTGGTCTTAACCACCTCATTTTTTTTCAAAACCAGTGAATTTCACCTGCAGATAATTAAACAATATCCAGGCCATCTCCGGCTCCCTTAATCCTGGGGTCTTGGAGTTGGAAGGGCCATGCAGGCCACTGAGTCCAACTGTCTGTTCTGGACAGAAATCTAAATTAAAGTATGTGAGGTCTTTTTATGTTACTGTGGAGCCATGAATTAACTATCATTTGGGGCTGCTGCGAACCAAGGCATTCGTTGTTCTTTTAGAAGCCAAAGTACCACCTAGTACTACATGTTTATGGAGATTTTCAGTCATCCAGTCACGGCTGTCCCAAAGTGGTTTTTTTAAGGGGGAACTAGACTTCCTTGTTTTTTCTTTCAAGAAAAAACTACCTGATAACAGATAACAGATAATCAGAGTTGGAAGGGACCTTATAGGTCATCTAGTCCAACCCCCTGCCCAAGCGGGAGACTCTACACCATTTCTGACAAATGGCAGTCCAATGAAAGTCTCAAGTAATGGTGCTTCCACAACTTCCAAGGGCAAGCTGTTCTATTGGTTGATTGTTCTCACTGTCAGAAAGTTTCTCCTTAGTTCCAGGTTAAATCTTTCCTTGTTCAGTTTCCATCCATTATTCCTTGTCTGGCCCACAAGTGCTTTAGAAAATAGCTTGACCCCCTCCTCCCTGTGGCAGCCCCTCAAATATAGGAAGACTGCTATCATGTCTCCCCTGGTCCTTCTCTTTACTAGACTAGCCAAGCCCAGTTCCTGTAACTGTTCTTCATATGTTTTAGTCTCCAGTCCCCTAATCATCCTGGTTGCCCTTCTCTGTACTTTTTCTAGAGTCTCAACATCTTTTTTGTAATGTGGTGAACAAAACTGGACGCAGTACTCTAGGTGTGGTCTTACTAAGGCTTTATAGAGTGGTTTTAGTACTTCCCTTGATCTTGACTGTATCCCTCTGTTAATACTACTTAGGATTGCATTAGCTTTTTTGGCAGCTGCTGCACACTGCTGGCTCATATTTAGCTGGTTGTCCACTAAGACTCCAAGATCCCTCTCACAGTTACTGCTATTGTACCTGGTCTGAATTTTGATCATGTGACCATGGATATGTTGCAACAATCATGAGTGTGAAAAAGAGTCATGAATCACTTTTTTCAGCACTGTTTTAACTTTGAATGGTTACTGAACAAATGGGTGTAAATTGAGGATTACCTGTAGTTGAATGGGGAATCACCTAAGAATATCAGGCCTATTTACTAGATAAGGAAGCTTTTTTAAACCCTGAAAGAAGAGTATGATCAAACATGTCTATGATGCTTTTGAGGCACGCTGGAGACATCACAAATTAAGTTTAACTTGAGGGTATCTTATGTTTTATAATATAGTGTGATATAGTATAGTAACATTATTGTGATGAGAAAAGTTTTAGTGGATGTGTAAGGATTCAATTGTACATTATATAGATATCTTAGAGAGCCAAAGGGTACAAAAGCCATTCCTTACTCTCTCTCTGTTCCTACACACACACACACACACACACACACACACACACACACACACACACATTTAGTCAGCACTTTCTTTATGGTCAAAGATGCAATTGGTGCAAAAAGTTTGGCCAGGCCAACCATTTCAGAAGAGAGTCAGTAATAAACCTGTTTACCAAAATGCAAAATCCCTTATAAAACTAAGAAATACTGCACCTACCTTTCACTTTTGTTCTTCTTTACATTAAACAAGTATTATCAGGAAATAAAGAATCCCTCCTATTTTGCTCACTGGTGATTATACTCAAGTGAATTATGAAAGAATTCAGATACATGGCCAATACAAGTACATGTGAGTGATATCCTAAGCCTTGAGTGTTACTGTATATAGACCTGTCTGATTAAATATTCATACTGATCTGTCATTAAGGGATAACATGGTTAGCGGAAAGATTTTTGAGAAAAAAAGGGGGAGGTCTTATAGAAGTTGTGCTAACAAAAACAAAATAGAATACAATCCCACATTTATTATACGGTAGGTTTGTATAAAACAATCTGGATTTATCAGAAATGTAAATTTTATTGCAAAATTATGTAATATTAATTGTATTGTTATGCTACAATAATAATTGAATAAGCTGTTACCACACCACCACTCAGCCTGCTGGTGGACTCCTCCCAGCTCTGTGTGCTAGTGGATTTCAACTACTATGCCTTGTGAGTTGGGTCTAGGGTGGCTTGGGAATTCATAGCCATCATGACAGCTATGGGCTTGCCCCAAATTATCATGGTCCTGTCACACATAAGGGACCACACTTTCAATCTGGTTTTCACCTTGCAGCAATGGGGCTCAAAGCTGCCACTCAAGAGTGTGATCCTGGAGTCCAATGTGACTGTCCATAAAGTTCTACTAATAAGAACCATTAATAGATTATTGGTAATGAAGAGTCCGAGTATTATGAGATTTGGTTTAATTGGCATAATTGGTTGAACAATAGAAATAAAGATAAAAGAAATAAGAAAATTACAGATAAAGGTATATGAATGTACATAAAGGTATACAAATGTAGATATTTACATGAGATTGGTTTGTATAATAATTTGTACAATAATGATGGTACAGTACTATTAAAATTAAGATTAATATATGTAAAAGGTGGAAAAGAGCAATAAAAATTATTGGGGAAAAATAGATAATTGGTAACCACAAATCTCGGGACCTTTTCAGTGCTGGCTTCCATGCCGGATTGTCTACTGATTCTTTTTTTGTTTGTTTGTTTGTTTGTTTGTTTGTTTGTTTTAAAGAGGCCAATACTAATTTTTAATTCCAAATTGAGTTTTTAGAGTTTAAGGTATGCTCCTAAATTAAATGTTCCTAAATATTACTACTTTGTTTACTGATCTTGTAAATTATTCAGAAGGATTGCTTTGAAATACCGCATAAAACGCAGCTGCCAACAATTTGACAGTTTGACTCAGCCCAAGGTTGACTCAGTCACCCTTCCAAAGTCAATAAAATGAGGACCCAGATTATTGGGGGTGAGATGCTGACTCTGTAAACTGCTTAGAGAGAGCTGTAAAGCACTGTGAAGCAGTATATAAGTCTAAGTGCTATTGCTACTGCTATAAAATAGTTCAGGTAAACAACAAAGGGATGTTTGTGCCTTAATTTATCTTAATGCAGTTTATTGGGCACTTATGATGCTTATTTGATCATTGAATATTGTGTTTTAATTTTTGTAGTGGGTGCTTATTGTTTTTTCCTTTATGTACTGTACATTACCCAAAATTTGCCAAGGCTGGAATAGATTGTAAATAGGAATCTATTTAAATAAAGAGAATAAATAAAGAATAAATAAAGAGGAATCTCTGGCCTTCCACCTTTTATCTAAGTAATGTATTGTTGGAAGAAAAATCCAGGTCCAGTTCCAAGTCAGAAATAAAATGGAGGCTGATTGGAAAGACAAATTCTGTTTATTGGTGAACAAAACCAACACACACAAGCGCGCGCGCACACACACACACACACAGTTCTGGGACAGCTGACCAAATGGTTGAATGAGTGGATGGATCTTTATAGGTTTCTGTGACTTTGAAATCTGAACTGTTCTGTAGGTTGTGCAATGAAGGGGCTTGTGTCTTTTGCTAAATGGTGGTGGGTTAATCCTATTAAGTCCTAAAATGTCATGTCCTGTCCTTCTTAATCCCATCACCCTGGAGCTGAAGATGTTTTGTTTATTGAATAGGTTGGCCCAGATTTGTTAATGGGCACAAATATCCATTTCTAAAGTCTGCTTGCATCTGCTGGAGGCTGTTTTACTACACAGGAAGCTTCATTTCTCCTTTGGGGAAATATAATATTCTGCCTTTTTAATATTCCCCAAAATATTTCATTCTCTAGGAGAGTGGATGGGTGCTGACTTTCTACGTACAATGCTACCAATAGAGGAGAATTTTTGTAGCTTAGGGTTAATGAGGGGTCCTTGGTGCTATCTGAGCTTGGTTGTTTTCTAGCATCTTTTGTACTTGGCTTGCTCTAGGATCATCACAATTTCCCAGTGGAAACTATGGTTAAGTCTGTCCATATGCTGTAAAATTAAGCAGTTTTCGTCATGTGTCTAGGCTGCTAGTTGGTGCTCATGGATGTGCTCTGCTAATCTTCTGCCTGTTTGTCCTACGTAGTGGCTATGACAGTCCTTACATTATATGTTGTAATGTAGATGACTCATTTTTTTTCAATCTTCTAGGGCTGCTGGATCTTTTGGTTTTCTTAGGATGTTTTGGAGGGCTTTAATAATGTACAATGAACTCATCTTGAAAGTAAACAAGCATTAGCACTCAAACACATCTAATGTAAAATTTGCCTCCAAAAACAAAAATACTGTCTGGACCTCTTGTCCCAACTACATGGAGTCAGAGGAGGAAATCATCATCATCATCATCATCATCATCCTTATTATGGTTTGTTGCCCAGTTGGTCAGATGTTTAGACTAGATTTGACATTTTGTTCACCTATTGATTTTATCATTGTATTTGTATCCTACCTTTTAAGTATATAAATCAAGATGGTGAACAGACCTAAAACTCCTGCCTCGTATAATATACAATCTCCAGCTTATGGCAGAAAAGCTTTGGCTGGTGATACATTTCAGATTAAAAGCCAGTGAGCATGTGAAAAGCTGTTTCATATTTTTGGGGAAAAACAAATGTGCAAAAAGCCCTTACTGCTTGAGAACTTGGTGCTGATTGCTGGTTCATTCTTCCAACTGCTTGAGCAGCTGGACATCCCTCATTTAACATCCATTTTGTTTGTGGTCCTCCTGCTGTTTGCAGCATGGGGTTGATTACTGACCCTGGTCTCCAGGATGTTCCCATCCTCCCTGGGGCTTCTTGGGTGATATCCCAGCCTCATCTGGAGCTGCCAGTCACTCTGCTGTGCTCTAGGTCCCTGCAGGGATGTTTCTCCTTCTTCAGTGAGTGGCACTGCTATTTGCTTGGCTTCCATTAAAGAACAGATTTTGGAATTAGTACATGATGTGTGTTTCCGCATTGACAAAATAACAGGAACTTGAGAAGTTGTGCTTCTAAGTCTTAGGGCTCTGATAGAAAGAAGGAAATGAACATCTTGAGAACCTTCAGAGCTTTTCTTAGAACGGCGAGGCTTACAATCCCTGAAGTGCCCTTTTCTTTTATATTCCTCCTGACACTCTCCCGGATTGTATCCCTTTATAAAAATAGCATCACTGTTGATCTGATTATCAAGGTTTGTCAGCTGCTTCTCAGGCAATTAAAAACCGGATTTCAATAAGCAGGAGTTGCTTGCAGGAAATGCTGCAAGTCCTTGAAATTATGAGATGAAGTATTATAGACGTAATGATAAGAAATGTCATTTTATCACCCAGAATGAAACAGCAGGCACCGTTTTCACTTATAAATAAATATTAACCTTTAAAATGCAACTCAAAAGCCTGTCCAGAATTGCCTAACAAACTCTAAACCATCCAGCTATTAGATTATATTCTAATTACATATATTGATACACCCCCAATCAGGTACACAGACATGCAAAATAATTGAGCTGAAGGATTTGATTAGCTGAGAATTAGGCTATCTGTAGATTTCCTATATTGATTTATTTATTTTTAATCTCTTAACAGATCTGCTTTGTATTTTGTGATCTTCTCAGACTACAGAGTCATTAGTCCAGTTCTCTGAATGGCACAATATATCATGTCTTGTGGGACATTTACATTAGGCTTTGTCTCTTTGAAGGAGAATAAATCAGAGATGTCAGACAGTCATTCACTTCTAAGGCTGTGCAAAGGTGTAAACTTCATTTGTGTTATTATTGGCCAGGCATAAATGGAAAAGATTGCCTCGTCTGAGAATAAAACATAATTAATCAATAACTGCTTATTTTTTTTGAGTGAAAGTAGGGAAGGAAAGGTTGGCTCAAGGGCGAAAACAATGGAACAAAAATATTATCCAACTTCTTAAACTGAGTGGCATATAAAGACAGCAACCTCTTATTGGTGTAACATATTTAGACTGTTACATGATCCAATACCTGTTCCAGGTGTTAAAAGAAATTAAGAATCCAAAAAAGCCATTTTTTAAATGAGGTAATTTATTTCCTAAGTTATTTATTTTGGAAATATACATGCATATCTAAAATAATTCCCAATAAAAGCAAATGAATAAATATGCTATAGAACAAAGTATTAAAAACTCAATTGCAAGAAAACTGGAAACCAAATGCAAATGGTGCATCAACTGAATCTAATCTTCCTATGTATTTTTTTAAAATTCAACTAACTGGAAGTAAACTATCCAGATAGTCTTCCTTGGACAACAAAAATTCCACTAGAGAGAAAATAATGAACTTACAGCTATTCAACCAAACATTTGATGTGTATGATGACTCGGAGGGTGGCACAAAGACAACACAGTCAGATAATCAGTAGGAGTCCCTTTATTAGCTCCAACTTTACCTCCAATGTCCTTGTTACCTTCTGGGCTGGAGAAAAACTCTCCCAGGAACAACCTTTGACTGCAGAGAATCAAGTCCAAAACATGGTCAACAAAAACTATAACTATAAGTCCAATCAAGGTAGGATGAGGTAATTAGTCTGACAGGGCAAGAGAAGGAATTCCAGACATGAAAGAAAGGCAGTAATTTAACCTGGTTGAGAGGATGCCAGGAACGCAGATAACCAAAGTCAACACAAGATAAACTCACATTTGTTCCCAGCAGACAACGCTCTCAGCTTGCATCTCTTTTAAACTCTTATTCCCAGGTGTGGCTAATGAAGGGAATCAGCGACCTTTCCTCCCCAGTAAACCACGCAATCCACATTGCTCTCTTCTCCCTTCCTCCCTGTGTGCCCTAGGATGAAGAGTGGGTGGGCCTGGGTCTTCCTCTAAACACCCTCTCCCTTGTTCTATCTCTCCCCTGTTCTGCCCAGCCAGACTTTGCCCTTCCCCAGTTTCCTCCACAGCCAAGGGAGCCACAGTCCCTGTCAGCTGTTCATCTTTCTACTCAGATTCAGACTCCGACAAGGGCATGACAGTCCCACATGGTTAACTTACAGCATACAGGAACAGACTAAAAGCTCTTTCCGACAATCAACTGAATGAACTTTTCCATCCTTTGTCAGAATGCAACCTTCTTCACCTCTTGGGCCGATGGCATATGGCCCATAGCCCCCAATAAATTCCCATAATCCTAACATGGATACTCAAGTTCTCTCGGAAGCCTGAGCCTTTGAAGCAAAGAGTTTTTTGAATGGCTGATATTTATGCTCATGTCCTGCCATTAGCCTCTTACTAGAAATATGCACCAAGGCTATCCTTCCTGACAGTAAATAAAAAATCCATCTGGAGGCAGAAGAATGACCAGCATTTAAAAACATACTGCCAGTTGGACTAAAACTGGTGTACCATGAGGTGAGCACATGGATAATAAGATTAAAATTTAATGGGTTGTACAGGTAGTCCTCGACTTATGACCACAATTGAGGCCAAATTTTATGTTGTTGAGTGAGCCATTTTTAAGTGAGTTTTGCCCCATTTTATAACCTTTCTTGCTGCAGTTGTTAAGTGAATCACTGCAGTTGATAAGTTAATAACACAGTCATTAAGAGAATCTGGCTTCCCCATTGACTTTGCTTGTCAGAAGGTTGCAAAAGGGGATCACATGACCCCGGGACACTGCGACCGTCATAAATGTGAACCAATTGTCCTGCATCTGAATTTTCATCCCATGATTATGGGGGTGCTGCAATGGTTTAACAGTGTAAAATGGCCATAAGTCACATTTCTCAGTGCCGTTGTAACTTTGAATGGTCACTAAATGAACTGTTGTAAGTCGGGGACTAACTGTATTCTCTTTCTTTCTTTCTTTCTTTCTTTCTTTCTTTCTTTCTTTCTTTCTTTCTTTCTTTCTTTCTTTCTTTCTTCTTTCCCCCCTTCCCCCCACACACAATCTTCCTTGTGTATTTGACCATATATTATATTATACAGTCAGTATCCCTTTCAGGCACATCCAATTTATCCAGGTTCTGAGTTCAAAGATTATTAGGCCACTATTCTGGAAGTCTTTCAGGTATAATTATTCCAAATAAACAAAACAAATGAGAAAGTCACGCAAGATTAGTCATATCGGAGGGTATTAGCCTCAGGTCTTCCACATTCCCTTTCACAATGTGTAAATTCTGTTTTTCACGCCACGTGCTATGGCTCCCCTTTTGAGCTGAGATCTGTGTTTATCTCAAAAGGAGTGTTTTTGTCAAGAGCATAGACATCTGTCATTTAGCAGGCTTGGATTTTTTACACAGATGGACAACTTTGCCTAGCCTTATAAAAATGTGCTAATCTAAACGGCATTCTGCCATGCAAGGGTGAAGATCACCTCAGTGTAACAGCCCCCAACTGTCCTGGTTTCAGCTGAATTTGTGGTTTGTACGAGAAACTGATCCAAGTTTGTTAACCTTTCTGTCAATGGAACCCCCATTCCTCCTGTCTCTTCTACCTCAGGTACACACATTTTGAGACGTTGGGAGCAATTTTGTTGTAAGCGGAATCGTCACGAGAATTGTGTTTCTTCAAGAATTGCTTCTTCCTCTAAAAACTATTGGCTTAGTCCTAGGGACTAACGTTGAAATGGCCAAGAGCTGGAGGCCAATGATGACTAGCTAAAATTTACTTCAGTACAAGCCATATAGTATATGTTATAATAATGAATTTTCTAGGTCATTATTTTGATATATATAATAAAGAGAAAAGATAAGGATGTGCTATGTGCTATAGTAGCAGTCCCCAACCTTTTTGGCATCAGTGACTGGTTTCGTGGAAGATAATTTTTCCACAAATTGAGGCGGTGGGTGGACTGCACAACCCAGATCCCATACATGCACAATTTCACTCACCCATCACTGTGACCCAGTTCCTAACAGGCCACGGCCTGGTACTAGTCCATGGCCCTGAGGTTGGGGATCCCGTGCTATAGAATTACATAAAGTAAATAAATTTTCGTGATCACTTTTTCCATAGCTAACAGGACCTCTGGTATAATGATTTTTAATAGCAGCAATTATGAACAATGAGAAAACTAAAGTGGGGGGGAAACATTGCTCTTCGGTTAAATTAGCTTTATGAGATCTTCATATAGGTAACATTCCTTAGCCACAGAGCCAATTCAGAACAAATTGAATTTTTATTTCACCCTAAATTAGCTTTGTGAGGACCTTCAGTTTTGACCAGAATAATGAAATATATTCTCATTATTAAGACAAAAGTTCAAAATGAAAATGAACCATGAATTTAGTTCTTATAAGAGCAAGGAAAGAAGGCACAGGAATCACACTATGGACACAACATGGCAAAACAAACTCTCCACAGGTTGACAAAGGAATGAAAAAAGGCTGTTTACTTTCCCTTTATTTATGTATTCAAGCTAAATGGTGAAGACATATCGAGGGAGGCTGGATCAGAAGAAAAGCATAGTTTCAAAGATGGAGGAAAAAATATCCAGTCATGTGCAATGCTGATGAAATTACCCTGATTGTTGAAAATGCAAATGAACTGTAAACTCAGTAAAGAAACCAGCAATCAAGAAATATGATGCAGTCTAGTACTTGATGGCATAGCAAATGAAGAACGTGGAAAAGACTGAAATGATTTGATATACCCATACCTACAAAGATCAGACTTGTGCAGACAATGGTGTGACACTCTATGGAAGTGAAAATTGGACTCTGAAGAAGCAGGATTGAAAGAGTATTGACACATTTGAACTTTGGTGTCAGACAAAATTCCTGAGAATACCACAATCAGCTGAGGAAACAGACTACTGGATTCTAGACAAATATGTCTGGAATTCACCCTCAAGGCCCAAAGGACCAGGCTCAAATTGTTATATTTTGGTCATATTATGCAAAGACCTAGGTCTTATGGGAAGTCTGTATGGCTAAGAAAGATGGGAGAAAAGATTGGCATAATACAATGAGCTACACATGAATCAACTGCATCATATCAGCTCCTAAAAATACACGGTCCTCTTGTAGTTTAGTTTACCACATGAATGACAATTTGGGCTTGAGTAAAAATATTTAAAGTAAACATGGGAGAACATATAGAAACACAATCTTTTCAATTCAAGTGGTACCGTCCTATCAAACACACAATATTTTAAAAAACAAATCTATCCCAGAATCCTCTAGAATATACTAATCGGGAATAAATGAAAGACCTCACAATTTATCTATTAAGAAGAATAGTACATAATTTATAAGTATTACCAAGAAATTAGGAAGCTGTATTTCCCCAAATCTATTGGTAATAGTGTTTTCACAACTATTTGACAATTATTGTGACAGTGACAGTGACAGTGATATGTGCCATTAAGAAAAGCTGACAAAATAGATTGTGGTAGCACTTCTGTTAGCCTTACATTCAAACACCTTCCAGAAGACATCTCAAGAGAGAAATCAAACAATTAAAAAAAGTGTTTATTTCTACTAATAGAAATAAAGGGGCAGAGAATTCAATCATATAGATTGCAAATTCTTTTCACTCTGTGGCTTATGAGTTTTATGTCTTTTGAAATTTGAAATTTTGAAGTGTGTTTCTACTCTTTCAACCCAACTGACTTCATATGCTACAAGAGCATTGCAACTTCTGAATAATGAAGGCCCATCATTTAGCTGCATCCTCATATTGGATTGGATCCAGACTTAGCTGTGCTTAGAGCAATCCCGCTGAACTCTCTGGCGCTTCAGTCAGTCTTTATAAAAATAAGATGCTTGTTTTTGCTAACTGTCCTCTAAGCATCCCAAACCCTACCATCTATTAGCTTAAGCCAATAAGGCCAGCCTGTCATTTGCTTCTCATTTTGCAAGCAGGTCGTCTGTGCTACACAGCACCCTTTGGCACGGCTCCTTCAAAGTCTCAGGTCAAGAACTTTTTCAAAATGTTATCTTACCCGCTTTGAGATGCTTCATAGGGCTTGCAAGCTCTGAGCTGGGACTGGAAGAAAAACCAAACCAAACAGAAAGACAGCAAGGCTGAAGAAAATATTGTAAGAGTGTGACTGCTGCTTTGAAGACATCCGAGACCTCTGGCACTGCTCCAGCCGTCTCTCTAGCCCAGCAGTTGTGAAGGGCAGGAGGGTCCTTGTGTACATGACACTTCAGTTGTAACATAGTGCCACAGCAGGAGGACGAGGAGAGTTAATGATGAGGATTTCAGAAAAAAATGCGCTCCATTTAGGCTTCCTACCTTCCGTACCTTTTGTTGGCCACCTGCTGCATTAAACAAGAGGTACTGCTTCTTGTAAGAAATAAAGCGGGAGTAGATAAAGGTTTAATAATTAACAAGAACTTGAGTAGGAATTTGAATATGCAATGCAAACAAGAAAGGGAGAAAGTCAAAAAGGAATTTTTAAAAAACAGTAGCACCATTTTAAATACAGAAAGATTTTCTGAGACGAAGATCACAATATTGGCTGCACAATCAAATGCAAGTTTTTAGTCGGTGAGGGGGGCCACATTTCCAAATGAATGCACAAAACATTGTGACCTTCCCTGGGGAAGGATCAAAATTAAAACCTAAAGATTTTTTTTAGTTCAAACCTAAAGACTTCCCAAGGAGTTGCTGATACAGTTCTACAAAGGAATTATTGAGTCTGTCATTTGCTCCTCTATAATTGTCTGCTTTGGCACAGCAACCAAACAAGACAGGCACAGACTTCAATGGACAGTTAGGACCGCAGAAAAAATAATTGCAACCAGCCTGTCTTCCACTGAGGACCTGTATACTGTACGAGCCAGAAAGAGGGCTGTGAAAATATTCACAGAGCCTTCACATCCTGGACATAATCTGTTTCAATTCTTCCCTCAAGATGATGCTACAGGGCATTACATACCAAAACAACTAGATGAAAGGACAGTATTTCCCCCCTTGCCATCCCTCTGCTAAGCAACCAATTCCACAATACCATCTTATGCCCTGGGATGTCAAACCACCTAATAGGGCTGTTTTACTATTATCCTTCTCACCTTTCCTATTACCTATTTCCTTAGTTTCTTATTATAACTTTGTTGTCTGTGTCTTATGGATTTATGTTGATTGCTTTCATTAGTATCCTATTGTGATTTTTGTTAATTGCTTATTTAGTATCCTATGACTGTCACTGAGTGTTGTATCTTAAGATTTATGATGATTGTATTTTATGATTATGATCATGATTTATCACTTGTTGCTTGTATGTACACTGAGAACTTATGTACCGGAGACAAATTCCTTGTACGTCCAATCACAATTGGCCAATAAAGAATATTCTATTCTATTTTGAAATTTGACATTGGTAGGCAAAGTATAAGAAAAAGACTCTGACTTGTTGCTGATGTGATGTACACACCTAGCTACACTGGTTGGGCAGGCAAGCCAACATTAAGGACATTTCACAGTTTAAATGATGTTGAAGACTTCCCCCTTTACAAACTCACCCTCTCTTTCTTTACAGGTTTCCATTTCTCCGGGCTGTCTTCTTTGTACTGATTAGTAGCTACCAACTGTCTACAATTACAATTTGTATTACCAGCGCTAAACCATATACTGACAGTGGGATTCACATTCTGCCAAATCAGATGTCCCCTATTTTATATTTTGGAAATTGCTTCTATTTCAAATTTGTTGTTACAGTCACAAAAATACCCTATAAGCAGGACATAATGATTCCTGCCACAAGCCCAGACTTTTTAAAATATTTATTTTATTTTTGATTATTGTCCAATTTAAGAGAACTCAAAACTAAATTCTGAAAAAACTTTGTTTCATATTCTTGAATTAATGGCCACCAATTTCTAGTGTTTTCATAAAACGGCACATTTATTCCTTTCCTGGAACATATGCTTTTTAAAACTTGCAGTATCCCAGACTTGTATGCTGTACTCCTTCTCCCATGAAGAAGCCCAAATCATTTCATTGGGTTTAGTACTGAACAAGAAATAAGTACATCAATTTGAAAAAATATGTTTATACCTACAGTATATACAGTATGTATTATATATATGCGCACACACACACACACATTCACAAACCGGTAGAAACATTCACCTTTATAATGCAAATTTGTAGGAAATAAACCACAAAACAATAAGCAATTAAGTTCTTGAAATCTGGATTGTCTTTTCATGACAGCCACTCTAATTTCTTCCACCTTTATTTCTGGTAATTTTTTGTACTGGTTTTGCTCATTGATCCAACATTCAGGGAGAAGCATTTTAGTTTCAAAGAAATATTAGAAATGGCATCAATGAATCACTGCTCTTCAGTTGTACTGAGTTTACCTATTGTTAATTTAGAACAGAAACAGTTCCCTAGTTTCACTACAAACATTCATGTCTATGGTTACCCAAGAGGATATGCCTGTCTTACTTAGGGTACATTGGACATCTGAAAAGGGAGAGAACAAATTGTTGGGGGCAATATGCTGACTCTGTAAAACTGCTTAGAGAGGACTGTAAAGCACTGTAAAGTGGTATATAAGTCTAAGTGCTATTGCTTTTACATGTATCAGAAATTACTTTTTCCAGCAGCAGAAAGACTGGTTTTTCATAGGCAGTATTTTGTCAACAAATTTTTAATTTCAAGAACATATGCTTGTGGTAATATAGAAACTATGATGATACACTTTCCAAATTTCACCATAGAAATAAATATATGATGAGTCATGCAATCTACAGACTCACTTGCTCCTAGATTGAAGGAGCTGGATTGAAGCTGTTTTCTAGAATCAGGAAAAAAACAAGGTAAATCTATGTTGACAAGTCTGTTGAAAAACGGGGGTGGGTGGAGTGGGTGGGGAAGTAACAAACAATTTACAAAATCACAGTCCAAAATTAAACAAGATATCATAAAGCCAGAAGGCTTTTTAAGGCTATATTTGCCAAATGGAGGACATGAGAAGAAGTCCTCCATTTGATGGTCACCTGTTAATTCTACAGCACTAGCACTTAGCAGAAGTATTTGGTCTTATATACCGCTTTACAGTGCTTTACAGCCCTCTCTAAGCGGCTTTACAGAGTCAGCATCTTTCCCCCGAGAAACTGGGCCCTCATTTTATCGACCTCAGAAGACTGGAAGGCCGAGTCAACCTTGAGCCAGTGAGACTCAAACTGCCGAACAGTTGGCAGCCGGCAATCAGTAGAAATAGCCTGCAATACTGCATTCTAACCACTGTACCACCACAACTCTAATCCTACTTCATACCACATTGGCAGAGAAATTCTGGAGACCCACAAATATTTCCAAAGGAAGCAAAACCCAAGTATCATGGATAGTGCATAGATAGCCATGAGGATCAGTAAGTGTCGTTTATTATACTCTGCAGAAATAAAAGGTTTATCCATTATAATGGCATTCAAAATCTCAGTCCCCCAAATGCATTCTACTTTAAGCAAAGCCATTCACAAAACTTTGATATTTTTTATACGTATCAATAAATTTTAATGGATAGAGCTGTTTTTCAGAACAAGTATCCAAATACAAATGCAGACTTTTTCAAACAATATGAGGAGAAAAAATAGTACAATCCAAGAAAAGGGAGACAGACATGTCTGCTTACTAAAATTAAGTAATCTGAATATGAACAACATTTTCTAAAATTTGCCACACCTTGTTCTAGGGCTGCATCCCACAATTAGACAAGTAAACCCCCCCCAATACACACATGAATCCCAGTTCTCTCTGGTTCTGCCTCATTCTAGTTTCAAATGAACTTGTGCAGGAATGCAAAAGGTACAATTGTAAGAGAGCCAAAGTCATACATTTAGTGCAATGGCTTAACGGAGATTTGAACCTGGGATTTATTTTATTGTTTCCAGTACGTGCCCAGTAAAGTGATGATCAACATTCAAGAACATTTGGTGCAGCCCTTTCTGTTAGTGCTGTGCGGCTTCCATTTGCACTTGCATTTCCAATAACGATTCTCCAAAGAGTTTTAAAAACTGCTTGAACGGTTTTAGTGACTCTCCCAGTTGAGGAGCACACATGTCTGAGTGTGTGTGTGGTGGGCGTATTCATCATCAGTGTTATTTCCCAGACTTTTCACACATCTGGAGTGAGTTCAGAGGAGGGCAATAAAGGTGATTAATGGTACTGAAAACACGTTCCACAAGGAACCAGGCAGGTATAGTTTGGGAGAAGAAGGCTGCAAAAGCACTTGCTATCAATCTTCAAATTCTGTCAGGAAATGTCACACAAAAGTCAGTGCTGGTTTTGATTCCATGACAGCGAAACTCATCATTTAAAACAGGAGCTCCCCAACTCTTCAGCTCATCAACACATGAAGTTTTGGGGAATTCACCAGCCCTCAAACTTTTATGATATGAAAATAATTTAATAAATACAACTTTAATGGTACTAAGATTTAGACTTAGAATAACTTTATTTTCACTTTAAATCAATGGTGGGATTCAAAATTTTTTTACTACCGGTTCTGTGGGCGTGGCTTGGTGGGCATGGCAGGGGAAAGAAAACTGTAAAATCTCCAGACAGAGGTGGGATTTGCCAGTTCTCTGAACTACTCAAAACTTCCGCTACCAGTTCTCCAGAACTGGTCAGAACCTGCTGAATAGCACCTCTGCTTTAAATGTACACTAGTCAGCATACATTAAAATGAAATTTTGTTGCATACAGCTCTCAAAGGGTCACCACCTCCAATAAACACTACGTAAACATGACAAACAAACATATATGCATATACCCACATACCCACATAACACAGAGAAACAACACAGTCTAGTTTGAATATATACATATACATGGTGAGAAAAACGAATCCTGTGAGTTTACCAGATTGATGGCAAAGGGAACAAACCTGTTACAGAATCTGGTAGTCCTACTAGAAATACTGTACTTTGAAACCTCCTTCCAGAGGGGAGCAACAGAAACAGACCATAAAGTGGGTGGAGTCTCTAACAATACTTTGAACTCTTAGCAGACAGCACATATGAACTATATATTTGTAGCAACGTTTCGGCAGAAGCTCATCTGCCATCATCAGGCTTCTGTATAGTGTTCGCCTGTGAGTCAGACTTTCACAGCCGTTTCTGTTTTAAATTTGGGGCTAGCCTACTGCTGTGCCAGAATAGTATTTTCTTCATCCTGATTGGTTGGGAGTCTTGGTCTGTGTTTATTGGTCTTGGAGTTTGCAGTGTTCTGCTTGATTGGTGTTTTTAATATCTTCTGTCTGTTTTGTGGCTTTTTTTGTCTTGATTGGCTGGCAACATTGTGCTTCCTGTATTGGAGGCTTTTAGTGCGCTTGGCTCCGAGTAAACGGCGGCTATCCTTTATTAGGAAGCTAGGTTTCATTTGGGTGCCTGGTTGGGGAGTGTTTGAGCTGAAGGTATCGGGGGAGATATGTTTGTGCCCAGGTATTTGCCTGGCTTGTGGTGTGGAGATTTTTTTGTTTGAGAGTGCAGGCTTCCAGATAATTGACAGTCTGGTGGAGTCATCTCTTCTATTCATGCTTTCAGGTCTTTTTTCAATCTCTATGGCTTCTCTGATAATTCTGTAATATAATATAATATATAATATAGTATAGTGTATATAGTATAGTATAGTATAGTATAGTATAGTATAGTACAGTACAGTACAGTATAGATAGTATAGTATAGTATAGTATAGTATAGTATAGTATAGTATTGTATTGTATTGTATTATAATATTATATTATATATATATAAAGTTTTTGCGGGTACTTATATGTATGGTATTCAGCTTTGTTCAGGTATTTTCCCACGTCATGACGTCAAAAATACCCGAACAAAGCTGAATACCGTACATACATACATACATACATACATACATGAGATGCTTAAAGTAACTAAATTGTTTTAGCAGTGCCAGTGAAGAGAAAAAGACTGATAATTATCTCCCATTTAATTAGAGGACTTGGAGGATTAGACAATGATCTCATAATTCAGTTAAGAAGATGTAGGAGAAAGGGTACTTTCAAATAACTTTGCCCCCAAGTAACTTTTCTTAAGTTGAATTCTGAACTAGTATGTACAAATAGCAAAGTTATGTCTTCAGTAAATCTGGTTACACAAGGGGAAGAGAGGGAGGGAGGGAGGGAGGGAGGAAGGAAGGAAGGGAGGGAGGAAGGAAGATATTGCTGTGCCATTACCTGCTATTCTGGAGTCAGCTGCTGCCCTAACATTTTTAACTCAGTTGGATTGCCTGGAAGCAGGCAAACAGAAGCCACCCCATGTGACAGAATGACTCCATCAAGTTCTCCATCTAGGTTCCAACTGTTTCCCCAAATTTAAATTAATTGCATCCTGCAGAGTTGTGCAGACTCTGCTCAGTAGAAGAGGTGGCTGCAAATGATAAGTGTTGTCTGGTTGATGAGTTTGCAATGTGTTCTAATTGTTAGATGATGGTTATCATACATGAGGCCAGTCCTAATGCAAAAAGTAGAAGTGGAACTTCTGGGAATGTTCCAGTTCTCCTTGGTTGGTCTTGCTGTCCCTGTTTGTGAGAGCTTTGTACCCAAAGCACTTTTTTTCTCCAATAGTGCGACTGTGATGGAATTGTCTATGAAGGGGGAGGTAATGTGATAGACTAATGCTGCAGGTTCCAAGGAAGGAGGCAGCACATTCCATGGAAAGGACTGAGACAAGAGACAACACAGCCCAGAGTCAGATTGTAAGACGAGGAAGAGATTTAGGATGGCCACTTCCTAGACAGAGGTCTCCAAACTTGGCAACTTTAAGACTTGTGGACTTCAACTCCCAGAATTCTCCAGCCAGCTATGCTTGTGGACTTGTGGACTTCAACTCCCAGAATTACAGGAGTTGAAGTCCACAAGTCTTAAAGTTGCCTAGTTTGGAGATTTCTGTCCTAGAATCTTCCAGGGTAGGTTAGGATAACATAAGTTTAGTCTGGCAAAATTCTACCTATATAGTGTTATATAAATAAAAACTAAACTTTGGCTGAATTGTTCTATGTTGTTCTTGCCGAGGTCTGACAATGATAGTGACCTTAAAAATTTGTTTATTTTTTTAATACATAAAACAGAAGAGGGGGGCGGGAAGGAGAGAGAAAAAAAGCCAACAGGGGAAAAGGAAACCAAAAAAGCACACTATATTATAGGTAGGAAATTCTGCAGCCCAATATGGAAAGCCTTGACTATAATGAGATAATATTGATCAATCCTTCTATTACTACTAGGAAGCCAGCTCATAAAAAGAATGGAAAATAAACATGGCTGAGAGAAGAGTAAAGCTTTTGGCAGGCATCCCACAATTGCGTTATCCTGGACAGGGTTATAACAAAGCCTTGGTCCATCTCTCTATCGATAACTGAGTCAGCAGTTGACCAAACAGTCTTGCTCAGACACAGGCCTGCATTGGAAGTTGGTATAGGCATGGAGGAAGCTGGGGTTGTTCCTGTCAATTCTGCCCCTCAGTCCTTCTCAGTTTCCAGTTTGATTTTTTTTCCTGAAGGGAGAGTTGTATCTGTGTGCAGGTAAATGTAAGTGGACACCAGCTGAGAGGAAAGAAGTGGCCAGGATGGGGTATCTGATATCTTCCACATGAAGGAGAGGTCATTTGAACAGCATGAGACTCTGGATGCATTTACCACAATTATCTCTATGGAGAGGAAAGCGGGATGCTGGTTTTTTGTCATCATATCAGCACCTTCGGTAATACCATCTGATGGCACCTCCCAAATACGTCAATGTATTCAAAAAGAAAAGCTTGGTGTCATGTCAGCCTGGTAGGAAGCCATGACTCGGTTTTCCCCTGAATGCTGTCACTGCAGGGAAGGTCGACATGACCTTACACAGTATATCAACCTGCAAGCAGGAGGTTAAATCAAAAAGAAAGAAATGGCCTTGGGAAATGTCTTCCTCCTGTGAATTGTTCTACTTTGTTAGTTTTATTTTTTCTTTTTAAAAATCAATTCATCATACATATAGTTGAAATTCATTGTGGTCTGATTATTGAAATATTATGGTGTTATATTATTGAAACATCATGTTAAGTGTGCTTGCAGAACAAGTCACACTCACTGAGTTAATACAACATTCTGAGGGAAAATCATATAGGTCACTTTATATGCTCCTCTTCAGAGGTGGTATTCAGCAGGTTCTGACCAGTTCTGGAGAACCAATAGCAGAAATTTTGAGTAGTTCAGAGAACCGGCAAATCCTACCTCTGACTGGAGATTTTACAGTATCCTTCCCCTGCCACGCCCGCCAAGCCACGCCCACAGACCCGGTAGTAAAAAAAATTGAATCCCACCACTGCTCCTCTTCATGTGTCTCCATGAACAAATGAGCCAGCAATACACAGGAGTTTGTAAGGAAGATTTAATAGGAACTCTCTAATCTATATTTTTACAACAACAGGAAGTCCTCAACTCATGTCCATAATAGAGTCCATCCATCATGTTGAAACTCTCAATGGCTATTAAGTGAAGTGCCCGTGTGATTGCTTCACATAAGCCGCCCATTCCTGCTCTTCCTGATGTGGTCATTAAACAAACACATGGATTGTTAAACAGAATGCAGGATGCCTGTGGATATCCTGGGAGGCCTACCATGGGCCTTCCCCAACCTCCCAAGGTGTCCCGATTCTCCCACTCCTCAGAGTTCCCAAAGGTCTTGGGCTGTCTTCCTCCCCCACTACCCCCAGATCCCACACCCTCCTGCTCATTCTGCATCCCCATCATGCACTTTGCTTTTGAAGATTTCCAGACCTCCAGATCTCACATTAGGGAAGCAAAGCAAAGCGCTCCATTGATGGACCATGTGGCACAATACCAGAAGTGGCTGCCATTTTCAAGGCAGCTGAATTGAATCATGGCTGCTCATAAAATGGCAGCCATTTCTAGGATCACCTTGCATGGTCCAGCAACAGAGTCGCCTTTCCTCTTTCCCTAACCCAAGCTCCGGAGCTCCAGAGATCTTCGAAAGGTAAGCACTTGATGGGCAATGCAGGGTGAGGAGGACTCAGTGGGGCTCAGTGAGGTGGGAAGCAAGCCCAAGATCTACAGGGACCTGATGTTGTAGACCACAGGGGAACTGCAGCATCCATAACTTCAGGATAGGTCATAAGTAGCTTTTGAGGGTTCTGCCATAACTTTGAACAATTGTTAAGCAACTGGTAGTGAGGACTCTATCTATCTATCTATCTATCTATCTATCTATCTATCTATCTATCTATCTATCTATCTATCTGTCTGTCTGTCTATCTGTCTATCTGTCTATCTGTCTATCTATCTATCTGTCTATCTATCTATCTATCTATCTATCTATCTATCTATCTATCTATCTATCTATCTATCTATCTATCTATCTATCTATCTATCTATCTATCTATCTATCTATCTATCTATCTATCTATCTATCTATCTATCTATCTATCTATCTATCTATCATCTGTCTCTATCTCTCTGTCTATCATCTATCTATATGAGATAGTGGAATAGCCAAGTTTTCTGATGATGCTAAATTGTTTAGAGTGTAAAAAAATGTAAGGGTCTATGACATAATCCAAGAGGATCTTTAAATATTAGGGGAGTGGGCATCAAAATGACAGATGTTATTTAATACCAGCAGGGATAAACAATACATATTGGTATCAACATTCTAACTATTCATACAAACTATTGGGGTCTGAGTTAGTAGTGACTGACATGGAAAGAGATTCTTCATAATGGAGAACAGTGCAATAAAGGTGTCAACAGAGTGTAGCAACAGCATGTTAGGGATAATATAGGAAACTCTATTGAAAATACAGTAAATGATGTCAGTGTCATCACACCCTTACAAAAATCAGCAGAGCGACTACATCTGGAATACTGTATACAATTCATTACACCTCAAAAAGGATATAGTACAGCTAGGGGAGGTTCCAGGGAGAGCAAATAGAATGATTGAGGAGAGCAGTTAGAGCAGCTTCCCTAGAAGGAAAAATTATGACAGATAGGACTTTTTGGTCCAGAAAGGAGGCGAATGAGGGGAAAAAATGATTGAGGTGTACAAAATTATGTATAATGTGATTGTGTGGCTAAAACGGACAAGAGAAAGCTTCTTTCTTTTCTACAAAATACTTGACACCATAGAGAATACCTGATGAAAGTAAGTAAAGGAGCAAACAAAAGCACTACTACTGTTGGTGTCTATTGTTGTTGGTGTCTATTGTTGTCTACTCAGCCAAGAAGAAGGTGTGGATGATGCTTTCCAAAGGCAAATTGAAGATCTTTCAAAGACGCATGAAGTAGTAAGTGATGCGAAACTTTAATTATCTTGACATCTGTTGGGAAATAACAGGTGCCAAGCATGTCCTTCCAGGAAATTCCTGGCTTGTCTTGTTGACAGCATTTTCCTTTTCCTTTTGAGAATGGAAGAAAGCTCGAAAGGATTGATTATTATTGAGTTGATATTAACCAATAGTGAAGATTTAATTGAGAAGATAAAAGTGGCAAGAATGCTGAGGGAAAGTGACTGTATAATGTGGAGTTCTTGATTTTTAAAAGAAGCTAAAAATAACTATTATTATGCAAAGCACTCTGGAGAAAGCTCTAATGATGGGAAAGGAAAGAGAACAACCAGCAGTAAGATGGCCAGAGCCAGTTACAACAGTGATGGGTACCCTCTCTTGGAAAATCTGAAAGATCAAGGGAGAGGTTGTCATGTAGAAAATCTATTTATGTGATCATTAAGCAACTTGATGGCATGTAATCTATCAATCAAAAATTGATTCTAATCACCAATCTAGGATTTTCATAGATTAAGGTAAATTAAGAGCAAGGATAAACAGGATACCAGAGCCCCACAAATAAGAGTCAGAAGTATGTGGATGCAAAAAAGGCCAATATCATTTGAGATTTCATCAACTAAAGCAATGGTCACCAACCAGTGGGCCAGGAACGACTGGTGGTCCACAAGAAAATTTTGGTGGTCCACAGAGAAAAGTCATCCCCAAAGCAATGAATCCAGGCTGCGTGGAAACACAAGGCTGTGCCACCCACATGGCCCATGGGAACATAAGGCTTGCATTGCTTGCATTGCGAATACTACGAGGTACTGAGGGGAAGGGGGAAAGGGTGAAGGGGGGGAAACTTGCCCCACTCGCCCCACACGCCTCACCTGGCCACTGGGCTGCTTTTCTCCACTTCTTTCTTCTTCTGCTTTTGGCTGCACGCAAGGAAAGCAGCAAAAGTCTTTCTTTCTCCCCCACAAACTCTGCCAGAAATCAGTCTTTGGGACCCTGCAAGGCCTCCTGCTCCAAGAGGCTGCGCTGGCAAAGACTCATTTCTGGCGGAGTTTTGGGGAGAGAAAGACTTCTGCTGCTCCTACTGCTTTCCTTGCATGAAGCCAAAAGTCTCTCTCTCTCTCCCACCCCCGAGAATAGAACTGGAGACAGTATCCTACAATCCCAAATAAAGAATGATTGATCGGTAGGAAAACAGGGTGGGGAATTTTCCTGCAGACTTTTTTGGGATTTTCCCAGGGTCTCTGGTCCGCGGGATTTAAAATTATGAGTTTGGTGGTCCCTGAGGTCCAAAAGGTTGGCGACTCCTGAACTAAAGGACCGTTTCCAAACTCTAGGAGATCATTGATACATTTCCCCCCTGCTAGTTAGATGTCAGTACTGTCTCCTGTTTGCAGCCTCTCAATTTAGAGAATTTGAAAAGGCAACAATGATGAACAAAGAAATGTGGGAAGTTTGAAGAAATTAGAAATGTTTAGCCCTACATCCAGCTGTACAAAAGGATGACATAGAGAATATTCAGTTTAATTTTTCTACCCCCCTTATTTCATTCCTTCTATTATTATTATTTTTGCTTACCATTTCTTACTGCTGCTCTACATATAACTTTACTTACTCTCAAATGGAATAGCATGAGAGTTATCCATGTATGTAACTCAAAATAGTTACATACTGTTTCCTAACCTAGGTAAGTCCCAGAGCTATTGACCAACTCCCAGAATTCTCAACTGTAGTCATGAAAGTTGCCAAGGTTGAGAAACACTGAAAACTCAGTTGAAGTTATAGGAAGGCAGATTTTGACTGAATGTTGGAAAACTAATAATAGACCCAATTGCCCACCCTGAATGTGATCTGTTGAAGGTTAGAAAAAACATACCTCACTGATGCTGCAATTTGGAGGCCAAATAGAGTTGGGGTTTTGATTCATTTTTCTACATCAATATTTCTCAACCTTTGCAATTTTAAGATATGTAGATTTCAACTCCCAGAATTCCCAAGCAATGTTCAATTTACCAAAGTTGAATAACCCTGATCTACATTGGTCCTTCCATATGATTCTATGGACCTCTGTTCTCAGTTTTCCATTGAGCAATAAAATGGTGGAATCTTGATATTGTGGGATAGAATATACAACATTGCTTCCAGCAGCAGGCAACATTTATATCTGAAAAAATGCTCAATGTTGAAAAGAAAAAAAACTTACCTTGTCTAAGTTTTCAAACACATCTTTAACATATCCAAGAACATCATATCTTATCTGTAATTGAGCCATCACTATTTCTGTACATTTTTGCCAAAACTACAAGATATTCTTAAGGTTAGCATTTGAGCACAAGAGTTTAAGAAGGAAAACATTATTTTTGAGTAAGCAATTTTAAAAAGCTCAGTGCACTTCTGGAGAGGAAGGAATCTAGGTTCTTAACAGTTGACCATACAATTTTGCAGTTAGATGGTGTTTGTCTGCATAGGCTTCATAAACAGTATGTAATACATTTATAGATAATAGATAATTTATAGATTTATAAATAAGAGATAAATTTATTAAAAATCTGATAAATGGAGACAGTAAGTAGAATGATTTTACTCGTGATATACTGCAACTCATAACAGGCACATGACACTGTGCAAACACATTTTATGCAGCTAACCTTGAGACTATCACTTTTTCACACAAAAAATATTATACCTAGTTTACTGTTGGGAAAATTAGAGAATCCTCCCAGACGTCATTGTAGCTTTGCAAGCAGACTATGCTGAAGCTCTGTGATTCTTTATGATGTGTTTCATTATACAGTAAAAAGGTGGAAAATCTTTTGTAAATGAGTGAAAATTAACCTCTAGGATTAAATTACATTGGTAATATCTGCTTCCTCATTCATGAACCTAAAACACTGAAACTGCATTTCTTCGTTCTTTCCATGTTCTTCTCTTAGCTGCATCCTGCTTGCTATTTCTGTTTTAATTATCTTTTTTCCAAAACATTTACCAGTAACCTATTGATAGAGCTTCCCTCTGACTTAGGAACAATTTTCAAAGCATTTTTAATAGTCTCACTGCATTTGATGGAAATCCACAGCACACAACACTTCAAGGACTTTCTCATTATAGAAGGATGGAAATCATCCCTTAAATTCTATTTTTGATGTTCTTGAAGAGAACTGGAATAAAAAACAATTTCTCTTGTCCCCAATTTCTGTTATAACTTCCCAGGTTTTGAGTTCTGGAGCACCCTTTCACGGATCCCTTTTGAGCACTGTATTCTTGAATTTTTATCTAATGACATTTTCTTCTTTTGTCTACATTTGGCAAAGGTACAAGTCAAATAAACAGATTTTTTTCTGGCACATTTGCAGACTGTTAAGAATCTGCCTTCAAAAATCTGATTCACATGGTTAACGTATAGTTTAGCCATACAAATAGCTGATTCTCAGTTTCCAATTTTTTGGTTAGTAAATAAAAGTTTCAGTATTTAACAGAGGTGGTATTCAGCAGGTTCTGCCCAGTTCTGGAAAACCAGTAGCGGAAATTTTGAGTACTTCGGAGAATCAGCTAATACCACCTCTGACTGGTCCCGCCCCCATCTCTTCTCTGCCTCCCGACTCTCAGCTGATCAGCTGGGTCTTCATTTGTTGACCTGCAGAGGAGAACGGAGCTGGAAAGGAGGTTAGTGGGGTGGGGAGGGAATGGAGATTTTGCAGTATCCTTCCCGTGCCACGCCCACCAAGCCATGCCATGCCCACCAAGCCACGCACACCAAGCCATGCCCATAGAACCAGTAGTAAATTTTTTTGAATCCCACTACTGATTTAATGCTGCTGATCCTTGCAACTTTGAAAGCTCTGAACTTTCCCCAGGTTAGGAAAGGTTCAATTGGGCACATCTAGTTTGGGCCCCAGCTTTTTCTGACGGTTCCCCATTGGAGTGGTTAGACAAGGCAACATTTTCAAGATCCATCAATTTGATTCCACTGATCCAAGATGATCTATTTCAGTCTTCCCAGCTCTTTGAAATGTGATATACTCTGCTGCTAAAGTTCCCCAGGTTTTCTACCTTATAACACTTTGGGAATTTATCTACGTTAATTTCCATTTACTCTTAGGCTGGCCAGTTCTCCAAATATTGCTAAAATCTGCTACCAAAAGCATTTAGCTGAGCAGCAGATCCCTCATTCCTTGGAATGACTAGCATCAGCTTTCCAAAACCTTTTCAGAGTTATTTGAGAACTGAAGCCAAGATCTATTGCTTGAAAAACATACATAGGTAGTCCTCGACTTACAACCACAATCAAGCCAAAAATTGCAATGGCTAAGCGACAGAGTTAATTGAATTCTGGCCCATTTTACAGTCACAGTTGTTAAGTGAATTACTGAAGTTGTTGAGTTAGTAACACGGTTGTTAAATGAATCTGACTTTGCTTGTCAGGAGGTTGCAGAAGTTGATCACATGCAACCATCATAAATATTTGTCAGTTGCCAAGCATCTGAATTTTGATCACGTGACCATGGGCTTGCTGTAATGGTTGTAAGCACGAAAAACAGTCATAGGTCACTTTTTCAGTGTAACTTCAAACTGTCGCTAAATGAACTGTTGTAAGTTGAAGACTGCCTGTACTTTTGAAGTCTGATTTACTTCAGAATAAACTATATTAACATCAATTGAAAAGGAGAGGGTGTGTGTGAAGAATTCTAGTTCACTTAAGTGGAGCTGTCCACAAAATGCAGAAGACTATGAGCTGCCATGGTAACTTCTTTGTGGTGACTTTGTGAAAGACAATTTTCTCCCTTGCTTTGATTCCTCCCCCTGCCTGCTTGCTGTTCTTTGTCTTGGACAATTGCCAACACTTTCCGCCAAGCCAGATTTCTCAGTAACAATTTTATTTCCATTCTTCTTGTCATTGTACATTGTGATCAAACACTTTTCTCGGTTGTCAAGCTATTTATTGCCTTTTATGTAGCAAACCAGTACAAAATCAATATTGAATGGAACATGGAATGAAAGACACAATGTCTTCCCTCTCCATCACACATTGTAAGAATGGGCAGCATGTCAAAGCAAATTCTTAGTTTCTTCTTCTTCTGGATTTGATGGAATGACGGATTCTCATTCATTCAGCTCCACCTAGTCAACTCGGCCCTACCCCAGATAAATGGATCATGGGTCGTAAAAAGGAGAGAAAAAAATGAAGTGGTAGAATTATAATTTTTAATGATTGTAATAGACTATAATTAGTAACTTTCACACACGACAGGTCTTCAGATCTTTAGCTGAAAATATTTGAAGTAGAAAAATAAGATTTGGCTACTAAAATGTGACAATTCTCTGAAAATTGTGTTTGCTGCCAATTCCATTTTCTATGCAACAGTACAAATGATGTGCATGCAATGTATATATTGTTACATGGCTACTTTACTCTAAGATGCATAAAACAAATACATTTGCTTTACTTTGTACCACACATAACCAGCCTTTGGATCCAAATAGTTTCTGAAGTCGAGAGAGACTCCATTCTTTGCTTTTAACCCACTAACCAATTATGATCCGATGGTAAACAAAACAAAAATAGCATATTTCCTTCTCTCTTTTTGTTTCTGCCTTTGAGTCAGTTTCTGACTCCTGGTGACTGTTTGGACTAATCCCTGTAAAAAAATTTTTTTTGGGGGGGGCAGGATTTTGAAAGTGGCTTGCCCTTGCCAGCTTCCTAGGGTAGTGAGAGAGGGACTGGCTCAAGGTCACCCAGCTGTCTTTGTGCCTAAATCAAGACTAGAACTCCTGGTCTCCCAGATTGTGGCCTGGTGCCTTCATCACTTCATTAAACTGTCTCTCTTCATTATTATGAGCCATGGAGGCATAGTGGATAGAGTGCAGTACTGCAGGCTATTTCTGCTGACTGCTGGCTGCCTGCAATTTGGCAATTCAAATCTCACCAGGCTCAAGGTTGACTCAGCCTTCCATCCTTCCAAGGTAGGTAAAATGAGGACCCAGATTGTTGGGGGGAAAATGCTGTCTCTGTAAACCACTTACGAGAGGGCTGTAAACAGGGGGTGGGATCCGACCGGTGTAACTACCGGCTTGGTGATTTATTTTTGCATGCGCAAAATAACCGGTTCTGTGTCTGCTGCTCTTCTTCAGAGCTACCGGTTCTACAGAGCCGGACAGAACCGGTAGAATCCCACCCCTGGCTGTAAAGCACTATAAAGCGGTATGTAAGTCTAACTGCTATTGCTATTACTAGGGGGACATGAATGACGTATCTATATGAATTAGCTATGGACAATGGTTCTTTGTGAATATAGTATGTGTGCAGATTCTTATTTTTGGCCTTGCTGAAATAGGAGCTAGAAAAGGATTTTATTTTCTACCTTTTGTGACCCAGGCCAAGGCCAAGAAAAGAAAGAAGGTTGAGAAACAGCTTTATTGGAAGTTTCATTGCTTTCCTTTTGGGGGGTCGGTTGCTTAGTAGTTCAAATGCTAAACCAGGTTTTTTCCCCCCCCTTTACATATTCAAAAAAAACTTCCATAGCTTGCGACACAGCATCTACAGCCCCCAATAAAACAAAGATATGAATAGCCTACTATGAGTGGATGGGGTGGATTTCATACATTTGAAATGATTCAGGAATGAATTCCAAATGAAGGCTGACAAGAGAGTAATGGGAATGAAATTGTATTAAATAAATTATTTAAATTAAATTATCCCGATAACCACAGTTGACTGGTGGCTATAGAGGATATGGTAGGTTTGTTTGGCTTGTGTGAGATAACCAGCTCTAATAAGTCCACACACACTGCCCAAGAAAGCTTAAAAAGGCCAATCATCTAAATTGGGACAGCTCGCACTCATTTATAGTTGCTATGACAACCAGGCTTTCATATTCGAGACTGTAACATTCCAGGAGCAACTTGGGCTTTGTGAATGAAAGTACGCATGCCCTGCGGTAAATCGCATTATACAATGTGGAGCTGAAGGTCAAAGAGGGAGAAATCCACCCAAATGCATGCGGAATAGAAAATAATGCTAATAAGATCCCAGTGAGCACTCACCCACCCCCCAATTACATTTTTTAACCTAGGAATTTGCTTTCATGTTATTAAAATGCTTTCTGCGTTGTCATTTTTTCTGCAGCTCATTGCAACCTGCAACTTATTCAAACTTCCCAGAGCAACCTCGCGGACTTGCCTGGAGTATCGTCAGCGTGCTGCAGTGCAGTGCAGGTCTCCTGACTTCAATTTTGCATTTGACTGACAAAGTGAGGCTACCCTGCCATGTTGATTTTTCGGTCAATGCCAGGCAATGCGTGCATTCCATTAAATACATGCACGCAGACACAAATCTCAACCTAGAAAACGCTGACCCTCAGTGAAGTGTCGATAGTTCACCTTGAACATTAAGACATTGGTCATAACGTCAGCTTTGGGGACCGAAGGGGCTCCTGTTTAGCCACAGAGTGTTCAAGGAAGAGAAGGCTGCATTGATTATATATTAGCCTTTATTCCACCTGAAGGGAAGGGCTGAGGTAACATAAAATTGGAAGGAGGAAGAGGGAGAAGGCAATGGGGGGGGAGGGAAATCAAGATCTAATC
This sequence comes from Pseudonaja textilis, assembly GCF_049901715.1. Classification (NCBI taxonomy): domain Eukaryota; kingdom Metazoa; phylum Chordata; class Lepidosauria; order Squamata; family Elapidae; genus Pseudonaja; species Pseudonaja textilis. The sequence goes on from NC_141990.1 coordinate 188,646,345, forward strand.
TTACGAGACAGGCTTCACATCTTGCACTTAAAACATGGCTTAATATACGTATCACATTTTATCGAATGAATCTCATTGGGAGGGGTTCATATAGCATCCTTCATCAAAACCAAGCAACTGCGTTACATCTCAGCAAAAAGCGGAGAGGCCACCTTCACCTAGAAACAGGTGGTGTGTATTTTACTCCATAAGTTTTGGCAGGGGTCTGTTCTCCGAGCTTATTGTTTAGCTCCCCCGCTGCCAAAAACTACACCCTGAGCCCCGGATATTCTCAACAATTGCTCCATAATGTATTTTTTTAAAATAATAGTTGGATAAGGTATATATGATCTTAAGAGAAACCATTTGGCTAAGAGCTAGTGTTGTTGAATAATACACTTCTATTAGGAACAAAAAAAAATCAAATTGTAAATATTGAGTGAGCTTTCAGGCTGCACCATCATATCTGACTTGAAATTTTTATGCCACTCTGCAAAAATTTTCCATCTGCCTGACTTCCCCCCACCCACCCAAATTGTAACAGCTTACATTCCTAGGAAAAGGGAAAAAAAATAAAAATATTCAACTTTTCTATTGCCTAAAGAATTTCCCCCATTTCGTATGTTCATTGGATCAAAATTATTCCCCTCAAAAATCTTTGGGAAACTAAGGCGTAAATGTAAAAGGGACTTATTGTTCTGTTAAAAGTTAAGTCAAATTTATTTCTGGTCCAAACATTCCAGAATAAATTATCATTACTTAGTATTACTGAATATCCAATTTACATCACACTAGAAAACACCCTGAAAAATTCTAATATGATTAATACTGGGAATAGTACCCTGGTGGTGTCAGAGCGCTGCAGACCCGCCAAACAATGGGTAGGTTTGCCAGTTTGCGAGACACCATTAACATCCTAGCTTTTTTAGAGTGGTGTGAATATCTGCAAGGAAAAACTGAGGTTAGGTGAGGAATACTGGCCACAGATGGGCTGCACTGACATCTACACGTAATGTGTGCATATTATTTATTATATTGTGATGCCTGATACTGTACGTCAGCATTCATCAAGCTTTCTGGCTGGCGGACCAGCGGAGGAGGGGAGGGGAGGGTTACGCGGATGCACACCGCTTTCACCAATGCAGCTGTGCACATGCATGAACTCACCCACGCCCTGTTTCGAAGAGGCTGCAGCCAGGCACCAGGCTACAGACTGAGGGTTTGCGACCCCTGCTGTATATGACGTGGCATTTAAGTGTTTTCGCCATTTGTCTCATCTTACAATCTAAAATGAATGATTGTCCATGAGGTACAAATGGACACAACTCCTACTGATTACAATTCATAATTTGAAAATGGAAAACAAAAACGGAAATGCGGGCGAGACGATCTTAAAACTGATCAACCTGTGAATTGCGTCAATCATTCATGCCAAAAAAAAAAAAAGGAAAAGAGGAGAGAAAGAGGAGCCTTTACTCACAGATAATGACGGTAGACTTTTATTAACATATTTTACAATATTGATTATTGTAGTTTTAGTTTTACATGTCAATTCTGTTTCTACAGTAATGTACTGTACTTAGATTTCCATTCATACAAGTTATCTCACCAGACGCTGGAAGAATAATAGCAGCAGCAGCAGCAGAAGCAGCAGTACACACAGGCCGTTCTAGCTTGGACCTGTTACGCTCTCCAAGTAAGTTTAATAAAGCAGATTTTTAAGAAGTTACGGGAGGAATCCAACTTCTGTTTCAGCAGCATGCAGGCATATTTCAAGTAGGATTTCCAAACAAGTGTCTCATCTTTTGCCTTTAAACTGACCGGTGACTAATGCACTGGTATCAAAATGAACATTGTGAAATACCAAGGTTTCAAAGTTAAGGCGAATAATTTTACTTCACAGCCATATACACAATCAAAAACATTCCATTTTAAATAACACGTTTTAGTCATTTTCTGAAAACATTATCTCTTGTGAAGTTTCAAACTATACAGAGGAGAAGCCCTGTCATGGTGTTATGCCATGAGATGCCCAGGATATTTCGTCTTATCCTCATAAAATGGCTTGGTTCTCATTGGTGAACAATGCAAAAAGAAGAGAGAAGGACCAGGAGAACTTTGGATGTATTGACAAATCAAGTCATGTTTTAGACCAAAAAAAATTTTTTTTCCTCCAGTAATAATGGAACAATATACAGATTTGTAGAAATACTCCCAATATTTGCATTCATGTCTTTGTCTACACAATTTTTGATAAAATATATTGCCATGTACTGTATTTTTTTAAAAACCGAAAGGGCTTTGAAGATCCATACACAAATAATCCCACAGCCTGGCCCTTGTGCTTTTCTATAGCTGAAGAGAAAGCAGATTTCAATCAAATGCAAGGTTTTATAATGAGAACACATCTTTAAAAATAGTTTCCAGGTAAAGGCTTTTTTTTCCCCCCAGGAAAAAAAAAATTATGCATGTAAATGTCACAAAAGCCTGACAGCATTGTTTGAAATTGTCAACTCTGCAAGAAAGAAGAAAAGCGTTTTGGCAGCGAAATATCAGCACTGAAAAGTTCTGCCTGCCTGTGTGTTTCGTTTTTGGTAAGGATGCCCATTCTGGCTGATTTCAAATTCCTCAAAACCAAAAACGCTCTGATCCTAATTTCTACCACACAAAGGCCTGCTCACATCCTCCCAACCTGTGTCTAAATCAATTGGTGCAACCAGATACATACACTGACTCCTCTGTGTAAACTGGGAGTCAAAGGCTGGGAGGGTGAAATTGGGGGGCGGGGGGGTTTTGACTCTGCCAATCATAGCCTTGCTTTGAAGCCTTGACTTCTCCACTGCCTTCTAGATCAAAGCATCCTTCACTTGAGATGCAAAGGGGGAAGGGGGAGAGATAGGAACCATTTGAGCATGGCCATCTTGCAACTCAATTCCTTACGCCAAGCTGCTTGAAACTCAATTAAGTTTCCAAATAACAGTCCGCTGGCAAAATAGTCACAAAGCCTTCTCCTTCACCTATCAATCTGAAAAAGTCAGCTAAAGGAAATGAGGCGAAGGGCATGCTTGGCTAGGCCAAGTGTCTGACCATGGGGAATATTTGTTGCATGTACACAGGCAGTTGAATAGATGCCTTGGGATTTCTTTGTAATCAAATTAACTGAAACGTCAGACACAACATTGTGTACACGTTGTATTATATTCAGAGTGGTAAACTATGTATTTTAAAGCTATTTCACTAATCTCTGGAGTATATTTATGAAATTCCTGAGAATGAATAAGGTTTTCAGCAATGCCTGAAACTATTTCAATAGCTCTCTGGCAATAAGCGAAATATTTTCTAAAAATCTTTTAGACATTTCTATACAGTTTCACAAATTGAAAGTGTTACAACTCTTACATACTTACAAATGCATATTGAGCAAAATCTTAAAACACAAAGAAAAGAGAAAGAAAAAAAAAAGGAGCTGCATGTTTAGCAGGTGCCTACGGATATACAGTTCATCAGCACAATCACACTGCCCCAATGAGGGAAAAATAAAACACTCAATGGCCATTTGGTGGCATTCTTTTAAAGTACAATTTGTGCTTGTTTATTAGTGGATTAGAAAGCAACAACTATAAAATTAATTTAGATTCCGTATCAAATCAGGAGAACTAATTCTTTTGTGTTTTTAAATGACCAGCACCTAATTAATACAGGGCTTCCTTTCATGACCTGGCTTCATGCTTTCCCAGAGAAGAAAAAGACTGGGTTCCCGTTCCCTTAAAGCAAAAGCTAATCAAGGGGCAAATGTAATAAAGGGGATGTGACAGTACAACTGCTAGCAACCTATAAACCATTGTAATGTGGCCCCCATCGTTTATTGATGTGATCAAAAGTATGTGATACCCACTGCTGTTCCAGCATTTTGTATCTTTCCTTACATATATAGAGTGGTTTGCCACGCCTGTAATGAAAAGAAAAAAAATCAGAAAAATGGCAAGGCTGATGCAAGATAATTGGCTACTTTAAACACCACCCTCCAACTACGTCTGTCCGGGGCTCAATTTATCTTTCATTATCTTTTACTGGTGTCTTTGACTCAAGTTGGTTGGTTTATTTGCACAATTTCACTTCGGCCCACATCCCATTTTCCACCGGCCACCACAGAATCCCGCCCGTGTGCTACCCAGAAGATGTGATATTTACACACACAAATATCTCTTCATCTAGCAATAGACCCAAACCTGTTACAACAGAACTCTGTTTAAAAATAAAAGCTTCCCAATACAGGCACAAATGCCTATTATCCATATTTTAAAAAATTACCTCAGATCTCTGTCCTCTTCACCATGAGCATCCAGGTAAACAGAACCCCAAAGGCAAAACCGATGACCACGAATTATGATGATTACAGATGCGTTGATCAAAAGAAAGATACCTGTTCCAGCTCCACAATTTTGTGAGTGCTGAAATGTTATTACAGAGCAGAAAAAAAAAGAGATGACATTTTCGTGAGGAAATGAAGAGGAAAATATTTTGCTTTAAAGAATAAAACTGCATCATCTCAGAATAATCTTATCCTTGCCTCTTCTGTATCTGTAGAACAGCTCTTCTGACTTAAACTATGAACATATTATGAGCCAAAATCTGCCTTATTATCAAAGTTATAGATGATTTAGCATTAAAAGAGAAATTAATTCCAAAGAATTGTCTTTTAGACTTTTAGCAATTGGGAACCAGACTTACCAAAAAAAATATTTGTTTTTCATTCTTTCCAATAATTGCTTGATTGAACGAAGCAATTCATCTAATGCTAATTATTAAAAATATTTTCCTTTCTAAAATATTTTTTGGCAACAGAATAATTTTAAGAGTTTCTTACCAAGACACACTCACAGAAGCTCTGCCGTTTGCAGCATAATCCTTTCAAACACACAAAAGTACCACAAACTAAACAAACCGCAGGATCTTTGGGAACTTTGGAACAGTTGAAACAACTCTTTCTGTGATAGTACTGAAAAACAGTATTATAATTTTCAGGCAATTGCAGGAGGTGTGGCAAGTCCCAGGTAGCTTTTTGTATAAGTAAGACCTGAAAAAGAAGATTTTAAAAAAAGTTAAATAATATCTTTATGTGCTCTGAATATGTAATTGTTTCCTTGTGAAAGTAAGTTGGCATCTGTTTGACTTTGTCAAGATAAAACATTTTTAAGTATGTTTCTATAGATAAAGGAAGAAATCCCAGGCGGGAATGCCCATCTGGATAACCGGGTAATTTGAGGTCAAACACACTCTTCAGCTCAGTCCCTGCTTTGAGTTTTCAAAGACACCGATGGGGCTCTTCTCAGAACCATTACCTTCAGAGAAATTAAAATTCTCATTGCTTTGTCTTTTCTCTCAAACCAACTTAAATCTCTGTGTGGTTTGTAGATTTTGGTTTTTTAGGTTACTTTTCCCTCCCCAAAATACTTAATTTTTCTCTTTTGCTTTACACATCTATTGTGTGTAATCCTCAATGAAATAACCATACTTGAAAACAAGTTTAACACAGCAGCGCATTCAAAGCAAAAACTGACTTGTTTTTTAAAAAGGTCATTCAGTATACACGTAACTAGTATCACATTAACCCACTGGATACGTATTACATTACATCCTGGTATTTCCCATTGTGGCCTATGTAAAAGGAGAGTCCTGCCAATCTATGGTGGTAAAATATCAGGAGTCTAGTAGCACCTTTTCTGACTAACACATTTTATTAAAAGCCATGAACTTTCGTGAGTTTCGGTATCTGACAGCGTGACGCAGTCAGAAAAGATGCTACCCAGGCTTCTCCTGAGGAAATCTGAAAAATTGTTTACTTACCTTGACTTGGGTTAGATGCTTGTCAGCAAATGAGACCAATTCTGAACACCACTGCGATATAATGTCAAAGGCTGACACAGGCCAGTCAAGGCAAGAGGCACTAGGAAACTCTGGCGATTGAAAAGAAGATGGTAGCAAACCCAGGCAATTGGCAAGAACAGTAAATTCTTCATCTTCCTATTGAAGAAACAAAACAATCAAAAGGGAAATAACTAGATGAGATATATTCCAAAGGAAATAAAATTTAACAATACCTGGCAGCTGGGTAGCTCCCCTCCAAAGAGGTGATGCTGAAGAAGGCTGGTTATCCTGAGGAAAGGCAGGCAGAATTGCTGCAAATAAGTCTCTATGGAGTCTGGGCACCAAGCACTGGAGCTATCCTAAATTAAAAGAAACAAACAAAACAGGTGACTTTATTCTGACTTTTAGCTGTTGAACTGATAACCCCCACATGCAATTTCATAGCGAGAGGTAGTTGGCGCTAAAAAAGCTTGACCAAACGATATACATATACTATACCATATCTTCAGTTTCCTCTTGTTCCTGTTCATAAACCTTCCCTTTGAAAAGTTCACTGATCACATGGCTCAATAACACCTGACAAGACTTTTCTGCATTGATCACATTCTGTAATTAAGGAGAAAGTCACCATCAAATGAGGAAAAATAAACAAATCCAGTCATTCCCACAAAGGATTCTCAAACTGAGATCAACATTTCAATGCATTAATAAATAATCCCACCAAGAACGGTTCTAATATTCCCTTCAGTAGGGAATGCAAATCTTCTGCATATGTAGAAATGGGCCCTACAAGAGAATTCAAGTGTTTATACATCAAAGCAGCCATAATGCTCTGGACTGGATGATCAATTGGGCGGGAGGGAGGGCTGTACATCCTAATTTTCTACAGCAGGATGCCTTACGGATAAATCAACAGAGTCTTGTTTATTCAAATGTACAAACAAGAATAATGTACTTAAACAAAATTCAGACGTGGAATCTATTTTTATTTCATTGGGAAGCAACATTCTGATTGTAGGTCAGAACATTTGTGGGTGGTAAGAAGCATAATGACCTAGTAAATAGTGTCACGTTTAAGGGAACCCACCTTACATAGTATAGCACCAGCAGGCTTGGGATAAAACCAGACTTTCCCCCTGCTTGAGGCAGACTGGCAAAAATATATTCAAACCGTGTTACTGTTTGCCTGTGGCATGAATAATATAATCAAGGTTCATAACTTACTCTATAGCTTACTAACTTACTGAAAAGTATTACAGATAGCTCCAACTGACTAAAATAGGATGGATGGAGTGAAGGGAGCAGGGGCATATCAACAGATGGTTGAGCTTTTGAGATAGTGGAGCAGTCATCTGCATCCATGTGAAAACAGGAGGACAGAGACTTATTAATAAACAAGAAAAAAAGTTTGAACCCTCTATTCCAGGGGTGTCAAAATTCAATTTCATTGAGGGCTGCATCAGGGCCTTGGGGGGGGAGCAGGTGGGCATGGCCAATTCAGTGGGCACGGCCAGCTTGACGCCACTCACTGGGCATGGCCAACTGGGTGGGCGTGACCAGTTTGACACTATTCCCCAACCTGCTGGCATGTTTGCATTGAGTAGACCAGGGCGAAGCCACGCTGGCCTGATGTTTCCTCTTCACACTGGGTAGACCAGGCCAAAATCACACTGACCCAATATTTCCTTTTCACTTTGGGTAGACTGGGCTGAAGCGACGTGGGCTGGCCCCTTACATTTTCCAGGATGGCCCCATGGACTTGATCCGACCACATTGTGGGCTGGATCCGGCCCACAGGCCTTGAGTTTGACATCCCTGCTCTATTCCATCCACCATTAGGGTAGTATTTTTAAAAGGTTATGGCTCTCCAGCTCTGCTGGGTTGTGAATAAAATCTGATGGCAACATCTGATGTGGTAAGTCTGCAACATTTATTTGTCAATGTCTATGAATCCAAGCACGCAACAAAAAGTGATTGTATTCGCACAAGAATCCCAGAGGAGGAAATGGGTTGCCATACATTAACAAATCACTCCTACTTCATCTGAGTTTCAATATTCAGGAACATTCTATAGAGGGAGGTAAACACAATCTATCTTACTCAGAATTCCGCTCTTGAAGCATAGTTTGAAGTATTCAGACCGCCTTCACTTTTGTCAATTTTGTTATGCCGCAGCCTCATTCTAGAGCTATTGAAATTCATTTTTGTCATTAGTCTACACTCACTACCCCATAATGACAAAGTGAAAACAGAATTTTAGAAATGTCTGTCAATTTATTAAAAAGAAAAAAAGTGAAATATCACATTGGCATAAGTATTCAGACCTTTCATTCCGTATTTATTGCAGCACTTTTGGCAGCAATTACAGTCTCAAGTCTTTTGCGGTATGACATGACAAGCTTTGCACACCTGGACTGGGGAATTTCCTGCCATTCTTCCTTGCAAATCCTCTCAAGCTCAATCAGGTTGGATGGTGACTGTCGATGGACAGCCATTTTCAGGTCCCTCCAGAGATGTTCAATAGGGTTCAAGTCAGAGCTCTGGCTGGGGCACTCTAGTACATTCACAGAATTGCCCCTAATCCGCTCTTGAATACTTTCTGTGTGTGGTATATATAGTTAATGATGTTATGCTGCTATGGATAGAACCCATGTGGGAGCAATCGGGCATCTTGCATCAAAGTTGACTATTCAAAGTTGAACTTTTGTTAAAAATTCTAATTAGAATTTTAACATTCTAATGTTAAAAATTCCAATGGCCAGGATAAAAGAAGTAATGTAGCTGCTTTGATTTATTTCAAAGGGTTTCAATACTTATCACCTGCTTTTATTTCTGCCCAATCAGACAGACTGTTCAGTCATCAGCTAATCCCCCAAAGCATATTAGTCGTCATCCAGACAAAGTACTCAAAGTTAAAAAGGCTTTAAAGGGCTTTCTGGATATAAGGGTCTGTAAACATTGCTTTAGATTTTTTTAAAACAACGTAATAACAGTATAACAATTAAAAAGGTTTAAGTATTTTTTTGAAAACTATCATAAATAAGCTCTTAAAATATTTCAGAAGTGTTAATCTAGCTGTCCCTTGATTTGGGGTGGGTGGGGCAGGGGGACCCTACCCCAAACAACCCCCACCCCAAGCTTGTTTGTTGGGCAAACAAGTGGAGGCAGGGGCAGTCCGGGAGGTAGTGAAGGGCGGGGTGGGGTGGGGGGGTGGCTGTGTCCATGGGATCACAAAGAGTTGGACGTGACTTAGTGACAGAACAACAATATAAAAAAAATCAGATACACCATACTTTTCTACAGTAATCTATTTAATTCTAGGCAGCAGTTATTTTAAATACATGTACAGATAAATCAAATCTAGCCCCTTTATTTTCTACTAAGAACAACAGACTATTGATTGAACTAATTATGAGAAAGATTAAAAAGCTGGTCTGTTTTCAGTATATGGCAGCAGCACTCCAATTACATTTGAGAATTTACTCATTAACAGTGGGTAAAAAGCTCAAGGAATATGTGCTAAACTTTTATACCATGAGTCACTTAGTTGAGATGGGTAACTAAAGAAATTGATTGATGGACTGACTGATTAACTCATTAAATATTGACTCCTATAATGAATACATTTTAAAATAAAACTGGCAGTAATGCTGTGATGCTGTATTAACAGTTGTGCAGTGAAGTGTTATATGCCATACGTCACAGGATCTGATTTATTGCTTCTGAACACCACTGTTTCTCAGCACTGCCACAGAAGGGCAGCCTTCTATTTTCCTATCTCAGATAGCAAAGTCCATCTTTCTGATTGCATTTCTTCTCTTCTGTATGAACAAAAAAAGGGCAGTATAGTGTTTACAGGTCTATGTTTCAGCACAGACATGGATCGTGGGGCGCAAATTGCAAGACATTTGAGATGGGATCAGGGGTGGGATTCAAATAATCCTATCGCTGGTTTGCCAAAAATATGAGTGTGCGTGCATGTGCGCACAGCTTTTGCGCATGCGCGGTGAGGCTCAACTGAACAGGCATTCGGGGCCGCCTACTCCCCTCTATCTCTGCTCTCCATCTCTGCTCTCCACTGCTGCTCTTGCTGGGAGGGCAGACTGCAATTTAGCAGCTGTGAACCCCCGCTTAGGGTCCTCTAAGTCCCATCCAGAAAGCATGTGGGCCTGCAGCACAGAGAAGCAGCAGCCATGTTGATTGCGGTTTCTCAGCGCTTTCCAGATGGGACTTGGAGGAACCAAAGCGGCTGCTCACAGCTGCTAAACTGCAGTCTGCCCTCCCAGCAAGAGCAGCAGCTGCCGACCCAGAGAGCACATTGGAGCGTCTCTGCGAGCAAAGCCTCGTCAACAAGGGACGGAAGAAGCGGTGGCAAGATCTCTGCTGCAGTGCTTTCCAGATGGATCTTTTTAAAGGTAAGAAGAACCGTCCAGGACCCAAACTGCTTTGGCCCTCCTGTGCCCACGCCGCTGCCCCCCACAGCCTTCAGCCTAGTGCGGCAGGCCGCAGGCCGAATACATTGCTTTGGCTTGCGGAGCCGTAGTTTGAGGCCGGAGGAGGCAGCATGCGGGAGGAGGCCCAGGGCAAAGCCGGAGCTGGGGAATGGCACCTTCTCCAACCCAGCCAAGGTGAATGGCTGAGCTAAAAACAAAGAAATTTAGGGCAAGAAAGGACAGGGTCAGGGCCAGCCAGAGGCGGTATTTGCCGGTTCTCCAAACCACACAAAATTTTCCTGACCGGTACACCTGAACTGGTCCGAACTGGCTGAATACCATCTCTGGATGGGATCCTGCTTTTCATTTACCCCAAATACTCCAAGACTAATCAAGACAGGCTTAAAGTGTAAGAGCTGCAGAGTCCTACTGCTACATTCCAACAAAAACATTTGACTGGTGCTTAACTAAGAGACAACTACCTCCTTAGCAACCTTCTTCAGATTTTTATGAAATAAACCAACCTTTTCCAGAGCTCCTGAATTCATCCAAGTCATCTTGTCCTCTGGGCTGAATTTCATAGAAAGTGCAACTAGAGCTTGTATGTACAACAATGTGAAAAGCACTTTTATGATACAGACAAAGTGTTCTGTAACAATAGAAAAATATCATTAGACATTCTCAGGCCTCACATTTTTATATATTAAAATATGGTCCCTAATTCATAGAGTCTATAAATCTGCAAGTATTTTTCCCAGATGAGCAATCAAACATCAAGACAATTATACTGCTGAGACAACCATTCTAATTTTAAGCTTGCTGGGTTGAATCAATGTTTTATTACTGTTAGTTCATGTTATAAATTTTAGTATGTTATCTCACTATACTGTACTACTCTTCTTTATTTATTCTGCAAGTCATGTGACTAAACTGCATAAGACAATTGTTCTTGGATTGTATGAATAATTTTAACAAATCTCAACACTTTTTTCAAAACCATGTTAAAAATAAGATATCACTGCCTTTTAAATAAACTAATCTAAAATATTAATTATCTGATTATAATAATGAGATCTTTCCCCTAACAACCAAGAGCGGTAGACTAGACTGAGAGTTCTCATAACAGGCAGCACAATGAATAAACTGCATAATTAAGAGTTATTTCAATGATCAAGGATCTACCAAAAGCGGGTAGTTTTTTGTTCTCTATCCCTCAGAAACACCTAAGCTTAGTAATGTGCAGAAACAGGGGTCCCCAACCACCGGGCCGCAGACCGGTACCGGTCCGTGGAAAATTTCCTACCAGGCCACCAGTTTGCTGGGCGCCACCATCTTGTTTGACGAGAAAGTGCTTCCGGGTGAGCTTTTCCAGTTGGAAAGCGGCGTTTGGGTCCTGAAGGAATCCTCGCGCCTTAGTTTCATCGAAGGGGGGGGGGCTTCAAACGAAACTAAGGCGCAAGGATTCTTTCAGCACCCAAGGCAAGGCGAGCCGAATGACCGTCCCGAAGTGAAGCTCATCGACAAAGGTACAAAGGAGGAGTTGAAGGTGGCGGGGAGAAGCGGGGGATGGATGGATGGCCGGTCGCTCGGCTCGCCTTGCCTTGTCATGTGTGCTGATGCCGGTACTGGGCCGCGGATCATTTTGTGATGCCGGTACTGGGCCGTGGCACAAAAAAGGTTGGGGGCCACTGTGCAGAAAGATATAATTACAGATATAACAATTCCATAAGCCAAATCATCTTTCAGAATTTGTCTTCTAGATATTCACAGAACCCACAGATTGTTTGGAATGTTTCTATATCATTTTTTAAATTTAAATATTTCCTGAAATACTGCAGCCAGAACTGAAAGGGTGCTTGCTAATATGAATGCAGCACACTTTACAGTTATCACTATAGCATTCTATGCTAAGTTTCTCATAATTTAAATTAAATAGGATTGGCCTTTCTTCTGCAAATAGTTCATGGTATAATGCTGGATTTGTGCTAAATAAGCTTGCTTTAAGAACAAGTATCTGTGCTTGCAATTTGCTGAACTCTAGCTCTGATATCGTTAATCCATGGCCATATTGGTCAAAACAAATGGAGTTCTAGTTAGGCATCATCAGAAGGAGCAGATGTTTTCCATCCATATATTGAATACTGTATCCCAGAGTTCTCCCTACCAAGAAGTAAAACTTAATAACAAGCTTCCACGCTACCTTAACTTTTTATTTCTCAATTTGCCCAATTTGAGGTTTTCTTCCCATCATGTAACTATCTTTACCTCATTGACCTGTTCAGTTCCCAGACAACTGAACACATGATTCCACCATATTAGAAGCTAATAAATATCAGAAGATTCATCGCCATGAACAGATCTAAATAAGAGCTAGATTAAGTAGGATGCTACTCACACTTGAGTGTGAGCCTATATATACACATATATGCTAAATGTATGAGTGTATCACTCTCTCTGCATGTGTCTATGTGTGTGTAAACAGAGACACACCAAAGCTACAGTATTTGCGAGCAGGTGTACTTATGAATGGAACTGGATGGATGGAAGGAGAAGGGAGAAATCCTTTTGTTTCTGCCATAATCCTAAACCAGATTCCTCTCAGGTGTAACCTTTCATAACCCTTACTTTAACTAACTGCCTCCCTAAGGCTTTATTTTTTATCTTTAGACAAGTCTGATCTTCATTTATTCATAGAGAAAAAGAATTCTTGCACAGCTGATTATGCCTTTAAAGGAACTCAGCTGAGGTATAAAATAAATCATAAGAGTGAAGCCAACAGCATGTCAACTGACTATAAAAAGTGAAATGTTTCTTTATACTGTAAAAAATAACAGAATGTATCCTGTAATATAGATGTGCAAAAGGAATTAGGTTAGCCTTTTCAAATCATGAAATTAAAAGCTTTCAAAATATGCAGTAATAAATAATTCCTGCTTCCAAGATATCTTCAAACTCCAATAAAATGCTTGAATATATATTCATACCACAACCATTACAAACACTGTATTATAGCAGTTACCACTGTCCTCTGTGCCAAAAATGCTAGTTTGCATAATAAAAATATTCATCCTCTCCACTCTCCAGTAATCACAATTCATTGCGAAATATTCAATACTTTTATTCAGCAAACAAGTGAAGGAAGGTCAAAGGGGAAAAACCTTTCCATGCTCCTGCAACTCAAGGAATTTAAAGACATTTTTTGGCCTCATGGTCTCCCTCCATTGTTATTTGATAAAGCAGAGAAGACAAGTCTTCCAGATATGGCTGCCAAAGTTGCAACAAAAATTCTGCCTGCTGCCAACCTCTAGAGATAAGGTAAAATCATTCCTAAAGCATACCAAGCAAAAAAGATTGGCTGCAATTCTCAAAAATTGCAAGAGAGAGATAAGTTACTGCCCTCTGTCTATTATTTATGTAACTTTTGTAATGTACCTTTGCGCAGTGGCTGAGGCATGGTTAAGATCTGGATGAGCAAAAGAGATGGGACATCCTTATAAAGCACTGGAACCTCTGGCTGATCGTCACTGCACATGCTAACAAAAATACATGCCGTTAAAATCCACATTAATTTTCTCCAAATTTCAATACATTTCTCGATCCATTGCTTTTTGATTCTAAGTATCAAATATAACAACATTAGTTAAAAGTAAAATTGGAAATATTTCGATTGAGATGGAATTTATTTCACCTTGATTATCTAATCATATTTGTTACATGTGAAGAAACCAAATTAAGTTTGAATGCAGTGGGAAAGTGTTATTTAAGAACTTTGTGTGATAAAACAAGAAAAGATAGACTCAAAAGAATGAATTGGCAATAGATGAATGCAGATTCTGAACAAAAGTACAATATAAGTACTTTTGAAAATGGGACAAATGGAAAAACCAACATGTGAAGCAAATTGAAGCAAAAACCAACACATGAAGCAAATTGTACAAGCAAAGCTTTGCTTAGCCTATAAAATGGCTTTCCTGCTGATTCACCAAACTTGCTGTAAAAAACATTCAATAAAAATTCATGGTTATATGAAACTCCGATTGGCATTCTAACTTCCTGAACTTAAAAATAACCCTTGTGAATAGCCATGTAAATGTGAACACAGGGATTGATAAGCACATTTAAAATGACTATTATAGTACTGCAAATAAAACTAACCCAATTTATATTTTTGCTTGTATTCTCAATAATTTGCAACATTCATTTCTCTTTCAGGTATATTTTAACAGGCTACTCAACTTTCTTAAATTAAACAGAACTTGATCGTCACAAAAACAAATGATGCATTTAGTTCCTTCACTAGAAATGAAAGTAAAATTCTAGAAAATGCCAGTTTAGATATGCTCTTTAGTTTACGACAAGCATCAGAGTAAATTAAGCCTTAAATCGACACTGTCATATATTAAAAGCGTAAGCAATTTCTTCATTGTGATATGGAAGCTGTCCTTTAAAAGTCTGTTTGCAGTATAGAATATCTACTCTACTAATCCCTTCAATGGCTGTGGGACAAGTTGATAAATATAGCTTTGCAATACACCCATAGAATCAGTTAGTGAGGGACAAGCTCTAATGTTTTTCAAGGAAAAAGACCTCAATTATTACATATTGAGCAAAAAAAATACCAAGTTGGTTTAAGAGCTTGTAGATTCCAAATTCAGAGAAATTGACAACATTTCTGGGAATCATGGCTGAACAAAAAAGGCAGGTTTCCTTATTGCTGACTCAGATTTCCAAATGCAACCTATATAAATAAACTATGGCTACACTGAGCTAATAAGAAACAGTTTGATTTAGTGGTGAAGGCACCAGGCTAGAAGCCAGGAATCTGCGAGTTCTAGTCCTGCATTAGGCATGAAAGCTGGCTGGGTAACTTTGGGCTAGTCACTCTTGATGTCAGCCCAAGTCCTTGGAGATTGAGTAAAAAAAAATGGGACGCTGGTATGGTGCAATTCAAGGGCCATGCCACATGCTAAATAAGGGCATCCTCATTTAATGGGCTTAAGTCTCACATGTTTCCCAGAGATATTCTTTGTCATACAGGCTAAAGTTCAAGGATTTATTGAGAAGAATGCTCATCTACTCGGGGAAAAAAAGGAAAAGGTTAGGGGAGGATGGTAGGGACATCATGGGGTGGGGGAAGCAACTGCCCAATTTTCTCGTAAATACGCATTATGTGACTAGACACAACTACCATAGTGGACATTATGTGACTATGCAAGAGAGCAGCTATTTGTCTGAAGAACTAGAACATGTTCTCCAAACTCCAAGGATTTTCTGTGTTTTTGCTAACTCAGGATTTTTATTTAATAAAACAATGAGCTTTCAAACAAGCCATAGTCACTCTTGAAATAAAGCTCATCCTGCATTTGGCCAATGCTTTTCTAGGGGTGTACATAACATGCTTCAATTAATCAAGGAACACAAACAATATTGCTAACTAGGTAGGTCTGATATTGTCTGATATAAGGGTTTTATGCAGTCTGGAAGGCTTTTTTTAGGGATTATACTACTGTTTTATGCATCCTGCATCCAAGAAAATGCAAAACTAATTTTCGCAATTATGGTATGTTGAGGGGATTTTGGACACCAGTTCAGAAACTGCATGCAATGCTTGAGGTTGTGGTTGTTATCTTAAACAGGATTATGTAACTTTCCTTGATTAAAACAAGGTGAATATTAAAAATGTCTGTGTACTTACTCCAATTCTTCACCCTCTATCAACCGTGTCAGTTTCTTCCATGGATTGTAAGCAGAATCAATGCTGTAGAGTCTCATGTGCATAGCCAACACATGAAACAGCTGATCTGTAGAAAGAGAAATGAAGGGTTTTTTTAGATGAAATTTCTCCATTTTATATCCCTTTGAAAAGGTTTGTTTAGCATTTTTTAATGTTTGCTTCCTTAAGCCCCGAGTTTGCTGGAACAAGACTTGAAAAATTAATTCCAATCCTAGATAAAATAATGAAATACTACTGCCATGATTGAATTTCTCTGGTGCTACAGGTGAACACTTCAGGGGTTCTATTTACAAGATCAGTTACAAGATACAATGGCCCGATGCTGGGCTGCAGCCTGTTCAGAACCAGGGTACAGAAGTGGTGTGCAAGTACGCGCAAAGCTGAATTTGTGAACGCGGTGTGCACATACATGTGAAACCGTCTCCTCTCCCTCCCCCTGCTGCCACTGCCACTTCCGCCAATCTGCTGAGCTGGAAAGGCTGGAGATTGCTCGTACAAGATATTCTCCGTTTCATGGAGTGCTTCCATTTCTCAATCTTTCCCATTCCTAGCAAGAATTCCTTAGAACTCAGTCTTGGGTATCTCTTCATTTTCTTTATGTAATCTACCTCGAGGCTCTCTGATTTTATATATCAAATTCTGCTACTACGTTTTTGCTAAATGACTTTGAGATTCAGAATGGGACAACTCGCTGCAGGAAAACTCAAAACTACAATTTAATTATTTAAAATAATTTCATTTGTCCTTCCCATAGGATCTTTTCTTTAATGATTCTATTTCACTGTTTCTTCAATATTAGTGTAACTCTTATCCCACAAAGAGTAGTCCTATGGCCACTTGTCCTAGACCTTTGAGATTTGCCTGTCACTGCCTTGGATGACACGACACTGCATTGCTCTCCAACTGCCCAGGCAGGATTTGAGACGGAATGTGCTATATCACCTTTAACTGAACACTGAATAAGACTAAGAAATTATTGTACTTTAGTTTGTTCATCTCATCATTCCTCTAAATGTACCTTATGTTGGATTTCAAGGTTGCCAGTTACAGATTCCCCCCATTTGTAAGAAACATAACAATCCAAATTGAAAAATATCCTTGCTACCTCCATGGGAAAAAAGCTTTAAGCATTAGAACCTCACTACTGGGTTAGGCAAAGCTTTTAGTTCATGCTTTACTCTTTGTGCTTGAATTAATGTAGCAAGCTTAGGGGTAGGTTACTCAAGAGTTTATTCTAGTTCTTGATGTTGCTATTCATTTTATTTTTGACCTTCCTTACATTGCCTTCACCTCTTTTTATTGCTAATATTGCATTAGTTGGAAATTCAAGTAAGATACTAACACAAATTACCAGGGTTGATGAATTACACACACAATTATTTGAAAGTCTTGTTGTTGGCTCACATCCCTGCACACTTAACTCTATTATCAGTCCATTTGCTACTACCATGTTGTGAAACAGCCACATCCCAACAAAGAGCTTTTTCTCAATTGATCTGGGGTTTTTGTTTTTTTGGAATAAATTTAAATCAAGATCACATTTGGCACCTAATCACTGAAGGCTTAAAAAGCATTAAAAATGGTTCTTTTTCAAGGGCCCCCTGCACAGTTGCTTCAAAATCAGTCATTCGATACATTTTTATCTGATACTTCATATATTCCAAGTTAATATAAATGCCACAGACATTTCAGTTTACATGCTTATTTTACATTATAATGGATTGTAAAATATCAGGGCTTTTAAAAAGTCTATGTTTGTATACATCCATAAAAAGCCAAATTATTATTATCACTGCTTTTGCTATATACCAATGGATGGATGTACAAACAGATCAGCCAAAATACTCTCTGCTATTTATTCTGACATCTAAAATATAGCCCAGCTGTGCCTGTAGGCAAGTCTAGATTATCTGTTAATTTTTATGCAACCAAAGCCCCCATTTTATTCCCTGTTCAGAATAAAGATGTTCAAGAGGAACTAAATAAAACAGGATGCTTGAGGTTTAATTTTTGTTCGGATCTACAGATCCAAGCTGATATAAAAATTATACAAAATGAACTCAGGGAAATAACAATACTTCATATTATTTCCCTTCTATTTAAACTAGGTAATTTCTCATTCAAATATAGATCTAATCAGAATTACTCTGTAGATGGGAAACCCATGAGCTGTTTTCAAATTTCCCCCACACATTTCCATGCACAGATAGTCCTCACCGTACAACTATTTGTTTAGTTGAAAGTTACAACTGTACTGTAAAAAGTGAGTTATGACCATTTTTCACACTTATGACCATTGTAGCATTCCCATGGTCGCAGGATTTACATTTGGATGCTTGACAACTGATTTACGTTTATGACGGTTGCAGGATCTTGGGGTCATGTGATCACTTTTTGAGACCTTCTGACAAGCCAAGTCAATTAGGTTTTTTTTTTTACTTAACTGTATTACTAATTTAACAACTGAAGTGATTCACTTAACACATGTTGCAAAAAAAGAAAGGTCGTAAAATGGAAGAAAACTCACTTAATAAATTTCTCACTTAGCTACATAAATTCTGGGCTCCATTGTGGTTGTAAATTGAGGACTACCTGTATATTTTGATTCAATTTTAATATAATCCAGGCAAGGGGCCATGTGCATTTTACTAAACTGTTTCTTTCAGAGGAATGCAATGTATTTTTAGTTGGTATCAGTACAGAGGTGCTCTGATTGTTATTTTTTTGTCCCACCCAAAAAACTTATTTCTACTTTCTTTTTATTTTATTTATTACTTCAGTTTCTAGCCTTTTGTCCCTACCTCTTGTAGAGGCTCTTAAAAATGCTACGTGTAAATATAAATCACAGAAGGAATTAATTTATTTTCTACAAATAGACAATTATTCATAGACACTTGGGAGGCCAAAACAGGCTCATGCTGAAGTCAGCTGCTTCATGTAGAGCTTGAAGGCTGTAATTAACTTCTTGGTTTGCCAAATAATTGTATACACAGATGACATTGGAACTAAGTGCTGTCACCTGTTTTCTGAATCAGCAGCAGTGAATTAGGACAAAATGAGCTCCCATTCAAACTGGCAAGAGATGTTTAGTGAACATTCATTCCTTTGTTCTTTGGCTTGTATACATTTATATAAGCAATGACCCACACACACCCAGGCTAAAAAAAACCCACTCCTTTGGAAATGGTGAGGTTGTAGCTGTAGAACATAAAGCTGCATTTTTATTGGGGGTGGAACCCTTAGATCAAGAACACCATCCAGGTGAAAGGCAAAAGGGAAGGATTGCTGTTTTTGCTTATGCTCTTTCTTCTATTCTGTGGAAGAAAGAGCACCTTCCGCAGAGTTCTAAAGGGTTCTTCAACTCTCTGGAAAACAGCCCGCTTCAGTTTTCCCGTCACAAAACCTGTCACCAGATGGGGCACCATTAGATATACCTCTCAGTATTGGTTCAGTTGTAGTACTTCCAAGCACAGTTTAGCATAACCATAGACCGGTGCATTTTTTCTCTGGCTATTTGATATTACAATTTTATACACATAAATTCCCAGCAATTTTTGTCTGCTTTTTATCTAACAAGCTAGCATATCATGATTTGCAGGAATGGTAGAAAAAATTCTGCCATATGGCTGAAAACTTCTTAGGAGACCAAGTGAAAAACTTGTTTGTTCACTCGACACCATCCATAGCTAGTACCAATGGACTTGCAGTATACTTTGTTTATATTTCTTTTTTTTTTGTGGATTGATATCTGTTTTCATTACAAAAGGGAACAATGATCAGGGTCACTTCTACTTCTTTATAATTATGAGAACTGTGGTGGTGCAGTGGTTAGAATACAATACTGCCAGCTACTTCTGCTACAGCCGGCTGCCTGCAATTTGACAGTTCGAATCTGACCAGGCTCAAGGTTGACTCAGCCTTCCATCCTTCCAAGGTGGGTAAAATGAAGACCCAGATTGTTGGGGGCAATATACTGACGCTGTAAAATCACATGGAGAGGGCAGTAAAACACTGTGTAGCACTGTGAAGTCTACAGTAAGTGCTACTGCTATTATTCTAAGCAAACATTACATTGTTCCACACCAAGAAAAAAACATATTGACCTGTTTCAAGGTAAAATGTGCTACTCTCGATACCATGTTCTGTAACTACCAAAGAAAACCAGATTGTTGTACATAAAGAAAACACACAAATAAATTTAATTCATTCATTTCCTGGTACAAATTGCATTTACCTTTTCTTAAAACTATCTGCAAGTATTAAGGTTGAAATCTTAATTACTTCTTGGTGGAACAACTCGTAAAACCCAAAGGCATTTATTTTTAAGTACAAATGCATAGAATTCCATCAGTTATCTTATGGTGGCACTTCATATTTTGGACTTCCTGCACTTACATACTGATTCAGAATAAACCTATATTTAGTTATATATGACCTCTAAGCAGCATAATACATCAAGAAATGTTGCAAGTGAGACCAGGTCTCACTTCTGCTTATGAGACATAGAAGAACTAGCAAGAACTACTCAGGTTAGAATATTAGTACCAAATTAGCTTCACCTAGAACCCATATGTATAATTGTTATTATAAAGAAAATAACTTATATAATAACTTTAAATAACATTTTAAAAACACTGATTCATGCATTATGTAATTTCATTTTTTCTTTCACCAGAGGAAAAAAGGCAAACATTGTCCCCTAATGGGAACATGGTACTAAAGAAAAAGGGCAAGAAATGTGCCTTCTTTCTTTAAAAGTACTGAATTTGCAATTCTAAAAAAGCTTCTATACTTTTTACTAAATCATTACCATTAGCACTTCTAGTCAGCTAGATGGAATTTAACAGCATCCACATCGCTAAATTCTGCTATTTTTAGATGAATATACCACAGGATATGTGGTCTTTGGTGGACTCAACAAGACCTAACAATAGATGTTAGAAATTTAGATACTCTGACTGCCATACTTTTTTTTTTCAAGCAGGCCTAAATAATAGTTTTTTTAAAATGTTAGGTTTTTTTGTATTTTTACTGTAGAGATTTTACTGTACTTTTAAATTATAATGAAGCCAATAGTTTGCCAAAGTTTTAAAAAAACAGCAATACAACCACACAATAGATACAACTATATTAATATGTAACCGCTGAGTCCCCATCCCATTCCCTCCCCCCACTCCGGGCTTGCCAGTTAGAAAGCCGGAAGCCCAGGTTCAGGACCTGAGTGCCATGTGACGGGGTGAGCTCCCATCCATGCTCCAGCTCCTGCCAACCTAGCAGATTGAAAACATGCAAATGTGAGTAGGGATGGGATTCAAATTTTTTAACAACCAGTTCTGTGGGCATGGCTTGGTGGTCATGTGACTAAATGGACATGGCTTGGTGGTCATGTTATTGGCTGGGTGTGGCCAACTCAATATCACATTGAGGCATGCATCTCCTCGCCTGGCCTCTCATGACTGTGGGGATGCTGCAACAGCCATAAGTGTGAAAAAGGGTCATAAGTTACTTTTTCCAGTGCCATTGTAGCTTTGAATGGTCACTCCACACAAGCAAAGGACCAGCAAAGGAGGGGGGAAAAAAACTCCAGAGAAGTTCCTGAGACAGGAAGTCTAGTCCTGCTAAGAATGTAATAAGGGTTAACAGAGAGGCAGTTTCTGTAAGCAACACCAGAATGTTTCCTTCCTGCCTTCCTTACAGGATTAGGCCAGTAATTTCTTCTAACAACTGGTTCTCCGAACTGCTTAGAATGTTAACAACCGGTTCTAGCGAATAGCTACAAACTAGTAGAATCCCACCCCTGAATGTGAGTAGATAAATAGGTAAAGCAGTCTGTGATGTTATAATGGCCACATGACTGTGAAATATTTTTGGACGGTGCTGGCTCAATGGCCTTGAAATGGAGATACCACCTCCTATAGTCAGCAATGACTAGAAATCCGCAGGAAGTCCTTTACTTATACTAGCATATTAAGAGTCCCTTCATTCGGCACTATTGTAACTTAAAATGGTCACTGAACAAATTGTTTTTAGGAGAATCCTGAAAGCTGTTATGATGTACCTTGAAAAAGTCCATAGCATTTCTACAAAATGGAACAAAACAGCAACAAATGTGATAAATATAACAACCAATAAATCCAATTAAAAAGTCCAAGTAACACTTGAGTAAAAACCATCTAGCATTTTTGGTCAGTATTAATTCTAAATGTCACATATAACAGAATCCTTGTAAATAATCCGCTTCTTACTCTTAATTCTCTTCTTTCCACCCCTTTTCTATTAAGATTAGATAATGGGCATCCATGCAGATTGTATGCAACACAAGACAATGCTGCTTAATTAATGTCAAGTTTTATCTAGGACAGAAGTAACAACATTTTGATGTCTTTGAATTTCAGTCACCAGCAACAGCACAATAGTAGCATTAGGTTGTTACTTAGGAGGATGAGCTGATATGATTTTTGGCTCATGCATATGGTGGTATTTACAGGGTGGTCTTAATTATGTTACTTAGTTATATGTAAACTAATTTAATAACACTCTCTTACTTGACGGATTGTAGCTTTGGGCCACAGACTTTACAATGATTTTCAAGCGAGTTGAGATTAGCATAAGACAAGCACAGCTTTGTGAAAAATCCATTTACCTATTATCAGCTTTGACCTAATAATATAAGCTCCAAGTGATTGCAAAAAGTGATTAAAAATGGAATTATGGAGGCTTAAAAGTTGAAAAAAGTTGTTTGACTCCAACCTAAATAAGACATCCTAGGTAACCAAAAATAGATTTTCCATAATGTTTGAACTTTAAAAGTGGATGCAGCACCATTTAGCAAAATTAGAAAAGACAGCAAATTAGAAACTTTCAATGAACATTTACAATCATTTATTTAATTTAAAAAAAAAACCCTCAATTTTAATGTAAATGTTCAAAATCTGGCTTCAGTAGACTATTTTTATCCTTTCATTGTAATAATTTATTATTTTATTCTTTAATCTTCTTCCTTCATACTTGTAAATGAAACAAAAACCAGTTCTTTGAACCTCAGGCAGCTAGACAGACAAAATTAAAAAAAACAACTCAGATTTTGCAATCATTGCTACGAAGTTTAATTATTTGTTATTATCCAATATTACATGAATCCCAAAAGAGGTAAAACCCTAAAATATATAAATATAATACAGTGTAAAACTCATACTAACTGAAAAAAATGAAGTCTTCTTCAAGTCAAGCTTGACTTCTAGTTATTTCATGGACAGCATTAGACTCAAAAGTAACGTTACCTGAATTTGCCTACAGAAAGTCTTCCACACTCAATATTGGTTCTCACAAAAAGATCCTGTGCTATAATTCAATCAACACTGGAATCAGGGCTTCAATTACAGCTTATAAATCATGAATATATTTACCACCATAACTGTGACCCCAAACATATTAAAGATTATTACATAAGAAAGTACAACTTGTGCTAGAAACAATACAATGGCTTACACAGTTGCTGTAGAACCAGTGTATTTAATCTGCACTAAAGGACACCTAAAAGTGTGGCTGCAACGATTTCCATCAAGCTAAAATGTCTTCAAAACTAGCTTATATGACTACATCAATGATTAAAAGTGTGGCTGTTCAAAGAAAAGATGCGGAAGCTGGTAAAGGATACCCCTTAGCCACAGCCACCATTTAAGCATTCAAAAAGAAAGATAAATCCAGAAAAATCTCCAGATCTTCTGCTCCTTCAGACCCAACATGTTTTGTTTTTCTTATTTCTCTGAAAATATGCTGTGTTCCAAATCTCAACTATGCCTCAAGGGTTAAGCTTTATATAGAACCATTCTGACTGACATTTAACTCACTGTCCTTTTCATACTGTCTCAACATCAGTAGTTGTATTAATCATTCCCAATTTTACTTCCCAACACACAGCTGTCTTCTTACATCTGCTAAAACAACACTTGACCTATTTGCTCCTACATTTTCAAAGACACCTGCTGCTATAAGACTTCACTGAAACATCATATTTCGTATCTAATCAACACATTTTGCAGTTGTACGATTAGCGCAGAACACTGTGTTCAGACAGACAAGACAGATACTTCATTAACCAAAATTCAAGGGAAGACTGAGGGATGTGGGGGAACAAAAAGGTACAAGGTTTTTAATTGCACTAGGGAGAACAACGACATCTAAATATCAATAAATTGCATGTAGTGCTTCTTATTAATCTAAACATAAAAGCACTATAAACCTTTTTAACTCTTAGAAGATAGGGTGAATTTGCCAAATCAGAATTAGGGTTTCTATTCATTCAGCTACTTATGTCAAGTATACTGAGAGGTAAACAGCTACTATAGAAACTTTTTAGCAAAGTGCTAGGTTTTCTTTTTAATCCCATCCTGCATTATCATTGAAAACCTCTGGGTAGGCTGTGCCTTGAGTAAATAGGAAGTGAGAAAACAAAGCAAGAAAATTAGCCTATTTTGGATGCAACAGTAATAGAGTGATTATGTGGCACACTTTAGAAAGAACAGCTCTGTGAATGAAGAGCTACCATATTTTCATGTATGAAGGTCTTCTGTAGTTCTCAAGCAAAGATCTACATTTGATTTTGAGGAGCATGCTGAGAGCTATATTCCCCAAAGGAAAGATGGAGACAGGACAAAACTAAATTTGTTGTTGATATATATAATATATATCTATATATATAATCTATCTATCTATCTATCTATCTATCTATCTATCTATCTATCTATCTATCTATCTATCTATCTATCTCTGTCTCTGTCTCTGTCTCTGTCTCTGTCTCTGTCTCTGACTATCATCTATCTATATGAGATAGTGGAATAGCCAAGTTTTCTGATGATGCTAAATTGTTTAGAGAGAGTGTGTATGTATGTATGTATGTATATATATACATATACATATATATACATATATATATATATACATACATACGCACACACACACACATACATACATACATACATACATACATACATACATACATACATACATCTATATATATATACTGTCAATTATTTTGGAAGCCTGCACTCACAAACAAAAAAATCTCCACAACACTAGCCAGGCAAACACCTGGGCACAAACAGATCCTCCCTGATACCTCCAGCTCAAACACACCCCAACCAGGCCCCCAGATGAAACCTAGCTTCCTAACAAATGATAGCCATCCATTTACCCGGAGCCAAGCTGCACTAAAGGCCTCCAAATAAAGAAACACAATGTTACCAGCCAATCAAGACACAAAAAGCCACAAAACAGACAGGAGATATTAGAAACACCAATCAAGCAGAACACAGCAAACTCCAAGACCAATAAACACAGACCTAGACTCCCAACCAATCAGAATGAAGAAAAAACCATTCTGGCACAGCAATAGGCTAGCCCCAAATTTAAATCTGAACCACTGTAAAAGTCTTACTCACAGATAAACACAATACAGAAGCCTGATGATGGCAGATGAGATTCTGCCGAAACGTTGCTACAACTTTAAAAACACAACTACAATGACATGGGAAAATACCCGAGCAAAGCTGAATACTATACATACATACATACATACATACATACATACATACATACATACATACATATTTGACCCAATGGCCATACTTGGTCTTTTGAGTGGTATGTTGGGGATAGCAATACAATGAAGGATAGGCTATAAAAAGTAAAAAGCAAAATAGATTCTATATTAACATATGTAGCTGTTATGTAAAGTTTTAGCATTCTCTTTATTGCTGATAAACCAAAAGTATTATGTTGCTATTTAGGTAAACCAACAAGCTGTATCTGCCTATGTGTCTTCCTTCCTTTAATAGAGCTGCAAAAAGATTAGACAAAAATATTTAGTACTATTACATCTGAAATATTAGAACTGTTTAAGATACCTCAGGTTCATTAATCATAATAATAGGCTTATTTCAACAAAGCAGTTGAAATGTGATTTCCTGATATGGCCTTTTTCAGATATTTTGTACTATAATGACCAGTGGCAATACCCACCATGACCAATGGCCAAATAATGACATGATTCTATTCTGAAATAGAATGCATCAAGTTAAAATGTCAGTTAATGAGCACATGTGGCTTTTTAGTTAAACTCTATGTTTTTTCATGTCTTTGTGAACCCAAAACAACTAACAGATTTTGCATTTCAGGAAACTGGGTCCAGTACTTAAGGTCTATATAAGTCTCTAATTGCTGATTGCCAAATACACAAAATGGGATAAATCTGAAGTTGGTTTATATAGTTAAGCACAAATTTTGATTATAGAATCTTCCTTCTGCAATTTAACAAGGAAGTCAGAACGACAGTGAAAATAGTTCTTTCAATCAAAAGAACTGGCAAAATATATTATCCGTGATACAATCTTGGATCAAAACTCTGACCTTGTACAGATAAAAGATAAATAATCTCTCCTAGTTGTGTCTCAAAGTTAATACAATTACTTGTTTAAAGATTAAGAAAATGTTTCTGCATTTGTAGCTTTCCTCATGATCCTCACAGTCACATTACCTCATATATTTATGAAGAAACTGCAGAATTTCAAACCAGGAAAGAATTTGGTAATGAGAATAAAACCAAAAGATCCTTTATAGATGTTTCTGGGTTAAAGACTTAACTTTAAAGAATTAAAGATTCTGCTTTAATTCTGAAGAAAAACAGAACAATCCCCACAAATACAATACTCACTGACGAAGTATTCTATCAGTCAGTTGGCCAATTTTGACTCCGTACTGCTGCACTTAGGAACTCTGAATATGTGGGAAGACACATAGCTTACTTCCTGAGCTAGCTGAAGTCAATAATGGCTCTTTAGTCACAGAATCAAAGAGTTGTAAAGAACCACTCCAATTTTCTGCTCAGTGCAAAATCTGCTAAAATACTGGGGTCAGCTTAAGATTTCATGACAATGATTGACCTGACCCAGGTGATACTTCATCATATTAAATTGGTACTTTGTTCTGGTATAGTTTGTGATTAGAATGTGGGATATGACGTCTACATGGCGTCTCTGAAATGGGCAGATGATGCTGTGATCACAGAATGTCAGCTAGTATAAACACTACGGGAACTGAGGACTAGTTTAAAATAATTGAATCATTCAAGAATCTTAGTAGTCTGTACACCTACTTATGCTATGACAAGGTTAAGATGAATGTTGACTTTAAGAATCATCTTGTTAGCCATGCCATCCTAAGGTTATGGAATAAATATAAAACAAGATTCCCTCTTTGGGTACCTCTTTGGGTATCATCTCAGGAAGCTTTTTTACATAAAAGAAATGATGGCGAGCTCAGACTGATGGACTTATGGTTAGAGAATAATTTTTAATCAAGGTGGAACTACTCTTTAATCTAAAAAAAGAGTTGGAGTTAATTAGAAGGATGTGTCTATCTTTGGTTTACATATATACAATTGAAAGAAAGATTTAAAGTAGTCAAAATGTTATGGGTTTGACCTTGCAAAAAATGAATTTGAAATTGTATTATATGATAATGATGAACAGGTTATTATCAAGGTTTATAATCTGTTATTGAACAAATATGTAAAGCAATGCATCATTCAATGGGCAAAGAATTTTGGGTATAATGCTGGAACAATGGGATGACGGGCGAGAGAAGGGTTTAAAATCTACATTGGACTAGAATTAAAAGAATTTTTGTACAAAATGTACTGTTGGTATTTAACACCTAATAAATTGTTAAAGATTTATAAATATACTTCAAATGTATGTTTGAAATGTAAACATATGGAAGGAATTTTCTATTAACTTTGGTGGACTTGTGACAAAGCAAAGAAATACTAGGGTAAGATTCATATTTTAATACCAAAAAATTCTTAAAACTAATATATAAATTAAACCTAAGACTTTTCTTCTACAGTAAATGGACAAAGAACCAGAAAAAAATTGGAACTTTTTTTGTTTTACATGTTGACCACAGTGGGAATGTTTTATGTTCAAAACTGAAAAGATACATTAATTCCCACAATGGAAGAATGATAGAACAGGCAGTGATGGCCAAATTAATGGCTTTAATCAACAAGAATAGAGCTAACTATCTGGAAATCACTTCTGGATTTTGCGCTTGATAGAAAAAAATGAAACTTTTTTGTGATTTACTGATTAGACAAGTTTTTTTGCTAGAGAAATGTCTAGTATATGTGAAATAAGAAGGCTGTAATGTAATATGTTCCTTCTAATGAACTGAAAAGTTAATGCTTTTTCCTCTTCATCCTTCACTTCTCTCTTTCCACTTTCCCAAAATTTTCATTTTCATTTTATACTCTTAATATGTTATATTGTCAACATCGAACCACACCTGGCAGAAACCATTTCTCTTCCACATAAGTGGAAGAGGGGAAGGAGATTGGAATGCCTTACTAGACACAACAGAGAGCTTTCTCATGGGAACCAAGGTCATCTCTACTGGGAACGGACAAGGTTCGGAAAGGAGTGCCTGGAGAGCCTGCCTGTTGACCTAATTGGCCAATCTGACCTGTGACACTTGGGGATGGGTTTATTTTTTATTTTAATTATACTGAAACAGCGGGAACTATTTAGAGTTGATTTTCCTTTAACTTGTGCTGACATGATGTACTCAATAAAGAAGTCCTTTGAAATGGATTCAATTCTCGGGGTTCTGATTTGCTTGGGTTTATTAGTCAGAACCTTGACATATATTAGATAAACAATACTATGGCAAGATTTTTCTCCCCTTTTCCAGCAAACTTCAGCACAGTGTTTGTGTATGTAATTCTGTTAGGGGACACAAAAATGTAGCAAGACATCAAATTGTGGATTTTTCTCTTTCAAAAAAAGTGAAGTTCAGTCAGGAAAAAGGGAGATTGTTTTAAAAAGTAGGTAATTAAAGGAATTTTTTTATCCATGAATTGATGAGTCAGCCAGCTACCGTTCTGTCCTTTCCTTATCCAACAGAGAGCAATTTCAAAGTCAGGTTGGAGACCAAATAATGCCTGGCACACAAAATCACCTCGTCTTCTTGATCAGTAATTCAAGGAATGTTTCTGTTAAGGATTATTTCGGGGTGGAAGTTTGATGTGCAATTTATATTCAGCAATGTTCTTGACTTGTACAGAGACCACTTTCTTGAGGACAAATAAACTGTACTCAAGTCTAAACAACTATTGGATAAAAAATGCAATCAAACTCTATAAAGGTTACTCGAACTATTTTAACTTGACTCTAGTAAGAATTACTTAGATAAAACTAGCTAAATTGTATAGAATCTCAATATACATACGTAAACAGGATCTCTTTCCAGCTGTGCTTGCACCCCCTAGGCACAGGTTGCCTCCCCGGTGAACCAATTCAAGTTCCAAGTTTGTCCTGAATAAACAGAAAGGGAATAGCCTTATTTTAATTATTTACGAGCTCTAAAAAAACCTGGCCAATCAATCTGTAAAACTATCCCCCCCCCAATGAAAGGGAACAAGAACATGATGGAGTATGCATGGCAAACTAAATTGTGGTATTAATGTGAGGTAGACAATTTTGCCCTGAAGCTGCATGAATTCTTCCAGTCCCTGTTTTGTGCAGCCACAAAGGTCACCATCTCACCATCTAATTGTATCATTAAATTACTGCCCAGCTTCCTACAGCTCTTGACTGGGGGTGGGGCAGAGTTATAAAAGGCAATCTGCAACTACAAAACTACTGCTTGACCCTGCAACGGGGTAAAGGGAGCCCTGGTGGCACAGTGGTCAGAATGTAGTATTTCAGGCAGACTCTGCCCACAGCCTCGAATTCGATCCTGATGAGGCTCAAACTGGACTCAGCCTTCCATTCTTCCAAGGTCGGTAAAATGAGGACCCAGATTGGGGAAATATGTAAACAATGCTTCAACATTGTAAACCATTCAAAGAGTATGTAAACCATTCAAAGAGTGCTGTAAAGTGCTATGGGGTGGTATATAAGTCTAAATGCTATTGCTAAATGCTATTAACAGGGTAAAAGCAATTTGTACCCTACAAACGTGGACTCTTAACTCCTCCAGTTGCTATACAAATGAGTGGCAGATGGTAACTGAAATCAGGAAATTTTTTCTGGGTACCAGATTGCCCATCCCTGAGCTAATCCAAATAATGTAAAGCACTTGGAAGGATTTCGTTGAATACAAACTATTTTGCAAAAAATTCCAATGGCATATGTCACAAAAGAACTCTTTTTGTACAAAATGTTTGTTAAAACATATTCACATTACTAAAATAGTAGCATTTCAAATAATAATATTCCTAAGTTTGCAGCTTATGTCACCACTTTTTTTGAAGGAATGCTTTAATCCTCCTTACATTGAGAAAAAGCAATTTAACAGTGAAAATGTTTAGGCTCTGAGCTCCATCTGGTTGCTGCTGATAAGGCCAGCCACATGACTAGGGAATTTTCCACTCTTCAGGCAATTTGCAGCACTCACTAAATTTCTAAAAACTTAACAGTAAAGCTGTGGCACAGATTTCATATTAGTGAACAGGAAAAAAAAATGCAAATCACATCTTAGATCATTAGATGAATTTTAAAATATTTATTTCCCGAAATCTCTTCAGGGTTCTTTAAAGGAATGGTAACTCACTGTTCTATAAAAAAGAAAGACATTATTGATCCCTGAGAAATAACAAAAGGTGGCCCCGGTCCTTGAAAAAGATTGCATAGAAAGAGAGGAGTGAGGAGGGAAAGGAAAACAAAGCTTTTCCAAAGGGGAAAAATAAAATAAACAGGGCTATGTTCTCTCAACTGAGCTAGTAAGAGTGGCCCTGCTTCCTGTCACTACCTCCGTTGTGGTGAAATGGCTGTTAGATGTTAACTAGGAGAGAACCAAAGGTTCCTCACAGAGCCTGGGATGGTCCAGTTTGCTCTCTGTCCTCTTCAGTCATTTTACCTTCCAAATTTAAAAAAAAAAAATGTTTTTCTTTAACCAAGGTAACATAGTTGTATGATAATTTGGGGGGGAAAAATTCAATACAATACAACTATCCATGACATCTATTTCATAATTTTGAATGTGTGGAACCAGCCACCACTTTTAATGGGATAAACAAGTAAACAAATCATTGGACTTTTAAAATTTCTAGAAGCATTCTTATAAACTGATATATTTTTCAGATAATGAAAACTATCCTGTACTGAAAGTACTATAACCTCATTCTTGGTGTTCCAGCAGTGTTAACATGTGTGTTGTAGAATTCATTTTTTCTTGTTGCAAATGGTTGGAGTATATGACCTTTAAAAGATATAAAGTCCAATAACACTAAAAAAAAAACTTTCTGAAACCTTTTAAGAAAAATCCTATGGTACAAATAAGTAACAACAAAAAGAACCCTATAAACTTAGTTCTTATTACCGTACTTTTACAAAGGTCAAAGTATACAACCATTCATCAGCTTAGAAAAATCACTGTTCCTCATAGCTCTCTTCTTGAAGGCTCAAGAAAAGGTTACTATCTTCCTGAAATACTCACATGCATTAATAACTCTGACGTATCATGCACAGACTATGTGCAAGTATGCCGTGAGACAATTCTACTGACTTTCAAAGTACCTAGCAGTGTCCCCCCCAAAAAAAAATCACTATGGCAAGAAAAGCTACAAAAAATAACCAAGAATCCATTCTGAACACATGGGACAGGCTATATTATAAGAATTACCAGAAAATATAATTTGTAATGCTTTGGAAATACTAGAAATCGGAATTTGTAATTGCAATAATTGAACATTATCAAGCTACAATTGTGATGAAATATTGTTTTCCTTGCAACTGGATCTACCCAATGAAGATTTTCCAGAGTCAAAGGGATTCTTTAATAGAATCCTCTGAGACATATTTATTTTATTTAAAAACTTATATAACCGTTTGTCTTATTTACCAGAGTACTGGA
This sequence comes from Pseudonaja textilis, assembly GCF_049901715.1. Taxonomy (NCBI): domain Eukaryota; kingdom Metazoa; phylum Chordata; class Lepidosauria; order Squamata; family Elapidae; genus Pseudonaja; species Pseudonaja textilis. Next base: position 188,678,271 of record NC_141990.1, read on the forward strand.
TGACTCACAAAAAGCAATAAAATCATAAAACCTATACAAAATATTTGAACAATACTTTGAGGATAAAATCAATTGCTATTGATAAATTAGAGAAAGTGTCCATGACATAGTCTGATAAAAATCTTCTGAATCGTTTTCAGTTTTTATTACCAAAGTTATATGGAAACTTCTTGGTAAGTTCATCAATTCCCATTTATTCATTGTTGTACCCACATTTCCTCATTTCATAAACTTGTAGGTTGAGGGTTGTCCATTAAGGCAACTGAAGCAATCTTTACAATAATATTTTACCCACCTGGCTACCGAGTACATGAAAAGAAAATCATTGTCTGGTGATCCAGGAGTCTTGCTGTAGTCAGTGTATTTTTTCTGGGTAGTATTTTTGATATCTTTCATCACTGACTCCATTTCTTTACTTAAATTGGTTTCTGACTGTTAAAGAAAAGGCGGCTTGAATTTAATTAGCAAAACTAACATCAATAACAGAAAAAAACACAGAGAATGAGTTCTGCAAATATAAGGCAATGAAATATTAAACAGAACTATACAATATTACATTATAACTTAACAGAGGGATGTTCAACAAACTCTTAGCTATTCAATCACTGGAGGTCATTGACAGAGATGTTTTAAAACAAACACTTCCAACATGCTAGCCTTTCATTAAGATTAGATATATTAATATTTTTATTATATTCTTGTTTTTGAAATCACTTTAATAAAAAAAATAGTCTATATTCTTTTAAAAGCTAAGCAGTACAAAGAAAGAAAAAAATTGAAAGTCAGACCCTACTAATCAGAATTGTAATAGCTGCTCAAAAGTATGTAATTGTAATTTATTTCCAGGTAGATTTGGATTAATTGGACCCTAAAGCTTATACATGAAAGTGTATTTTTAAATGTCTTATAAAGCTTCAAAATATAAAACTACATATAAAATGAATTAATCCACAATGTTTATCATAACAATAAACATTCTAAACTGGAAGGTTTTAAATAGCTTTTAGTCATAAATGCAATCTTTTTTACACTATTACAACAATTCTTGAAATATGATTTAGTCCTATTAAAAAGAAGCTGGAAAGCATGGGTTTAATAATCAATATTTACTTATATTAAAATGCAACAACAAAATGCTGAGATAATCATAACTTTATTTTAAAGGTGATATCATTGAATTGAATCTGTTTGAAACTAATTTTCCTGAAACATTTACATTTAATGGAGAAAAGTAGACAATGTTTGGCTTTTACTAAATAGGTGATGAATAAAGAGAAAGAAGATGGAAAGACAAATTAACAAGGATCTTTCTGCCTTACACTGATGCTTACTGGGAAAGTTCCCAGCTGCTCTTGAAGTTCTTCAACCTCCTTGATGAGCTCCTGCATATTCTTGGTACTATGACACTGAGAAAGGTTTCGCTCTACATTGTTGCCGGGATAACATGGAAGGACACTGTTGGCGAACTGCCTACACAGAGGACACGTAAATTCTCCCTTGTCCACAGCAAAACCCTGGAGAACCTGATCGTTCTAAAAGAAACAACAAAATAAGTGAATTTCGGGAATGGCAAGCATTTGTAACTATAACAATTCCAAAGGAAGTGGGGATTAAACATGAAAGAAACGAAGACTGCTGAAAGATGATAGGCTTACTTTGAAATTTTAAAAAACTGAAATACACACAGTCCTCTTAGTAATTTTTGAATTTCCTCATATCTGAATTTGGTAACAGTCCAGATACATACAAACTATATTATCTATATTATTTTTAAATATTTACAGTAGTTATTTATTCGCATCCCACTCTTAGCCCCGCTTGCTCATGTTCTAGCACTACTATCAGTGAAGTTATAGATGTCTTTGTCTTTGGACTGCAGTTTTCTTGGCAACGTTTTCAGAAGTGGTTTGCCCTTGCCTGCTTCTTCCCAGGGCTGAGTGTGTGTGACCAGACTAAGGTCACCCAACTGGCTGTGTGATTAAGGCAGAGCTAGAACTCACAGACGTTTGGTTTTTACCCTGGTGCTTTAACCACTACACTAAACTGACTCTCAAAGCTGTGTTTACTGTCTCCTAATCTGTATCTCTTTGTCTCTAAGGGCTTGTTGTGGTGTGTGTGTGTGTCAGAAATTACCCATTAATAAGCAGTGAGAGTTTACACTGGTCAATTGGCAGGCATAGCAAGGATTAAAAATGCTTTTGATTCTTCCCTAGGTGCTGCATTAACATTATTTTATATTTATTTTATATTTATTTTATTTGTATCCTAACTTTATTTTTTAATAAATGAACAATGAACATATCTAATATTCATTCCACCTATTTTCTGCACAACAACCCTGTGAAGTGGATTATACTGATGGAAAGTGACTGGCCAGTCACCCAGTTGGCTTTCATGCCTAAGGCAGGACCAGAACTCCCTCCTAGACCTAACTGGCCATGAGCCAAATACTAAGGAAACTGAAAAATAAGGATGAAAGCTTAATAATATGTCTGAGTAAGAGGCTACATTAAATGTGTTTTTAATTAAGATTTTATTTAAAAACCATCTGTACATTTTTAGTTGGAAAAATAACTATGTTTATTCTCACTTGGGCAATATTCAACATCGCTTTCAATTCCTCAGCTTTTAACATAGCTTCAGACTAGACCATATCCGTGAAAGGAACCATAGAGACTACAAAATCCATGCCTTGATCAGGGCAACAATGAAATTAAAGCATCCTTTAGAGATGGCTATCTAGTAATTGTCTATGTGATCCAAGGAAGGAGGATCAACCAACTGTACATGCAGTTAGTTTCTACAATGGATCTCCTCTTATTGTTAGGCGGTGTCCCCCCTGCCCCCCCCCACCCCGGTGCAATTGGATCTGCCCTCCTGTAACCTAAATTCATTATCCCTTATCTGAATCTGGAATGAAAAAAACATGTGATGACCTTCTTCTCTCTGATATACTTCTATATATTTGAAAAGTAGTATTATATTTCCTCCCTCATTTACCCACATAACCTTTCCTCAAATAGAAACATATAATATCCAGATCTTCCCATCTGTCCCCATCAGATTTAATTTATATCCCCCAATTATTCTCAAGTTTTTATCTGTACTGTTCCAATTTCCCAGAATCCTTAGAACAGAGCTCAGTATTGGACACAGTACTCAAGATGGGGAACCTAATAAAGGAATAATAAAGTGTGTCTAGGAAATTCTTCTTCTGTTGTTGCAACCTAAAACAGCGTTTTCATTCTTTTTGCAAGTATAACACATTGCTGCCTCATATTTACTTGGAATTAACCACTATACCAGTATCTCTTTTAAAAAGTAGCAAGCCAGATATGTATAAGGTATCTCTCCCAAAGTTGTGTGCCTTGGAAATTTTATAAACATTGCTTCATATCTTTAATTTATTAATTAAAATATTAAATAATGCAGGACTTAGGACTGAAACTTAACTATCAAGATATACTATGCTTACTGCATTCCCACTCTATAGTAAAAGTTATCCAATTAAAGTATAAGTAGGCTGACAAGACTTGTTTCAGCAGCAGACTTTGTGCATATTTTTTTAAAAAAACAATTCTTAATTTTAAAAAACATTAAGACAATTTAGCTTGTCTTCTGATTCTTTTACTTGTTCAGATCATCAGGACTAAATAACTTCCAATACATTAAGCTTAGTTTGCTATTTATTTCTATACAAAAATTATACAAGTTACAGTTGTAGCTAAATAAATTATCCTGTATTACATTCTTAATTTTAATGAATTACAATTTGCATGAATAAGAATATTTTCCATCCTATTGAACCTCATGTACAATTTGTGTTTCATATACATAGCTTTAGAAACAAATGTTTTAAAAATGCATTAGCCATATTAATTGGAGGATAAACTACAGTGGAGAGTGTTTTTACTGTCATATTACAAAACATTGCTACTGAAATCTATATTCTTTATGAATTGGATAAAGTATTGTAGAATGTTTATAAACGTGGATTTCCTTTCTTATATATTAAAAGTTCCTATAGTTCATTAAGGTCCCACTAATATCTACTGGAAACTCATAATAATTTAATAATTAAAAGATTACAAATGAAACATTTCATTTTATCTTACCCGCAGAGATTCCATATAGGATTTATGACAATCTATGTGTAACGTATGGCCACATGTTTGCACATATACACCTCCTTCCCAGCCAATTGATACTGATTGCAGACAAGAACTCTAAAAAGTAAAGCATAACATTTAAGATAATACATGTGGAGTCATTATTACTTTAAAATATAGGACACTACTTCATTAAGATACTTACAGTTTTATTAATGAGCAAGAGTGGCATAGGCACTGTTAAATCTAAAAACAACTGCTGAAGTTATTAAATAGTTGTAGTATTTTGAATGAAAAGAATATAAACAAATACAAAGAATAAAAAATAAAACATTTCAATATAAAATATGAAAAAGAAAAAGAGAAAAAAAGGAAAATAAAGAAGTAACTTCCCCCTTTAGCCTAATAAAGACAATTTTAAAAGCTTATCACCATTTCTAAATTCATAATTTTTCTTCAGACCCATAGCTCATCTCTTCAATAAAAAAAAAAAATCTAAAAATGTTGTCAGTCATTCTGTCAACAAAGGTTCAGCAAAGCAACCACATATGATTTTACCGTTAGCTGTTTGAACAAGCAAACCTTGTATTTCTTCCCTATGTTTTAAGAATCTTATTTTAACCTCTTCAAAATGAGTTCCAGAACTAGTTTTTATTTCTTTTTTTAAAGCCAGAAATCTTTCAGAACATTTAACAGATTTCTTTTATATATCCAAAAAGTAAAGTTTCTCCTTCTGTTTGTCTCTAACAGTCCTTCAAGAAATACCAAAAAAGCTTTTTTTTTCCAGTAAGAAAAAGTTATCCAAGTCAGTTTCCCGGTTCAATGATTGTGCATCTCTTTGAAGGAGTAAGTTATCTATTAGTTCCATTTGTGTGCCCATATCTTTCTCTATTTCCTTCACATTGCCTATCACATTTAAGTCCTCCTTCAAAATAATTTCAAAATTATCCGTTGCAATTTATTCTTGTTTTGCAACTACATGCTCTGTACATCTTATTAAGAAATCTGTTTATCTTATCAAGATGTTTGTTAGACAAATATCCAAAAACTTCTGTTATAGATTTCTGCTACATTCTTTTCTTTATCCTCTAGCTCCCTCTAGTATCCAACATACAAAGTTCCCCTTATCATAGAAAGATCATAAATAATTGTCATTTCCCATGGATTTTTTTCCTTATAATTCAAAGCTATAATTCCAAATTAGGTTTTTAATTTCCAAAATCCACATTCCAAGCACCCATTTGCTGCATTATATATCTTCCTCTAAGGAGAAGGGCCTTCAGCTGACATATACAGATAAATGTCTTTACTAGGCTAAAGGGGGAAGTTATTTCTTTATTTTCCTCTTTTCACCTTTTCTTTTTCATACTTTACCAGCTGAAAGGTCTTAATCTTTCCAGTACAATTTAAAAAAAGAAAGAAAAAAGTGATTAACAAACATGCCTTGGTTGAGCTTAATGTCCATAAAAGGCTACATTATGAGGGTGAGCTTGATGGAATCCAGCTTCCTAGCCATTCAAATCATAAACTGACCACAAAATAATCTGCTCATGAGTGTCGGCTTCTGGAGTCAGCAATCTCAACAATCTTGCCTTCCTCTATAGAGAGATTCAACAACCTAGATCCAGCATCCAGCCACAATTCTCATAAATGCCTTCACAGGAACCCCAGGACTGTTACAGTTATAAGAGTTACAGTTATAAGAGTTATTATTATAGAAATTAGCCTAGAAAACATTATATTATACACACTGACTAATAGCGGTTGCATTTGGAATACAACACACGGTAAAGCTTTCATTTAACATTTTTAAAACAAATTTGTAATTCGTTAAAATTATCTCTTGAAGCCTTTTATAATAATTTTAATTATATGTACTATTATATGTGCTGTTAAGGAAATTAGCAACAGGATTTATTTTTTCTGTTCACAGCATTTCGGCAGACAATTCAAAGGATTTCAGAGGTATACATTTTTCTGATAACCAAAATAGATTTATTTTTTCTCGCTATGATTATTTTAGTAGCTAATCTTCTAGAAAAAACAATCATTTGACTCTATAAATATTAATGTATAGATTAGTTTCAAGTTTTTGAAGAAATGCCACAAGAGATTCTATTACAGAAATAAATAATGTAGTCTGATTAAGTGCTGACATACTGACTCTTAACATAGTTTCTCCCTAGTATTTCTCCAAGGTAATCTGTCCTGACTCTAGCCTTTTACATCTCTCAATGGTGTATCCACTGCTGCTGTAGTTGTGTCCACCCATCCTGCTGGTGGTGATTGTTTGTTGATATGCCCCCTTTGTTTTTAGAAATAGCTCAACTTAGTGAACATATCCAATACACCTTCCTCCTATTTTTCCCACATCAAAAACCCAGTGAGGTGAGTTGGGCTGAGAGAAAGTGACTGGTCCATGGTCACACAGCTGGCTTTCATGGCTAAGGTGGGACTTGAACTCTTGGTCCGTTGCTTTAGACCAAATATTATAGAACTTTTCAAGGAGCTGGGTTTTTGCATGATATATCCAAAATATAATAGTTTGCAGTTTGTGTCTTAAATGAGAACTCTAGATTCAGAGGTGGGCTGAGCTTTTGTTGGCAAGGGGTTTGCTAGTCATGGTGCGCGTACGCATGCTTTGCTCACACGTGACGCTTTGGGGCTGAAACGCAGCTTCAAACAGGCAACTAATCGACTCAGGCAGCTCCGGTGAGTATAGCAGGGCGGCATGGAACTCACCTGGGTGGCCTGGGCAGGGGAAAAATTAGTTATTTAGAGAAAGCATAGCACAAGGGCAGGTGGGCGGGCCCAGCCAGAGATCATAGCTAGGGGTTCGCCCGAACCTTACCAACCACCCAGCACCCACCACTGTCTAGATTGCTTTGTTCTATGATCTATTTATTTATATTCCTGGCTATCAATGGTATTCTGAAGACCCTTCTCCAATGCCAAAGTTCAGAAGTGTTTATATTTTATATCCTGCTTCTTTAAATTCCAACTTCTGCATGCGTAGCTGCATCACAAGAAAGTCATTATCTACATAGTTCTAATTGTTTTGGATATAGAGCCCTGAACATCTTTTCCACAGCCTTTATGGCTGCCCAATCAAGTGCAAATCTTTGTCTATTTCTTGATAACTGATTCCTTTACTGTTGATAGCAGAGCCCCAAAAGCTGACATTATCCACCATTCTATGTCAACTTTAAGGCTGTTCTAACCAGTTCCAAGACTGTTGGTCGTATTGCTGTCATTAGTTGGGTCTTTATTTTTAGTTATACTCCTACTTTTTCAGTATATTCCTTGACTTTCATTAGTAGAGCTTCCTGCTCATTTGCAGTTTTTTTGCATTTTCAGCTATTAAAGAAGGGTTATTCAGCTATGAAAGGAGTGTTAGTGCAGGTTATTTATGTTTGTTCTTCTAACTTTGAAAGCACAATTACCTTTCTCCAAACTGACTTGTCTCAACAGACTCAGCATATGAGCAGAACATAATGAAGCACACTGGGTCCAGATCAGGAAAGGAGTGCAACAAGATTTCCTTCAACAAAATCATCTTTACAAAACTTTATATCATAAGCACTATTTCTAAATACAATTCATTACAAGAAAATTAAATAGAATAGTCTTCCACTATACAGCTACAAAATCTACGTACATCTTTAAAGAACTGTTGTAAAGTTGCAAGGCGAGTTTCATATACTGCTGCACAAGTATCATTAGGATATATTTGTTCCTTTTCAGTTGTTGGTAACTTCTTAGGCTCAGTAGTATTACGGCACTGCCCCAAAACTAGAGAAAGAGAAAGAGAGATGGTGGGAGAAGGAGAGGGAGAAAGAGAGATTTTAGAAAATGGAATTAAAGTGCATCCCATCCATGCAGGGTAAGGGACTTAAAAGAGTCACAGAACTGACTAAATAGCTGGCACTGAACTATCAAAATTTCTTGTATCAGTATTATATTGTCAAGAAAAGGTTATTATCAAGAAAATGTTACATTTTATTTTAACAAATAGTTTATATTAATGCCCTTCTCTTCATTCCCAATGGAAAATGGAATTTCCCAATGGAAAATTTAGTACAAGTTGTACTCTTCAAAATAGACACTGGCATATTTTATTTAACCTAATGTTTCTGTTCTCTAATAAGTGAAAAATGGGATCACTTCTCTCTGCATTAAAAAAGGTATATTCCTTGCCTCTCGTTATCCTATTAGTTCCTTTGCAGTACACAGCAGCAAATATTCTCAAACAAATGCATTCTACATCTCATTAATCTGTTGGTGCTACAATAGTCTGATTTTGAAGCCATACCTGAAGAAGCTTGTAAGAGAACAACTAATCCTGTTGGTCGCTCTTCAGTGGAAGGGCCACTTTGGCCACAAATAACACAATCATAGATAGCTTCAGAAACATGTTCTTCTGCTGTTGCAATCTCCATAGCAATATCAGCATCTGGCGATTCTAAGGAGTGGAGAAATGACACTATAAGTAAACAACAGTCTCATAAGGTAATAATAGGGAAAATTAATTGTAATTTGAACCATCACAGTGTGAAGTTTATTGCTTTTGCCCTGGAGGATGCCTTTTTATGGTCAGACTTTAGCAATGTAATACATAATCTCCATGCATTAAAAAATATTTGTTGTAACAGGCAGCACAAGCCTCTTCCGCTGTAAGAAAAGCCTGGGAGCCTTTCATGTATTCTGCAATGTTGCAAAATTTATTTATTGGATTTTGCAACATATTAAGTCTTATTAAGTGCTAGCATACAACATGAGTGGTCCACCAATCATAGCTGAGTTATGAGATCCCAGCATGTGGACTGCTAAAATGAAAACCGAATGGGAATGTCTGCGCTGAAAAATACGATTCAAACGTGGCGTGGGCTTCATTTTCCTCTTGCTTGCTTGTTTATTGGGTAACAGTCACACTGTCTGATACAGCCTGGGTAATATGACCTTGAAGAAGATCCTCCAAAGTTCAACTAATCACTTGTGACTCATTGTTAGTGGCTTTGGGGATCTGCTGCCCTTAGGCTTTTTTCACCCAGAGTGACTAACAAATGTTATGACTAACTACAGCAAGCCTACTTAAATAAAAGCCTGGCAATGTTTGCAAGAGCCCACTGGGTGATCTTCCCAAAGGACAAAATAACAAAGTCATTTGAACAGCAGAGATGAAGTATTGACACTGGTGGAATAAAACCTTCAAAGGTGGAGGGTTGATGCCAGCAGGTTAAAAGAGAAACTCTGTAAACTCCATCCAACAAGAGACATCGGTACATCAGAACTGATAAAGAATGAAATAAATTGAATTGACTACTGAAACCATGAACTCATGGTCTCCCTGCTTTCTAGCCTAGTGCATTACCCACTAGAGCCCAATGGTCACCAACCGGTGGGCCGTGGCCCAAATTTTGGTGGGCCGCAGCATGCTGAGGGGGGGAGGCGGGGCAATCCTGCAGTCTCCCGTGTCGTGGCTGCTGCCTCCTGCCTCAGTGCATTGAGGAAGCCGAGCAGCAGTGGGAAGAGCGCAGACCTCCTGAGCCGCAGGAAGCAGCTGCGCACAGCTGAAGAGGCTCGAGCCCCTCTTCCTCCTCACCAGAAGCAATCACACGCTCAGCGGGAAGGAAGAGGCTTGTCAGGGTCCAGAGGGGCGGCGAGCGCTTTGCGCGTGAGCGCTTCTGTCGAGGAGGAAGAGAAGCTTCTGGGGAGGCCGAGCGTCCAACTTGCAACATCTTCCCTTGAGGGCATCGCTGACATCTGCTCAACCTCCTTGATGCATGGAGGAAAGAGGCAGGAGGGGACACCAATTCAAAGGATCCTTTCCCCTCACCCCCTCGCAGGCCAGGTCTATGCATCGGCATCAGTTTCCTCGGCACTCTGCCCCCCCCCCGCACAGCCCCAGCCATCGCTGCCGGGGGAAAGCACAGGAAAAGCTAGCAGAAACATAGCTCTTGCTGGGGCGAAAGAGCTCAGATCAAGGAAGGCACAGGCAAGAGAAGACGGAAGTTGCCGCCTTTGAAAAGCACTGTTTTCTGTTGCCTGTGCCTTCCGATCTCTGCTCTTTTACCCCAGCGAGAGCTGTTTCTGATCTCTTTTCCTGGGGGGGCAGCAGAGACGTCAGGGCTGCTCTCCCCCCTCAGCAAGCCAGGCCTGGAGGAACGCGAAGAATTGCGGTTGAGTGCTGGAGAAAAGTGTGTTGGAAATGCCAATACACGTTTCCAGCATGCTTTCCTCTGTCCCGAAGTAGGATTGAATGTTGGGAAGGGAGAAGGGAAGGAGGGAAGGAAAAACCCGGCTGGCTTTCCTTTGACATGGGGAGGGGGAGATCAAATGTACAGACCAAAAGAGTGCCGAGGAAGACAGGCTCCTAATAACCAGCCTGTTTCTGCAGGCGAGAGCTCCAGCTTTTCTGGGCTCAACACCCCCCCCCCCCCCACTTCAGCCTCCACAGAGGGAGGGATCCTTCCCTGCTTGGAAGCAGAGGGAGAAGCCTGGAGCTTAGCCTCAGGGAGTCCTCTTCTTATGTGGAGGCTGAAGGGGAGGCATGTTGCCTGGTTATTAAGAGTCCGTCTTCGCCGGCACTTCCAGCCTGGATCCTCCTGCTCTCCCCCAACTCCAGGCAGCCACACCTGGCAAAGGAGGGAGAGGTTTCCTCTGACTTGGGGGAGATTTGAGATGGCTCTGCTTTTCTTCCATTTGAGGGGGAGCTGGTTCCTCCCCTTCCAGATCTTCCCAGCCTCCAGGCACCATGTGGCTTCTTAAATCCTCCCTCTTCCCCCCAAAATAAGAGAGGCCCCTCCTTTCCCTTCACTCTGCCCCACAGTTATGATTAAGCATTTACGATTTTGTTATAATTAAATAAGTATGTATGTATGTATGTATGTATGGTATTCAGCTTTGTTCGGGTATTTTCCCACGTCATTGTAGTTGTGCTTTTAAAGTTGTAGCAACGTTTCGACAGAATCTCAGACGAACACAATACAGAAGCCTGATGATGGCAAATGAGATTCTGCCGAAACGTTGCTACAACTTTAAAAGCACAACTACAATGACGTGGGAAAATACCCGAACAAAGCTGAATACCATACATGTAAGTACCCGTGAAAACTTAAGTATATGTGTGTGTGTGTGTGTGTGTGTGTGTGTGTGTGTATCATTGGTTATTCGGGTTTTCTCCCGCGTAAAATTGGAAATATCTAGGCGATGTTTCGATGAAGTCTCATTCATCATCTTCAGGCTTGTGTCTTCGGCTTTGTGCTTCTCAGAGTAATGTGAGCTTGCAGCTGCTTCTTCCTTTTAACTGCTAGTGGGGGTGTGACTTGATTGGGTGGGGGCTTGGCTGTTTCTCATTGGTTGGGGGATCAGAAAACAGCCAAGCCCCCACCCAATCAAGTCACACCCCCACTAGCAGTTAAAGGGAAGAAGCAGCTGCAAGCTCACATTACTCTGAGAAGCACAAAGCCGAAGACACAAGCCTGAAGATGATGAATGAGACTTCATCGAAACGTCGCCTAGATACTTCCAATTTTACGCGGGAGAAACCCCGAATAACCAAAGATTCACATACAAATACCTGCGAGAACCTCAGAAAACATATGTTTTCTGAGGTTTTCGTGGGTATTTGTATGTGGATCTTTGGCTATTTGGGTTTTCTCCCACGTAATATTGGAAGTATCTAGGCGACATATCAATGAAGTCTCATTCATCATCTTTAGGCTTGTGTCTTTGGCTTTGTGCTTCTCAGAGAAGCACAAAGCCGAAGACCAATAAACACAGACCAAGACTCCCAACCAATCAGGATGAAGAAAAAAACATTCTGGCACAGCAGTAGGCTAGCCCCAAATTTAAAACTGAAACAACTGTAAAAGTCTGACTCACAGACGAACACAATACAGAAGCCTGATGATGGCAGATGAGATTCTGCTGAAATGTTGCTACAACTTTAAAAGCACAACTATAATGACCATACACACACACACACACACACACACACACACACACACACACACACACATTTATTTATTTATTTATTTATTTTTCGTAGATTTTCACAGGTATGTAAGTCTAGGTGTGTTCGGGTCTTTTCCTGTGTAAGATTAAGAGTATCTTGGCAACGTTTCAGCGAGGTCCCACTCGCCAACCTCAGGCTGGTGCTTTCAGCTTCGTGCCAGTGCCAGTGCAAGCAGGGTGTGATCGGAGCTGCCGTCTCTCTATAAATACTGGTGGTGGGAGCTGGTGTGCTGGGCTGGTTGGCTGCGCTGCTGCCTCTTGATTGGTTGATGGAGTTGATGTTGGTATAATGGGTTGTGTGATGGCCTTGTGAGTTTTGTATGTATGTATGTATGTATGTATGTATGTGTATATATATATATATATATATATATATTAATATTAATACTAAACTTATATTTGATATAAAAATAAAATGTTTATATTAAATATATTATCTTTTTAAAAAAATTCGTATTAGTGGTCCTCGGGATTTAAAAGTATGAGTTTGGTGGTCCCTAAGGTTGAAAAGGTTGGCGACCCCTGCAGCCCAAATGGGTTCTCATTTTACACTATGCATTTAAAAAAATTAAGTCATAATACTCATGTATTTAAATTAACACTTTGAATGCCCAATATCTTTCAAATGTTCAGCTAAACTTAAGATCATGTGTACATTTACCTAATCAGCTGAAGAAACTCCAAAACAAATTTCACAGCATTAATCTTAACAGTAATCAATTGTTTTTAATGAAATGATCTATTTTGAGAAGTGCCCATTTTCAGTAATCCAGAGTTACTCTTATTTGGCAGCATAGCACCAGATATACAATATATCGCCACTGTCTACCTGGTATTCTAATAAATAAAAAATAAGTATATGGAATAGTTATTAATCATTGCAGTTTGGGGGATCAAGAGAATTTTCTGATTGTGTGTGTGTGTGTGTGTGTGTGTGTGTTTAAAAAAACCAAAAAAACCAAGCAGCCCTGGATTAATGGAACAAACATAGATCTTTCTGATCCTCCAGACTTCGATATTTAAATGTTTTCTGCTTTCATAGCTCCTAAACTTAAACACTGAAAACAGTTAATATTCCAAAAGGAAAAAGAGTTTACAATGTGTAACCAGAAGCAGCGCTACCCTTACAGAACTGCTGCATCAAGATGATTCCCAGAATCAGCATGCTAATGGTTGGTTGGCCTAACGTAGCATGTGTATTCTCAGAAGAACAGAGTAAGCTATTTATGTTCTAAAACTGTGTCGTGCAGTTTCTCTCTTTCTCACCTTCAACTCTTCAAAAAATGATACTTCAGAAACTGTGTGCTAAATGATGCAGTATTAATAAGAGACTGGAAAAAAAAACAATTCACCCTACATTACAATTTAAAGGATATATTCTTCACGAATTCTCAGAGAACTAAAATCCACCCTTTAATTTTACCAAGTTTTTTTTTAACATAGCACATGTGATCAAATCAGGCAGATTTGAAGGTCATACGATTTTATGCAAAATGATGCAAATTTTCCCTTAGAACAGCTGTTCCATTAGGCATTTCTACAGACATCATTTATGGCAGCAAAGCAAAAACTGGCCAGCCATGAATTATGATTATAGGTATATCCTATTTTGCCTTATAGCAACTTGAGATAATAAAAACTCTTCAATTTCCTATCCAAAGACCTAGCCCAACCAAGATTAAGGAAAGAGCAAAGGAAATTGCTGTATGTTGAATAAGGCTCCAGTTTTATTGGCTTTGACCAGATATAGTTTTTGAAATTATAGACAAAAATTTTCCTGCTCTACCAAGGCCCACAGACCTTCTGCAGAGAAAATACTGTGTATAAACAGCTGATGACAATGACAGGTGATTTTCAGTTACTATAGCATTTCCAACTCCTTTCAAGGCCTATTTCATTCTCCTAACCACCTGTTTGGCATTAGCTAAAAAAAACTCTTAAAAATAAATGTGCGAAATAAATTGATTTAAAAATTAAATTAAATTAGCTAAAATATAAATATTTACTTACTTCTAAATAATTCATTTAAAATAATTAAAGGGAAATATAATTCAAGGAAAACCTTTAATTTCAAATAATTTGAAATAAAACAACAATGGAGGGAATCTTGACTTACGACCACAATGGAGCCAAAAATTTCTGCTGGACAGTTAAGTGAATTTGGCCCCATTTTATGACTTTTCTTACAACAGTTGTTAAGCGAATCACTGCAGTTGTTCAGTTGGTAACATGACTCTTAAGTAAATCTGGCTTCCCCATTAACTTTGTTTGTAAGAAGGTCGCAAAAGGGCATCGCATGACCCCAAGACACTGCAGCTGTTGTAAATAAGTCAGTTGCCCAGCAACTGAATTTTGAACATGTGACCCCCCAAGGGTTCCTGCAATAGTTGTGAAGTGTGAAAAATATCACTTTTTCAGTGCCACTGTCATTTTGAATGGTCACTAAATGAATTGTTGTAAGTCGAGGACCACCTATATGCCCTTTAAGACAATCCTCAGGATGATTGAAAAATATTGATTTAGACATTCTAGATCAGGGGTGTCAAACGCGTGGCATCACATTATCGTCACGTGATTTATTGTGACTTTTTCCCCCTTCGCTAAACCAGGGCTGGACATGGACAGCGTGTGACGCATCTGGCCATGGGCCGCGAGTTTGACACCCCTGCTCTAGATTATCATTAGAGCATTGTATATTGTAATTTGTTCAAACACAGGCAATTGACTCAGGCAATTGGGAGACCTTTAAGTAGAAAAAATCTTATGCTTCAGGAGTCTGAAGGATACAGTTACACTGAGTGTCCAGAACAGGTGACACATTTCTCCCCCGACTCTCCTATAGCCTGGAGTAAGAAAGGGATTCAATTTTATAACCAAGAGCTTCAGTTTCTAATATACATAATTGATTGAAATTTTCTAAAAAGATTTTCTAACATTTTCTATACAGTTGCAAACCACTGGTCCAGAATACATGTTACCAGGTACATGGGTTACCAATATATTTTGTGGTTACATTCAAGATATTGGTAGTGAGTATAAAATTGTTCATGGCATGGGACTGGGTTACCATATGTCCCAAATTGTATCTACCCATACTATAAGATCCAATAGAAGACACATCTGCTATGAAGTATCGTCTGGTATGTCAAAGGAGGAAAACTTTTTCTGTTAGGGCATCTGCCTTCTGAGCAACATTCCTCCAGATATTATTAGATTTGCCTTGACCCTAACTCCCTTTTCATGAGGCCTTAAAAACTTAGTTTTGTTTCTAAGCTTGGTGTTCAGCTTGTGTGGCTAAGCCTGTACCTTCACTAAGTTGATGGTGACGACTGCTTTTATTTTGGCTCCTATATTTGCGTTTTATGGTGTTTTAATCCTATTTTTATTTTCTATTAGTCACCCTGAGTCATATGTGTGAGATAAATAGCCATATAGAATGAATGAAAGTATTAATTAATTAATATTTCAAAAGTGATCCTGAGCTGGGCTTCAATTCATGCTGGAAGAACCTTCAAAAACAGTTTTAATCAAAATGCTTCTTCTCTGAATTGTCAAACCAGGACTTGCAAAACCTTGTGGTAGGCACACACTACCGGAAACCACCTGCAAATTCAACTAATATCCATATATTGTTAAAATCTGTCTGGAGAAATAGGAAGCAATGCAACTACTGACCAGGTTGTGAGCCACCTATTGAGTTTCTTTGCTTATCTACAATATCCTCTTCTACTTTATAATACTGAGACACACAGTTTCTTGGGTAGTTGCCAGTCTCTTTGCTTGTGGTGTTGTTTAAATTTAGAAGAAATTAAACTATCTTGCCAGCCCTATTGATTATTCTTTAAATTATGTTTGCTTTCTTAGCCCACCCTTTGCCATAGAAACTCACTGGGTGATTTTGGACCATCACAATCTCAAGTGTGACTGATCTCATAGGTTTATGGTGATGGAGTAAAGCAGGACGGTGCATTCATGAGTTATGAATGAAAGATAAAAAAATTAGTAAGTAAATAAATGTAGGTACTCCTTGATTAACAACCACTACATCACCACCATTTTAAGTTTTGACCATGCTGAAGGAGTAATGATAATGACAAATGCTCAAAGGTTACCATGGTTCCAGCACCCCGTGGTTATGTGATTGAGATCTGGGCACTTGGCAATGGGCTTGCCATTACAAAAACTGTACCGTCCCAGTCATGTGGTTGTGATTTGCAATCTTCCCTGCCAACCGCTCCAATTCAAAGTTACAACGGAAGCTGGCAAGGAACGTTGCAAGTTGCTTGATTAAATCTCTCTCACCCACACACTATCCCGGAGTCTTGTACATCCTCTCCCACCCCACAGTAGCCACCCCAACCCCACTCTGCCCTGTGTACCCCTTCCCCACTCTCTCCCACTCAGCAGTAGCCACTTACCTGCCTGCTGACCTGCTTGCAAGTTGTCTGGGACTTGCAGCTTCCTATTGGCTTCCTACTGACTTTGGCTGTTGGAAGTTGGCAGGAAGTTGCAAGGAGGTGCTCACTTAATAACCCTCACTCCTCACTTAATGACAGCAATGATGGGAACTGCAGGGATTACCGTTGCTAAGTCATGTGGTCATGGGACATAATAATTTACGGTTACATTGCTCAGTGGCAAAAATTCAGGTCCCAATTGCTGTTGTAACTTGAGGACTACCTGTACAAGTAGTCCTTGACTTACAACAGTTCATTTAGTGACTGTTCAAAGTTACAACAACACTGAAAAAAGTGACTTATGACCGTTTTTCACACTTATGATCATTGCGGCATCTCTGGGGTCGCATGATTTACATTCGGATTGACAACTGACTCGTATTTATGACAGTTGCAGTGTCCCAGAGTCATGTAGATCCCCTTTTGCAACCTTCTGACAAGCAAAGTCAATGGGGAAGCCATTTAACAACTGTGTTACTAATTTTAAGAATTGCAGTGCTTCACTTAAGAAATGTGGAAGAAAATGGGGCAAAACTCACTTAACAAATTTCTCACTGAACATAAATTTTGGGCTCAGTTGTGGTTGTTAAGTTGAGAACTATTTGGACACATTTAAAGCTAACAACTTCAGGTATTGTACCTGGGCATGCACAGGAGCAATAAAAGATTCAGGAAAGTACAAGTTTTAATACTGGCAGCGTTACGGAGATGTCACCTCAGTGGTGACTCATCATCACACATCCTGCCACCTATCAAATTCAAAAGTATATTTACCAGAGTCCATGCAAATACCATGCAAATCTCAGGAAAGGTATGGTACCTTTTAAGGAATAGCTGAGCAATAATGAATGGGCCCACACTAATTCTGAAGTATCCTTGTCTGCTTCAGATGCAAATACTACAATAAATATAAAGACTTATCGCTTTTTTCAATATATGTTTAACATGAAAACAAAACTACTGGGATAGCTTATATTTAGAGCAGAGATTCATCACCATAATTTGTTAGGAACCTCATTTTGAATGTAAACAATTATTTCCATAGTTACTGTTAGCTATATGTTCTAAAATGGAATCTAAAGAGAAGATACTATTTTGTTCTGTTCAGTCTAAAAGAGGTTCTATTCTTCCTCATTTGCCTTTTAATTTCATTTCCCAATACCAAAAAGAATGAATAGTGCAAACTGAAAACAAATCTTACCAACATCCATAGCAGTTTCCATAAAACTTTTCTGCCTTGATGCAAATTCAGCCAAAAGCTTCTGTTGTCGTTCCCTGGCCTTTTGTCGTCTAATGAAATCAAAAGAAGGTGTGGGGTTATGATTATAAAGTACTTGTGGACATTTATTTATAAGGTCTATTTATAGATTGATATGAGAATCAATTCTTATTTTTCTCCCCCAAATCTGAAAGGTCATTTTTGCCCCGAAGTCACTTCTGTGTCTCAACTTTTCTTTTACTGCTTTCTCTTCTAGCTTGCTAGGCCAAAAGCAGTCTAGGACAGAAGCAGTAAATGGCAGATTCTTGGTCTCAGTTAAAAAATAAGTCTTATTACCTTCTGTGCGTTACTTCTGAGGAATCCAGGAAAGGACAAATATTGCTAGTTCCAAATAATAGACTAGCTCAAGGATTAACAGATCAAAAGACAGCAATACATGATATTTTGATTAGCAAGCTATTTGCACATGTGCTGAATGACATACAATTAGACAAATACATAAGTGGATTGAAAGCTGCATTCACGGGCACCAGTCATTGGTATCTTATCCAATGGAGTGAGCCATCAAGTACAATCTCATAAGATCTGCTCATACCTATGTTCCACAACATTTTTATCACCGGATGAAAAAGTAAATGACACCATTACAAAAATTGCAGACAGCACAACATTTGGTGGGATGGCTAATACCCTAGAATCCTAGGTATATGGTTTTGAAAGGGACTACAACACCAGCCAGAGCATAGAACAACTGAAGGAAGTAGTTCAAGATAAGAAAATGGGGCTATAATCAATATAATCAATGAGAATCTAACACAATTAAAGGAGCATCATCATCATATGTTATCAATCTCCACAACTTGATCAGTGCAAGAATTCCTATGAGTGGTACTCAAGCTGTTCCATTAACAGCTATTACCATAATTAATTTTTCCTACTTTAAATGCTGATTTTGTTCTCTAGGATTTTAGCCAGTACACCTAATACCATATGCAAAAATCAAATGAGAATGATAAAGAAAGATAATGATCTATGAGACTGAAGGACTGTGAGCCCTGCAAGGTAACTCAGATAAAAAGCAAATCTGGGCATACTGGCACTATATTTATTGTAAAGAAACACTAATACAATCTTTCAAGATTGAAAGTATTTCTTTCCTCCTTTCCTTTTATTCTCTAGAGAGGGTCCTTTCTGAAACGTTTCCAATGCCCTCCCGCCTTCTGTGGGCTGAAATATCTTTTACATGCTGGTAGTCTGGTGCACCTCCTATCTCCCAAGGTCATTTCCACATACCATTACAAGGAAGGGGGGGCAGGGGAGAGAAGAAAAATGAGGTAGCTATGATAGCACTCTTTGAAATATCTGAATGACTGTCGAAGTTGTCTCATCCTAAAGGACACAATGTAGTGGACTCTCCTCCTCTGGATGTGTTAAATACAGACTGGATGGGGATCTATTGAGACTGTTTAATTTTGGATTCTTGTCCTGAGAGGAATAGGTTTAATGATCTAAAAGGCCCCTTCCAACTATGTTAATGCATGCTGTATAATTCAAAACAAAATGCAACGCGATAAAACAAAACACTGACTAAAATAAGGACATATTGTATATAAAGTTTAAAAAACAGTGCCCACAAATACAGAATAGTGCCATTCTGAGATGTTAAACAGGAAGAGGGCTAAACATGTTTTCAACACATAAGTAAATTGTAATCACTCAAAGGAAACTTTTATCAAGAATATGAGGCAACTCATGTTTTTCCAAGATATCCCTCTCCGCTGTGCCTTTGTTAAACTGGCTAAATAGAGACCCTTAATAAGGAGACAGAAACAAACTGACAGAATCAGTACAAGTCGGTAATTTTCCGCAATGCCCCAAGGGGGACCACGCAGAAAGACTAAAAGTATTACAAAGCAACCCAGCAAAATTCCTTTCTGTGCCTTAGTTCCTATAGCAACAAATTCTGCGGGCGATGCCAAGTTTGCCTAAGATGAATAAGCTAGAAAATAGGTCATCCAGTCTCTTTTTTGCCCAGTTTTTATTCTAGCATCAACAGCAATAGCTGAGCTTCTCAACTCCCCGGCTGATAGATGGCAGTTACAGGCAGCACTGACAGATAGCACTTTATTGTGATTTATGTTCAGTGAAACAAAGCAAGTCATGATAGATATTTATATCTGGGTGATGATTTTACATACTGCAAAAGATTTAGCACACAACATTGTCACAATCTGTTTTCTATTGACATAGGTCTTCTAAGAACATCTGTACAATGTGCCTCCGATCATAAATATGGTTCTGTGTCCAGGAAACTCAATTTTCCATGGACAAACTTCCAATTCATGCAAATGTGTCTATACCAAAATAATATGATGTTTACCTTTCAGGTGAGTATTTACCAAAATAAAATACATGGCAATTGCATATTATTCTACCGCACTGCTGTTTTCAAGTATTCTCGTTAAAATCTTTTTTCTCCTCACATGAAAGCTTTTGGTTTCTTTGATTGCAATGTTCAAATCACAAAGACAATAAGCTAGATATATTTTTGCACATCAAGTAATATTGACTATACACATTTCAAGTTATGAATCCTGGGACAAATATGACTACTTAAAACATGCCCATCTGCATTTGAAATTTTTCCAATTCAAATATCTCAGAAAAACTCACATCTCTTTCAACCTTCCTGGGAACTTAGCTAGCAGAGGGACATCATGTTATGGCACAGTATACGTCTCCATAATGGAATCAACACAGCAACATGACTGTTTATACCTGACTTTTCCTTGAATCCTCTGTCAAAAAGATCCACTAGGATTAAACTTAAGAGTTCTGATATAAAGACTCCTCTCCAACGTATCCCTTATTAGTTGTTTATTATCACTTTAATTTTTATATATCTGGGGGTGGAGGTACAGAGGAGATGTCACATCTTTTACTAACAAATCTTTACATCTGTTAGTTTGCTCCAGGAAACTAGTTTTCATGTACTGCGTCCTTTTCTACTTATTGCACTAAAATATTTTTTACAAATTTAGATTGTACTCTTTATAAAGAGTTGAGCGCATCTTACATCTGCACTCATTTTTACTCGGAATATTTTCAGAGTTGCAGATGCTTGATACATTCCTGATGTATGGATGAATTTTCAAATTGCTATTCCTGATCTTTGTGCCATATTTGTAAAATGTTCTAACTGCCTCCCCTCCAAGCACCATTTATATATAAAAAAGTATGCATAAGTGTTTGAAGGCCTAGCCTACTCAACAGATCAACAACAACAACAACAATTCCTCTGCTCTTCTCAGTGGCATTTCTGTTTGTTTGTTTGTTTTTAATTTTGGAGCATATTCTGTTGTAATGACAAATTTAAATCAATTACATTACAATGGAAAAGTCTTCATATGGCTGCTGATAAGAACACAGCAACCACTGATATATCTGAAAACTGCTAGGCAAAGATAACAGATAATCAGAGTTGGAAGGGACCTTGTAGGTCATCTAGTCCAACCCCCCGCCCAAGCGGGAGACCCTACACCACTTCTGACAGATGGCAGTCCAAAGGACTGAGACTTATTTATTTACCAGTTTCATAGCTCACTGAGCTCAATATATTCTGGAAGGCTTACAGCACATTAACACTGCAAAAGCTCCGACATAAATAATCCAACTGTTGAAAAATAACAATAATAATAATTCTCTAAGATGGACACCAATAAAATTTATTTAGAGTTGAAGGCTCATTGAAATTAAGCTGTCTAAAAATCACAAGGGAATATATGCTTTACAGACTTCTAGTCTGAAATGTGAGGGCTCCCACAAAGAAGACCTCTCAGCCTCAGCCATATGACCCTCACTCCAGAGAAAGGGAAAACTCTTGAACAGATCTTTAGATGTTGTCACTGGATATGCATAATCAATTCTGTTCTATGCTTCTCTCTAAAGACATAACTAATCAGTAACTATTCCTTTCAGAGCCAGAATTGTACAGTGGTTAAAGGCACTGGGCTAGAAACTGGGAGACTCTGAGTTCTAATCCTACCTTGGAAAGAAAACCAGCTGGGTGACTTTGGGCCAGGACCTTTCTCTCAGCAATATGAAGAAGGCAAACCACCTCTGAAAAACCTTGCCAAGAAAACTACTTGTCTATGCAGTCACTGGGAGCCAAGATTGACTCAAAGGCACAAACATACACAAACTATTCCTTAAAACATCCATTTTGTATTTTAAAGTTACCTAGATTTAATACAAGACCTCTTGGAAGATTGGATTTTAGACCTGTTTTAGCAGCAACGTATATTTTGCTATGTATCTGTACATATTCACAGTCTAGAGGCCTCCTTTGCCTTAACTTTAATTCAGCAAGCAATTACAGGTGGTTCTTGCTTAACAATGGTAACTGGGTCAAAAACTTTCATCACTAAGCAATCCAACACACCACTTAGCCATAGAGATTCTAGCAATTCTTGCTGTCATCATTAAGCAAATCTGCCATGTCGCCCTGTGTAACTTCCCGCTGGCTTCCCCACTGACTTTGTAAGAAGCTAGCAAAGACAGTCGCAAATAGTGATCACATGACTATGAAGATGTTGCAACCATCATAGGTATGGTAACTGCTTGTACGTACCATTTGTTTAGCTCCATTATATAGCCAAACTGTTGCTGAACAACTGATCATTATGTGAAAGTCACCTGTGTAGTTTTTCAAGGCTAATTCGCACATGACATTTCTCAGTCAGTTGAAAAATTGCCAAAATGGCTTTAGTAAGACACCATTCCTTGTGTAGTCGTAATTTGTTACCATAATATATTCATATAGACAGGCAACCATCTTAAAAAGCTCTTGTATTTTGCCTATTTTAACCAGATTTCTGTTTCTAATTCATTGGATTCTTCACTGCACCCTGAGCAACTTCACATTCACCATGTATTTCTGTTCCAGTTCAGTAGACATTTAGCTCCACAAGTCTTGACAGCCCAGAGCCAGCCACCGCTGATGTTTACATGCCTTTCTATAGTCTTACATTTTACTAGATGCCCATGTGCTTAGCAATCGGAACAGGCATAGGATTTAACCTTAACTGAAATATTATGTAGAGGTGAATTTGGTTTTTGTCTTTACTTTAAAAAAAACTTCAATATAGCTTATTCTGTCATCCAAAACTACAAAACTGCCAGACACAAATAACCAGGAACAGGAGTTGTGTTCAAAGCAGTAAGAGTTCATTCTTGCCACCTATACTCAAGAATCTGAGAACTAATGGTCCAAGCTAATTTGGAACGAGATAAGGGTCAATGGAATTCGTGCAAGGCCAGACTTGGGTCTCTTGGGGCTACGCAATGACTTCAAAACGATTACATATTTAATTCTGCCCTCTAGCTCAGCCTGTTCATCCCCCTAGAAAATGTACAGTATTAAATAAAATAATAAAATAAAATAGGATAAAAAAATAAAATCAAATCATAAAATGTTAAATTAGAACATGGCTTGTATTACCCATAAGGAAGTTTTTGCCCACAACCCACTTTTTTAGAATACATTTTCAAATGCAAAATAAGGCAACAATAACAGTTGGAGAACAAAATAATATCATGCTTCTCTTGTCAGCGTTTTAAAAAAAATTACCTTTCTTCTTTGTCCAAAGTTTTCTTCTCTGTTGGACTAATCTTTTTGGGTGGGACCATTGGAGTTACTTTTCTACATATTTCTTCAATGATGTGTTTGTTTAATCTACTTTGAAAAGCAGCTTTTAATAAAATCCTTTCTACAGCAGTCATTCCATCGCCATGAGAATATTTGGGGTTTTCGTGGTGATTTGACGTATCCATGTCATCCAACCACGGAGGATAGTAGGAGTTCTGTTTGCCTGACAGTTTATGGTGAAGCTTAATAAGCAAGGACAATATGCTTTCTTTGATTTCTAAAATAGCTGTTGTTAATTGGGGAGTTGCACCAGGAGCAGACCATTTCATTGAAGACTTCGGCCGAACAGCCTGACTGGCTTCAGTAGTATTGCGATTAATTATCTCCTGAAATTTCTTTCGACGCTCTGCAACCAAACTGAACACTTGTGCAGTCCCTGAATTCTTAAAAGGAAAACATAAACACTGCATTAGATGCCAAAACCCCCACTTTTTGCGAAACATTTTAGCAGCAACAGCAAAGCATACCAAAGGGAATTTTAGTTTAATCTAAAATGCAATGAAACTGACAACTGAAAAATACTGTATTGTACACACACACACACACACACACACACACACACACACTCCTTTACATATAATGTTCATATATAATGTTGAACCGAAATGTGGTATGCTTGTGCTTGGTTTAGCATAGAATGGAAATTAACTTGTAACAGTTTAGCAGTGTGTGTGAATCAAGCCATAATAGCTTGTGAAACATTTTTTTTAAAAAGCTAGCAAAGTATTATATGCAAATGCAACTTAAATGAATGCCATGTTCTGTAAGGCTAAAGTGTACATAAGTCTCCACTGCTACACCAGATAACACGATCAGGAGAAGGATCAAATGCTTTTTATCCCATCTTCCCCTTTTGGAGCAAACTTTCTACATTTCAACTGATTTAATTTGTAAGCTAAGCTTTAACTGTGTAAAACATTTTAGTCGCATTTGTGTGCATCGCTAAACATGGTTTGTTAAAGAAACTAAAATCCTATTAAACATTTGAGTCATTATACAGAATTGCAGGACCAGAAAGATATTTGAAAATTCTCTAGCCGTTGCATAGCTGCTGAATAATTTCTACAGAAGCCTTTGAATTGGAGTTGTAAAACTCAGCTATTTTTGGATGCACTTTTTTTATTTGACAGCATGGAAAGGTTTGTGTTCGATGTTTCATGTGGGTGGGGAGTAGACGGACAGACAGACTGACTGACTGACTGATTGAATGAATGAATTTATAAACCACTCGGAATCTTGAGGAGGTACATAAATAAATGTAATAAATACCTCCCAACACACATTTTCTGCTATTTCTACTAAAATGTTAATAATAGGGAACTAGAAGTACAATTATTTACAGCAACTTGGTCCTGAATGCATATAAGGATTGGAGCAGAAACAGGGTTTAGTGTAGACTTGGTAGGCTTTAAAACAAATTATTCAATCTGTTGAACAGCTTCTTTAGTTTACCATAAGAGCCATGGTGGCGCAGTGATTAGAATGCAGTACTGCAGGCTAATTCTGCTGACTGCCGGCTGCCAACATTTTGGCAGCTTGAGTCTCACTGGCTCAAGGTTGACTCAGCCTTCCATCCTTCTGAGGTCGGTATAACGAGGGCCCAGATAGTTGGGGCCATATGCTGACTCTGTAAACCACTTAGAGAGGGCTGGAAAATACTGTGAAGTGGTATATAAGTCTAAGTGCTATTGCTATGTAGGATATATGTACTTTTAACACGTATCTTTTATGAAACAGAGGTAAATACCAATGTAAGTGTTTAGTGTTGCTCCTTGTAATGCGGAGAAATGTTGTGAAGAGGGAAGGCTTGTCAGAAAGGATCTGGGAAAGGAAAGAGTTGGTGATAGGCAAAGAAAAGAAGGACAGAGAAATCTGAGAACTGTGAATGAGAAGTTCTTAAACTGTCTTGTAGGGGTTTTTTTTTCCCTTCCTAGCTGTCTTTTTCCTTCAAGACTGGAGAAGAACAGAATGAAATAATCAGCTAAGATTAAGCAAAGAAATAAAGTTGGGATGGAACAACAAGCCACAAATACTACAAAAGGAGATTCATAAGACAACTTCAAACCATGATTTCAAATTAAGGTATGCTACCAATATAAAGTTAGTTCACTTCAGCAGGTTGCAATATAAAAAGCACAAGCCAAATTAACAATGGAATACTAATATATTCCAAACTGAATTTTGGGGAAATAGTAAACTCAGTTTATTCTTAGGTAAGTACCAGAATGTATGTTTAATAGATTTTTTAAAATCCAAAGTAAGATTCAAGAACTTCTCTTATTCTGAACAGTTTTAACAATTTATGGTCTAACATTTACAGAAGGGGATCACATACAACATTTTTTTTTCTTCCTTAAAAAGCAATTATTAACAAACACACATTTAATACTCCAAAAGATTTGGAATGCTTAGGAAAAATTCTAGTGATGATCCAAAAATCAAACTCTACACTATATATTTCACAAAAAGTTGTACGTCACATAATATGAGCTTATTGCCACTCTTAAAAAACTAAAGGAGGATACCTACTTTCCATTTAGTAGGGTTTTTTAAAATCATAATCTCAATTCTAATAAAATATAAGAATGCATGTTTGTTTTACCTAGGAAAATAGACTATGGCTTAGATCTTCATAATTTTTCTATCTGAGAGGTAACAATCCAATTATGAATTAATTATAAAATAATTATGTTCATGAACATGAATAATTTTTCAACTCAAATTATTTTTAACAGTACCGGAAGCCTAAGTTTACTGAGAAAAGGGAAACTAAATTGAAAATTATTAAATATTAGCAATACTTCCAACAAAAATTCATACATATTCAAACAAAGCAAGCTAGCATATATTCCATTAACAAGTTACTTATTATTTCTGGCAGCTCGCATATTGAATTTAGGACCAAACTAAAGGATTACACTCATATATTTTAATAGAAATACAAATATTTTAATACAATCATAAGACTATTTCAAAAATACTGTGTCTTAGTGGTTTGAAATGAATAGGAAATGCCATAATGTTAGGGTCAGCATAGTTAAAGCAACATTGCATTAGATTTACAAAATACACACAAATCTACCTCTCTCTGGAGTCCTTTAGAGCGCCTTGGATTCTGATAAGTTGGAGGAAAAAGGAGGCTATTAAAAATCCTTTAGAATCATATTACTAAATACCAGATATGTAAACAGTGACAGAGAAAATTACATTTTAAGCAAAGCTTACTTGAACTCCCTATATAAAGATTAAAATCTATGCTGAACTTAAACATCTAAAATTACCACAGTAAGAAAAAAAAAATAGAGGTTACAACTTTACCTGAGAGGTTGCTAAGCCATCAGAGCTTGTACTTGCAGGCAGTTCTCTTTTCACCTCTGGTGCTGTCTCTGGTACTCGTACCCGCACATAGTTAATAAAGTGACGCATATTTGACACCAAATTATTCCCTGGAAACCAGCTATCATGGCAACGTTCATGGCCACCCATGGAATCCTAGTATGTTAACCATAACACATGAAGTTGATGATCAACATTGTACGATTCAATTAGCACAAACAGTAAATATATAAAAATTAATATCAACTTCAGCATGTAAAAAAATACTTAGTTCTCTATTTAGCCATGTAACTATGGTAGTTTAATAACAATAAATATATAGACTAATATCTTGGGGGGGGGGGGAAGTATGTTCAAGATAGAATAGAATTTATACTTATTCATGCAGCGTAAAACATTTGAAGGGACATTCTTGGAGTGGTTATGTCACCCAAGGTCTTATTAGGGCTTCTTCAAACGTTTTGAGAATTGTCCAGGATATGCTTCTCTTGGGATTGCTCACCAAGTGAAGTCCCCAAATGGGTTGCATGACCCTAACATGTAGCATCTCACTTTACAAAGTACTCAGAAAACCTGGGTACATAATACTTTTACTAAATTCCAGGATCACATTATTATCATTGATTTTTCTTTTATCTTATCGTGAATATCATATCTTAGCATTTTATGTGTCCTAGATTATTGTGATATGTTCAATACACTATTTTTTAAAAAATCTTAATCTACTATTATACATAAATGGAACCCCCAAAAAAATTAAAATAGCAATCCTATGGAATTCATACTTCCATATACCAAGGTCAGCAATACATGTTCTTTATAACCCTTCAAAGAGGTTTGTGATTTACTGCTATTCCTATACTATGCCTGGTAAGTGGAGAAGAAATAACTTGCACAAGATTAGCTTGGCTAAAATACTCATTTTTAGTTGACATGTTATATTACTTTTCCTTTGAGCTCACCTTCACCCTTTAAATCCATCTATCTTTACTCAACGAGAGAAACATATCTCTAAAAATAAAATGCATCACAAAGGCTAGTATATATTGGAGATTTCTCAGGTTGCAAAAAGAGAAAATCACATCATCCATCCATACAAACAAGATATTAGCAGATGTGGGGTAGCCTTAATTTTGCAAATAACACGATTTTGTAGGAATGATTAAAAACTATCCCATAATAATTCGGTAACTTAGAATGTAGAATCTATAGAGATATAGGTTGACTTGAATGGGAATAATCAAGAAAAGCAGCAGGAGAAAACAAAATGGAATGGCTGGAACAGGAGAATGCATATATAAATGAATGAAGGAATAATGTAAATTTTTTGTGTATGAGTGGGATACTTTCACATTCACATTTAACAATTATTTTTAATATAACTTCACAATTGAAGATTTAATTTCTCAATAAGAGAACTTAAATGTCATGCAACTGAAAGTGTGTTTTCAGTACAGGTACAGGAGAAAACCTATAAATGGAGGAAGAAATACTCAGTAGGCAGGAAATATGGCAGAATATAAAAAGAAGGGAAAATTGGAGAAAAATGGTATGGAGAAGAAGCCTGAAAAAAGCACAACACTGCACCATTTCAATGCAAAGCTTGTTTGTTTTCTATGTAAAATGCTTTAATTAGCACTTACTTCTTCATCAGATTCCTGTTCAGAAGAATTCTCTAGTCCCAATTCAATCAAATATAAAACCATGCAAAGGACATGTTCTGACAAATTTTGATGATCCATTAAAATCTATGACAAAATAAAGAAACACATTTTCCATTTAGAATTCAGGGGAATAAAAACTTCCCATTCAGAATTCAATAACTGAATACACAGTATTAATGAATGTTACAAGAATCCTCAACCACAACCGGAAAAATATTTTATCATAAGATTATTATTTTTTAAAAAGAACTGAAAAAGTACAAACTGTATATACATACATAGATACATACATACTAGTAAGCTTAAATATATGTACTTGTGTTCAGTTTTTCCTTTGGAAAAACAATGAAAAAGAGGAAAACATGTACAATTTATGTATTGCATTGTATTGTGTGTAATAAAAACAATATTTTTCGCACAAAACTTAAAACAATGTTGAAAGTAATTCTTAGTTTCAAATTCTTTATCCCAGCCTTTCCAATACTACCTTGTAGAGTAGAGTGAACAGTACAATGTGTAAAGTTTTGCAATGCAAAAGTTTCATGAGTCCTTTATAACTTGGGTGCAAATGTGTTCGTTTCTTGTAGGGAGGCCAAGGATTTCCATGGACTTTTCCACTCTGTTTTAAACTGTAAAAGACAGAAATTCTACACTGAATATTCTTTACCTGTAAACATGAAGATTAGTTATACACTTGAATTTGAACCACTTTTTAAGCTAAAGATACAGAGTTGAAGGAAAAAAAGGAATAGAAGACTGAGGAAAGAAGAAACTCGAAAGGTTGATCCAATCTGATTTTACTTCGCCTGAAGGAACACATTATTCAATTCACTAAAAAATGAAAAGGTTATATATATATATGAAATATGGCAGGTGATACATCATTTTGACATATCATTTCTAAAAACCAAAGCAATAAAAACATAGACCAAATCTAGCTCAAAACCAGACATTTCATAATATTTTGCAGTATACAAAAAGTATACATTTAACTACTATGTAGCACCCTAATAAGGGATAACTTGTCATAATCTATAAATAAAACAGTTTTTCCCTGACTAAATTGAAACTGTATATAAACATGGATCAGATTTTAGAGCTTATCCACAACAATGGATTTTCTCTTGACTATATTCCAGGCACAATTGATTCAATATGCAATACTGAGACTTGCATACATTCACAGATTACCGTATTTTTTCAGAATATAAGACGTACTTCCCTCCCCCCCCAAAAAAGTGGGTGGAAATGTCTGTGCATGCCGGCCCCCACCCTTCGGCCTCTGCCTCCCAGCAATTTGCCTCCTTGCAGCAAACAGCAAACAACCTGGTCTGCTTGAGCACAGCCTGACTAGCACAAGCAGCTGATTGTCAGTTGGATCGTCCTCCCTACGATCAGCTGTTTCAGGCTGAAAAGATTGCCATCACCTATTGCTGCCTCCGCATGCCCCATTTTCGGGCTCCACATCCCGTTTTCAAACTCCGCACAGCCTGTTTTCGGCCTCCTTGTGCCCCATTTCCCACCCATTCCGGGTGGCGGGGATTGGAACAGGCGGAAAATGGGATGAAGAGGCCGAAAATGGGGTGCGCGGAGGCAGCAATAGGCAATGGCGATCCCTGCAGCCTGAAACAACTGATCATCGGGAGGATGATCCAACCGACAATCAGCTGCTTGTACTAATCAGGCTGTGCTGAAGCAGACCAGGCTGTTTGTTGCAAGGAGGCAGAGACAGATTTTTTTCTTGTTTTCCTCCCCAAAAGCTAGGTGCGTCTTATACTTCAGAGCATCTTATACTCTAAACAATATGGTATTTCTCTAATACTTAGTTTGAACACAAGAAATATCCTATTATATTTAGAAGCAGCTTGCAATTCACCTAGATTGGGCATTAACATAAAAGCCAATATAGAAAACTATAATTACTGTTACTATTTCTGATGCAAAGTGTCTATTTTCCTGAATAAACAGAGTACTGCTGCCAACAAACCAGTATTAACAGATAAATTAAAATTTCAGCCATTAGCTTGAAGATGTTTTAATTGGTAAGCCTATATTAAAGGAAAGGGTTTTTTTGCCTCCCTTAATTCTTCTGTAAGGCACTTAAACACACAGAGAGAGAGAAATTCCAAATAGTCAACAGCTTCCTATTTCTGTTACATAACGGTCTTTTTATGACACAGAACATATTCCACTTACAAGGCAGTATATCTATCCATTGCAGACTGTACATCTCTGCGATAAACAGTTCGGAGAATTACCATGACTGGGTCAAATTCTTCATCCCAGATCTCAGCTGTTAAAAAGAGCCAGTACATATTTACATATT
Source organism: Pseudonaja textilis (assembly GCF_049901715.1). Classification (NCBI taxonomy): domain Eukaryota; kingdom Metazoa; phylum Chordata; class Lepidosauria; order Squamata; family Elapidae; genus Pseudonaja; species Pseudonaja textilis. The sequence continues at coordinate 188,709,105 of NC_141990.1, forward strand.
ATGATTATTTTATTGTCATAATTTTATAATTCATAATATGCACAAATTCATAATTTAATTATGATACTACATATATAATAATTATGGTAATTTCATATAAAGCTATGCATGTACTATATAGATGAATAGATCAGTAACAGAATGCACTTCATTTATCCTCACCATCTCCATTATCACAACCTTTCTTCCCCAAGATTAAAACAGAGCAATATTATCCATTATATTCTTTTTTACACATCAAAAGTCACCATGTTTCTTTAAATCAAGTGATTAAGAAAACAAAAGCACATATCATTCAAGCATACATCATATAATTAACACTATGTAACCGGTGTTAAAAATGAAATAGAAGTATTTCTGATCTTTTTAGAGTGCTTAAAATAAGTTGCAAATGTACAGTACATTAATACATTTTATCCTACCTTTAGGTGTATACATTCCTTGCTGCATGGAACCCCCTGCCTCAAATACAGGGGCTTTAAAATCAGCCACAGCAGACAGCATTGATTCAAAACTTAAACTTCCAGGAATAATGCCACTTTTAGGATTAGGATTTTCTGGAATGTTATCATTTGGTTAAGACAATAGCAATCATTAAGAAGATATTTTCTGCAGCAAGGTTTTCCTATAAACATTGTATGTAACTGTTTAGAAGGAAAAAACTATCAACATTACCTTGTGGAAATGCTAAATTTCACCACAAGAGGTCTCTATTAGATCATTAAAATTTGAATCCCATTTTAATTATTTTAGTCTTTTGGGGATTACAGGAATTAAATTTGTAGTACATCTTTAAATAGCAAAATTTACATCGCTAGAAGAATAATGGTATACTGCACTCTTCTGGTTCTTTGTATACATTGCATAACTTTTAAACAGATTTATGTTTCAAACTATCAATTACATAAGATATATGCTTATTTGTCCTGGTTCCTTCTATCCCTACCCAGAATTCAAGGCCCAACAAAGAGCAGGCACTTTACCTAAATGCCAAAATACACACAGATTTTTTGTCACTTCTTTAGAAACAAATTGTAGAAGAAGTCAGGATAAAGTGTGATAGATTTCTTACATCAAAACTAGAGAGACTTGGCTTACTGATAGCATTTTGCCAATACAACAAAAGTTTAAACTTTATTCCAAGGTTGTTGTGATTTTTATATGTAAAGCTTAGCCACAAATAACGATTAACCTGATATGGGGCAACACAAGTTCAAAATAGTTTTATTTGTAAAACACATGAAAGGAAAATGCAACAGAATGCCTGAAATCATAAATTAAATAATTTCACAAGGATATAAGGTCCAGTAGAGAACTATGAGTTCTGTCATTCATGCAGAGCTGAGCTACCATTTCGGCTCTTAAAATCTCATCATCTGTCATCCCTAGAAAAAAATTGATAGGGAAATTAATATACTCAAAATCTAAGAAATAAAAGATTTATGTTTACTATACAACTTTCCAACTAAATGATAAACCTGTTTAAATGGCCTAAAGTGTATTGAAGACATCCAAGTATAACACATGTGCCTTACAAGCCCCGTCTCTTACAAGCTATGTAAGATATCTTAATTAGACATTGGGTCCCACTGAGTCCATTTAGGCTTATTTCTGGATAACACATATATAAAATGCATAGTAAATTAACATTCTCCTCAATCGGATGCTAACATTCCAGTGTTAATTTTTTGTTTACATATATTTCAATTTTTGAAAATAGTTCTATCCCACTCTCATTATGTTGGTCCATGATCATAATAAAGATTTGATTGAGCTCTCCAAACAATTAACTTTTACCTATTAACAATAAATCCCCGCATGAGTCAGAATACTTCAAAAGAGCTTTTATGAATACAATGCATATACAATATAAGAATACAGTCTGATGCAAATTCATCTGATCATTTGCTCCAACACAAGCTTGAATGTTGTTAAGTCATCAGAAATGAACTGTTTCCAAAATAAAGACATGGAAAAATAAAAAGCTCAAATAAAGAGCAAATGCTAACCATTTTGCCATTACTGATTATTTTTCTAACTGATGCTAGATTTCACTCTTCCGTGGAAATAAGTAGGACAAGAAAAGCTAATGCTTCTTCTTCTTTTTTTAGTAGTTTGTAGTTTGGATAGAACAGAATAAACCTAACGCTAACTTTAGCCCTAAAATCTAGCTAAAGTTTGGAGAGCAGAGCAAAGACCCCTCCCCCATTGCCAAACCAGAAAAAAAAAATGTTGGATCTGGCTAATTCTGTTGTGGATGGCAGGGGTTAACTAGAGTATTCATCTACCTAGCTGTAAAATAAACTAACATCTTCTCTTTCGGAGGTGGAAAAAAAAATGGCTCTTGTTGCAGGCATCCTGGAGACTTCAAAGTTCTCAATCAGTAACAAACTAAATAAGGAGAACCAGATTATTTTCCCAGGATGTCCAAGCAAAGAAATATTTCTATCTTTATCCCTAACAGAGACAGTTGAAAATATTGAACTAAATGAAACAACTGATTTGATCTAGTGTTTATTTATATAAAAAAAATACTGACTGCCCATCTTACCACAAGGAAACTCTGGGTGGTTTACAATCATGAAAGTTAAATATAAATATACTAAAAACATAAATTAAAACAATCAAAATGCTACGATCCAATTAAAGATGGGGAGGGCAGGGCCAGGTTGTGGGGAGGTGGGTTCTATTGTTAATCCATCAACCACCTCCACTGTGGCCTTTTCCCATTGGGATCCCTAGTTACTATAAAGCAGCTTTCTACAATTTTCCAGTTTTGTAAGTCTTTAACTAGAACGGATAATAAAAAATTAAGGATCAAAACAATAATGCTACACATATTTACCTGGAAACAAGCTCCATGAAATATAACAGAACAGAACTTCTGCCAATGTGGCACTCAAATTAAGAATTATTTGTTGGCTTCCTGAACTAAGCCTTTAATATAGCAGTTGCTTGTAAACAACAAATATGAACACGTATTTAACCAGGTTGCAAGAAATAAGAAAATAAATTGTTACCAAATAGTTTGTACCTGTTTTATCTGCCCCACCCTGATAATTTAAAATTCATTAAGGTCTGTGTTACGCACACCTGCATAAATAAGCTGCTAAAACTAAAGCATAGAAGAAAAGACTCCAAGTTCACCTAAATGTAAACGTAGACTTAAAAGAATGACAAGAAAGGTTAAAGCGCCTTCTAACATTGACCTCTCATGCTCCGAATCTAGCACTGTGTTCTGATGTTGGGAAGCCATTGTTAAGAGATCGACCACTTTGAACCTATAGGGATTAAAAAAAAACAAAGACAAATTCAGAAACATAATTGTGTACAGGTTTGAAGAAACCTTTGAATTCATGCAACCCCAAAATCTATTGCTAACTTGAGAGGATTGTGAAGCTGTAGAATTAGCCAAACAACACTATTAGCTTAATTTGCAAGCTTTCATATCAGCATCCTATCTATTTCTAAAGCTTCTTGAACCTATCTTGTATTTTTCCTCATTGTACTCTACAGCAAATGGAACTCACAAGAGAGCAAGTATGGGCTAAATATTCCTAACATCTATGAAGCCAAGAAAATCACGTAACTAAACTCTTGCTGATTTTCTCTCTTTAACTTTTTGACATTGCTAAGAGGATGAAATTTGGGAGGAAACTCTATAAAGATAACCTGAGCAAGAAAAAAAAATCCAGCCTAGAAAAAGTTGGCTATATTGCTAAAGAAAATTATGGGTCAAAATAACATGTGCATTTGGGATACGTGCTTTCTACCAAACTAAGAGACACCTTCTGACCAGTGTACTATTTGATGTTGTTTAGTGACTGTTCAAAGTTACTACAGTGTGAAAATATTTTGACCAATCTTTGCATTTATGACTGCCTAACCATTCTGGTTATGTGATCATCATTAGGTATTTCACAACCGATGCACGTAACTGCCATTGACACGGTTCCTAATTGGCTTGTGAAAGCAGAGTTAATGGAGAATGTGGAAATAAAATTGCAAATTGTGGTAACATTTAACGTGGTAGTTTATGTAGCGACCAAATGGGAAGTGATATAAATCCATCGTGGTCATGTGATTTTCCATCTTAGTCACTTAGTGACAAAGTTGCCCATTCCAATTGTGGTCAGTAACTGAGGAGTACCTCTATATAGAACCTATACAGGAATGTAGCCAACTCCACTAGGTTGTTTACAAGTCTACTTGGGAGAAAGAATCAGTGGCAAAGATTGACCTCCAGAAGATCCTTTAGAGTCATGAAGATTCAACATGCAGTGCTTAGTTGAGTGTTAAATGGTTGCAGCCCTGCAACACTCTAGTGAGGGGGATTTTTGAGGAATTTTTATGACAAGGTTACAGCCATAGATTATGAAGTGACAAGAGTTTCTAACTTAAGAAGTTTCTTCTTGAGAATGGCATTGGTTGTTGTTTTGACTGTGGAAAGTTCCACAAAATGGAAACCCCTGGATACATTTATTTTTGTACTACCCCCAGAATGAATCTGGTAAATAAATTCCTGTATGCTGCAAAAAAAAAAAAAAAAAAAAAGAACTGAATGAGCTGATTTCTGATGACGTAAGTTTGAGAATTAGTAGGAGCTAAGTACAGGGATGTAAAAAAAAGCCTGTAAAAAGGCTGAAAAAGAATGTAATCAATCCCAGCAGATGTACAGGTGTATGAGATGTGATGGTATGTGAGAATGACCGGGACGGGGACGGGGGACATGTTGCCTAGAGAACAATCAGAGGGTGGGTACAGCTCTATAACAGGCTGATAAAGAAACTCCTCCCTAACTTACGAGACTATAAAAATAGATAGTGAGAGATTTGTACTTTCAGACTTGCAAGATTCTATTAAGGTAGCCTGAGAGTAAAGTAGAATTAGCTCATTGGGTCATGTTTCCAAATAGTCTATCTGGGAAGGCTGACAGAGATGCTACATTTGTTTTGTTTTTCAATTGAAAAATAGCTTTCCAGATCTTTACAATTATTTTCAGTATTATAGAAATATCCTTTCTAAATAGGCCTCTAGATGAATTATTTTCTTTTGAAAGGCTTCGTGAGAAATTATCTCTGTAAATCAGCATTTCTCCACTGGAGTTTCATGGAACTTTAGAATTCTGCGAGAGATAAGTGATTCGAAGAAGAAAAAGAAGAACATTTTTTTCCAATCATGAATCATGCAATGCTAACACTCACAGTGGTGGGAATCTTTATCCACTGCAACTCAGCAGCCAACTTGATGCTTTAATATAGTTGCAAAGGTTTAGGAAGAGTTCTATTTTCAATGTTTCTAATTTGCCTAGATAGTTTCTCTCACATCTAAATAGTTTACAGTTTTAAGAATGTATACGGTGGACATATTAGTTGGATGTATGATTATTGTAAATTGGCCTTTTCTGTTTGTTGGTATACAAGCAGAATAAATACGGGTAGTTCTCAACTTATGACCACAATAGATCCCTTTCTAACCACAGTTGTTAAGTGAATCATTGCAGTTAGTAGCAAAATTATTAAATGAATCTGGCTTCCCCATTGATTTGCTTGTCAGAAGGTCGCAAAAGCTGTTCACGTGACCCCGGGACATTGCAACCGTCATAACTATGAGTCCGTTGCCAAGCATCCAAATTTTGATCATGTGACCACAGGGAGGCTGCAATGGTCATAAGTGTGAAAAACGGTCATAAGTCACTTTTTTCTGTGCCATTGTAACTTTGAACGGTAACTAAACAAACTGTTGTAAGTAGAGGATTATCTATAGATGATTTTTATATAAAATAATAGCACATTACCTTTCAAAAACTGAGGAAATAAAATAATCGGGGTCAAGTCGAGAAGCACAAACCTTCAAAGAAGCACATATACACGTTAGTTATCATATTCAATTATGTACTAACACTAAGTGATGGAGTCAAAGACAGCGTTGACCTACCTGTAACAGATAAATGTCAGGATCAATCATAGAATTACAGAAGTGAGACTGCACATATGTCATGGCTTGTCCTTTAATCTGCAGGCCGTTCCTTACCCACATATTACTATGAATTTCAGAAAGGCTTGCCTACCAAATGTGGAATAAAAGGAAAACAATTTCCACATTATTATATTTTATAATCGTAGATAAACATGTGATCTATTGACTATCTGTGTTATTTTTATTTCCTGAAAATACGTTCTTATATTGAGTTATACAGTTTTTGCAGCAGATCTCCAGCAAGATTGGAACCTATCAAAATATTTGTTCTTTTTAGGACCACAAATTGTATGTATGCTATCTCAAGAAAGTAGCAACATATCTAAGTTTCTTTGTATGCTTTAGTGCATCTTCAGCTCCTAGAATAAATTTAAATATTCAATAAAACAAAGTAGTCCTTGATAGTACCTTGCCTATTTTACTTGTATTTAATTTCCTTTGAAAATTTTGTCTTGCTTTTGTTCTTTGTAAACTTGCATTATCTAGCAATTTGTCTTTCTTTATTGTGCTCCTCTCATAAACATAAATTGAAAGATAACAACATAAAATGCTTTGACATAAGTTTGATAAATACATTCAAGTTGGACACTAGAGTCATACATCCAGCTATAAAACAATTGCAATTTAGAATAAACAATTTAGTCTTCCAAGCTTTGGGGCTCGTGCTGGAGCCCATCTTCAGGGAACTTATCTCTAGCAAAGTGTGAGCTGTTCTGTGTGTGGTATTTATAGTGCCTGTTGTACTGCACACAGAATACCATACACAGAACAGCTCACACTCTGCTACAGAGAAATTCCCTGAGGATGGGCTCCAGCATGAGTCTGAAAGCTTGGAAGACTAAAACTCTGGTCCCAGTGACCAATCCAGATTGGATCCTGCAACATTATCCTGGGACACATATATCTGCCTTCATTCATATAAATCAATTGCTTCCAGTAAATCCAAGGCAAATTGAATACTCTGTCTATGAAATTTCATCAGTGATCACTATTTGACACCTCTCGAAGTTTACATAATAGTATGCTGAGATAAGAAAAGATTTACCTGAATTTGAAGTGGATGAACCATTAGTTTCATCAACATCTCTTGGTCTGGAAGAAGTGAATCTAAATCTACCTCTTGACATTTAACAGCCTATAAATAAAGTAATTGCATATTATATACTGAGGTAAACCACAAATCTACTTGTAGAATGCCCAATTTTACTCTGCAAAAACGATTTACCTACCTTACTCAAAAACATAGCATAGTAGCGATGCAATGGGAGGTGAAACGTAACCTGATTTGGAGTAGGCTGCAAAAAAAGGACATTACACTATTAATAAGAAATTCAACTTGGGGATTATGACAGTAGTTTTCTGGACTTCAGGAAACATTCATAGTCAGAACTCAATTTTGCCCTAAAAATCAAGGTCACTAAGTCCCCACTTATCAATATTTTCTGAAACATTCAATTCATAAAATAAATGTGTCTTTGAAGTAATCAGTAACATAAAAATGCATATGAAAGAAAAATCTGATAATGAACAAGGAGAAATGCCATGTAAGATTTTTTTTTAAAAAAAGCTTTGCAAGTGTATTTGTCATTTCATTAACAAAGATCCTTTACAAATCATGCCATACAAGTCACAGCATCTTCTAAAAGGATCCATGGCCTGCAATGTATAATGCTCCCTGCATAGACCAGCCCACCAATTCTAATTACAAGCATATTCCTTATTTACTGAAATACTGTCTTATGTTTTTAATTAAATATTTAGGATAAAAAAATCTAAATTTCAGCATATCCCAATGAATTTATACTTTCACATATTTGTGACGGCAGAAAATTCTTCATTGTGCAGAAGAAATATCAAATATGAACTGGTAACCAAGAAATGTAGGCTAAAAAAAAATCAGTATATTTAATTCTAAAATTATATGGTAATATTATATGGTATGATACAACATTCAAATATCAAATTAAATATATAGGATATACCCACCTCATCTACAAAGTTGATTGCATCAAACCAATCCTGAAGTGCTTCTAGGCAGTATCTAACAACATTTCGTGTGTACTCTTCCGTCTCCTGAAGTGAATTACAAATGTTGCACAGACTGAAAAAAACAAAGGCTTGTAGCACTTCAAAGGTAAGGTAAATAGGAGGGATGCAGCTTCCATCTTTCTTTTTTGTTCCCTCTAAAGTGCCTTGGATTTACAGAGCTCCATTCATGGGAAGATTAAACAGAGAGGTGATTTTTTTTGCCATTACTTCTCACCTAACAATAGCTGGAAAGATTGCCCCCAAAAGGACCTTCTGTACACTACTACAGACAGGGAGAGGGGCTTCACATAAAAAATGGTGGGGGAGGGAACCCTCTCTGCTTCTCTCAATTCCTTCCACGAACAGAAAGAGGATCTGTATTTAAATGAAAGCCCAACGTCAATATTGGAATCAAAAAAGAAAGCAAGGAAGTATTACAGATTTCAGGAAAAATAAGAAACAGTTATGCATTTTCCAGGTAAACTACAGACTTGTTCCTCACACATGTTGGGAATCAGCCAATATTCCCATAAATTATATTCTCTTCTTTCTTGGCATGAATTTCTTATAGTTGTGTCTTAGGCTGAATGGCTCTTTCTGACCAGATATTCAGGCCAACTGGCATAAAATATTGTGTTGGTCCAACAGATCACAAGACACAGTAGTTGTTTGATTTGACACAACTGCATACTCCTTTTTAAAATATACAATCATAAAGATCCACAAGAGAGAGAAAACAATATAGCTCAACTTACCCTGATTTTGCAGTGTGACAGTAAGCCCCACATTGGTTGAGCACAGGCCTCAAGTTCAGCAGCAAAAGCGGCGTAGTACGTCTGGGATTCAAACTCAACATGTTCATTAAGTTCTCTTTTATTTAAATTCATGCCTTAAAAGATTGAGACAACATTGTACATTTTAGCTATAAATAATAATGCATTTTTCACACTATTCAATAAATCTGCTGCTAACTATTTACAAAAACTGTTTCAGGGATGCATTAAACAACAAAGTTAGTTGTCAAACATGTGTGGGATAAACATTAAAAGCAAGGAAAATGGCCAAACAGAAAAAAAATTAGAAGCTTAATCCCTTTACAGCCTATGTTCAGTTCAAACTGATGTTACAACAGTTGGAATACTGTTGTAATTGTAGTAGCCAATTAACTTCATTAATTAATTTCAATTAATTTCAATATTTGTAACAGCTTTTGAAAAACAATCATTATAAACCCCTCCATATGTTTTAAAATGTTTTGTCAAACTGTTTCTCTATTCACAAATAACATGTATAATCAATGAAAGCATCACATACCTTGAAAAAATGACACAAAGTTCATCCATGTTACCAGTAGCCTGTGATCTTCCAAAAATTTCTTAGCCACACTTTGATGCGAAAGGATATTAATAAAGTCACTGACAAGTGGCCAGTAAGTATTGTTTTTTAAGAGTGCTTCTCCACAGTTCACAACTACATGTAAACTGTTCTCCTCATCTAAAAGTAAAAGCAAATGTTAACAATGTGTTAAAGACGTAATGGTTAGATAAAAGGCCACATATTAAGGATACATAGGGAGATAGAAAACCTGCTGTTATCTTATCTCAGTATTGATAGAATAGTAAATTCTCTTGGAACCAATCAATGAATGGGATGGGTTTAATAGCATTTTTTCCAAAATTACTTCAAATGGGAGAAGAGGGAATAACCACAGTAGTCCATAGGGGTTCTTGGCAAAATTTGACTTATCCTTGCTCAATGATGGCCAATATTCAGACATCATCTCCGATCAATACTAGCAATCAGAGGAATGTTTGAGATGGTCCCAAAAGCTATATTAGGATTGGTGATAGTTAGAGGTAGACAGCTGAATCTGAAAAAGTCCACAGGCCTTTCCTATCTGAAACAATGTGAAGTGGACAATGCTGAGACAGAAGTTGCTATTGATAACTGCAATTTCATCAGGGGTGAAAAAGCACGGGCTACCGATATGTGGAATATGATGAAAAAGAATGAGGTTTGATTACAGCCACACTTAGCCATAATCTTTTTTAATCCTAGGCAGCTCATATCAGACTTCCTACAGAAGAAAATCCCTTCCCATCAAAGGAAATCTTCGTAATTTGATGATGTAAAGCTACTGCCAGGCTATTTTGGAAACCTATTCATAGAAACCAGAGCTACCAGGTGCTTAAGATTTACAAAGGAAATGGGATAATAAGCTGTGCCTCCATTTATTTGTGCACTGGACTATAAAAGAATCCTTTTTACCTGCTTAAAAGATTTAGCTAGAGAAGTTGGATCATTTCACATGGGGCAGAACCCATTTGATTGAAAGTATAAACATTATAACAGAACAGTATCCAAGTCTCTTAAATAACCTGAACGCAACATGATGACCTTAACAAATGGTGGATTTCAATTTCCTTAATTCCACCCAGCATGGACTTACTACAAGTAAAACCCGACAATTTTCAACAACCTTCGGAGAAAAATCATAATAAAGCAAGATATACACTCACCTTGTAACTCACTTTTAATAAGGCAACTCTCCATCATATATAGAAGGACAGTAACCATAATATCAAGCAGTTGGCATTCTTCTGTCACTTGACGTGCTAATTCCTCATTGCTGAATAGCTGGACGCTAATGTGTACAATTCTGTTAGACATGGTATCAGATTCATGGCTTTTTTTCAGTGTTTTCATAATAAAAGCATAATGCTGCACAAATGTTTTAGTAAAAGCAATCTGTAATGTATAAAACAAATATTAGTGTTACAATTTGCTCTTTTCATATATGTCATAGTATTTATGTACTGTATATATTATTTCAATTATTTTACACCAATCTGGATGATTTTTAGAGGTTAATAAAAATGAAACTTCAATAATAAAAACAATAACAACTCAAAATATAATATCCATAGCACAATTTCTCAGTGAAGACCACATTATAATTCATTCTATCCTTCAATTCCTACCTTCAAAAAGTCAGGTCTGACAAGCTTTTCTAAAGGTCCTTAAAAAGAGGGCCAACTTCACCTCAAAGGCCACCCTATGCGTAGAAAGGAAGCTATGATATCTAATTCTCTCATGGTCATGTGGTCAGGGAAAACAATATATTGCTTGATAGCGGGATGAGCAGCATATAAATGTAATGAGTAAAAATAAAATTAAAAAATATGTCAAATCTAATTGTTAAAAAGTAAAGGACAAGTGAAAAAATACCACTGATCAAAATTGGGAGCCAAGTAGTCCACTGTATTAGTGTAGATAATATAAAATTAAAAAATACTTTAAATAGTGTTTCTATATATATGTTGCAGATAATTTTTAGCTAAACACAGCTGACACAACTTCAGTATATACAGTCTCAAACTCTTCACCTCACTGACCCCTTCAAGAAGTTTCTGGCTGTTCACTGATCCCCTGCCTATACTTATTATATGAAAATAATTAAATAAATACTAATTTAATTGACACGATTATGAAAAGTAGTAGTAGTAATAATAATGAACTCCTTAGTCATATTGACCCTTTGATTGTGACTTCTTTGGGGAAACTTTAATGTATAAAGTACAAGATTAAACACAACATATTTCTACAAAATTCAGTGTATGCTCACTATTTACATGCAGTTCATTACAAGTTGAAAATAACAACTAATATGACAAGCATTAATTTGGAAACATTTTTGATATGCATTTTGTAGCAGTTCCTTTGGCAGAAATAATTGTTTCCAAATGTTTCCTATAGCCAGCTAAGAGCCTATAGTTGCATTTAGATTTTATCCTCCCACCAAGCCTTTTTTGTAGAACTCTTCCACACAAAAATATTCTTAGGTCTCTCTACATGCATTGTGTATTTGAGATCTCCACATAAATTTTCAATAAGCTCCAAGTCTGGGGTCTATAAGGCTTTTTCCAAAACCTTTGCTTCTCTTTCCTGGAAGACCTTCACGGTTAATTTGAAGGAACGTTTTAGATCGCTGTCTTGCTGAAATACCCAGCCTCTTTCCAAATTCAATTTCTTCAGTTTTAGGACCATTTTGAAGAGCAATTCCACTGCAGTAATCTAGTTAGATTAGTGGATAACTGTAACAACATTCTTTGCCCAGAAAGGCTCTTAACTGCATATCTGCCTAAACTAATCAAAAGTTCGCAGTGAAAGCTCTTCTAGTGACCTGCAAATCTCACATTTCCAAATTGCAATTCTAATTATTTACAGAAATATAAGCCTTCCTGCAAGGCAGAAAAACCTCTTCCTCCTCTGCACTTATATTTGCAGAATGCTGCCTAGCAGTTTTGTTCAGGATTTGTCTGTTTATTTCTCCTTTGTTTTTTGTTTTGCCTTTAATTTTAAAGTTAATGTTGACTCCTAGCAATTACCTGGACTAAACTGTAGGCTTTTTTGACAAGGTTTTCAGAATAACATTCCCTCTTTCCTAGGGCTGAGAGAAAGTGACTGGCCCAAGGCCACCGAGTTGACTTTGTGCCTGAGGTAGGACTAGAACACCAAGGATTCTAGCCTGATGCCTTAAACTAGCTTATTCAGAATTACTCAGAGTAATAAACTTTATTTTTTAGAAGAACAGAATAAACGCCTCTCCGTATTATTGCTAAGAGCCAACAGTAGTTCATTATCTTATAATCAATTAAAATATACATAAATATGGTTAAATTGTTGAGTAAGTCTCATATGAAGATACTTCTATACAGCAATTTCCTTCACAATTATTTCAATTGTGAGTACAGCTTTAAATTTTAAATACTAAAAAAAATGACAAAGTCCATATAATTTTGTATGTGTATGTGCATGAATTCCCAAGCAATATAATTATTCTAGAATTTAGAGTATTAGAGATATTTTCCTGTTAATTATATGAAAGTCAAGCACAGAAATGTAAATCATTAAATCTTTCCATAGCTTAATGCATTATAAAGAACTTGCACCATGTCTGATTAAACAATATTCTTATCTTGTTTCCCCAAGATCTCTCACATATGGCATAACTAGTAAAAAAACTCATCAGTGCCTTTATCATTCAATGACAAGGTTTTTTTATGATGTCAGAAATGGAGCAGTTGGCTTTACTGGGCAAAGCAAAAATCAGACTTCCAAAAGAGGAGGACTTTGATTTATAGTTCACATTTAATAAAACAAGCAGACTAGTGGTCTAGAAGAAGAAATAAGAGACGCAAAGAGGACCTTGCCCAATTCATCCAACCAGGATTGGTTGGATTGTGATTTCTCTTAGATCATCTTATCTACAACAAATTTTAAACAAGTTCTGAACCCAAACAGTTCTACTCAAAGAGATGCATAGTGTAGCTGGTTAAATTAGGCTGAGTGTACTGATTTTATCCACATTCTGTATGATACTATCTTTCATTACGTTTCCTATATTCCATCTTTTCCAATAAACTCATTTTTACATCCAAACATTTGGGTTAATTTGCTTAATTTGAAATCTTCCTGATGTACAACAGTATTTGGTTGCACAGCTAGTCCTCTGTTAAGTTCTATATTTCTGGTTACAGGGAGAATGACACCATTTTTAATTCTTCCAAGAGCTGGCCTGAAAGATTATGTTTTTGGTAGAACTGGTTGAATAAATCAGTAGGTTCACTGATAGTAACTAATCATAATTATCTTTAATGGGTACCCCTGGAAATAGAGACCTACCAGTGAGATATTACATTTTCACTTCCAGCCAACTCATAACATTGTTCAAAACACTTTTGACTCCTTCCAACACCTAGCTTGATATTTTAAATTACTGCAGTTTAATTCATATTATTTTCTGTGCTACTTTCTCTTAGTATCCTGAATATTGTGTTAAATTGTTGGACTTTTTCCTCTAACAACAGCCTTAGACTACTACAAATGATTTCACGAATAATTGTAAGAATTGTCAGGACGAAAGAAAGAAGAAGTACTCTAATACCTTATAATCTTGATCTGGAAGCATGTTGAGCAAGAAAGTTACCATTTTCTGAGGAAATTCATATTTTATTGTCCAAAATAATAATTCTTCTAGAAAACACTTATGGTTCAAAACATCCATGATGGATTGATCTGTAGAAAAATGAGAATAAAAGTTCGATGAAAAGGTTCATGGAGAACAGATTACAAAACTTATCAGGATATTTCTGAGACAGAAACCAAGATCTCTTGAAAAGGCCATATTTTAGAAGACTACATATGCCTGCCAATGCTCCAGACTCTACTCAGTCACTGAATACTTACCACTTAGCTGTGTCTGTAAAGGGGAAGAGGGTTGTCAAAAAAAGTCAAACTGGCAGTTGGAACTTCATAACTGAAGCCTCGCTGCTCTTGCACAAATTTCAACACTCACAATGTACAAGAAGCAAAATTTCAATTACAGTCATGAGGGACTATCTTGATATTTTGTTCCCCCCAGAAGTTTCTGCTCATTGACAGAATGGAAGAGAAAGGTCTAGATTGAAAGAGTTTTCTTAGCTGGAAGATATTTCTTTGGGGGAAAAAGGACCTCTGGCAGTATTAACTGGTGTGGTGGCAATACAATAACATGTACAGTGGAACCTTGGGTTGCGAACGACCTGAATTTTTGCTTCTGTTTTGCTCCTGGTCGCAAACAGATCTTTGGGTGGCGACCAAGCAAACCCAAAAATCGCCGTGGTGATTTTCCCTGCTGATTTTCCCTGATTTCCCCTTAGACACCTTTTTTTTTTTCTCTGTGCTTGTGCTTCCAGTCATGACCAATCAGGTTGCGACTGAAGTCCTAGAACAGATTACAGTTGCGACCCAAGGTTCCACTGTACTGGGCAAAGGGAAACTATCTCTTTTATTGACTTTTCCTTCCGCAGTGATATAGAATTTCTGTTTTATCAAGAAATAAGTAGCAAACAGCATCACTGCAAATAGATAATTTGTAAATTTTAACAGCAGGGGAAAGAATGCTGATAGGCACATATAGCCTCAGGTTGAAGATTTCTTGTTCTGAATGATCTCTGCATCATAAAAGCATAGATAGATCTATGATTTCTTGCAATAGCTTGGTGACAACTGACTGCAGGAGTCTGGGAGGGATGGAATAGAGAATTGTTAAGTCAATCTAGCAACAGACAACTTTCTTCCAATGATGGCTGCAGTTTAATACTCTTTTCAGACTGCAGACAGTGAGAGGGCAAAAAGGCCTTTTTAATAGTTTCCTCTTCCACAGATATGGGGGCTTTAAAGTCAGTTCTCTGATTTAACACTTGGAGGAAGGAAAAAAAGGGTGGTTGTTTTTTTTAAAGTGATGGAACTGTAGTGATGTCATGGAGGGCACACAATAGGGCAGAAAAGTTATATACAGCTAATGGGCAGCTGCTTATCCAACTACGCCCTAAGCCATTTTTCCTCTTGGAATTCCAAAATGCATGGAACCATACTTAAGTAAGGAAGACCAAGTCTTGTAGTCACTCTATTATTGCTCATATGAAAAATACTATAGAAGCAAAAGTGTGGGTGTTGGTGGGTGTATAAATAAAGGTAAATGTTTCCTTGTCAGTCATGAATGATGCTCACCTCTGTTCCTTGGCCAAGGGAGCCAGTATTGTCCAAAAACAATTTCCTTGGTCATGTGCCAGCATGTCTAATATACCAAAGGCACATGGAATGCTATTGTTGTTGTTAGTCGCAAAGTCGTGTCTGACCCATCACAAGCCCATGGACAACGTTCCTCCAGGCCTTCGTGTCCTCTACCATCCCCTGGAGTCCATTTAAGCTCATGCCTACTGCTTCAGTGACTCCATCCAGCCACCTCATTCTCTGTCATCCCCTTCTTCTATTGCCCTCAATCGTTTCCAGCATTCAGCTCTTCTGCAGTGAGTCTTTCCTTCTCATTAGGTGGCCAAAATATTTGAGTCTCATCTTCAGGATCTGGCCTTCTAAATAGCAGTCAGGGTTGATCTCCTCTAGGACTGACTGGTTTGATTGCCTTGCAGTCAAAGGGACTCGCAGGAGTCTTTTCCAACATCATAGTTCAAAGGGCTCGATTCTTTAGCACTCAGCCTTTCTTATGGTCCAACTTCCATAGCCATACATTGCAACTGGGAAAACTATAGCCTTGACTATATGCACTTTTGTTGGCACTTTTATTTTGTCTCTGCTTTTTAGTACACTGTCTAGAATTGCCATAGCTTTCCTCCCCAGGAGCAAGCATCTTTTAATTTCTTGCCTGTAGTCCCATCTGCGGTGATCTTGGAGTCCAAGAAAACAAAATCTATCACTACCTCCATTTCTTTCCCATCTATTTGCCAGGAATTGAGAGGGCCAGATGCCATAATCTTAGTTTTCTTAACGTTGAGTTTCGAGCCAACTTTCGCACTCTCTTCCTCCATCCGCATCAAGAGGCTCTTATAGTTCCTCTTCACTTTCTGCCATTAGAGTGGTATCCTCTGTATATCTGAGGTTGTTTATATTTCTCCCAGCAATCTTAATTCCAACTTGTGATTCATATAGCCCCGCCTTTCTCATGTTATTTTCCACCAAAGTGGTACCTATTTATCTACCCTCATTTGCATGCTTTCAAGCTGCTCGGTAGGCAGGAGTTGCCGCAAGTAATGGGAGCTCACCCCATTGCGTGAAGCTCAGGTCTTGAACCAAGGCTGAACTGTCTGTCTGTCTATCCACACATACATACATACATGAACACATGCACCCACCCACACCCACACCCACACCCACACATGCTTACTTGTGCTTCTATATTATACATATTACAGAACTTGACATTCACCTTCATCCATGGAAACTCAAAACTACCAGTTGAGTAAAACATGGTTATAAACTATAAAGTATCCAACGAACAATTTACTATATCTACCTTTGGTGGTGGTACTTAGTTTCACTCTCTTGCACTTTCCCACACCTTGGTTACCATCCTGGTCTTCCTAAGATAAAAGAGATTGAAAATGGATCAATAGACAAATCTAGCATCAGATCTATTATACTGTTCTGGGGTGTGATATGAGAATAGACTCCCTCTAGGAACATTACTTTACTGCCATATGTTATTCAGAAATATTTCCAGTATTTCAAGCTAAGTATTAGTATGTTATTTATTGGAAACAGGTTATAAAAATATATTCTTCATCAAAAACTTCTTATAGTCTCTTTTAAATGTCCTGTTTACATGTCCTTCTGTTAATGTTATATCACATGGGGATCTTATCCCACATAAACTGTCTTTAAAGAACTACTAAAACTCTAAGCTAAGATTGGAAAACATAATCAATGAGGAATTTGCCAATTAAATGGAAAAATAATGTGAGGGGTACTATATAAGAATTACTTAAATCATAAGCATATTTGTTTAGAAGCAAATTCTTTTTGATTATAATACACTCAGTTAAAACACTTGCAAAAGACCAAATTATTAGAAAATGACTGGAAATCATTCAAAGGTTAAGTGCTATTAGAAGAATCTGAAGTATTTTCTCATATCTGAAGCATTTTCCAATATCTAATTATTATATAGCGCAAGACATTTCTTCCATCAACAAACTGGATTGTACAGTGAATATTAAAAGTCTACACACTCCTGTTAAAATGCCAGGTTATGATTTATCTTGGTTTGATATTTTTTTTACATCTCAAGAACTTGGCATTTTAAACGAGATGCCTAGACATTTTATATCCATTGTATATAACAGCAACCTGTTGAAATACTATAATGGCATTCTTCAGAATTAAAATCCAATTAAGTATTTATCTTCCCTTCATGAGAGGGAAATCTAATTACTCAGAGAAACCTACAGACATAAACAAATTCAATACATAAATAAATATCAAAGGCAGAATCGTTAACTTTAGAAAGGTAAAGTTTTTAGTAACTGTATGAAACCACCCCCTCCCCAATTTTCTCATATGATATACTACAGGGATCACCAAACCACCCATCCCCCAGGCTGTGGACCAGCATCGGGTCACAGCATGCCAGAAACCGGGCCCTGTGAACAAGTAAAGCCCCATCCACGGGATATATATAGATACAAATATAGATATATAGATATAGATGTTTGTTTTCTTAAGTTTTCGCGGGTACTTACATGTATGGTATTCAGCTTTGTTCGGGTATTTTCCTATAATGACGTGGGAAAATACCCGAACAAAGCTGAATACCATAGATATAGATATAGATACACATACACATATTACTGATATATAAAAATAGAAGCAAAAACACTTGAAATATACCAATATCGTAAGAAAACAAAGGAATCAGATTTATTATTTTCCTGGAAGTAAATACACTACCGTTAATTTCATCTGAATAGAAAAATCAGACAGAATTGATTTTTAAAGATTTTAAATCTTATCTGTATGGATTTGCATTTATATACAAAATCCCTACAAATATGGATTTTAAAGTTCTCTGTTTATCATACAAACATTGATTTATAAAGAATTTAGGTAGCTATAGTTGAAAATTAAATAACCCAAGTATATTGGTGTTAAAACATTCATTTCCTGTATTCCTTTTTTACCTACTTGGGAAACCTTAAGAAAATATTTTTTCCAACACCACAAACAATACTCTTGGATGCCCTAGAAATTCTGTCCAGCTCCGCCTGAAAAGATCCCTGTAGCAAATATTCCTCTAAATTCTCTTACTATATATTTGGGGCCTATATATAGCCTTCAGACCAAATGACAGAGGCCATTTTCAAAAGATAGGTATTACTAGGACAAAAATAGCCAAATATAAATTAACTGTAATTAATAAGATTATTCCTTAGGAACTTTTTTTTCTCCTGTGTCATATTAAAAATTATAATTCTGTGGCAATTTCCAAACTAATCCTGGGGGATACATCCATTCAGAGTTTTGTATGCAACTCCTAGCCCTCAGGTTGTATACTCTTACTTCACTTATTTCTTTGTATACGATGTTGTATGGAGACTTAGGACATTTAAATAAGAACATATAGTAGAAAAATATTTTATAAAATTATAAAATTGATATTTAAGATGCTATTTTTTTCTTTTTCCTTCATAGTTTTATTTTTAATGCTGGATATAGCTTATTGTACTAACTCTGCTTATGTATGTTTAAAAAGTCCTTAACCATTCATGTAAACATAAAATAAGACGGTGATCTCACTAGATGGTTGCAATATACAGCACTGTTTGCTTCCATATGTAGAAACTACATCAGCTTAATCTTTCTTGATCCTTAGCCAGAAGGCTAGTTCCAGGCCACAACTACAGAGAGACTGACACTTCAGCAATCCCTTTCCCCATGTTTTCCCTTTTATTTCTGTACTACACAGATTGACTGATTGATTGATAAAATCAGAAAGAAGCCAATCCAGTAATTATTCAGAATAACAGAGTTGGAAGCAACCTTCTAATCCAATTTCCTATTCAAGCAGAAAATCCTTTAGCATATCAAACAAATAGTTGTCCAATCTCTTCTTAAAGGTTTTTTTCTTGTTCTAAGAATTCCTGGTTTAGAAAACTGAATACATATTTATGCCAGGATTCATTTTTCTCTCCTATCTTTACTGCGTATATTAAGATAAATCTGATTTATAATATAAATGTCAAATGTGGAAAAATGTAATAATCCACAAAGATTTAGAAGTTTGCATATGATTTTCTCAGTAACACTGATTAAAACCTGTTTTACAGAAGTAAATATACATGATATTAAGCTAGCCTATTTTCAGAAATTACTATTAACATCAAAGGTATCCAACCCATGGTTCTGGATAGCTAGCCATGTGAACCCATAAGATAATAAAAGATATAAAAATAAGGGAAGTTTATTATTTATTAACTACATTATATACAGTATTACATATGTAGCCCAGGACAATTCTTCATTCAATGAAGCCAAGGGCAAATAAAAAAAATTGACAACCATGATCTACAATATGATTTCCTAATGTTGACAAAATTAATTCAACAAGAGTAGCAATAACAATTTTCTTACTGGAGGAATTTTCAGCATAAATAATCCTATTAAATAAATTTGTTAGCAAAGGCAAACACAATGAGGCTCATGATATCTTAATTTCTGTCACACAAGATTACACTTTATTTTATTCTGAAAGTCTCACCTCATCTGAAGTGTCACCTTGCCCTGAAGTTGGTGTAGAACCTGCAAAACCTTGTGAAATTAAAAATTAAAATATTCATACAAAACTGGAAAAATATTTTAAAAACAAACCTACAGTTCTTCTTTCATACAAACCTACATTAATTCTTTAGAAATTGAAATTAAAATCTAGCTAGAAAATGCTAAATCTTTAAGTGATACTCGTGATTTGTTACTATCTCTATAATGGAACACAAATGTCATCTTAACACAATAACTATTTATAATCCAAAATGCTGTATTTTCTAAACTTATTGGAAAGGGGCCCTAATATTTCCCATAATTTAAACTGGTATTTAAGAATGAAGATATTGCCCAATTTTGAAAATTGAATAAGGATTCTGACACACTTTTCCCCCCTACATTTGTGCCGTTTCAGGAAAGTTTCATAAGCCACTTTAGAACTTCTATATGTTAACATATCAAAGATGGGAATTCTAGTTACAATTAAAAGTATTTTTTACACAAACCTTGAACTACTGAAGCACTAGCTCCAGCTCCTTGGTCCTGCATTCCACCTGCAAGCTTATCTTCAGCAAATGTCAGTCCAGAACCTTTCAAAGCTATAAGATATTTTTCATGGCTTTTCTTTGAACATGTATTTTCTCCACCACCTTAAATATATTTCAAAGATACAAATTCACTCCAAGGATCCATCTTTACAGGATGGTACAGGCTAAAAAAAAAACCTGGCTAACAGACATTATAATAAGTGGCCCATAAGTACTTTACATAAATTATGGGATGGGCTTGGTGCATATACCTTCAAATAATGCTTTCCATTCATAAACATTTTATTTTCCAGCATTCAGACTGCAATGCTTACTTAGAATATTTGATTCTTCTTTAGATAGCACATTCAGCCACAGTGAGCCAAGACTTCTCTGACATGTAAATACACCAGAACTAAAAATAAGCCAGACTACAGCCCATCCATCCTTTCATTATGACTTTTCAAATTAATTATCAAAGGTTGAACATTTCTGCATGATACCATTCCAATATGGGGACTATAAACTTGGCTCTTGAAATTAAGACCAATATGCCAGCTCTGGTGATAACTTCACCAGTGCAAATTCTATTGAATTGTTTAATTTGGTTTTGGGAATGGAATACTGTTTTCTTTTTCAACCCTAGAATGCTGTTAAAGAACATTCTTATAATCAGGAAAGACTTTATATAAATTATATAAAAAGTAATAAGAGGAAATTCTGACTAAACTTGCAAAATACTGAAATTCTGCTGTCATGATGGACTCTAACAATAGCCCTTTTAAATATATATAGTCTGAATTGTCACCTTTAGCTGACATATATACCAAAATATCAATTTGCTTTCATGCAATCTGTCACTTGCTGCTCAACTGAATAAATAATGAATTGCCTTTGGGGGGTATTGTTGATTCTGTATTTTCATCCCTTCATATGTACTTGTCATGTTCTTAACTCGCTAGCTGCATTCTCACATTGCACTAAGGCATGGTTTGATTATCCTTTCTTGAATAAACTACAATAGATTAGTTTACACACCATTGTCCATGCTTTAACAGTCACAATGTGTGGGTCATTGACACTCTTAAGCCAAAACAAAGAACACTATGGCTTAGTGCAATGTGTGAAACTAGAGCACTACTTTTACTTCCTTCTTCATGGACATTTAAACCTGAATTTATTAGTTTGAGCAGAAGGAAGAACAATATAGTTTTATAGGGGAATAAATATATAGAATGTATTCTCTATTTAAGAATTGGTAGAAGGTTACCTACAAAACTTTTTAAGAACCAGTTTCTAAAATATCTAAACTATATTAGCAGCATAAACCAAATCCTAAAAGCAACTCATATATATAACATTTTTCAACCATTAAAATAGCAAAAATTGACTTCAGTAAGGCTTACAAGAGATCAATAGAATCTGCAGTTCATAGCAAAGTAAAGCCTGCTTCTCTTTTAGCAGATACCCTGATCTTAAAGCATAAAAACAAGTTTAATGGTGAATGCTTCTTCAGGCAAAATAAAACAACTTACCAGAACTAAGACTTTTATAGTACTGCTGATTGGTCAAAACCTGAGTAAGGACTGAACGCATTGCTCCCCCCATTTTTGTCAGATCTTCCAGAAATGAAATGTGGGGTTCCAACATCTGAAGAACTTTGTGCAGTTCTTTTTCTGATGGCAATTCAAGAACTGAAAGAAGCCAACAAGAATTTTACACAAATTTGGGTAAATGGTTTTAATTGCTTAGTAACTACTGACTGGCTTATTATTTTGCCAAATAGAACACACCATTCTTACAACCATAACTTTAAATTGTACATGCATCACATAACATAATTAACAATTCTAAGCATAAACCTGATGATCAAGAATTTCCTCAATAGAAATCTCTTACTACAGAAAGGCTTGTAGGCCTTCAGCCTAATGAGATGTTCATTTTAGATATATATTTAATGTTCAAATGTTTCTTTTTTGGGTAACCAGTATAAGACCACAGTTCCTCTTAGCAAAGCATACACAATCTGAGTTGGTAACCACAGTCACTACTATCAGTTATCTGAATATTAGTACAGATGCTGCTGTCTTTTTTACCATTTGTATGCTTCAGCGAATCAGTTTCTATTGGGGCATACAAGGCTGAGGCAACAAGTGAACTTTCAAAGCAAAGGAGGCAAGGCTGTGATGAGCAGGTTCTCACCAACTGTTTAGCAAGCATAGGGAAGCAGAGCCAAAGTGGTAAAACAGCTCTTGCCAGTGGACTGTTGGTATGCATAGGGAGGTAGGAATAAAATGGCAACTGGATTCCAGCCTGGGAATGTGCAAAGACCAGTATGTCCCTGATGAAATTGAACCATAATGTCTTTATGTGACTAGAACTGGTGACTTCACTCCAAGTGGTTTTGGATAACAGAAATTATTTTGAGGTAGGACAATCTGGATTCCTACTTAGTTTGGGGACAGAATTAATTTTGCTCATCTTGTCGACATCTGATATTAAGGAATAGACAGGCAATATGATCTAGTTCTAGTTACTAGTTCCTTGTACCTCAGTGGTTTTCCAACATTCACCACTTATATCCTTCTTGTTTCAGTCCTTTCTGAAAAGGCAAAGGCAAAAAATTGATATTTAAATTTATCCTCTATTCCCGTGATAGCGAATCTAGAGCCATTTGTGCTGGCACGCGAGCTGCAGGCAAACTTACCTCACTGCGCATGCCTCACAGCTGATTTTTTTTGGGGGGTGGTGGTGGTTTGAGGCCTTTTTTGGCCTTCCAGAGGCTTGGAAAAAGCCTCTGCAAGGCTTCTCAGGCCGAATTATAGGCCCATTTCGTCCAGAAGTGACAGAAAAGGCCTATAATTCGGCCTGAAAGGCCTTGCAAGGGCTTTTTCCAAGTCTCTGGGAGGCCAAAAAAGGCCTCAAACCAGCTGAAAAATCAGCTGTGAGGCGCAGTGCAGGTAAGGGGATGGAGGGGGGCAAATTACACGTGCATGCGCAGGGGGCATGGGGGTGCATATTGCATCTGGGGTTGGCATATGAGTGCGGTCGCGCTGGCGCACTTACAATTTTTGCCACAGAAGCCCCAAAAGGTTAGCCACCACTGCTCTATTCTATAAAACTTCTGGGATACCTCAACATTCTGCTCTGTCCACATATTTTGCATCATTTACTTGAAACCATTACCGATGCCACAAGGAATTTGAGTTGAAGTAACACTGATATGCAGATAACATACATTTTCACGTAGAAGTTCCAAAAAGATTGTGACAGAATAATAAACCATTTTAACAAAGTAATTGACTTGCTTTCCTTCTAGGTTTAGCATAAGATTTTGGTTATTCTTATAACTTTTGCACCCAAACAGGACTTATTTTCTTGATTTTTGATATTTCCAATTATCCAACTATTTTTCCTTCTTTCACTCATCACTCCATTCAGTATCTTGAATGTAATCTGGTGTTTATAGCTTGGCTTGTGTTATCATATTTTATTAAGAAGGGAACTGTGTACTGGTTGTGATGTATTTAGAATTACTCTTCAAAATAACATAAAAGACAAACTCATCTCCTCTTCTATCTGAAGTAGATGGAATTTACCTTTTTTTCCCCAGTTCTTCAAAAAATATTAAGAGTTGCTTAAACTGGAAAGAAGGAAACTAGCTTCAAGACAGTCTACAGAATCTTGTGACATTCAATTCACTTAAATATATATATAGTATACTTCAAGCTTTGGTAAAACACCATTAATTTGCAAATCACAAATTATTTGAAACTAAAGTTTCCTAGAAAATATTTATACACCATCAGGTTGGTGTTGACACTTTGTGACTATATTGATATTTTCAATGATCCTGAAAATAAAAAGGAATATAAACTCCAACCTATCCAAACCAAATAAAACAAAATTAAAGTTATTAGTAGTGTTAAGAATTTGACCTGTGACATAAAACACAAACATTGATACTAGGTTACCTGGCTCATTGTAACCTTCTCTTAAGTACTGAATGAGACAGAAGATGAATTGTGGAAGAACTAGTTCTGACATTATCAGCAAATCTTTTGGAACAGATGGAACTTCTGAGCTTGATTTTATTCGATGCCTTTTGCAGAACCTGTAAATAAAGTTATTCAAAATTAAATTATCACAATTAACAAAAGTATATATTTTATTTTTAGGCTGTCTTGACTCCCAAAATGACTCTAGCCAGATTAAACTTAAAAATTAATTGATGTATGTATGTACGTATGTATACATACATATAGGCCAGAAAAGTACAAATGCTAAAAACCAAACAAAGCAAGACTATGCCAAAAGGGGAGCTCCACAATTCTCCTGCCCCCAAGGCCTGACAGTACAAGTAGGTTTTCAACAATTTCCTGAATGATATAAAGAAAGGTCCTTGCATATACAGTTCAGTAGTTGGAAAACAACTCATAAACACAAAGGATATCATACAGAAGAAAGTAAGGAACTGTTCTCTATTGCCACAGAATGCAAAATGCAGCACCATGGAATTAAATTGTAGGAAAGAAAATCCCAATGTTAAGTTAGGAAAAGACCTTAACCATAATGACAAATTGATGGAATGCAGCCAATTACAGGTTATTAGTGGAGTTACAATGGCAATTGGACTTGGAATTTCCATCACTAAACAATATGTTGTAAAACGTAATGTTCCATGACTGCATTCTGACAGACTTGGTTGTACCACAGGACCAGTGGGTGGGAGCCCTGGGCGAGAGCTGCAGGCAGACCCTACAGAGCACAGGTGGGTGAATGAAAGAGTGCCACAGGTAAGCATTACACAGCAAGGGTAGGTGAAAAGGCAGCAGGACCAGGAGGGACTTGACTTCCTAGTGGTGCAGTGGTTACAGTGTAGTATTGCAGGCAAACTCTGCCCAGAGCCTGGAATTCGATCCTGACTAAAGCACCATGGGGCAGCATATAAGACCAAATGCTATTACTACTGTTATTCTTGCCAGCTCCCCCGTTGACTTTGCTTGTGGGAAGTCAGCAGAGAATGTCAGAAATCATGGCTTGCTGTGATGTCATAAGTCTCCCTCATTCATTGTTGTTGTCACTTTGAACGGTCACTGAACAGGTGGACATAACCGAAAGACTATCTGTAATTAAAAAGATAGTAGCTCCCCTTTGCCTCATGTGCTCAAACAGAGGCTAGAAGTATTAAGGATCTTTAAAATTGTTTTTCTGCACTGAGCAAGGGAATTGGTCTCCATGGCTCTTTTAATGCTATGATTATTTACTGACCTTAATGCCATACTTAAGCCAATCTCTGTATCGGCATGAAATTATAGAAAAGCCATTTTTAAATACTAGCACACCAGAAAAAGTTGGTGATCCCTTTCTAATTCAATGGTATAATTCAAACACTGAAAAGGTGTTTTTCTGTGTCTTCAAATAAGGAATTACTTCCTGAAAGATTAACGCATTTTCTCAAGCAAGATAAAAATAATTTTATTTCATTAGCTTTTCTTTTCTCCAAAAAATATTTTATAACAAACAAATTAACAGGGAAAGAATGTGTAACACCTACATCAAGGTAAAACTTTGACTTTTTTAAGCAGTGCACCATCAATTGGCAGCTGATGATACTTTAACCACCAAACCACAGCCACAAACAATTACTATCCCTTCAAATAATTCCACAAATAATATCTCCTTACTCATCAGAGAACCATGGAACATGAACAGAAACATCCAAATGCCATCTTATTTGGTCTCAAAGACATTAACAAATCAGAGGACATCACCAAAGTTTGCAATATCATAAGCAAATCAAATACAACAAACATCTCTCCTGAAGATATCATTGAAATAATCAGAGATGGCCCTGGGTACAAATACAATGACGGCTCTATGGCCCCAAGATTTTGTAGAGTTGTATGCAAAAATGAGTCTAGCAAACGCATATTCATTCACCCAATAAACACCATTGCAAAAACCAATCCCAACCACAAAAAACTTCGCTCAAGACCACACTTATCCATACTGCAGAGAATCCACTCCCGTGAACTCTGCACAGAACTCAAAAACCATCTAGACAATGGAAAAAAGGACCTATACATTGACTACCGAGCTGATTGCATCAAAAGAAAGTCACACAACCCACAATTCCGCATCCAACCCCAGCCCATCCAATCCAACATCACTCAAAACTACACACGCCCGCCCCTAGCTACCTTCATTCCAACCACAACTGGCCTTAAACGCAAGCTACTCAATGCAAGAAGCCTTGTAAATAAAATACCTGAATTTCTCCTCTTACTAAATACGGCTAAATTTGACATTATATTTGTCTGTGAAACATGGCTCAACGCATCTGACTCCATTACCACAGTAAGAGACTATCATGTTTACCAATCAGATCGTGAAATCTGCAGAGGAGGTGGTGTTGCTATGTTCTATAAAAAGTCCCTACATCTAAAAAACATCCAAGTTACCCAGGAGCTTGCTATTCCTGAGACCATCGTCTGTGAACTGTCCTTAAATATCACATTTCGGTTCTTACTTTGTTACAGAGCCCCTAATTATGACATTGAACATGCAAACAAGCTAAATACACTACTAACATGGGCAGCATCCTGCCCATATGCTTTTATCTTTCTTGGTGACTTAAATTTACCTCATATTAACTGGACCCTTAACGAATGTACAACTGAACATCCAACCTTCCACAATGCAATAACAAATCTGGGACTAGAACAACTAGTAACCAACAACACTAGACTTAATAACTGCCTCGATTTCATCTTCTGCAATAGTTTGAATTCAATTTACGGAATACAAATTAAAGAACCCTTTTCCAACAGTGACCACAACATGAATGACTTTTGTCTCAACATACATCCACACAAAAATCATCACAACGACGGAATCCCCAATTATAACTTCAAAAAAGGCAACTATGATCTTATAAACAACGATCTCTCATCCCTTGATTGGCAATTTCTATTCACTAAATGCAATACTGTAGAAGACCATTACAACATATTTCTATTTGAAGTCAAAAGAGTCATCAAACTATATGTACCATTAACAACTCCCAAAACCAGAAAAAACAAATTTCCCATAACAATAAGGAAGCTTCAATCAAAAAAAAAAAAACTTTGGTGGAAAAACAAATCTGGTCATGTTGCCAACTTCAAAAGCCGATACAAAAATTTATGCCACCAGATAAAATCTGAATGCACCAATTATCACATTAAACAAGAAGAAAACCTTCTATGCACCAATTCCACCTGCGCTTTCTACAATTTTGTAAACAACGAACTAAAAGACTCAAGGTCCATCCCACCCTTGAAAGGACCTAATGGTAAAGACTGCAATGACGACACCATTAAAGCCAACCTCTTTAACACATTCCTTGGCTCAGTATTTGTAAACAGCAATGGATCATGCCCAGTATTTCCTAGTCAAACCACAGACAACTACAATGATCCAATACATGTTGATTTTACAGAAGACAATGTTGAAAAAGGACTACGCAATCTAAAACCATCTCTATCCATTGGACCGGATGGAATATGTGACTACTTCTTTAAAAAGCTGTCCACTGCCATAGCCGAACCTCTAAGCATAATCTTTGAAAAATCTTTCAGGACCAGCTCCTTGCCAAAACTATGGTCACAAGCCACCATCATCCCCATCTTCAAAAAGGGAGACCCCAGCCTAGTTGAAAATTACAGACCAATCTCTTTATGCTGTGTCACCTGTAAAGTCATGGAATCAATTATTAACCAATCCATCATACTCCACTTAGAAACAAACAACCTACTCTCTAATAAACAATTTGGTTTCAGGAAAAAACTATCCTGTAATCTGCAACTCTTACACTGCAAAAACCTATGGACAACTCGATCAGGGCAAAGCAATAGATGCAATCTACATAGACTTCTGTAAAGCCTTTGATTCAGTGGTACATGACAAACTACTACTAAGACTAAAATCTTAGGATATCTCTGGACACCTGCATAACTGGATAGAAGCATTCCTGTGAAACAGACAACAAATGGTCAAAATTGGGAGTGTCCTATCAAATTCTGTATCTGTCAACAGTGATGTCCCCCAAGGCAGTGTTCTAGGACCAACTCTCTTCATACTCTACATAAATGACCTCTGTGATCATATCAAGAGCAGCTACGTTCTCTTCGCTGATGATGTAAAGCTATTCAACACCACCGACAATACTGCTACCCTTCAAAAAGACCTTGACTATGTATCAGAATGGTCAAACAAATGGCAACTTCAAATCTCAACAAATAAATGCTCTGTCCTACATATTGGCAAAAAAAATCAGAAAATAAAATACAGGCTGAATAGTCAAGACCTTGTTGAGGATCCAAACTCTGTCAAGGATCTTGGAGTACTCATCTCTAATGATCTAAGTGCTAGAGCCCACTGTAATTACATAGCCAAAAAGGTGTTAAGAGTTGTTAACCTAATCCTACGTAGCTTTTTCTCTGGTAATATCACACTACTAACTAGAGCATACAAAACATTTGCTAGACCAATATTCAAATACAGCTCATCAGTCTGGAACCCACATTACATATCTGATATTAACACAGTTGAGAAAGTGCAGAAATATTTCACAAGAAGAGTTTCCACTCCTCTACTCATCGCAGAATACCTTATGCCACCAGACTCGAAATTCTAGACCTAGAAAACCGAGAACTATGCTGCCTTCGGTCCGATCTAAGTATAGTATATCAAATCATACATTGCAATGTCCTACCTGTCAATGAATACTTCAGCTTCAACCATAACAATACAAGAGCAAACAATAGATACAAACTCAAGGTTAATCGCAACAAACTTCATTGCAGGAAATATGATTTTAGCAACAGAGTGGTCAACGTTTGGAATACTCTACCTGACTCTGTGGTTTCTTCCCCAAACCCCAAAAACTTTAACCTCAGACTGTTTACTATTGACTTCACCCCTTTCCTAAGAGGTCTGTAGGGGGCGTGCATAAGCGCACCAACGTGCATACCGTCCCTGTCCTATTGTTTCTTTTATTTTTTATTTTTCTTATATGTATCCATGTATTCATAGCTATGTTTTTACTTATACCTATTATCTTGTAAGCAATTGACAAAAATAAATAAAAACTAAAATAAAATACGATATCCTGTGTGGGTGATGACCTCTCCCAGAAACTTCATGTGTGTTCAAGAGGGAAGAGGAGAGCCCTGCAACACCCCACAAAACAAAGGTCTAGGTTTACACCAACACAACACAAACTGGAGCTGATCCAAGAGGAAGGAGAGCCACTACAAGTGAGTGCTTCCCCATTCCTAACTGCTTGTCTGCTCCAAAATGACACCATGGTTAATGTATTAAAGAGTACTGAGAAATCAAGGAGAGCTGGGGTGGATACGCTACCCTCATTTCGAGCCCAACACAGGTCATCCACAAGTGCAACTAAAGCCATCTCGATACTTTTAACAAGGAATTGTTTTTATTTGCTTTTTGCCCTTCCACAACAAGAAAATAAAAAGGAAATTAAATGAATCAAAATTCCTGCCGGTATATGAATGTGAAAAAGAGTTGGAAGCATAACTTAATCCAGCCTTTGGCATGATCCCCAAGTATCCCAATGAATTGTATGACATTTTCATAGGGATAGTAGTTTGTATTCTCAGTGATTTATAAAGGGAATAGTCACAACAGTATTGACTACAGGCAGCTGGGTAGGAGGAAATGGTGTAGAATGATAGAGGTTTGCTGAACGTGACATGTCTGCAAAATGAATGTTAAGAGCAGTTACCAGGAACAAATTGTATGCTCATACCATTATTTGATTTATGTAGCTGCTCATGTCACAATAATGACTTTCCAAATATACCTGGAGAAAGCTTACAAGTCTCCTATCTATTCTGTACATCAATTACAGCCACCTCACATTCCTCCCGCTCCAAATGGGGACTACTCACATTGATTTTGAGTTCATGTGGGTTCCAGAACAGGCAGATGGCAAGCAAACCATGTGAACTTCTCCTCTGTAAGGAGAGGACCTAGATTGGTTCTATACTTGTACCATGTTCTTCAGGTGCCTAGGTGGTAACGTTAACAGGGTTTGTCCTCTCTTTCACAAATATAAAGTATAAAACAAGAATGACTGTTTCTGATCACTTTCCCATAGCATCTTGAGAGGAAGCATTCCTAGCCTAAACAAAACAGGTAGGCAGATTCTGCCTGAAGTTTTGGAAGCAGAACATTTTGGCGTACAATTTTTGAATTTAAAGCAAAACTTATTTTATGTTTAGTATATGTTCTTTTTCCAGATATAAAGAGTAAATAAAGAACTTTATTGGCATAGAATATCTCAGGTGTAAACTAGTATGTAATATCTTTAGAATGCAAAAAAAAATTATTTTCATGTAAATAAGTATTACATAAAGCTTTCCAGTATCCCTATGTCTCCAAAAAGAAAAGGTTTGGTTTTTCATCTTTGCCACACCATCACTCAGTATTTACATTCTTGCTTAGGAGTGCTTCCAGTCAATGGAGTGGAATAGCCAGTTACATTTCCAAAATGTAAACAATAAAAAGACCCATTAGAAAGAACGTATTGCATAGCTGTCAACCCTTGCTCAGTTAATTATGTCCAATAAATGATTAACTCTCATAAATATCAGCAGAGTGGGATAAAGTTGTCTCTTTAAAGATACATGGAAAAATAATTTCATTACCACTTTCATTTTCCTGACTGAATAATACTCCATTCCAAAAATTCCCCTGAACAAAAAAAGTAAGGCATAATCACTGTAAATGTCAATACCAATGATCTATAGGCAAACTACCCCACTCCACATCATATCTGACTTTTTGACAAAAACTTTGGAAAAAGATGAGAGAAAATATAATACGGGTTTGTGAGCGACTGTGCACGCATGTGCATGCACAGACACTCATTGAGAAAATTTTTATTTTAGTGTGGCAAGTCTTTTTCTAAATACGAAAACTGTCTTCAAGTAGAAAATTTTAGTTTGTTTCCCAAAGTGCTAAAATGCAGGAGAAAACATTTATTGATTCATCATGTTGCTGTATCTTCCAGGATTCTTCAGATATTGTATTCAGATAATAACATACAATGCAGGATTATTTCACTGTAACGTTAACTGGAAATACATCATAAACTGTTATTTACAATCTCAGTGACTAGGTTCATATAATATTCAAAACTATAAGCAATCACTTTATGACTTACAGTGAGATGTAACCTTTTCCACAAATCTAAACACTACTATTATATTACCACTAAATTATAAAATGTGATAATGTTTTAAATAAAAATAACTTGTCTACTGTCACGTGCACTGCTTGTGCATGAAAATAAAAATGACGAGGACCCACAGGTATCTTTGTTTTCTCTCTCCAAATTCATACTAATAACAATGGGCAATGTCTGTCACACTGAGTAGTCAACACTTGAGACTTGTTTACATACTGGCATACTTCAAAGTTCATGTATCAAACTTGTGACATAGAGGCAGAGGATAGGATGACTCTATCACATGCTTTCTCTGTGACAGGAAAGTTTGGCAGCATTCAATCATCTCATCCTGCCAAAAAAGTACTGAACTGAAAATATGCCCTCATAGCAACTTTACATCTACTATTATCCCAGCATCACCAGCAACAGCTCTACCCAACATTTGAGTTACTTTCAAAAAGGAAATGTGCCCCATGTGTCATCTCTTTTACTGCGGTTCTCTGCATCATTTTATAAGTCAGCTCTTCTCTCAGGCTACTTTCTTGTTCCCAACTCAGTATTTTAAGTATTTACTCCATTCTTTAAGGTAATCTACATTTTCTAACCTATTTCAAGTATATCCTTCAATTTATCCCATTGCCCCTCCATTATTCTTTATAGGTATTAGTTAAGCCATGTTTCAAAGCTCCTTCTCCCATCACTACCATTCAAATTCAGAAGTCAACAAACATTGCAAAAACTATGATAGACATATACACCGTTTTGTTTTGCAACAAAATAAAAACATGTTGAAGAAGAATTTGTTTTGGTAATTTGCTTGGATATTATTTTGTCCCAAAATTTAACCTAGACTGAAATTAGAAACAAGTCTTTGGTGCAACAGTCTGTGTGCCCCATATCTCCTATTTTCCTACTATAGATAACAGTTATTTGGTATGTTGGATTTCTCTTTTTCTCAAATGTCAAAAATGAGCCCTAGCAAAGACTTTCTACTGAAAACTTTATAAAGCCTCCTAATAATATAAACATTCATATGGAAAGGCTAAAGACATAATTACTTTCTACCAGTGTTAAGAGCATATGGGGTAACAGAGTCATGGGCATTTTTGAGAAAACATAGAAAATTATATGAAAACTTCTACAACTTGATGACCTGTAGCTAGCAAGAGGGATACTACTGAACAAATTCACATAAGATACCTAACCCTACAATGTTCTGGTTTTATATATTATACAGAACCATGAATTAATACACTGGCATGGTGTAGTGAGTCCAGCCAATGTTTTTAACTTCAGGAAAAACACAAAATAAAAAGAAGTACTGGCCTGGAATATATAAGATGCAAACTTAACAACACTAACCATACAGAGTCCTGCAACATTATTATTCTTACAACTTAATGTAAAATTTCAATAAAGGGGCACTGACACAAATACAGTTAATGAGAAGAAGAGAACTGTATCTTTTGCAGTATATTTTTCAATCTCATACTTAAAAGGTACAAATCAGGAGATATGGAGCCACATTATTCTGCCTTCTATCATGTTTGTGCGTTTGTTTTGATGGATACACTAACCCTATCAGACTTTCAAAAGCAAAACCTTACAGGCCACCAGGAGCCAAGAAAAATCTCCCAAGAGTTTGAATTTGGCTTGCAGAAATATTGGTACCTAACTTTCAATATCCAGTAACTGATATTTTCTCTTCTAAGAATAATTTAGGGCTCCTTGGTGAAGTAAGGATTGTAACTCACAAACAAATGTAGCTTGTGGAACAAATGTAAGCAGCACTTTTTGCAACAAATGTTAAGAATAACTTTTCTTTAAAGACAAATAAATTTATTATGGCTTCTACAAACTAAAACCGGCTTCGTGGTACCCACGAAAATTTATGTCACGATATATCAGATTCTACATACATTTTGGGAGCAGTACATATGATGCTACAGAGAACACATGAAGTTGTGCTCCTTTCGAAGGGCTTATCCCTGATTCAACAGATGGACACAACAGGTGTCAAACTACAGGTAGTCCTCGACTTACACCAGTTCACTTAGTGACTTAGCAACAGGAATGATGGGCTCCAGTGAAGTCTACCTGTACTAGATGGGCACAAGATGAGTTTCTACAGTCCCAATGAAGTAGTAAGATGCATCAGCCTAGGACTAGGTGGCTACTTCTATACGAAGCTTATATAAATCCACCTGTTCCTCCAGATCACAGCCCTGTCATTCACGGTTATTATTATTAAGTTCTTTTTGCATGTGTGCTTCCTTCAAAGCCACTGGGGAGAAAAGGGAGCAGAGAGAGTGGGGCCATGCGGGGCTCTTCTAACCCGGCCCCCCGGGATCCTCCCATTCGCAAGCCCCGGGGAGCGTGGTGGGGGGAGATTCGTTCCCACTCGCGAGACTCACCCGGCTTCCCGCATTACGTTGCCGTCGCCGCAGTCGCAGGCCCCCCCCGCCTGGCTGCGGAACATGTTGTAGTCGTGTCCGGCGTGCTCGCCCTGGTGAAAACACTCGGCGCAGAGGCTCATGCAAGGCGAGATGCCACAAGTCCGGCAGCGGTAGGCCACGAAGTTGGCCGTCCACACCAGGCCGCAGAGCGTGGCCGGGTCGTAGGCCCTCACCGCCTGCACGAAGCTATCCCACGGCTCGCCGCCCGCCAGCAAACAGCGGCACCACCCCAGCGCTTCGGACACCGCCTCGGCGTCGTCGCTGCCCGTCAGGGGAGCCAAAACCCGCTCCAGAAGCGCTTGGAGTTCTCCGGCAGCCTCGCTTTCCTCGGAGGCGGCGGCGGCAGCTGCGCCGCCGAGGGCCGCTTTCAGGCGTGCCGCCGTGGCCTGCTTCTCCTGGGCGCTCCCTCCAGCCCCCGCTCCCGCCATGAGGGCGGCCGAGGACGTCCCTCCACCGAGGCAGCCGCTGCGGGCGTCGCAAACCCTCCTCAGACTCCGGCTGCGCTTCTTCCCTCACCTGCCTCCTTCTCGCCTTTCCCCTCCCTTCCCTCCTAGAGGCGCCTCTCGCGATAGCCGGGAAAGTCAGCACCCCGGCCGCCTACTCTCTCTCTCTCTCTCTCTCTCTGTCTCTCTCTCTCTCTCTCTCTCTGCCCCTCCACTTTCTGCCACAGCGGTCTTGCTTGCCGGCTTCCTTCGTTGCTTTGCCCGCCCGAGAACCGAGAGCTTCCCGGCCCCACCCCACACCCCCGTCTCCCTCGAGTGGAGAGAGAGAGAGAGAGAGAGACGGCTGCTGGCGCCCGCGCTGATAAACGCTGCCCGTTTGTCTCGTTTGACGGGACCCTCATCCCCAGCGGGTCGGCTGGACGAGCCGGTTGGGTGCTCCATCATTGGAGATTTTCCAAAGTGGATCGGATGGCTCTTTGGCTGGAAGAGACTTGGAACTTAGAATAACTTTGCCACTTTGAATGTACGCTAACCGGCATATATTAAAATAAAATTACGTTGCATACAGCTCTCAAAGGGTCCCCACCTCTACTATAAACATGACTAGATGGGTAGATAGATAGATGATAGATAGATAGATAGATAGATAGATAGATAGATAGATAGATAGATAGATAGATAGAAAATTATGCATGTACCCACATATATGGTATGACTCGTC
Source organism: Pseudonaja textilis (assembly GCF_049901715.1). NCBI lineage: Eukaryota > Metazoa > Chordata > Lepidosauria > Squamata > Elapidae > Pseudonaja > Pseudonaja textilis. Next base: position 188,744,597 of record NC_141990.1, read on the forward strand.
TAGAAGATCTCTTCAGGTTCCTTCCACCCTTATGATTCTTTGTTCTTCTATGTTTTCGTTGAGGAGAGGGGCACTTGCTAATGGGGGGAGGGGAAACAGAATAAGATTTTTAAAATACTTTAGCTCTTCCCGCGGGAAAATGCTGACGCCTGATAAACGGTCATCTTCAAGAGATTTAAGCTGAGTCCAGCAGTAGTTACTGTAACTTTTATTACAGAGAAACCATTTTAAGAGTCACGGGAGGGAGAAGGTGGTGTATTTAACAAAAACTACGGCAAACTGAAGAGAAACGTCATCACAGAGATTCGGGGAAACCGAGAGCTGCAATCTCCGAGTGCTTGTTCAAGGAGTGAACTTGCTTGCTCCTTGAGCAGACTTTAATCCGCGTGGAAAGGGGCGCTGTGCGCAGGACCTCGAGCGGCACTTTTCTCGCGACCAGGTTCTTCTGCCCACCTTCGTTTAATGAACGCGATCCTATTAGGCACTGATTATGGCTGGGTGGAAACGTAAAGGAAGCAGGACCAGAAGCTCTTAGGGATGAAGCAGGGCACTTCTCCAGTCCTTCTTACATAGCAAGCTGTTGCTAAACAGTCAACTAGCAGGCACTTTAGTGTAAGAATCTTTCCGATCGGAAACTTTCTCAGTGCCAAAGGAACAAATGTCATCAATTTCTAATGAAGGAAGAGAAAACTGCCTATTACACACCTACAGAGCAAGAGTTTTTTTTTCCTTAGACAAGTTCCACTGCACTTTGATGCTGTGTGCATAAAACGCACAGGGAAAGCCAAAGAATGTGGCTTTGCAAGACAAGCCTTGATGAGGCGAGCAGGAAATAAAATGCATAATCTTAGGGCAAATGGAAATGGCACCCGTGAAAAATAAACAGTTGCTTAAAGCGTTCGTCTAGGAGTCGAAAATGACTTGATGGCACAGAAGGCGTCAATAACCCTAGAACAGTAATTATTGCAGGTTCAGTGTTGTTTGATGTTCAGATAAGTTTACGAACATAATCGTATGCAGATGACTCACATTTAAATGGAAGGATTTTTCTAGGGATTGAGACGGATCGAACAGAGTAGAATCGATTCAAACCTGCGAGACCATGGAAAGTACTCACCCCATTATGGTATACTGAATGGTCAGAAATGGGATTGGGTCTCCTGCTTGGGCGCGGGGGTTGGACTAGATGAGCCACAATGTCCCTTCCGTTATTCTGTTACTGTACATTTATATGTAAGTAAAATCTTACTGCTGGGCATTGCGGGATTTATTTCTCGAAATATCCGGGGAGATAAAGGATAATCGCATGACATAAACAATCCACAGAAACCGAACTTCTTTAAAACTTTTTTTTCCTCCCAGGTAGACGTGTCCAAATTGAGATCCCATCAGCGTCTGTTCTTTTCTGTTTCCAGGATTTCCAGAGTAATGGACCTGGGAAAACGGCTCCTTGTGCTGTTTTCTGGGTAGGAACTGAAGGCACGGAACTTTGTTTCCTTTGTTTGGGGGTTGACTTAAGTTCCTGCACAAAGCGGAAATGCGTGATCGCTGAGAAAAAAGCAGAGAGGTAAAAGCGTTTTCTATGTTTCCAGGAGGTGTAGGTTCGAGGAGATCGTGCGATTATTTGTATAAATAATTTATCTACTTGGATAAACAGACAAAATAGTTAATTTAGTTTTCCTCCTGTAGAAGGATGCTCTGCAAATTTATCCCAGAATTAATGGAAACTCGGGAAAAAACAATCGGGAAATTATTTGCTTATGTCCATTAAGACACTTGGAGTCTAGAGTTCGACTGGAAAGAGACTTGGTGGATACAATAATCTTTCTCAGCATTAACTTCAGTTCATAAACTCAGAAGTATGAAGTTGTATCTACCTCCTTCCCCCAATTCTTTCCATTCATGTCCATCTGAAGAATGTAAGGTCGTTACTTTGGAACATTTTAAATTTTCCTAAATATTCTATCATATAGTTTTTCCGTTTTTATTTATTTTATTTTTATTTAATGGATTTGTAATCTGTTTTTCTGCAATGTTTAAAGTTAAGCTACACTAAATTTGGAGCATAAAAATTAACAGATTTTTTTCCTCTAGTCTGGTTTCACATTTCAAAAATGTTGGTATAAATTTGGTTTAGTCTGTTGTATTAATAATATAGCTATTATGATTTGTGGAGCATAATTAATGGCTTAATGTAATGCAAATCCAGATGATTAGTCTGTTGTAATATGAACCAATTCATTTGTTGGATACTATTTTTTCATCCAAGGGAGATGGGGGGGTTAACAATTATGATATATAAATGGTGAGTTTTCTTGTATTTTAAATTGTATGCCTCAGATTTTTAAAAAAAACATTTTTATTGAGATACAAAGGGCAGTAAAATAGATTAGGAAATAAGCATTAATATTTGAATGTATGTATCCATTCATTCCCTTTATAACTGATTATAAATCTCAGATTCCAAGCATGAAAAAGTTAAAACTTAAAGAACTTGAGAGTTGTTTGCAACAAGTTGATGTCTTTGAGAATCCAAAACTCCTGCTTGAACAATATCCGACACGGCCACATATTGCAGGTAAAATTTTATCTTCTCTCTGTCATGTATTGGTCTACTGTACAAATTCTAACAGCTAATTTTAAATAACATTAAATTATGTGTTCTTTATGTAATAATAATAACAATAACAACAATAATGATAATAATAGTTTTACTCCAAGAATTTTAGAAGTTGGGAATTTAATATTCTGCCAAAAGTTTAAGTAATAAAGTCTCCTGTATAACGAATGCTTATTAAGTTTATTTGTTAAGTTCTTAGATTCTCCCCTATAATTTTTCTACCTGTAAAAATCAGTACTTGAGTTAAAAATTATAATATGAGCTCAGTGGAATAACAGATATTGTTCTCAATATAGATGTTTAGATTTAAGGAGGACCTTTCCTTGGAAGCCTTGGCATTTCACTTATGTGAGCCACTTGAGTTTGTTTTTATTTGCCTTTTAGACATATTGTAGCCATCTGAGTAGGTGTTATATTACATTACTGTTATAAATTTTGCTGATATGTTAATTTGTGGATGAATAAAAATAAAACGCTGCTTGAATGTGGAACTAGAGCAGATTTTTATTCATCCCAGTTTGTTTAGTATAGTTTGCATTTGCTCTGAACCTGTTGCCTATATCTTTATTCTCTAGCATGTATGCTTTATACAATTCATAATACATTTGATGATATTGAAAACAAGATTGTGGCAGATCTTGGGTGTGGTTGTGGCATACTGAGCATTGGAAGTGCCATGTTGGGAGCAGGGTAAGAAATCTCATTTTCTTATTGCTTTTTTAATATTAAACTAAATGAGGAAGGATGAAAACCAAGGATACTTCAGAACAAAGAATGTGAAAACAAAGAGCCATATCTCTAAATAAGTCCATCTAAATCAGGGGTGTCAAACTCACGTCATGGCGGTGTCACGTGATGTATTGGGAGTTTTTTTCCCTTCACTAAAACGGGCATGGGTGTGGCCAGCGTGTGACGCATCCAGCCCCGTGGGCCGGGAGTTTGACAGCCCTGATCTAAACAGTACTGGTAGCTTTAGAAAGTTGGTTGCATGTTTTTAATTCGTCATGAGTAAAACTAATCACAATCAGATCACTGGGATATCCCTGGGCTGTAAACTAAACTGTGAAGTTAAAAAAAAAAACATCCTGGAATAAAGCAAAGGTAATGACAAGCCACTACTACATTGCCACCAAGAAGAGCTACATGGTTATAACAGTCAAATTGGATCTTTGCCATTCAGTTGAACTACAGGTAGTTCTTGCTTAACAACTGGTTGCTTAGTGACCATTCGAAGTTAAGACAAATCTCCCTGAGCTCAACTTAGTTCCAGAGGTCTGACGGCCTGATACAAACAAACATCTGCATCAAATAATCATATTTTTAGTGCTTGACAACTGGATTGCATTGATGGTCATTTGCAACATGCCAGTCTCACAAATGCAATTTTTGGTAGTTTTTGCTGTTTTCTGATACTGGGTTTTGGCAATAAAATAAAATAAAATCCCATTGAAGAAACCAATGGCTGTGACATTTGTTTAACAACTTAGGCTGTAAAATCAGGCACAGGTCCATGCCTGTGCCTGATTTCACACTTCACACTGACATCGCGCTTAATGACTTCGATGAATTATGACAGTAATTTTGATAAGTCAGGGACTACTTGTACTGTAAATACAGATTTATTAGACACATTTTCACCATAATTAAGAATGCAGTGTAGTTACTCGTATTATTTTAAACAGAATGTGCATCTAAAACACGTTGCTAGGTTAAGTTACTCCATATTTCAAACTTTTATAATATCTGCTACTGAAATAGCATCACATGAAAAATCATTCAAAGATGAAATCGCATTGAAAATTCATTCAAAATTTATAAAACTGACATTTAGAAATCTAATAATTCATTTTTCCTTTAAGAAAAAAAATCAAAATCACAACTGATCTAGTATTAAAATTATTAAACATTGATGTTTAGCAGTAGGTTGTTGACATTTTTAAAGTAATATGTACTGCTGTAATTCTCTTAATTTTATTTTTCCCAGGTTATGTATAGGATTTGATATAGATGCCAATGCACTGGAGGTATTTAATAGGAATGCTGAAGAATTTGACCTCACAAACGTTGACATGATTCAGTGCAATGTATGTTCTTTGCTTGACAAAATGTCCAAAACATTTGATACAATTATTATGAATCCTCCTTTTGGAACTAAGCACAATAAAGGTTAGCCATTTTTTCCTTGAATGGGAGTGAACTACCTGAAAAAGTTATCTAATTTTATTTATTTTTACAGCATTTCCTTACTGCCACAGTGAATCAGTAATTCCTTTTCTCTTAGCTGCCATTGATGTCTTTCACCTCAGGCATAATATAAACATTCTTCATCTCTACCTTAAATTCTCTGTGCTGGATTTGTTACATTCTGTGGTTCATAGTAAGCAAGGTTAATTTATATCTTATAATTTTTTTTAGATTGTTCTACCAGTCGTCCATAAATTCAATTCCTTTATGTTCCTACTTTTAATCTGTCTTAAAACAAGTATAACTTAGAAATAGCTTTCATTTTATAAGCATATTTCTACCATTACGTAACAGATTTTCTTAAATTACATTACTTGGTAATATACAATTCATGATTTTTCAAATCCTGCAATCGCAAGACATTTATTATATAAGAATACGATTTTACTGGAACTTTCATTGAAAAAATGGAACAGAAGTATGTTTCCCAGTCCAACAAATTTTAGGACTGTGTATTCCATTCTATATTTAAGGCAAAAGGGTTTGTTATTTTAGCACATGCTAGATAATTATTAAACCACTTATGTATTAAGTACATTTATTTGTGAGATAATTAAAAATATCTGACAGAAATCAAACCTTGATGTTAGAACTTTAATTCAGTATAAGAATTAGTTGAAGCAATATATCTAAACAAAGGTGGTTACATAACACAAACACCTGCATTGTTTAAACTGATTAAACATTAAAACATGCTAATCAGGAATGCTTAAAAATAAATTTCAATTTTCTGTCTGTTGGAAACAGGGGAAGTACTGAATGTTTAATACCGGTAGTGACTTCAAAGTTAACAGCAGCACTAAAAAAAAGTGACTTATCACCTTTTTTCACTTATGACTGTTGCAGCATCCCCTGGTCACATGATCAGAATTTAGACAGTTGGCAACTGACTCATATTTATGACCGTTGGAATGTCCTGGGGTCATATGATCGCCTTTTGAAACCTGTCAAGCAAAATCAATACGGAAGCCAGATTCACTTAACAACTTAATTTAACAAGTGCAGTGATTCACTTAACAACTGTGGCAAGAAAGGTCGTAAAATGGGGAAAACTCGCTTCACAACCATCTGGCTTAGCAACATAACTTTTGGGCTCAGTTGTAATCGCAAGATAAGGACTACCTTAGTACTTAAATCAATTAGGCACCTACTAGTGAAATTAAAACGTATTCTCCAACCTAGGTAACCATTATCAACCTAGTGCAACCATTATCAAGCTTTTCTTAACACTAGCAAGACAACTTTATTTCTGCAGGTGATACTGCTCAAGGCTGCTGAGATATTTAGAAATTCAGGAGAAATAATAACTAAGTGTGTCTGAGTAAAAGAGGCTTAAAACTCTTTATTTTTAATAGGTATGGATATGGCTTTTCTCAAAACAGCTGTGCAAATGGCAAGAATAGCTGTGTATTCCTTACACAAAACATCAACTCGACAAGTAAGTCTAAAGATTGTGCTGATACCCATCCTTGTATGAAACAGTAAAATTAAAATTTTTGGATGTTCTAGAATCATAAGATGCTGAAATCAGGTATCATGTAATAAATAGTCTAAGACATTTTATTAACACCATATTCCAGATGTATTAGAATTAAACTTTCATAATATCTATCAGTTTGTGCAAAATCTAGTTTAGTTTTCAATGTTAGTATAAAAAAACTCTTGAAAATTTATTCAGGGAGATCACCATCATCAGACGATAGATAGATAGATAGATAGATAGATAGATAGATAGATAGATAGATCAAAACCAAGAAAACCTCTAATATCTTGCATTCCTTCCATGCTCAGCATATTCAGAAAAAAGCAGATGAATGGAATATAGGGATGGAAGTTTTAGCAGGTAAGAATAAGTTATTATTAAATTCAGTTTAAAGGCACACAAAGTTCCCATTTAAATATTAAGACTATCTTTATATAGGATACCAAATACCTTTACAGGACCTGTCTTAAATAGCATAAAATATATTTACTTTTAATCATTTTATACTATTGTTTCACAGCAGTTGTTTCCCTCGTGCTTTTTAAAACATGCAGATCCAAAACTATTGTGAAAATAATTTTATAATGGTATCTTAAATATAGGTTGTATTTGCATTATATATGGTAAGTTGATCTGATTGAACTGTTGCTACTCAACCAGACACAAGATAGTTTTATGTAATCGTAAGCATATCCAATAACCCAGTATCAGATATTCAAATCATACATGTGTTAACTGTTTCCAGCTAATATATTTCATCACTTCTCAAATATGTTTATGATTTTCCATTACAGCTTAAATTCTTTTTAATTCACTTTTAGAATTGAAATATGACCTACCAGCATCATATAAATTCCACAAGAAAAAATCAGTAAGTACTAGGCTACTTTTAATTCAGAGTAAACCTATTCATTTGTTGCTAAATAACTGAGCTGTATGCTAATGATCGTAGACAAAAATGTTTCAATTTGAACTATATACATATAACCTGGTATTGAAAACAAAACTGAAGATCTAAACAAAAGGGAGCAGAAACATATTTAATTTCTAGAGCCATAGGAATCCCTTATCCCTTATCTTCAAAAGAGTGCTGATGCAATCAAATGTGTGGCTCCTAATCTTTCAATGACAGGTTGATGTGTTATATGACAGACAGGGAAGACTTATGTTTTATCAGAGAAGAAGATATACTAACCTTGTAAAAGGAATGCAAAGAGATGCTTAATAAAAAATGCTAGGAGAATCGTGCAGATTTCCCTGTTGTAAAATTACTGCCTATCCATATGGGTAGAATTATTAGAATGCAGTAGCATCTTTTATTTGCAAAGGCACTCACCCTTGAAAGAAAATGGTATTACTAGTTTAAGTTAGACTGTACCAAACCAATTCACATAAATAGAATGTAAAATTCTGTGATTGGGGCTGTGCGGGATTTTAGTACATAAAGTTAAAAAAAGATGCTTTGGAGTGTGCAGGAACACACATTTAGCACATATCTAAAACTCCTTAAATCAAATTCACATTTTCTTGAGATCTTGTGCCAAGCAACTGTGTGATCACAGGAAAAACCTACAACTATATTAAGCATTTGCAGACAGGTATAAACTGAGCATCTATATAAATTCCAAATTCATTTCACCTTCAAACTGAAAGGCCTATGCAACCTTTCTGTTTAGCACATACGTTCCATTCTACTTGCATTGTCACTATTAACTGTTTAGCTAAAAACAGTAAACAAGCAAAACAAAATACAGTATTTCTAGATTCGTCGTCCTCAATAGTACAGAAAGAGTATCTGCAAGATAGGAAGCATCCTTTTTTTCTGTTTTAATTTGCTTTTTGTCTATCATTAGTAGTTGAGAACAAAAATAATATGGATCTAGCTATTTGGTTAAGACAGGTTCACCCCACAAATCCAAGAAGATGGATCACAATTATAATAAACTGCCAAATTAGCACATTTACTCATGGAGGGTATGCATGTTTGAAATTAAAACTAAATGAGATTTTCCAAATGTAGAGAAGCATAGAATTGATGGACATCTTTTGTTCATAATACATTACAATACTATGTTTTTAGGGTCTCCCTGAAATAAAAGTTATGGGCAGGGTGTATTCATGATTGGCTTTACTAGATCAAATTCCCCTGTTCGTTCATCACATAATGTAATCCATTTTGGATTTTGCTATACAACAAGTAGAAGCTATGTTAAGACACCTTTGCCCTAAAACCTAAAGCAACATCTATTTATTGGAGCAGACAGTTTCTGTCATTGTCATACAAAGAAAAGTATTAGATTTTGAGAAAATTCTGTTGCAGCACTGAAGACAAGTACAAAATCAGAGTTAGGTGCTCATGGTAACTCTACATAGTTGTTTTATTTATAGATTTTTTTTCTTCCAATAGACGAAAGGTAGCAATACAATTTGATACATCTGTAACTGAACACAAAGATTCACAAAATTTTAATACACAAGATACTGATACTTATTTGTTATATGGTACTGAATAAAAGTTTTGTACATAACAGATATTAGGATATAGTTCAGTTTCTTCAGCCTTTTCTTTCAGCCTAATTATAGGCTCATCAGATATTTTTTTAAAACTGCATGTTAAATCAGCCACTATTCCAAGAAAGAATCTCAAAAGGTAACTTTCTTCTTTGTCTTACAGGTAGACATCAAAGTAGATTTTATCAGATTCTCTTGTGAAAACAAAAAGATGGATGGAGGAATGACTTAAATGTATTGAAACAATAAAAATTAAATTGGTTTTTGAAGTATTACAACTGAATTCCAGCACCATTTTCTGTTTTTAGCTGTTTGGCAGCTGGCTCTTCTTGCTCGTCTTCTTCAAGCGATCTTTTCTTGGGACTTGCTGATCCTGTAAAATTGAGATTTCAGTCATGGTGGGCCACAACAATCACAATCAGACCTACAGTAGTAAGTCAAGTAATATCAAGCTGATTGATATTATATTAAATGATGCCATAGTCATTTAATTTAGTCTCTTCCTCGGAACAAATTTGAGAGAACCACTTAAGGAATAGATACACCAATCTCATACTATGCATGGTGAATCTATCCATGGATGTGAAACTCAGCTTTCCATTCTGATTCATCATTTCTGCAAAATGTGTAAACTCCAAAAAGAATGCTGCAGACCTAAAATAATGGTCCTGAATACTACAAACAGTTCTTGCTGGCAAGTTTCCAATAGCCTACACAATTCTGTTTTGGGGAGCAGAGTTACAAATAGCTAACAAAGATTAACACAGAAACTTCGACAATAACTTAATAGCAACTTTTCAGCACACCACCATGGTGCCTGTACATTTTTGTATCTTGTTCCACAAAGATAAAATCACCTGTGATATTTGCATCTTCACCCTCCTCTTCATCTTCACTTTCAAATTTTGTTTTCTTGCCTTGGAATTTCACATTTTTGTCTTGTGCGTCTTGTGCTCCCTTGCCACCTTTACCTTTGCCTTTGCGTCCTGGCAAAAAAGGATATGTACAGAATTAAGATCATCACACTTTTAAGGAATTTATTCTTGGACATCTCTAAGAGGGAAGGCAATCATATAAAATAGCCCTCCTCAGTTTGGACTGTAGGTAGAACTACTGTTTCCATAATTCCCAGCCAACATGGCCAGTTAGCTGAATTTAAAGAGTAGTCCCTTATTAGTTTTCTCTTATATCAAAAGGAATGCTCACAGTGCACCATGGAAAGAGGATTTGGTGATTTCTTTTCCAATTATACATGAATAATAAAGGAACACCGATGCTTTCTGTGAACTACAGCTTATTACCGTAGATGATCTGGTATATGGATAACCCAAATTGGTCGCCTCCCATTTGTTCAGGGCATTCCTTCTGTGCATTATCCAAGCATGGAAGCTCCTATCTAGTATACAATACCTAGTGAATATAATGACTCTTCTAATAACCAGTTCATTTTAGTTTACTGAGATAACTGCTGCTCTGATAGCAATACATTATTAAGAAGGTATAAAACATGTTTTTCTATGTTATGGCAATGTAGACCATGCACTATCTGGCATGGGTTAGAGTTATGGAATTTTTCCTCTTAAAATTTGGGTATTTCTAATTGCTCCAGCTGGTGAAATGCAGGGCTCTATTAGCAAGATACTGGGATTATCAATGAAGAAGTAATTTTAGAATGAACAAAGTCTGCTCCAATGTATATCCTTCTCTAGGCATTCTACCAAACAAAATGGTTTTGAAAATGCTTGACATTTGTTGGTAGAGCTTTTGAAAAGTCCTGGAAAGATTAGTCTTTGCACCAGCAAGGCTATTCTGTTAGAAAGAAACTTATGCCTTGATCATTAGTGGCTGGATAATTTTTGAGATCTAATATCATCTGAACCAATGTAGAGCTATTAAGATTACCGATATCAGACATTAGTCGATTCAGATTTACTTTATTCTCAAAAAAAAAAACAATGGCTGTGGGGAAGCAGGACTATGGCAGTTTAGTGGACATGTTGATGTGAGAGGCTTGTTTTTCCTTTTCTTGAAACCACTAAACAATTCTGAGATTTATGAAAGGGGGTTTATAGGAAAACCCCACTTTCTCGGTGATGTGTGGAAATAGTTGTTTATATTTCAATCAAATGCGTTTGATTGCTATCATGGATTGGTAACAAGACTTTTCTAGAAGCTACAAAGGGAGAAGTGGTTACAGTCACATTTTAATATAAAAAATCCTGAGGGCTAGATGTAAATAAAAATTGTTCCAACATCTTTGTTGGGTCAACTGAAGAACATGCTCACATCAACCATGTATCTAAAAATGGAAGGAACCTTTAAAAATGAAAATGTACAACTTGAACAAATCCAAACAGATTCACAAACCCAAGTGATGTCTCTGTAATGAAAAAGCTTTTGTAGGTAAAGAATTGACCAATTTTCAATGAATGGAGAATACAATATATGAGAATGCAGATATGGGTCACCAGTGGCAGAATTAGTGGCAAGCCACAAATCCATTTTTTTCCCTGTCGTACCATAAGGAATCAGGTGTGGGCTAGGCTGCTCTTTTAAAAAAAAATGTGAATTAGCTCTCCTAGTAATCTAGTTTGTGAAAGAAATTCTACAGTTCTTTCCTGCATGAGATTATTACCAAGAATTTGATGTTCTACACTGAAGCTTTCATTCATGCCTATAATATATTGGCAGGAAAAAAAAGTCTTAATCCCACTGGAAGTTCCATAGCACTAAAATTTGTTCCATCAAATGTCTGAAAGAGCATTGATAATGGAGAACGCATTAAATCTTGCAAGACCTTAATTAGAAACAGCTTTAGAGCAATTCAGTAACATCCTGAAAAGGGAGAGGAAAAATTCCAGTTTGCTATCTAAGCCTTTTTTGTGAATGGCTCTAATGCACATCCTAAAAGTATATCAGAAAAGGTTTAATTGTTAGCAAAAACTGGAGGACAGACGAGATCAAAGGATAGGCGCCACATCTCGATTCAAATTAGCAGGAGCAACTAGATGGGCAGCGAATTAGTTTTATTGTACTTGAATCAAAAGGAAATCCAATGGAAAGCCAAATGGGTCACTGAACACCCAGTTATGGGAAGACATATAAATGACCCCAGAAAAAAGGTGCCAGGCTTTGAATTACCATGTCGACAAGAGTTGAAATGTTAATTTATATTACTATTCCTTGTATGTTATGTCATACCCTAAATAAATAAAAGAAAAACTCAGCTGAAGCAGCTATTTTATGCAAATGCTCGTTCTCTTTATCTAGCAGCTTGGTGTTACTCTTGATAATTCCTATTTAATTAAATGATGCAAGAGACTAATAACCTTCAGTCTAAGGAAAAAGCTTTTTGGAAATATAAAAGTTGTCTCCATATTTTTTTTTGTTGTTCTCCAGTGGTCCTTTATAAAGATTTTTTTTAAAAAAAATTCCAATGGACTAAATCACATAAGTGCAGCATTTTAGTAAAAACCTGGGAAGATTTATTGGTTTGTTTGCATCCTGCCTGTATTATTTTTATAATTCAAGACTATGAAACCTGGGAAGGTCTTGAGCATAGGTCCTGTTTTTCAGCCAGAGGTTAATTCCTTCAAATAGCTACTCTACAGAACAGTCCCTGTCAGGAAGAATTAAGGCACTAATGTCATTGTATCCCGATTTTGAATGCGATGTTTGGATCTTTACAAATTTGCCCAACAGAATCATTCTTCTTGGCAGTATAAGAAATACAAAGAAAGAAAAATCTGATAGCCTCTTTTTAAAAGCAAAAGCAAAAGAAGGCTCTGAAAATCATTTTTTTAAAAAGATGTTAGGATAGTTTATTGAGAAAAAGAGGCTTGACAAAGAAAAATTCTATGGGGACAAAAAGACCTTTTAATCATAGAGAAAAAAGATAGGAAAGAACACCAGAAAAATCTTCCTGGAAAAAAAATCAAAAAGATAAAATACAGAATTCTCTGTCTTCAAAGGAAGGGAGTAGATGTAATTCAACTTTAGTGTTTACTTAAAGAGTGCCTGCGTTAGTTTCCCCATTTGGTTACAAAGAGATCAAGAAATTCCCATACAATTCTGAACCAGTTTCAGGATTTGAAGTGTGCAAACCTGCCCTGGCATGCATTCCCTCCCTTTTCTAAACTCTAATGCAGAGATGGGCAATCTTTTGGCCAGAAAATAGATATACTCTTGAGGGCTAAGTGATGATATCACCAGAAGGCTATTGTCTGAAATGTTTATCTGTTTTTAAAGGGAAGAGGTATTTAAAACCAAACGCCAACCAGAGGCTTTTTAATGTCTTGATTTAGCATTAAAAAAAAATCTGGCTTGCTGGTCAAGGATTACCTCCTTCCGTGCCACAGAGCCAGGCTACTCAAAAGCAAAGCCTTTGGCTGGGCTACAGAGCATTTTCCCCATTTTTCCCTCAGCCCAAGAACAGTTGGTCTTCTAGGACTCTCCTTCCTTTCCTTGCCACCACTGTGGACAGGCAGCTCTCGGGGCTTGTCCTGTATGCGTATAAATCTGGCCCTTTCCAGAGCCACTGAAGACAAACGGAGCCTTCTTCCTAACACACGAAGATGGGCTCACTAGATCAGAACTCCTCTCCGAAGAGAACAGTCGATTTCAACAATTTTAACTTCCAGGAAAGATTAAATGATAAGTAAATGCCTTAAAGGAACAAATCACCTTTTCCTCTTTTTTTGTTTAACAGCTCCTGCTGGCTCTCCATGATTTTCTTCAGTGCTTCTTTGGCCACATCTCCTTCAAGCACTTCCCACGTGACATCTTTCTCTCGCAATTGTAATTTCCCATTATTTGCTTCTTTGGCTTTATCCAGCGCACCTTTAGCGCTGCTCTTGAACAGGATGATACCCTGTATACAGAAATATAATTTGAATCACTGCAGGCACCATCCAGCCATTTTCGTCCTCACAGTGGGACATTTGCAATGGACAATTTCCCAGGCAATAGGATAGTTCTGAACCCCTATTTGGCTGCTTCCAACCATCAGCCAGAAAATAGCATCTTCCTAGAGATTTACAGCTTGAAGCAACAGTGATTGTGAATTAAGCTTCATCTTACTCAATGGAACCGAATATGTATATAACTCATTTGGGGGACAGATGACTGTCTTAGGATATTCTTTGACAAATGCTGAAAGCAGAAGCTGCAGAAAGCAACATACAATCTGAACATTTCTCCCTTGTCCTTGAGACACTTGCTCCTCTGACTACAAGAAGAAATTAAGCATCAAGGAATATACTGGCAGGGAACAAATTGTTGCAGTGAGCAACTTATCTAGGATCTAGAATTTACAAGGCCATCGTTGTTTAGCAAGCAGGAACGTCATTTGTGTACTGTAGTATTACTAGGAATTACTTCCCTAGTGAATAGTTTTTTCCATTAAGATTTTTGCCATTAACACACTTTTTACCAGTAAATTTAAGGCAGATGAACAAGAATAGTAAAATCAGTAGTCCTTGCTTCAAATTATGCATATTTAGCCCCCAAAACAGTGTGCCATCTATTTGCTTAACGTTTTATCATTTAGAAATACCAGAGTAACCCTTCTGACCTCTTTTGCACCCCTGACAAAGTCTATCCACTTGATTTCACCATGATTTGAAAAAACAGCATGGAGGTCTTCTCGACAAGTATGATCTTCCAAGTCACCAAAAAACTTCAGCAGGCATCCCTGTTTCTCTGCCAGATATTTCTTTTGAATACAAAAAGAGGAAAGAATGTGTAAGATACTTTATGTCCTACATGATTTACTGGACTTGAGTAAAAAGAGTGCCCCCAGACCTTTCTAGTTTAATAAATAAAGATGTATCCAATAAAAGTATACCCTGAGGAACCATCTTGTCCCAGCCACACTGACTTGTCCCACCCGGTCAGGCAGCGAGTTATGTTACAGACCCCTTTTGTTAAAGAATGCCGATTGATGGGATCTAGGAAAAAAAGCCTTCTCGGTGGTTGTTTTCATCCTATAGAATATCTTGCCCTCGGAAGTAAAGTTGGCTCCCACTATTTCAGCTGTCTGGAAGAACGTGAAAACCCGGCTTTGCCAAATGGCATGAGGATCGAAGAGAAGCACACAACCCTGGGGTTGGCTGGTGGCTTGAGGCTGCTCTCGCTGTTTTTAAATCGTCTTTTTTAATTTTGCTCTTATTTTTCAGATTTTTAATTTTTTTAAACTATTTCCTTTACATGGATTTATCGTACCTATAAACTGCCTGTCTGGATAGTGAGATGAGTGGTATCTAAATTTGATACAAGGTTCTCTACCAAGTGAGGTGAATCCTAGGGAACCTACTGTCCTACCTACTGGGAAAGTGGTCTGGAGGTGTGTGGAAGTGGGTTCTCAAAGAGCTGGTTCATTTCTCCAGATATTCCACATTCCAAATCCCATAGAAGATAGCACAAACAACCCTGGTTTGTTTTACAGTGTTTTTATGGATATTCACATTGCCCATTTTTATGAATATTCACATTGAATATTCAACATAGCTACTTTCTCTAGGTGATGCGCTTCATCCTTGCTTGATAATGAAAACAAAATACTGTATGCAGTAGATCCATTGAAATAACACTGTATTCATCCCATGAAGATTTAGCTAGCAGTAGCGCTTAGACTTATGTACCGCTTCACAGTGCTTTACAGCCTTAAGCGGTTTACAGCGTCAGCATATTGCTCCCAACAATATGGCTCATTTTACCGGCCTTGGAAAGATGGAAGGGAAGGCTTGAACCTGGTGAGACTCGAACTGCCAACTTGTAGGTAGCTGACAGTCAACAGAAGTAGCTTGCAGTGCTGCATTTTAATCACTGTGCCACCATGGCTCATTTAATATTTATGAAACATTCCTCTGCCTGAAGGTTTGGTTCTTAACCTTGGATCTCCCAACTGTTAGAATAGAATCCCAATGATCATCTTTGATAATACGAATTGAAGACCCACAACATTTGAAGACTTAATCTTGGGAACCATTGCTCTAAAAGACTGGAAAAAATACTTTACATCATCAACTTATATTCTAAGATTTTGGCAGTATGGGAGCAGAACCAGTGGTTTTGTTTAGCATAAGGTATGGCTATTACTCAAAGGCGCAATAAGGTACAAATGAAAATGAACATGTTTTACAGTTCAGTAGTTCTTGGGAAATAGAGTTTTCGGCATTAAGTCTCTTTCAAATTTGAAGTAGTAAAGGTTGTCTTCAGCCTTCCCAACCTGGCATTTTTCAGATAAATTATAGCAAACATTCATTAGCGTTTTATGCAACATACTTTTTATACAGCATGGACAATGTAGCTCAACTGTTTCTGGGTGCTCATTTGGGAAAGACAGTCTTATTCATATACCTACATACATTCTATGAGCCTTTGCAAGAGATTTGGTTGCCTTTGTCAGGACAGCCTTTTCCACAGAATGGGTGAGCCAGAAACACAGGCCTGCTTCTTCTTTCATATACTTAGATACATCATAAGCCCAGTAAAAAGCTGTTATAGGCCTATTTCTAAAAGAAAATATTTGTCATGGTTCACATCTATCAAGGAGGTTCACTTTGTTGGAGAATTGCACTGGGTACCTCCTCCAGGGTACATGTTTTAGAATTGAGCCTGGTATCAGTAAGGAGTAAACACATAACCATTAAAGGCTGTTGATTTGAAGTATCCAGCTGAATTTTTTCCATTTGCCTTAATTTCAGGAAATCAGATGGAGCAATTTCCTCTTTATTTTACCACTGAAGCATGGAAAATGTAGCCAGAATGGACTATAGTCAGTGAAATCAAAGGGAATGTACCATTTCTGCTTCTTCTGCATGTTTCTGTTTCTCTTCCTTCTCCCTGTTATAAAAAGAAGGAAAAGTCAGATAACAAAACTCCGGCACAAAAGCTGAAAGTTCATTTCACAGTTGACATTGCAACTTACAGTTTAGCCTTTGCTTTTGCTTCCAGTTTATTCCTTTTCTTCTCATCATTCTTTTTGGCAAAATAATCTTCCCTGCAAAGAAAATAATCCAGTTAAGCATATGCATTTGGGGTTACTACTGAAAAGTACTAAAGTACTATCAAAACTTCAGGCCACAATTTGAAAACGTTAATCAGCATTAATACTCAATCTTAGCTTAGCTGGTAACCGGTGCCAATTGCTATTGAAGTCTGACTTTAACCTGCAAATCAAATAAGGAAGTCCCCAATAAATCCCAAAGGTGCTTTTTCAAGAGGCAACTGGACTTTCTGGTTTTTCTTCGAAGGCTTTCGCTTCTCATCCAAGAAGTTTCTTCAGCTGAGCTCTTTGGATGAGAAGCAAAACCCCTTCAAAGAAAAAACAGAAAGTCCAGTTGCCTCTTGAAAAAAAGCATCTTTGGGACAACCATGACCTGGATGACTGAGAATCTCCCTAGACATTTAACTCAATAAATCCTTGTTCAGTAAAAGATTCTGACCCGGAGGAACTTGTTCATTCAAGACCCCGCCCCCACCCATGCCGTGAATCTGTTATAAAGTTTAAAAAATAGAAAAATAATATCTGAAAGGAAACTGGAGAGATTATATGACCTCAAATGATTCAAAGCCTCTCAGTTGAGATCTTCTCCTTTTAAGATAATTCAAGTGAAGAGATAAGGAGGTCCAAAAGAAAGAAAGGTTGAGGAAAAAATAGATATCCCCATCCATGTCTATTTGCAGATTCTTCAAGAGAAAAGAATCGTCAAAAGAAGAAAAGTTGGCCAACCCCACTGTATAAACTGATGGATTCTGTTTACTAGCATGCTCTCGTGTAATAGAACAACCTACATTTTTATGTATACTTGATGGAAAGAAAGGAGGTTCAGAGACAAAATATGTTCTTTAAGCTTTGCAGTATGGCACCCATTGCACCCCCTAAATCCTCTTCCCCAAAATCAAGATCCTCCTCTTTATATCGTCAGGTCAAAACTATTTCCTTCTTTAAAACTTTGTCTAAATGCAAATTCTTGGACCTTGGGCCAAGTATATTGATTTTTCTCTTCTACCTGCTTTTCTATTTTTTTAAGGGGGGGGTGCTCTACAATATTGTTCTTATAAGCATGGCCCCCACTCTAATACTCTTCTGGAAGGCACTAAAGACATGGTTGTGCCAGCGGGCCTAGGAAACTCAGAGCAGGATGGAGCCCATTAAATGGCTTGAATAAATAGGTGCTGTCACCAGGATAGAGATGGGGGTTATTATTTTATTAATTTAATATATTTTATTGTTTTATTATTTTCTTTGTTTTATTTTTATATGATGTTTTTATATGTGTGTACGCCTCCTTGAGTTGCCATGGGCAAGTAGGTGGCAACACAAATTTTCTAAAACAAATAAACAAAATAAATAAGCAGAAAATGCTTGTAACGCCATAGAATCAATGTCCCTGAGTCTTCTTCTAATGCAAGGAAAAAACTCTTAACCGTGGGAAGAAAAATGTGTAAATCCCATGCAATAACACTGTAAAATAAGAAAAATAGCATGATTTTAAAAACACGTCTTGAAGACAAAAAGTAGGCCACCCATCCAAAGACTTGCATGAAGCTCATGTCAAAGTCCAAATGCAGAACTGAAACAATACTTACTTAAAGAGCACAATCAGCTCTGTGTCCTTGTATTTTTGGTCTGGTGTCCCAACAAATTCCTTGGCAGATTCAACAGTATCAAATACAGCAAAGATGGATCCCTGGATTAAGGAAAAATAGAATGGAATCTCATCTTGGGATCCGATACAGCCTTAGGAAATTTAGAGTTAACAGAATTTGGTTTGAAGGTTATTACCTTAAATGTTTTCTGAAGTGTTCTTCTCATCTGAATGTTTTCTACTTTGCCTTTACAATCCAGCCATCCTATGATATCATCTAAAGTTGCATCTAATGGAAAACCTTTCTGAAAAATAAAAGTTTAAATAATTCTCATATTCAAGTTCAGTATTTTACAGATCTGTGCAGTGCAAGAAAAAAAATAGTTCCATTATTATATGGAAGCAAGTAAGTGCTTTTAATGAGGTTTGTTCCTCCATAATCAATTACTGAGTTGGTGTGTAAATAATTAACACAGAGCAGAAACCATACAACTTACAGCAAAGGCTTCAGATTTAAATAAAATTCACAGTTTGGAAAATTATACTTTCAACAACAATAGTAAATACTGTATACTGAAGACCAAGAGAGGTCTGCTTGGTAGGGAAAATGGAGGGGCTGCAAGTTAGACCAAAAACCTATTGTACATACCTTACTAGAACAGGGGTCCCCAACCCCAGGCAGGTGGATTAGCACCAGGCCGTGGCATGTCAGAAACCGCTCCGTGCAAAGAAGCAAAGCCCTATCCGCTCAATGCAGGCAGCAAGTAAAACTACACCCTCACCAGTTCACAGAAAAACCTCTGTGCACGGAATGGGTCCCTGGTACCCAAAAGGTTGGGGGCCGCTGTACTAGAAGGTGCAAGTTTTTTAAAGATGGGGAAATGGGCTGAAAAACTTTAAGTCAGGCAAACGATGGAAAAGGGTATATGGCACCTATGTCACGTGAAAATGATTATTTGTAATAACATACTTCTTGCCACTTTCTTAAGAGGGGGATAGAGTTGGTTATGGTAAGAGAAACATATGGGAGAAATGGAGTGCTTAATAAATGTGTGTGGTCAAACAGGAAGAGATAAAGTCAAAAATGAATGGTGGATGAATGAATGCAGAATAAATACAAAAATAGTTTGAGGTACTTTGTTCAGCTGGAGAAAATGAAAGAAGATCAAAATCCAACCAAACAAGCAGATGAAATAGGAACGGGTCATGAGAAAGGGGAAAACTAAGAAAGAATGATTAGAATTGATGAAATCCTCAAAAAAAGCAAGATGAGATTTAAAGAGCAAAAGTCAATATATAAAGCAGTGTATGAAAAGAAATGTTACAACAACAGAAAGGTATAGAGAGAGATACAGTGAATAACAGTCAGTAAAAAATAAATTTAGCTGTATTTCCTTTTCTTACATTATGCTATAAGTCCTCACTCCTTCTCTACTTTACATACTTACCTGCAAGAAACAGCATGATAGGTATGTATCTAAATATGCATACATCAAGCTAAACAATTTGAATTGTTCTTCTAATATATAATAGAGAAGCCCAGAAAAATAAGAATTTCTTTTCAGAGTGATTTTAGATTATTCTGACTGTAATTGTAAACAGAATTCTTGAGAATCTGAGATCAAAACACAGTACATTCTTTGCTGAAAATAGGACTGCTTTGTAATAACAAGCAAATTATCAGGAATCATACCAGTTACTGAAAAAGCAAAAAGTTTATTCTCAATTTATAGAGGGCTTCACTACACATCAACTAAGTAGAATTCAGAATCCTTCTTGGAGCCATTAAATAGTAAACCCTGAAAAGGTAGATTCAATCATATCAAACCTGAAATTCACAATATTCTAATACCACCATTCCACTTACAATATATACAGATCTGCTTTTAACTGCATTCTTATATTGTTCAGTAACTTCAGGCAGCGGTTTGTCTGGAGATCTTCGGATTTTAGTCCTGTCTTCACTAACTTCCATAAGTTCAGTCTTTGATTTCTTTAGTGCCCCGACTATTACATCAAAGTCTTTCGTAAGGCGATTTAGCCTACAAAACGGAAGAGAAAGAAGTTATTTTTATTATATCATTTTTGTTGCCTCAGTCAAGTGTCTTCTGACAGTCACACATCTTCTGACTTTTAAATGAAATGTGTGCAATCCCTGCAATTAATCTTCTCAACGAGGGTAGGTAGAAAAATAGAAGAGTAGTACTACATTCCCTCACACAACTTTTTCAGCAGTATATTCCAGCAATCTCACAAAAAGCTTCTCAGGTAGCAAGGTCCTGAAAGAATAATATTGATTTTTAACCATTTCTCACTCCCTTCAATGATTTTTAAATGTAAACATTTCTCAGAGGGTTTTCAAATCACATCTGCATGTGTCTTACAATAGCAGTATACAGCCTCTAGTAAACTCTGGGAAGAGAGCCAAGCTCCCATGAGAGGATAGTATAAGCTCCAGAGCTCAAAACATCAGCCAGCAACCACCTATACAGCAGAATGTTCCACCAACTTCAAGGTCAGGTCCAGATAAGCATAGGATGCATAAATGCCCTTGATTTAATTGAAGCGAAGATACAGACATCAGCTGACCCTACCCTACGTAAGATGAGGAAGAACTAGGCCAGTTACTTGGCACCCTCCCTACAGAAGACCATCACATGCAAACCTGAGGCACTTAAATCAATGGTTCCCTCAGAGACTGCTGCAACTGAGTCTCTTAATACTTTACTATCCTCTAGCTCAGGGGTCGCCAACCTTTTGGACGTCAGGGACCACCAAACTCATAATTTTAGATCACAGGGACCACTAACTGGCTCTGTGGGCATAGCCTAATTTGTGGGTGTGGCTTGGTGGTTGTGTGACTGGCTGGGCATGGCTTGTATGTAAATATTATATTTATATAAATATTGAATTTTTCATTTTACCCAAAATCAGGCAAAGCAGGCAGACAGATTGAGTTGCTCACAGAATCACAGATTCATTCAGAAATCTATCTATCAGCCATTGGCTAGCTCAGTCTGTCACATAAAATTTGCTTGCAAGCAAACTCACAAAACACCATGCATGTAAATATTCAATTTTTTATTTAAAGAGCAACTTTTACCCAAAATCAGGCAAAGCAGGCAGATTGAGTTGCTCACAGAATAATTCAGTGATCTATCTATCTGTCATCAGCTAGCTCAGTCTCTCAAATTTGCTTGCCAGCCGTTTCCTGCTTCCTAGCTAATCTAAATCTCCCGGCACAGCAGAACAGATGATGGTGGGAAAAAGGAAAAATATCAACTTAGCAGACAAGTTTGCTGGGTAAGGAGTGAGTGGGCGGGGAGAGTTCCAGCAGGCCATGTGGGCTGAGCAGCCTTGTGTTTCTGCGCAGCCTGGATTAATTGCTTTGGGGGGTTGCTCTGTGGGTGAGATTTCTCTGCGGCCCACCAAAATTTTCTCACAGCCCACTGGTTGGCAAACACTGCTCTAGCTGTCCTCCTGTTGAAAAGCTGACAAGTTCATTTTCCGAGTAGGTAACACTGCCACAAAACAAACAAAGACAATGCTGCAGCCCAACATTCATCCAAACAGGTGAAAGGAACACCAAGCTGATCGATGGGACACCACCTCTTTATGTAACCCTCCAGATGTTCACCCCACAGGTGGTATTTCCTCACAAATGAACTTTAAAAAGTGATTCTATTCATCTAATGAATGCCCCATCCACAACTTGTTATTCCTTTTTACAAATGAATCCCTTTAAAAGCAGCCCCTGAACATGTTCAACCTACTGATTCTCATCCCCAGGCTGGATTTACTTGTTCTACTTATGAAATGTCCCTCATGAGAATTAACCCAGATTCAGGAGACTGGCCAATTAACTGGCATCAGGTCTGCTCTCCATCTTCTTCCTCAGACCACAACCTACTCATCCCAAGTGTTGTTTCAACTGAGCACTTATCCAGAAACAGCACTCTAAGAGAACCAGCAAACTGACAAGTACAACTGTTAGTCCTCAACTAACAAGTTCATTTAGTAACCATTCAAAATTACAACATCACTGAGAAAAGTGACTTTCGACCATTCTTCACACTTACGACCGTTGCAGCATCCCCAGGGTCATGTGATCAAAATTCAGACCCTTGGCGGCTGACTCATGACCTTTGCCTTGTCCTGGGATCATGTGATCCCCTTTTACAACCTTCTGACAAGCAAAGTCAGTGGGGAAGCCAGATTTGCTTAACAACCATGTTACTAACTTAACAGCTGCAGTGACTCACTTAACAACCATGGCAAGAAAGGTCATAAAATGGGGCAAAACTCACTTAATGAATGTCTTACTTAGCAACATAAATTTGGGGCACAATTGTGGTCACAAGTTGAGAACTACCTGTATATCCTACTAATGATCTGTCATTTCTTGGAACATAGCTGAGTGGACTCCAAAACAAGCAGACCCAGACTTTTTAGGATATTTGTACAAATTTGATATTATCTTTTGTGCAGGAGACATGGATGTTGGGTGAATTCTCAATCCCTAATTATTTTTCTCTACTAGCTCCTGCACAACCTAGCCTCAGAGGTGACAAACCTAAGCGGGAAAGGGGGGGCTCGGTCTAGAATATTTGATAGACAAGAAAAATCCAGTTTGAAGAAATTCGTGGACTGACATGCCTTTTTTCTATTACCATCAACTTTCCCAGCATTAAACCATTCACTTCTCCAAGAGCAGCCTTCTGCATCCTACTTTAAATTGTTCCAGAAGGCCCCCTGTTCCCTTCGTAAGTTTCCTTAAATAGGCTTTTTTTTAGTATCAAAAGCACAGAAATAAAAGCCTACACTTTTATGTGAAGCAATGTAATTGCATACAATTTTTGAGATTTAAAAAGTCAAACTTCTGTACTTATATGAGAAATATATCAAATGTAGACTTTTTTTCAACTGTGTTGAAATAGAATTCTTAATAAATGTCCTCATTCCATGCAGGGAGAAAAGCTATTCATCTATATGCAAAAAAAATAAATAAAGCCAGAACAAAACTCTACTTGTGCTTTAACAAGTATTCCCCTCTGTGGGTATAATTGTTTTTAAGGAGAAAAGGCACAGGAGATACATGGCCAGATATTTCAAGTTATGCTGCAGGACAGCACACACACACATTAAAAACTGCCCATTCCCATTATTATGGCAATTAATAAACATGAATCAGTAAATAATTAAGCTGACACAATGAAAAGTGCTATTTTTCAGAGATTTAAAATCAAGTCTAGCCTAGGACACAGGTTTACTATAAAATAGGAGGAGCTCTTCTTTTCATTACGAAACTATGAGCCCACTATTAATATTACCTATTGAATTTGATTATTGTTTCTAAAGTCACCCAGCCATCATCCGTTTTCATCTTCTCTTGAAGAAACTTGTCCCGGGGTAAATTGTGGTCACCAAAGTAGTACTGTGAAATAAATAAGAATAATACAAATATCAGAAACCAAAATCTGATACTCTATTGCTTCATTTAGCAGTTATCCAGTTCTAGTTCCCTTACTGCAAAAAGCTTTTATTGCATCTTTTGCCTGTACCAGTTGGTCCTCACTTACTAACAACTCATTTAAAGTTACAACAGCACTGAAAAAGGAGACATGATCTGTCCACAAAAGTGTAATTATCATAGCATCCCCAAGATCATGATTCAGGCACTGAACTACTGGCAAGCATTTATGATGGTCCCTGTCTCCTGTGGTAATGTGACCACCATTTAGGCCTGTCACTGCCGGCATCTAACAAGCACTATCAATGGGGAAGCCAGCAGGAAGTAGAAAGTCGCTGTTATATGACATCACACTTAACAGCCCACAGTGATTCGAGTAAAGACCACTGCCAGAACTGATGTCATATGTAGGTGCAGTCGTGTAATGTTTCACTTAACAATCATACCATTCAGCCAGTCTCAACTGCAGTCAGTATGTTTGGACTACCGGTACTAGTTTAAAGATTCCTGTTCTTCTTAAAATGTAAACAGTGTCACTGAAGTAGTTATCCTAATGATTGCTTTATATTATAAAGCAGGGGTCCTCAACCCCTGGGGCCACGGTCCACTACCAGGCTGTGGCCAGTCTGGAAATGGGCTGCGTAAGTGGTGGGCTGGCATGCACACGTGCAGCGCAGCTTGACTCATGCGAGCAGCGGGCCGACACATGTACGCACCACCACTTGCGTGGGCAAGTTCCCCTCTCCCCACCCCCAAGGTTGGGGACTGCTGTTATAAAGTACTACTAGAAGAATTAAACACGGTAAAAAGTATGGATAACAAACTGAGCTATGTTATCAATTCCAATTTTTTAAAATGTAAAATTCTGATTAGAGATTGTATCCAATAGATAGTCACCTCTGGTCAATCAGTGCATATATTTACAATTTTACTGTAGGGTAGCCTTTATAGTACCTTAGCTGTAGTGTAGAACAATCTGCCCCAGTCTCAT
Organism: Pseudonaja textilis; assembly: GCF_049901715.1. Taxonomy (NCBI): domain Eukaryota; kingdom Metazoa; phylum Chordata; class Lepidosauria; order Squamata; family Elapidae; genus Pseudonaja; species Pseudonaja textilis. The sequence continues at coordinate 188,769,509 of NC_141990.1, forward strand.
ATACTTCAGATATATTGGATTATATGCCCTATTATCCAAAGCCTTACATTTGCACATTATCTTAATATGCATACCAGAAATATTCATACCTCAATCTGTTGACAAACCTTCTTTTCCAAATCAGACATATTTTCACTATCTCCGTTTTCAGCCATTTTCACTTCCTGCAATTAAAGCAATATTTAGAAACACTGCACATTCAAGCCATTAAGACCCCACTTTTTAAAGTATATCTTTAATCTTTTAGAAAAATATTTTTCAGTACATCTGCATTGCTCAAACCAGTCACATTAAAGAGAATAATTAAAGTGAAACTAAAAATGAGAATAGTATATAAAATTAGATACTGTCACACAAGAATAATCAATTTGCTGACCCAGGAAAGTATGAACCCACTGGTAAAAAATGTGCCGCATGACAAATATAATCATTTGTTAATATGACTTAGGGTGGCCTAAATGTCTATAAATATTGCAAATTAGATGTATTAAAAGAGTCAGAAACCCAATAGGTTTTTTATTTCTTTTTTTCTACTTTTTAGTATTTTAACCATTGTTAAATTTGCTTGTTTATATATTTTTTCATTCACATGTATATATAGCAACAGAGAACATACAATGGAAACTTTAATATTAAATAATTAATTTAAGATCAAAATCTCTATTACACAGGTAGTCCTTGACTTATAACATTTCGTTTAGTGAATGTTCAAAGTTACGACGATACTGAAAGTGAATTATGACCATTTTTCATAGTTACAATCTTTGCAGCATCCCCATGATCATGTGATCAAAATTCAGATGCTTGGCAAATGATTCATATTTATGACCTTAGCTATGCCCTAGGGTCATGTGATCAACTTTTGCAACCTTCTGACGAGCAAAGTGGGGAAGCCAGATTCACTTAATAACCAAGTTACCAGCTTATCAACTGCAGTGATTCACTTAACTCTGGCAAGAAAAGTCATAAAATGGGGCAAAAGTCACAATGTCTCAACAGAATTTTTGTTGGGCTCAATTATGGTTATAAGTTGAGGACTACCTGTACAACAAATTCTTTGAGGTGAATTTTAGTAGTTTTTTTTCCCCTTCAATGCTACATACTCAACATTGGATAAGTAAGTAATGTTATGCTTATTATATTGACATCCTAAACTGTAACAAATAATTGATATGGCAATTAGAATAGAAAAGAGAAAAAAATATTGTAAGCTATCTAAACAATAGAATGTTAATCGTCTTTAATAACAGTTTATAAACTTTACAGTATTGAAACAGTGCAATATTATCAAGATTTGTAACACAATAAAAAGGGAGTGGAGAAGAATTATATCCAGCAGGTCTGGTACTGAAGCAAATCGATCTCAGTGTCAAGCAATTTGTTATGAGAGAAAAGGTCCTCATTCTTGTCCAGATCTGACTACTGAATGGTATTAGCAGGATTTTCCAAAAGACTGGAAAAACAAGCAGGCAAATTTTAGAGGCAATGATTTGTAAGATATCCTGGAATCAATTCTCAATATAGCTAGTCCTCAACGTACGACCACAATTGAGCCCAAAATTTATGTTGCTAAGTGAGAAATTTGTTAAGTGAGTTTGTCCCATTTTACAATTCTTCTCACCATATACATTAAGTGAATCACTGCAGTTGTTAAATTAGCAACGTAATTGCTAATTAGATATATAATTAGTAACATAATTGTTAAATGAATCTGGTTTCCCCATTGACTTTGCTGTTGGAAGGTTGCAAAAGGCGATCACATGACTCCAGGATACTGCAACCGTCATAAATATGAGTCAGTTGTCTGAGATCTGAATGTAAATCACGTGACCATGGGGAATGCTGCAACCGTCATAAGTGTGAAAAATGGTCATAAATCACTTTTTCAGTGCTGATGTAACTTCGAACAGTCACTAAATGAACTATTGTTGAAGACTACCTGTAGTTTACACTGTACCTGGGAATAAAAGGTGTAATTGGTGAATGTACATATTTATTTGTTCATTGTACATCCTTCTTTTCTGCGGAGAGTTCAAGAAAGCTTACACAGCACTCCTTACTCCACAGTTCTCTACTCAACCCCAAGGCATAAACTGGGTTGAAAGAAAGCAACTGGCCCCAAATCTCTCAATTAATTTCTGTGGCTGAGCAACAGTACAATGTACAATTTACACATCACACCCAGTAATTGAACCACAGACATAATCTGAGCCATAACCATCATACCACAGTAGTTACAATATATGTTGCATGAGATTATATTATGCAAGCATAATACAATCTCAGATAAAATTGTGTATTAACATACTTGCTGCCGAATTCTGGATTGCTTAACCTCATTATCTACCATGAACGAGTCGCCTTAATGACCATGTTTGATAGTGTATGTCACCACCATAGGTAAAGATAGGTATAGTTTCAAATTGAGTATTCAGATGCAATGTGAAAGTGGAGTAAATAAAATCATTTAAAGTTGAATTTAACTCACTTAACTCATTGCTACATGGATATATCCATGTTTTCTGGAAGAAGTAAAAAGTCTGCCATTGCCAATTTCTGGGATTTTTTTTTAACTTCCCAGTATAGTCTGCCGCTGCGGGATTTCATCCAAAGACTAACCAAGTTTGCAGCCTATTTATCTTTTTGCAAGTCTGTTAAGTGCCACTATAGAACTAACTAGCTGGCAACTATTGAACTTGCTTGTGAAAACATGCTAAAAGGGAAAATGCTCAGAAGTGGTACCAATTTCGAAAAATGGAAGCAGCATAGTTTTCCTTACAAAACTAGATAAATAGAATGTCATATTTTTGCTAAAACTTACCCCACCTCTGATCAATATTAATCTAACCAGTACAAAAAGCAGGGCTTTCACTTTTCTGGAGGACAGCAAAAAGATAATGAATCACTGGATCTCTTGGATTGACTGATACCTATGAATTATTTTTAGATTCATTAAAAACTTTAATTTACCAAATGCTATTCAAATTAGAATGAATGAACCTTTCAGTAGCTATATTCGAAGCAGTTTAGAATTCAACTTATACAAAAATGCTTGGGTTATAATTCCTTTATTTGCTTTCGCTAATCATGTTATGAATACCTGTGATACATCCTGTTCTTTTTTGTATTAGTAATCATGTCATTCCATTTCAAATCCCACCTTGCAAGCTTTATAAATTTAAAACTAGAAGCTGATAAAAAAGGAGCTTTATTCCCAATTAAGCAGCATTCAAATTTGTTTTTTTTTCCCTTCCAGAAGATTGTTTCCCCAGTCAAATATTTCAGCTAGACTCAAGGGGTATTGATTTTTCCATGAGAAATACAGAAGTTTATTATTCCATTCTCCCAAGTCCCTTGAGCAAAACTCAGTGTCTGATCAAATGGTTTCGGGCAGAAAAACCAAATGAAGACTTAGTGAGTTAATACTGAATGGACAGCCCTCAAAATGAATGAAACAGACCCAGCAGGAGCAACTGCACAATGTATAATTTACACATAACACCCAGCAATTTATTCATCATTTTTATGGACTGTCACAATCCTAAAGGACTCTTGGTAATTTACAAGTATAATCTGTGAAGTTTTCATACAAACTAAGCATCACAGCTTGTAAACTATGGTCTGAGTATATTGATTGTATAAACTCCCTTAAGTCAATAAACTATGACTCTGCATGAGATGGGAAGCGAACGCATTCCAGCATAACTTGTAATCATATATATTTATTATTCTCTTTGAATAATGAAGCTTGGACCGCAAAGCTGGCTTCAGACTTTCCTTATTTATAAAAGATATAGTAACTTTCTAAAAATAAGCCCATCGTTGTTTATAAAACAGGTGCTAAATTATATGTTTACTATTAAAGATATAGGAAGACACCGAATAGAGAAACAGAATGTCAAGTATATCCACATTAACAGAATGTCACTTTGGCATCTGTTGAGTTATATTATTAAAAATTTAAAATACTATTAATTCAAATCTTTACTTTGGTCAGACCAGTATAGAATTTAGAATAACAACTGTTTCAATAATAATGAAATCTTTGAGATATAAAAAAAACAAAAACTGAAAAGCTAGGATTACCCAATTTAATTTTATAACACTATATATCTTGTTTTGAACTATATATCAGTGTCAGAGCTTTGATTCCCAAAGAGATCTTGATTAAACCACTTAAAGCTATGGAGACTCCATATGAATAGCATCCTTATTTTCCACCGTGTGGAATACTACCTACTTAATCCACCCTTATATTGTTTTTTAGATTTATAACTTGCCTTTCAATCAGAAACTCAACAGTTTTTCCTCTTCTTGTTCTTCCCCAATTACTCTGTAAGGAGTGAGCTAAGACAATACTACATGACAAAATCACCAATAAATTTCCATGGCTAAGGATGAATTTCAAACTGAGTTTCACCACTCCTAGCCCAATAACTTGCTATCATCTTAAATTTACTCAGAAGATCTCCTCATGATGAGTCCTAAGTAAGGGTTGTTGTCCTACAAAGAATTTACATGCAGATCTATTCATGTACAGTTTTTTTTCTTTTTTTTCTATTGAATTAATGGAATAACTAATATCTGATGATATTGTGCTATTATTTTCATTATTGTGTGGCCTTATCACTGTTTTAATTGAAAACATATACAGAAATCAGCTATCCAACCTATGTTTTGAAGCAAGTTACTAATTATTTCCAATGTAAGTTGGATCTACAGAAGCAGCAGATGGCAGAGAAAATTCTGCAGGTGACACACACAATAAAGTTTCTGAATAAAGTTAATAAAGTTTCAATGTTACAATAATCCTGCATACCAAACAGAAAAGGTCTGAAAAAATTTCCCCCTAGCTTACTTTCCTCCAATGTAGGATTACAGCTCCCAGAATTCCCCTACCAGTTATCTGCAAAGATTATTTCAAGGTTCCAGTAACCAGAAGAAAAATTATTTAACAGAACGACTGTTAGCATCATCATTAGAGAAAGTGTGTGCTACTAACTCCTGAGCATTTTATCATAAACCCTCCACACTTGGTTTCATTTCCATTTTACTCCAAATTGAAAAAAGTGGAGAAAAATCAGCACCTAAAAAGAAGCTGGTACTCTACTATTCTCTACAACTATGTGCATTTCAAGTAAGGGATTGTATCTGCCCCTTACGCGCGCTCCATGTGACATAGCACTACATTCTCACAGTTCAAAACGGGGGAGGAATCTCTTTCTCCCCCGTGGAGAATCTCCTTAAGTTTAAACGGAAGAAAACGAATTCCTCCCTTCTCCTACTCGGAGAGAAATACTCTCAAAATAACACGGGAACGGTCCAAACGGTCCCGTTGCCTCCTGCAACCTGCAAGTGGTAGAGCCCGATACAGCGTCGAGATTCTACCGCCTCTTTCGGCTCTCCGTATTAGCGCAGCTCGATCGCCCGACGAGCCCGAGAGATAGGGCGTCATTTGTGGCTCCCAGGAGCCGTACCCCCCGCCCCAGTAGCCCCCAAAGTTATTTATTCCTTCGTTATTTGAACTTATTAACCGCGCCAACTCCAAGGGACTTCCCTTTCCAGTATCCCTCCCCTCCGCCCCGCTGCGTGTACACTTACAGGCCCCGACCAAGGCAAGAGAGGAGCGAACCGGCGAACTCCTCCAAATGCAGAGCGTAGGAACGCGGCTGAGGCTTAGGGAACTCCCCGTTTTGCAAACTCACCCCCTTCCCCGACACTTTCCGCCAAATCCGATAGACGGCGGTCCCTTAGGCATCGCTACCACGACGATACCTCACTCACGCGGATCCCATTTGGCCGTCTCGTTAACGGGATATTATTTAGCACCGCGAAGATGGGGAGAGCTGTGCCGCCTGCGGGAAAATTACCTACGCCCTCCGCGTTAATACCCTGAGCCACGGCCGCGCGACGCACGTGGGGAACCGAATCGACACCGCAGCCTCGAAATAGAATGGGTGTTTATCGCGAAAACGGAGTGGCGGGAAACGGTGTAATAAGTGGAGCGTGAGGCAGCCAAACCGACCTTCCCGCCCCTCCCAAGAGCAGAAGAAGCGAGCGCTTCCTCCGCGACGATTCTTCGAGAGGCAGGCCTCGGCGGCTCTTACCTTTTAACGCCGCTCTTTCCTCGCCGGCCAGCCCAGCAGCCAGTGCGGCAGTAACCACACCTCCTTCCCGTCCGGACCCACGCGGGTTGAGTTTCATCTCCGCCTTTACTCCTTTCTGGAGGACTCGGCGCCCTCACGGACGAGCCAGCCAGCCAGCTAACGCAGATTCGAATCTTCCGCTGCCCGGATTCGCCTTCTCGAAGAATTCTGCCGGAATTCTTCCCGCCGCTGGCGGGATTTTTGAAAAGGCCGGGCTTCTTCAGAGAAGGAAAACTTCGCGTATCTTAATGTCTGTGGAGATTCTCAGTCATCCGATGGTCACGGTTGTCCCAAAGGTGGGAGACAACTGGACTTCGGGGTTTTTTTCTCCTTGAAGTCGTTTCTCCTCTCATCCAAGAAGCTTCATCAGTTCAGTTCTTCAGAACTGAAGAAGCTTCTTGGATGAGAAGTTGAAACATCTTCAAGGGGAAAAAAAACAAAGAAAATCCAGTTGCCTCTTGAAAAAAACAGCTTTGGGATTTGCTCTTAATTTTGCTTTTTCTTCTAATGGATGGCTTGCACTCGTAATTCCTTAATTCCGTTATTGCACTAAGACTAAAGAAGCTGCAGAATAAGACACCTTACAGTATGTGATTTAGTTAGGTTTGGCTTCCCTTCCTGTGCTGACTGAATCCTACATTGTGAGGTATAAACAAGTGCAAGTACTCAGATATTTGTGGACCTTATTTATGGAACTGAAGAAGCTTCTTAGATGAAAAGTGAAAAATGTCCAAGAGGAAAAGAAAAAAAAAAAACCAAAGTCCAGTTGCCTTTTGGGAAAGCACCTTTGGGATAACAAAGGTTATGGATGATTGTGAATATCCATAGATGTTCAGATATTTGTGATTTATTCAGTACTGTATATCATAGTCAAGCAAATTGTGATCTAGGGTGAGCTCAGCTACTGAAACTTTTAAATAAATGCTTCATGCACTTAAATTATGAAGCATGTTTTTATTTATTCTGGTTATCTGGGTTCACATTGGGCACTGATCTAGAAATAACCTGAGATCAGTTCATCCAACACACTGCTCTAAAATAGAAGTTAGTTTGTGAAATAATGCACCCTGCAATGTGCAACGCAGCATGGCTTAACCTTTTCATTAGAAGGGTAGGAAGGAAAAAGTGTGCACTTTGCCTGTGAAGTCTTGGCCTAAAGTTGCACAACTGGCCATCTTGAATTAATTTTAAACCACTTCCATTATCATAAACTAGGATTAAACATTTTACAGATTGATAGAAAGTTAGACCATCCACTTTAGTGGCCCACCATAGATTACCTGATAGATCTTATTGGTTTTTAAAAATAATTTGTGGTTCTTTCTAAGGTTCTGATGCATGGTGCAAATTAGACCTTCGTTGCTGTTTGTAATGGCAGGAAGCAGCTACTTTATACATGAATCATGGTGTAGATATTCCCTGCTTATGGATCCTGGAGAATTTCCTAATGAAGAGCAAATTCATTTGCAAACTGCACTCAAGGTCCAGGTTATCATATTCAGGTAGTCCTCACCTTATGACCACAAACTGAACCCCCGATTTCTGTTACTAAGTAAGGCAGTTGTGGTTTTGCCCCATTTTATGATTTTTTTTTGCCACCTTTGTTAAGCAAATCACCGCACTTATTAAGTGAATCATCTTACAAACCTTGTAGATATCACTTTGAAAAGAGAATATGATCTGCAAAAATAATTACAGCAATGAAAAATATTTTTTCTGTCAAAAATTTTGTCTGAAAATGATAGCATCCTTCAGCTTGGATGATCCCATGAGAAATACAGGTTGTCCTGTATTTTAGTTCGTTCTGAGACCATTCGAAGTTACAAAGTCACTGGGAAAAGTGGCTTATGATTTTCATACTTACAACATTTGCAGCAGGGTCATGTGAACAAAATTCGGAAGTTTGGCAACTGGTTCATATTTATTTTCAGTGTCTTGGGGTCATGTGATCCCATTTTGCAACCTTCTGTCAAGCAAATTCAATGGGGAAGCCAGATTCACTTAACTGTGTTTCTAACTTAATAACAGAAGTGATTCACTTAACAAATATAGGAAGAAAGTTGGTAAAATGAGGCAAAATTCATTTAACAAATGTCTCACTTATTAACATAAATTTGGCTTTCAATTGTGACCATAAATCAAGGACTACATGTATTAAACAAGAATACCTTTCCAGGAAATGTAATGTAATTTTAAAACAAGAATACTTTGGTATACTGTCCATATATTATTATGTGATTAATGGCAACGTATAAATCATACAAAGCTTGTTTTGGTTTATTACAATCAAAGAGCAATACAAATCGTAATGTACTGTACAAAATACAAATTAAAACAAATAAGTAAACATCCTTAGTAGAAATTGAACTCCTAACATCTTCTTGTATAGAAAGTAAGGCAGCAATGTTGCAACTGTATAAAATTTCATCTTTCATATCAGCCAGTAGCAAAGGAGGCAGATAATATGCAAGAGTCAGCATAACATGTGCTAAATGTGTCTACCTGTAATATAGGTAGAATATTAAGACGTGGTTAACTAATCCCATCTCTTCAGACCACATGGAGAAAGACATTCTGAAAAAAAAAAAGGCCTGTGTATTGGTCCTGTAAACCAGGGGTCTCCAGCACTGGCTGGGGAATTCTGGGAGTTGAAGTCCTCCGGGCTTAAAGGGGACAAGGTTGGAGACCCCTGCTGATGGCATCACACCAAAGTACATGAGTATGCATGCCTTCCTCTGTTTGGCATGAGCAACTCAATATAGAGTTTGACAAATTATCAGCTCCACTAAACTGCCAATGATTAATGACCTTTTTATAAGTCTTATCAGTCTGGACAGCAATGTCCCATAGGTCCTGTTGAACAGTTTTCCTTGCTTCAAAATGTTCGACAGTAGTAAAAGCTGGTAAGTGTAGATGTATACTAACCATCTTCTGCCCCGTGTCATATAATCAACTCGGAGAATCAGAGGGATAAGGCCAGATTGTTGAGATTTCAGTCTGAGGTAGTACTGTATGTAATTTTCACTAACTAAACCTGAGTCTTCATTGCTAGCAATACCAATCCTGATCATACTGCAACATTGCAGCAGTGGTGGGATTCAAATAATTTAACAACCGGTTTGCCCAGTCAGGTTGGCTGTTGTGGGAAGCATGGTCCATCTCCATCCTCCAGCTCCATCACACATACAGGACGAGCCTCCCACGACGGCCAACATAACCCTGGGCGAACTGGTTGTTAAATTACCCCTCCCCCTGATATCAAAGTGGATCCTGGGCACTGCGCTGCAATGGAGAAACAGGCAATGGAGCAGCCTGCATGAGGGAAGGAGGAGGAACAGAGAGAAGAAAGAGGGAAAGCATCCTCCTTCCCTCACGCTGGCCACTCCGTTGCCCGTTTCTCCATTGCAGTGCAGCACAGCGCAGCACCCAGGATCCAGTTTGATAGTGGGGGGTGGATGGGTAATTTAACAACCGATTCACCCAAACTGGTGTGAACAGGCTGAATCGCACCATGGCATTGCAAGTACCCCTAGGCATCCCCAAAATAGCATGCAACAACTGAGTTTGAATTAATTCCAAAGGGTGATAATCTTTACGGTTGTAGAGTTGTGCCCCATATACAGGTAATAGCTGGGGAATTACTTTTCCATTAAATATTGTGGATTATAGGTAGTCCTCAATTTAGAACAGTACATTTAGTGACCGTTCAAAATTACAACAGCACTAAAAAAGTGATGACCGTTTTTCACATGACCTTTGAAGCATCCCCATGCTCATGTGATCAAAATTCAGATGCTTGGCGACTTGTTCATTTGCTATGTCACAAGATCATGTGATCACCTTTTTCAACCTTTTGACAAGAAAGTCAATGGGGAAGCCAGATTGACTTAACCGGGTTACTAACTTATCAACTGCAGTGATTCACTTAACAACTGTGGCAAGAAAAGTCGTAAAATGTGGCAAAACTGACTTAACGAATATCTTACTTAACAATAGAAATTTTGGGATCAATTGTGGTTGTAAGTTGAGGACTACCTGCATTGTTAATAATTTAAGAGTACAAACTTTGCAGTGTCTCAGGTTTAAAGAGCTCACAAACAGCCAATCAAGTTCATCTACCCCCCTAGTTTTCTGTGGCACGCTTTCAGTTTTCCTACCATTCTGTAATTATACACTATGGCATATCTCTAGGTACACTACTTTTAGAACTAAAACAATAGGGAAAGTATTATCCTTCCTAAAGCATACCTCAAACTCTACAATGCAATGGCCAAATTTATTAAATATAATCATATAGTTTAACTTATTAGAATACCTTGTCAAGTGCAACCAAAATCACTTGTGAGAAGATATAGTTTACATACTGTACATAAAAACTAAGATATATAGGATCGCACCAGACTGTCTGATTCTCCTTGGGAAATAGCAATATAGACTAAGGGTTTGATCTCAGATATTTCTTCTCTGAACTCCTCCTATGTTTTTTTGTGGGGGGGTTCCTCCATTTCAGCCCACAGTTCCACCACAACTTGGAGTAAAATGTTGTTCTCCTAGATGATCCCTTCTTATAGAACCATTTAGGATTTCCATATCTAAGTTACAGAACATCATTCCCCCTCAAGGCATGGTTGGCCCCCACCCTGAAAACATGGTTGTGTCACTGGGGACCACCAATGGAGATGGAGTAGATCAAGTGCTTGATTTGATTGTATTGTTGTAAGCTGCCCAGAGTCACCTTTGTGTGAGTTGGGCAGTTATATACATTTGTTTAATAAATAAATAAATAATAACTTACCATTTGGACCAATAATAGGCCTTTCCAACTGAATTTGGTACTCTTAAAATAACATATCAGAAAAAAAAATCCTATATCCTCAAGAGGGGTTAAATTGGTGTTGAAGAGGGTAGAATAATTTGGCCTAAATAACACAAGCATGTGAAAACCTCAGTGAAATAACCAGTAAAATCTACATTGGCTGAGATTTAGCTTGATAACTAATTGGCGGTATTGGGGGGCAAGTAGATACTTACTACTTATCTCTCTTAAGTTTAAAAGGCAGGGTAAGGCAAAATGTTCACAAGGGAACAACTTGTATATCTTCACATCTATATTTAAAGCAACAAAAGCCACTTCCCCCACTCCAGACACAGGACTTTCGCCTCTTCCTGTTCTTTAGTGCTCCTTTAGCATTGATATACAATCACAGGTCATAAATCAATCCAGATCTCCTTCATCACATAGCTTGTAATATCAGAACTTCAAAGGATTTAATATAACTCAAGAATGGGACAATTATATATGGAGAGAAAAAATGTATGTTATCGTTAGTTGAAATTGAGCAGGATTGCATAGAATTAAGGAGGGTAGACATTCCTAAGTAATGCCATCCAGGAGTTATGTACTTTAAGAACACACAGCCACAGAGCAGAGATTATAGATGTTGTAGTCCATCACACCTAGAAAGAACCAGGTTGAGAAAGGCTGTTTCTACAAAAAGGTACTGAGCTACAGAAAAAAAAAAAGCAGCTTTTCCTCAGAAAACATGCCCCTCAAGGTGAGATCCCCACCCACCATTTTGGCCTTCCGAAAGAACCTGAAGGCCTAGCTCTGCCAATTGGCTTGAGGCCCCAATCGGGGAAATATCATTCCAGAGTGATTTAGTGTGCATCTTGCTCTCCCTCTTTGTCCATTTTAAATCAAATTTAATGTTAACTATTTATTGTTTTAATATTTTATACTGGTGTTTCACTGATTGATTGTAAACTACCTAATTGCCTTTGATGACATGGGCAGCAATAAACATTTAGAAGTTTTTGAATCTGACTCATAATAATTGTAATATATGGGTCACTTGTAAATCAGAGTGAATTAGTAACATTAATTAAATTGAACTGTGATGTTAGATATCTTCTAACCTGTCACTGCTAAGCTACTGAAAGACATTTTTGTTTCCTGTAGGCAAATTCTTGTGATACGTGGTGGCTTATCTTGTAGTTCCAGCCACAGAAGTTACATTTTCCTCATCATACACAGTATATACACATACACAACCATGGGAACGCATAGCACTAGGAAGATTCCCCACAATTTCCCATTTATTACTTTCAGGATCGTATTTCTCAATGTTCTGCAGGTATGACCCTCTGGATGAGGAATAGCCTCCTGTTACATAGATACATCCATTCATGACGACTGCACTGCCTTCCATCCTTCTTTCTATCATATCAGCCT